>NC_137977.1:34784172-35984172 GCF_963924665.1 Micromys minutus
CAGAAGCAAGCCTACGGTGTCATATCCTTGCACATAGAGATAAGAAGTTAAGAATGATTGCTTTGACATAAAAAGAAAACCTAAAAAATGCAATGTGCAGAAAATTACACAGTACAATTGTAGCAGTAATAAAGAATCCTAAAAATGATGGGAAATATATAGTAATCAAAATTAAGAAATCACTGAATGAGTTTAGAGGACATATTAAGGTAAATATATCTGTTTGAATATACAGTGAAAATTGGTAAGACGCCAGTATCAAGAAGCAAAAGGAGGAAAAGCATTTCGGTCTACATAGAATGAATAAAAGCTACTTTGAAATGTTGGATATAATATAAATTTGAGTGCAAGAAATGAAAAAAGAAACAAAAATTGGCTGTTATTTGAAGAATATAATGAAATATCCATAGTTACATACGGAAAATGAATGTCTAAATGAGTAGATAAAATATTTTATTCATTTATAGATCTATCATAATTAGACAACAGAAACAAAAGTTCAGTATCACATTTAAAACAATCTGAGGAAAAAAAGTAGAAAATTTTTGGGAGAAAAACATTGGAAGAACAGTGCAATGATGAATTATTATCTTACAGTTATAGAGAATGGGATCTGAGAATATGTAAGTTTATAAGAAGTTAAGCCATCATTTTAGTATAACAATAAGATATTATTTTTGAACAAAAACTAAAATATTTTACAATTTGGAAAATAAAATGAAAATGGTTTATAGTTTATTTAAAGAACAAAAATGTAAACCCACAACAGAGTATGACATACTAAAAGGACTGTGGGGAAAGCTGTGGGGATCCGAATGCGGACGCCATTACAAGATGGCGCTGGCTCCCTCAAGGTTTGAGGTAAACAACTCCATATATAGTAATGCTCTTGTCAGCTAAGGCGCTGCACCCTGCTCATGCGCAGTACATAACCTATCTCCGGCCAATCCCGAGGCCTCTGGTGTTAGCAGACTGGTGACAACCAATCATGGCAAGCCCTTATGCGCTTCTCCCTATGTAAGCTGACAGGTAGGGTAGTTCGCCCCCCCCCCCTGCTTCCTGCTCTCCCCTTCAACCAAGAGGCTCCCACAATAAAGTGTGATCTGAGAAGAATCCTCTGGTGGTGGTCGTCTTTCCTCGCTGGTTGAGGAGCGTGCTGCAACTGGTGCTGAAACATGCTCATTGCCTCTAAAGGTTTATTTAAACAAACAAAAAGGGGGAATTAAAGAGGTGGCCCCCCCACACAAAATGGCCATTTCTACTATGCTTCTTACCTTAAATTTTTTAAATTTGGATGCTCGTGGCCATTTGGCTGCAGAGCGCCATGGACAATGGCCTGTGCCACCTAAAGAGTTAGTAAAATGGAAAGATGTCCTCACTGGTAATTGGAAAGGCCTGGATCCTATCTTAATACGATACAGGGGAGCTATTTGTGTGTTTCCACAGGGAGAAGAAAGCCCAATTTGGATCCCAGAACATCTAACATGTCGAGTGCTACCAGAACAAGAAGCTGTTCCACCTGCTTCTGATGAGCCTGTCCTGCATGATGATTCAAACAGAACCTAGTTGGGAGATTCTGTTGGTGTTTCCAAAACCAATGCCCATTTGCCTTAATGCAAAACTTTTTCCTCCTTTGTTTGACACCATTAAAACCTTTGATGTACCGTACTTGCCCTTAGACACAGAGATAGCAGGGTTAGGGGATTATAAATCTCTTGCCTTATCAAGTAATTTTTGGCATGCTTTTGTGCAGAGGGACTGTGTTTCTGCTCTGGATGGTGTGCAAACTCCGTACTCAACAGTAACGTGACAAAGTGGTCATAGCACAAGCTCTTGCTGCACTCGAAATGGGCACCTCTCCCTCTGTTTGGCTTAGTATGCTTAAGGAAAAGTGTTGGGTCTGTGTCTGGATAGCCCCTGCACCCTGAGCCTTTGAGGCATTGCACCAGGAATGTGTATCCTACACATAGGCAGCCTTTGCACCCTGCAGGGCTCATTCCCATTGCACGCAGGAAGGTGCCTTACCCAAAATTATAAGATATGCTTTAGGAAAAGTGTTGGGTCTGTGTCTTGATAGCCCCTGCACCCTGAGCCTTTGAGGCATTGCACCAGGAATGGGTATCCTACATGTAGGCAGCCTTTGCACCCTGCAGGGCTTGTTCCCATTGCACGCAGGAAGGTGCCTTACCCAAAATTATAAGATATGCTTTAGGAAAAGTGTTGGGTCTGTGTCTGGATAGCCCTTGCACCCTGAGCCTTTGAGGCATTGCACCAGGAATGGGTATCCTACACATAGGCAGCCTTTGCACCCTGCAGGACTTGTTCCCATTTCACGCAAGAAGGTGCCTTACCCAAAATTATTGCTGATCATGGTCTTGAACCCTAAAGGTCCAACAAGAGCCTGATGGTTGATCGGCCATGTTTTTATTTAAGAAAGTAGGGGGAGATGTAGAGAGCCGTTTGTGCTGCACCCAAACATGGCGCCGACTTCCCGCCGAGGACTCAGGAAACAGAGCTGTTGCCCAGCCAGGGGACATAGCGCGCATGTTCCACATACGTCACAGCCTGCTCCCGGGCATACTAATGAGTTACTGGAGGGCACACCAATCAGGTAGTGACAGGAGTCTCCTGCGCATATATAAGCAGTGCATTTTTCTTCCCCGTGGGATCCCCTGCTCAGAGTGTTGTACAATAAAGGTTGTTCGCAGAAGAATCCTGTTGTTGCATGCCTTTTCCTGCCGGCAAGATGTGGGGCGCGTGACAACTGGTGCCGGAACCCAGGACCGTGCGAGGGGCCGAAGAGGATCCAGAACTCAACATGTGGGAGTGGCAACGTCGGTAAGTCAAGTTTTCCCAGGTATGTTGCTCGGGGGTCTCGACCCCCTGTTTCTCTGTGCTGTGTTTCTGATTTGGGTGATTGTCGTCTTTTCCTGCTGCTTTTGGTTGTGGTGTAGGGAAGGACACAGAGCGTTAACCAGGTACCAAGATAGTTTGTCAGAGACCTCAAAAGCTATATTAAAAGGGGAAAACATGGGTAGGCCTAAGAAAAAAGGAAAAAGGGAAAACAAAGACCAAAGCTTAAAAGTAGTGCCTGCAGGTGAAAAAGAAAACCAAAAGGTGGAAAGACCGCCGGAGAAGAGATGGCAGAAAGCTATGTTCAAATGTACAAAAAAGGCATTAGGGAATAAAACAAAAAATGAAAGTTTTGGGTTTTTTAAATTATTTGTGTCATTGAGAGTTTCTTTTTTAAATTAATTTTTTACATAATAATATTCTTATATAATTCAAATAACTTTGGAATTGGTGGTCAAGATAGATCAAGCTATTGATAACACAGTCTAGTAATTATAAACAGCCTTATGGAGTTGTTTACTCAAGACCCATCTGCCAACCCTGCTTAGCTATGCACTTCGGTTCTGGTGAAGGGGAGGGAACTCAAGCAGGGTGGGCAGACCAGTTCCACAACTTCTTCTGCTGATACTGCCCTGCCTCTCTTTCCACTGCTGACACAGGCTGTCTGGCCTGGCTGAGACAGCAGGAGACTCTGGCCTTGGGGTTCAAGGGAGCTTCTGGCAGTGACTTTGAGAGAGCAGATCTCTTCCCAAATAACAGTGCTACAGCTATTCTGACAGAAGCTCTCATAGGACAGAGTGATTCCTGCACACCTTTAATATTTCTAGATAAGCTTCTTATACAGAGTTTCAAGATGTTTCAAGGTTTAGCAGCTGATACTTCCTATTGGCTTGGTCTGAGAGTTTGGGAATACCTCATCTACTTATTTGGGGGTGTGGTCCTGCTTTTACATAATGTCAAATCCTCACCTGCAAAGGAGGAACTTGGGGAGTGACATACATGACACAAACCTCTCTACAGGAGTGTGTAGGGGGCTGTAGGTACATGAAAGAGACCTGATATCCTGTAAAACTAGGAAGCTACCTGCTGTCCCTTAGTGTCTCTGGGGCATCAAGTGATCTGGACCAGAAATCAGGGTACCCTTCACTGCCCTCAGCCCCACATACATGTGCATACTGATTATAAGAACTGTATCCATATAATCATAAATTTTAAAAGTAAGAGAATACAATCATCCAATGCACATACTAGTCAAAAGAAATGGCTTACATATATGGATAATAGGTAAAATGTAATCTCGGGCTACACAATGTATTATGACAAAGAACTTGACAGAGTAACAAAATAATTTATATCCACTGTAGGATGTGTTGAGGGCCAGCTTTCATTTTTCCCCTTTGTTTTTTATGCACCTTTTTTTGAATATGTTATGTATTTATATATCAAATTCTATCCCCTTTCCCACTCCTCCCCCCAACCTCCCTCCTCCTGCATCTATGAGGATGCTCCCCCTCCCACATGCCCACTCCTATCTCACTACCCTGTCATTCTATAACACTGGGAAATTCAGATTTCACAGGACCAAGGGCTTCTCCTATTAATGGCGGATAATGCCATCCTCTGCTATATAAGCTGCTAGAGCTGTGGTTTTCTCCATGTATACTCTTTGGTTTGTGGTTTGATTCTGGAGAGCTCTGGGGTGGGGTCTGGTTGGTTAATATAGTTGTTCTTCCTATGGCATTGCAAACCCCTTCAGCTCTTTTAATCTTTTCTCTAACTCCTTCCTTGAGGTCCTCATGCTAAATCTGGTGGTTATCTGCAAGTATACTCATATGTATCAGTAAGACTCTGGCAGAGCCTCACAGGAGACATCCATGCCAGGCTTCTGTTACCAAGGACTTCTGAGCATCTGAACAAGTGACAGGTTTTAGTGGCTATACATGGAATGGATCCCCAGGTGGGAGAGTCTCTGGATAGCCTTTGTTCCATCTCTGTTCCATTCTTTGTCCCTGTATTTCCTCCTATGAATATTTTGTTCCCCAATCTAAGAAGGACTGAAACATACATATTTTTGTATTCCTTCCTCTTGTGTTTCATAAGGTTTCATGTGAATTGTATCTTGGGTAATCTGAGCTTTTGAGCTAATATCCACTTATCAGTGAATACATACCACATGTGTTTTTAGTGATTAGGTTACCTTACTCAGTTTGATATTTTCTAGTTCCATCCATTTGCCTAAGATTATTATGAAGTCATTTTATTTTTGTTGTTGTTGTTTGGTTTGGTTTGGTGGGAATTTTTTTCTCCCTTACTCTCTCTCTTTCCCTTTTTATTGGATATATTTTATTTACATTTCAAATATTATCCCCTTTCCCAGTTTCCCCTCCATAAACTCCCTATCCTACCTTGTCTCCCTCTACATCTATGAAGGTGCTCCTCTATCCACTAAAACTCTGTACCTCCCCACCCTGACATTTCCCTACACTGCAGAATAGAACCTTAGCAGGACCAAGAACTTTTCCTCCCATTGATGCCAAACAAGGTATTCCTCTGCTACAAATCAGCTGGAGCCATGTATTTATTCATGTACTCTTTGAATAACCATGAACTCTGGTCAATGGTTTAGTCCTAGATTGGGAAAAAAAATCTTTTCCAATTCTACATCTGAAAGAGGAATAATATCCAATATATACAAAGAACTCAAGAAGTTAAACTTCAGAGGACCAAATAACCCTATTAAAAATGGGGGAGAGAACTAAACAAAGAATTCTCAACTGAGGAATACCAAATGACCAAGAAGCACCTAAAGGAATGTTCAAGATTCCTAGTCATCAGGAAAATAAAATCAAAACAACCCTGAGATCCTACATAATACCAGTCAGAATGGCTAAGATCAAAACTCAGATGACTGCAGATGATGGCGAGGATGTGGAGAAATAGGAACACTCCTCCATTGTTGGTGGAATTGCAAGTTGGTACAAGCACTGTATAAATCAGTCTGTTAATTCCTCAGAAAATTGGACATAGTGCTAACTGAGGACCCAACTATACCACCCCTGGGCATAAAGATGCTCCAACATATAACAAGGACACATACTCCACTATGTTCATAGCAGCTTTATTTATAATAGCCAGAAGCTAGAAAGAACCCAGATGTCCTTCAACAGAGGAATGGATACAGAAAATGTGGTACATTTTACACAATGGAGTACTACTCAACTATTAAAAACAATGATTTTATGAAATTTTTAGACAAATAAATGGAACTAGAAAGTAATCCTGAGTGAGATAACCCAATCACAAATAAACACTGATGGTATGTACTCACTGAAAAGTGGATATTAGCTCATAAGCTTGGATTACTGAAGATACAATTCACAGAGAACATGAAGCTCAATGAAAAAGACCAAGTGCAGATGCTTCAGTCTGTCTTAGAAGGAGGAGAACATACTCAAAGGAGGAAATTAGTAGACATCATTTGAAACAGAGACTGAAACAAAGGCACTGCAGACAGAGACTGCCCCACCTGCGGATCAGCCCATATAAGGCCACCAAACCCAGACACTATTACTGATGATAGAAGGTTTCTCTTGAGAGGCTCTGCCAGATCATGACAAATACATAGACGAATGCTCACAGCTAACCATTTAAATGAAATGCAGTCTCCAGTTGAGGGGTTAGAGAAAGGATTGAAGGAGCAAAGGGGTTTGTAACTCCATAAGAAGTTATTGGTTTTAATAGCTGAGTAGTGCACCATTGTGTAAATGTACCACATTTTCTGCATCCATTCCTCTGTTGAAGGACATCTGGATTCATTTCCAGCTTCTGGCTATTATAAATAAGTCTGTTATGAGCATAGGGAGCATGTGTTCGTGTGACATTTGGAGCATCTTTTGGGTATATATCCAGGATCAGTATAGTTTTATTCCTCAGAGTATTTATACTCCATACTGCACACTGGTCTTTAACAGTGAAGCAGAGTCCATAATGGGTTGGGTATGCAGAAGCCATGTACAGCTGGGAGGCAGTGCTGGAGTAGGAAGGAAGAGAGTTATCAGAAGGGTGGAGAAGAAGGCCTTCTCTGAGGGTTTTATTTAGAAAGCTCACTTAAATGTTCTCCAGTGAAACATCACATGCACATTACTTTATTAATCCCAAACAAAGGCACTTTATATTCCTTTGAGTGCGCATGGGGTTTTCAGAGTGAATGTAAAATCCTTGGCTGGAGTCTAAAGCTCTATGAATGCCTCATTTGTATGGAGAAGCATTCCAGGAATACCAGGAACTTGCTGGAGAGAGGAAGTTCAACTTGTAGGTCTGCCAAGTACTATGTTACCATCCTCAGGTAGAAGATTAGAGGCCAGGCTCTCCAGACAAGGGGTAGCCCTGCTGGAAAAGGGAGTCTTCCATTTTGCTCCGAGCACAAAGGAGCTATCCAGACATGATAGACTGTGAGGTGAAGTAGCAAGGTTCTCTCATAATTCATACAATTATATTACAAGATTTTTTATATGTAACATAAGATAAACAGCCTATATATGATTTTCTTGGTGAACCTTCACACTCTCTCCCAAGTTACTTTCCTTCTTGCAAATACAATGAACTGAAGCATAGACTCAGGCAAGATGGTTAGATGTCAATCAGTTTGTATAAGATGAATCTATATATATGACATGCTTTAAAATGAGAGTTTTCTAAGTGCACTGCACAAAATGTGTGAAGTCATTATCTATTGTAAGGAATTAAAAAGCAATTTTGTAACCTGACACTGATGAAAGGGTTTATGAAGCAGGCTTAAACAGAATGTTATGGTATCATCCTAAATAGGACTATCTCACTAGAGTGAGAACCAGATAAGATTGGAAGCATCACTGTTGTCAATAACATAAAAAGTGACATACTTCATTGCTTCAAAGAGTGCTGCATAGCAAGTATTGATTCAGTGAGCCATATGTAACTTCCTCGATTTTTATTTATACAAGGTAAAAGACAAATTATAAAAAGTTTCAATGTCATAAAATAATCAGAAAAGACCATAGAAAGGTTTACAACTATATGGAACTGGAAAGACTGATAATTAGAGAAATGGTTTAGAATGGAATAATATGCAGTTTCCAGAAGTTTCGAAGTAGGTAGAAGAAAACAACTTACAAATCAAACATCTGAAGCCAGGCATGGTGACATCTATATTCTAGCATTTAGACATATGACAGAAAGGTTCTCCAATTCACTGAGCTTACCAAATTACTGTCAATAAATTTTAATAAATGAAACTTCAGAGAAATGGGTCAAAAACAAAGATGTAGAAAACATTTTAGGGAGTCATAACATATGAGATAAAAGTATGCCATTTCATCTGGCAAGGAAAACAAGACAGAGATACTTACTATAGTACCACACTGTTTTTGATGGCAACAAATAGAGCTTTATTAGAGTAGATTAATCACTTCATAGAGAGTAATTATTGGTAGTTATTTGCATAGCATTAATGTTATAGTTAAAAAGTAAAGAAAAGTAAAATTAAACATACTTTTGAAAAAAAGTATAGCAATGCAATTTTTTGAGTTGTTTCTCAAGAGAAAGAAAACACTCACTCTAATGAAAGCCAATAATTCTTTTTAATTTAGTGTTTTTACTTGTTTACTTTATATCCTGCCTTCCTCCAAGCCATCTTCTCCTACAATCCTTCCCCCATCTTCCTTCTTTTATTCTCTGAATAGGAGCTTCCCTGAGTAATCCCCACTCTCAAGTCTCAGTGAGGCGGGGTGCTTCCTCTCCAGATAAGGCAGCCCAGCTAAAGAACACATCCCCAGGTAGGCAAAAACTTTTGAGGTAACCCTGGTTCATGTTGTTCAGACCCCATATTAAAACCAAACTACACATCTACTACATATGTGCAGGAAGGTCCAGATCCAGCCTGTGTATGTTATTTGTTTGGTGTTTAATACTCTGAGAGTCCGAAGGGTTCAGGTTAGTTAACTCTGTTTGTCTTCCTATAGAGTTACTATCCCCTTCACTGTTTTGATTGTGTGTCTTATTATTGTCTGAATCAGCTGCTGGGTAGAGCCTCTGAGAGGACAAATTGATCTTGCCTGCAAGCATAAAAGAGTATCAATAAAGTTAGGGATTGGTGATTGCCCATGGAATGGGTCTCAAGTTGGAAAATTCCTTCAGTCTTTGATCCATCCTCTTTGCCTGCATTATTGAAAACATGATAAATTTGGGGTTGTAAGTTTTGTGGCTGGGTTGGTGTCTCTATCCCTCTATTAAGGTTGCTGCCTAACTATAGGAAGTGACCTCTTCAGGTTCCATATACCCATTATAGTAAGTCACAGGTAAGATAATTTCCATTGATTCTTAGGTACCTTCAATATCCCAGGTCTCTGTTCCATCATAGAAATGCCCCCTGCCTCATCACTCCCATTGGTGTCAGATTTCCATTTATTTTCATGGCTATCTAGACCATCTCTCCTCTGTTCCTCACACCTGATTCTGAAACCCAATTCCTCTCTAGATTTCCACTCCTTCCCATTTCCCTCCCTTTGTTTGAAAGGTAGTAATTCTTTTTTTTTTTTTTTTTTTTTTTTTTTTTTTTTTTTTTTTTTGTATTCTCAGCTCTTCAGTTATTAATGATTTAAGGTCCAGGTGTCCCACACTCTGAAAGGGTGCTATACACCTTTATTTTTTTTAAGTTTAATATGGCCTGTGAGTTGTTTCTGGGGTAGTCAGAGCTTTCTGGAGCTAGTATCTAATTGTCAGTGACTGCATATTATGTCTGTACTTCTGTGACTGGGTTACCTAACTCAGGATGATATTCTTTAGCTGCTTCTATTTTCCTAGGAATTTCATAAAGTCATTGTTTCTAATAGCTGAGTAGTACTCCATTGGGTAATTATACCACAATTTTTGTATTCATTCATCAACTGAAAGATATCTGGGCTCTTTCCAGCTTCTGGCTAGTATAAATAGGGCTGCTATGAACATTGTGGTGCATGTGTCCTTATTGTATGTTGGAGCATAACTGGATGCCCAGAACTGGAATAACTGGGTCTTCAGGTAGTACTATGTCCAATTTTCTGAGGAATCGCCAGACAGATTTCCTGAGTGGTTGTACCAGTTTACAACCCCACCAACAGTAGAGGAGTGTTACACATCTTTGCCAGCATCTGCTGTCATCTGAGTTTTTGATCTTAGCCATTCTGACTAGTGTGAGGTGGAATCTCAGGGTACTTTGATTTGCATTTCCATGATGACTAGGGATGTCGAGCACTTCCTCAGATGCTTCTCAGCCTTCTATATTCCTCAATTGAGAATTTTTTGTTTAGCTCTGTACTAAATTTAGGCCAATGTTTATACTTTCTGCTAGGTCTAAAGAGTCCATAAAAAAACTGCTTCCCTAGGGCCACTCAGCTTATTTGATTTTGCTTTTTGTAGAATTATTTGCTCATTTATTTATTTAGAAAACTGGAGCAAAAAAATGCTACATATGAAATGATAAATGTTATATACTTACGAGCGAAGCATTTAAAGTATGAAAATGGAAGATCAGGGGTTCAAAACCTGGAGCTTACATGGGCCATAGAGTAAATAAGATCTTGTTTCAGTATATTACATACATACATACATTCACACATATGTATGTACCTACATACAAACACACACATTATTCACATGCATACACATGTATAGTAATGTGCTGATATAAATAGTTTAAGGATCAAGTATGTGCAGGTTTTAGCAATGTTTGGATTAAGATTAAAGACAATCTGTACTTAAAAGTAGAAAACTAAAAGTTTGCATTCTTAAAAATTTGATTTTTTAAAAAATCTATAATGGTCTGGAAAACCCAGGATGTCTGAGTAACAATGTAGCAGAATGTATATTTCTGTCTGTTCTTTAATGTAGACAGGAGGTCCCTGGACTTCATAAAGTTTATACTAGTCATTTTGGTACTGTTTCCTCAAGGAAACTAGTAAAGTTTTTTTATGGAAAAAAATTAAATATCAATTTATTTCTATTATTGTCCTATATAAAGAGACATTCTTGGGGCCTCTTGTATTATTTGGTTAACTGTTAATGGCATTTGGGTCATACGTACATCTTGATTGTTAATTTTGACTGTACTGAAAGTCTAGGTTTTATTTTTTATTCATTTGTTTTTATTGCATATTTTATGTATTACATTTTAAATTTATCTCCTTTGCCAGTTTCCCTCCAGAACCCCCAAATCTCATCCCCCCTCTTCCTGCTTCTATGATGGTGCTACCCCTCCCTCCTACCCAATCCAACCTCACCAGCCTAGTATTACCTTACACTGGGGAAATGAGCCTTCACAAGACAAAGGGCATCTCCTCCTGTGGATGGCAGACAATAATATTCTATGCTATATGCAGCTGGAGCCATGGGTCCCGCCATTTGTACTCTTTGGTTGGTGATTTATTCCCTGGAATCTCTGGAGTATCTGGTTAGTTGATACTTTTTTTTTCCCTATGGGGTTTAAAAACCTTTAAACTCCTTCAGCTTTTTCTCTAACTTCTCCATAGGAGATGAAGTTGCTGCTTCCTCAAAGCAAGAATGACTGATGTTGAACAACTAAACATTAGTAAAATTTGAAATCTGGTATTTTCAAAGATTCCTATTTCCTCTCGTACCAACCTAAGGTGTTTGGACTTATTTGTAAGCTGTCCCATTCAATGGTAAGAGTGATTACTAAGCACCGATTGTGGGTAGAGTATTGGAGATGTAAGTAGGAAAGGAAAAATTATATGGTGTCTCTAGTAAATTATAATTTACATTAGAATCCTTTATATTAGAACCCTTTGCTAGCCTATCTTTTTTAGCATGACATTGGCCATATGGTCAACAATAATACAAATATATTCTGGGATGTGAGGGGCCACAGGCTGACATCACATGAAGCAGTCACATATGAACTAACATTAGGAGTGTTTTCTCTGTTGCTTATAAGCTAACTCTTAGAAATTCAGAAAAAGAGTACTTTTGATAGAACATAGTGAAGAAATCATGATGTCTTAGCTAGCATTTCTATTTTGTGATAAAACCTTTTGATCAAAAGTTACCTGAGGAAGGAATGGTTTATATCATTTTACAGCTTGTAGTCCATAAGCCAGGGAAGACATGGCAGGGACCAGCACAGAGGAACTGAAACAGGAGCCCTGTGGGAGTGCTGCTTACTAGCTTCCTAGTCATTGTCATGTAAGCCTGCTATTTTATAGCACACAGGGCCATGAGCCTGGAGGTGGCACCCAACACAGTAAGCTGGGCTCTCCCACAACAAGCATCAATCATGCAAAGATTCCTCAGGAGCTGCCACAGGCCAATCAGGCAGGGATATTTTCCTCATTGTGGCTTTCTATTTTAAAATAACAAATGTATAAAGAAGAAGCCAGTACATAAAAGAAGCCAGTACAGTGTATATACTGACTTAAACCATGTTACATAAATTTCCCTAAGTTCAAAGTTTTTATAAGTATTAAAAATAATGCTACTCACTTAAAAGCTTAAGGGAAAGTTCACATACCTCATATATCTGTTTGTCAAATGTACTCAGTTAGAAACTGCTTATTGGTTCAGAATCATTACTATTGTGGTATTAGACATGGATCTGGATTCCTGTAACCACATAGTGGTTCACAACAGCCTATACTACTGTTTCAAGGCATTTGAGAACATCTGGCCTCCATGGGCACTAGTCCCCAAGGGGGCACACATGTATGCATCCATTCAAACCTCATACACATATAAAAATTGTTTAAGTGTCAGGTTTTACTACAACTTTTAAAAATGGAAAAGCACATATCTTGTATGAAATACTTGTTAAAGATTTCTTAAAGAAAAAGAGTTGGTTTTTTTTTGCATTGAAATTGTCTTGAATATTCCTAGTTAAGATGACTTTGTACTATGATAACCAACATACACTTTTAGTAAATCATCCTAACAGCCTTACAATATGATCAAAATATAAAAGGTAATATTTGTCTGGTTATTAAATTTAGCTATTTCTCTACAGTTATTATACAGTAAGGTATTGATAGGCAAAATGAATCATAGTGAGTGTCATATTGGAATGCCTGAAAGCTGATTCAATTGAGCATAAAGAAACAACCATCGTCCACAAAGATAAAGAAAATATGTGACTGTTTGATTTTCTCCTCCAGAGGATGTTTTGTCACTGTGCACACTATAAAGCAGGTGCTACAACATGCTCTGCTGGGCAGAATGACAAGTGGTGGCCTCCCCAGAGTCATAGCAAGAGGCAGATTTAGTGAATCTTATGCTATGATGAAGAACCCATGCACCAGTGCTACAGATCAACTTTTGCTGGATGAACTAAGAGAGCTTTCATGTGTGAGCTCAGGAGACCTTTCATCAAGTAGCAGTGGTAATTGGAACTTGGAAGTCTGCCACTGATACACTCACACTTCCTGTACCTGGAAGAGGGCCGCACAATCCAATGAATACCCTGTGCAAACACAAGAGAAGGGTCACTACCATTTGGGTTTCTAGGTTATTTTGTTCCTCATGAGAGAAAAAGGGTATAGAAAATCTCAAGGTGATCCTAATAGAAAGGAGAATTCCAGAAGTTTACAAAGGGCCTTTATATTTACAATTTCCAAGATTATGTGCCTTGGAGATATTCTATCAAAAACCATTACTTTCTGAGAGTATTGTTCACCTAATAACATTGTAATGGCAGAATATTTCTTTCTGCTAATACAAACAGTATAAAAATGAGCCCAATGGCTTCAGAATATACTTAACTACAAGAATGGCTCTATAGAATAGAAAGAAAGTAAAAAAAAAAAGGAAAGAAAAAAGTGTGCCTCAATAGGAAAACAGATTGTAATATTAATTCCTTCTCCATCTAATTCACATATGATCAAAAGAAAGGCCATCAATTTCTCTGCCATTATTTCTGCGGTGACAACAAAATAGAAATAATGGGCACAGTTTCTAAATAAGATGTGTGCTATGATTTAAATGAGATAAAAGTTCTATATGTTCATGTAAGTGATTCTCACTACAAATATACAATGCAAAGTTCTAGAGTACATAATACCGTATATAGACTAAGACACTATTTAGTAAATGTGGAGGGAAAGTTTTAAAATTAAACAAGCAGTTACTGACTTCTTTTGTGACTACAAAATAAAAGTCTTGGATGACACATTTAACAAAGTGTCAAAGAACACAAGCACGTCCATCAAGTCTTAGGGTAATTCATTTTGAATGCAAAGATATTTTCATATCTTTCACATACTAAAGAAATTTAACTTGTTAACCAACGAAAGGAGAATGCTCCACTATAATTTCTATAGCTACAGACGGTACTTCATTATAACAAAAAATTATTAAAGAGACATTAAAATAGAAATTTATTAGCTCAGTAAAGTTCAAAACCTGACCCAAACATACAGCATTCTAAGACCAAGTTGAGCATTAAAATATTTTACTTAAAACGATATCAAAAAAAGTTGAGTATCAAATTTTCCTTAAAAAGAAACACACACATACACATAGACACACGTGCACAGAGACAGACAGACTGACCAACTTCTCTCCTAAGAGTGAACTCAGGACAGAACAAAGTTCAGAACTACACCAAAGACCAAGTCCACCTCTGGAACCAAAGAGTCTTTACAGGGAAGATATTAGGAATATGGATGGGCAGTTTTGTACAGGAGCAGGGGTGGCTCAAGAGAGCATTCACATTACATCACCATAAAGCTCACTCCAAGATAGAAGTAATGACTTTTGAAAACTGCAGCCCTAAACTAAATGCACAAGATGGAGGGATCATAAGAAGATTAAAAAATTTCTTCTCTGTAGCACCATGGACTGGTCCAAATCTCCCCACTTAAAAGTTGTTTACCTCTTTGGAGAATTCTAGAACTCTCCAACATTCCACATTTGTGAGGCAGAGCATTTTTTTTTAACCTCCCAAGTTTCATAACCTGCCTCTTACTCTTATAGACAATATTTGAATTCAGGGGAAATGGACAGAAAAGATAATGTTCCATATATATTTAACAATACTGGACTAGAGCATGAAGTGAGATAGAAAAACTTCAGAGCAAAATTATTGAATGGAAGATGCCTGAAAGTCATAGGATATTCTTTTTTTTTTGAATAAGATACTATCTGTATTTACATTCCAAATGTTATCTCTTTCCCCTCCTGATTCTACTCACCCCTCCTAATCTACATTTTCAGTGAAGGTACATGCTCTCCCAGTTACCGTCTCCACTTCATTGTCTTGCAATTCCCCTACACTGGGAAAACGTGCCTTCACTGGACCATAGACCTTTACTTACATTGATGTGAGACAAGGCTATCCTCTGATGCATATGCAACTGGACCTATGGATTTCTCCATGTGTTTCATTTTTAAGTAGGATTACTGATTCTCTGGAATCTATTTTTTTCAGTATTTTGATGTATTAGATATTAGCTCTTTATGAGATGTAGTATTGGTAATCATTTTTCCCAGTCTGTTGGCTAATATTTTGTCTTCTTGGCAGTGTCCTTAACCTTACAGAACCTTTGCAATTTCATGAGGTCCCATTTGTGAATTTTTGATTTTAGAGCATAAGCCATTGGTGTTCTGTTCAGGAAAATTTTCCCTGTGCCTATGTGTTCTAAGCTCTTCCCCACTTTCTGTTCTAATAGTTTCAGTGTACCTTGTTTTATGTAGAGGTTTTTGAACCACTTGCCCTTTAGCTTTGTACAAGGAGATAAGAAAGGATCGATTTGCATTCTTCTGCATGATGACAGCCAGTTGAACTAGCACCATTTGTTGAAAAGGTTGTCCTTTTCCGTTGCATGGTTTTAGCTCCTTTGTCAAAGATTAAGTGAGCATAGGTGTGTGGGTTCATTTCTGGGTCTTCGGTTCTGTTCCACTGATTTACCTGCACATCTCCATACCAAAACACATTATCATGTATGATCAGAAAACTTAAAGATTAAAAAGTTATGGTGTCAAAAATTAAGCAGAGTAACCAATAATGTATCTAAACAGTATTGGATACTGAAAAGGTTTGTGAAATAATTTAAATGCTAGAGCATATGCACATCATGCAACGGTACTAGCTACAGTGTTCTGTCAAGGTATCAGTTTTGTCACTAAATTAAACTATAACTTCTTTGCAGTCTACAGACTAATCCCAAATGCATTACAAATGTTTAAAATTTATTTATTTATTTATTTATTTATTTATTTATTTATTTATAGCCCAGGTTGGTTTTTTTCTGTCTCAGTTCAATGAAAGATGGATTACAGAGACTGACTGTAACAAACAGAGATATTACATTATTATTACTTTTTCTCTGTCTTACTTTTTCTCTATTTCTCTGTCTCTGTATCTCTCTCTCCACCCCCCCTTTCTGTGTGTGTTTTTGTGTGTGTGTGTGTGTGTGTGTGTGTGTGTGTGTGTGTGTGTGTGTGTGTGAACATATACATGCACATGTGTGTGTTATATAAGTGGCTTCTGCAAAGAAAAATTATATCATTAAAAATAGTGAAAAGACAGACTGCAGGATGAGTAAAAACATTTACAACTTAAAATTTTGAAAAGTTTAACAACACAAATATTTATCATTTTAAAACTATGCAAAGAGCCAATAATCTACATATACTTCTTCAAAGAAGTCATACAAATAGTCAAAGGATTTATTAAAGTTACTCATTCTGTCTCCTCATGGAAGAAATACAAAGTGTAGCAAAAGTGAGATATCATCTCACCCTAGTTTAAACAGGCATCACAAAAAATACAAAGAGGATGCTAGAAATAATAAAGATAAAATTGAACTCATGCATTTTTCATAGGAATTCAAATTAAGACAGGCATTTTGAAAGGAGTGGAAAATTCTTTAGATACTTAAATCTACCACATTATTTAACATTTCTGCAACTGTGTGTATAACCAAAAAAGACATCATACCAAAGAATAGTTGTGACCCATGATTACTGGTGCATTTGTGTCAACAGCTAAACCAAAAGCAAATGATTTGTTCATTGGTGGAAGAAGGAATACAGAAAAAGTGGTATGTGAATAAAGTCCTTTTCAACCCTTCAAAATGATTGAAATCCATTTATTTGCTTGGCTCCACCTAAATGGAAGTGTAAGCCACAGTGTTAAGTGAAGTTAGGCAAAAATCATGAGAAGAGGGAAAATCTTAATGGGGATATAGGGAAAAGGCAACAGAATACATTGACATAAAACCAGAAGGAGAGTATCTGGGAGAAGGAAGAGAACCTATCACAGTAAAAAACGTGATCCTGGTGAAAAGGTAGTGGAGGGGAGGAAGGAAAATAACCAAAGTTTGAAGGCACTAAATTGTATGTGAAAATGACATTGTCTATAGTTTATGCTAGTTAAAATGTTAATTATTAAGAAAAGAAATTAAAAAAAATAAGCAAATGTGACATTCACTGTTGTCAACTAGAAAATCAGTATTATAGAGGAATGCAATAACACAGAGAGAGATAAAGACAGGAGAAAGAGATACTAGGCATTCAGTGAGAGGCATCATCTCATAGGTCCCGTGGAAAAAGTATTTGTGGATTTTTTTTCAACAGCACAATATTACCTACAGATGAAAAATTATGAGATACTTCCAAATGGCTAGTTATTATTTAATAAATAGTTATTATCTAAACATGATGCCTGTTTGAAGAGAAGGAAATGGTTTGGTTCTGATTCTGTCCACATGTAGTGAATCACCACAGAATCACCTTATAAAATATAAACAGACCTACACATCCTGACACACATTTATAATATTAACACTGGAGAGCATAAAGCAAAATATCAAAAGTTTGGGGTCAGCTTGGCTAAACAGAAGACATAATGCAAATATTAAAGCTTAATAAAATCATAGGAAATAAAATAAGATTTTTTTAAACCTATTGATCAACATACTATGCAAAGTATGTTGCAAAGTTACTTCATAAGTTCTACTATAAGATCAAAGTTACATATTTTATTTCCCTCTGGAAAAATATTATTTCCAGATAAAATACATTGAAAGAAAAAATGTTGCTTTATCTTAGAATGTTGTGCATGTTGGTGGGTAAATTGGTCTAGTGGAAAAGATAGTATAATTAAGAATAATGTAGAAAGTTGAGAAACAAACATTAAATTATATTAAAGTATAATAAACTAAAATAACAATTTAACCTTAGATTTTTAACCCATTTGCAATTATTTAATGACCTTGGTAATGCATTTGATTTCTATTTAGTTTCAGGTTTTATTATCTATACAGGAGGATACATCTAATGACCCCATGCATATGCTAAGCCTAGCATTTTAGCATTCTATTCAATTTGAATAATTTACTAATAATACATGTGATATTTATGAGGTATCTGTAAAGTCTAAAATATTTTTCTAGGTGACTTATAATCCCAGTGCATAACACTTCCATAAGGCACAATTAATAACTTCTTGGAGAGGACCCAAACACCTTGCTTGATTTCTTCTTTTAATTGACTGACTAAGCTAGCTTGCAGTATATGTAGTTTAAAGAAGGAGACAGAGGGGAGGAGGAGTAAGAGAAGTATAAAAGAGCAGCTGAAGAACAAAATGGTTAGCAAGGACCAGGGGATTAAGTGTGTGTTGTTAAACTATTTTTCAATATTGAGAGTCATTTGAAAAATATCATTTTAAAAGTAAATAACAACAAAAACAGGCAGTCCTTACATGCTGCCATGAAGTTAATTGGTTCTGAAATCAATTGCTGAGGAAGGTGCAGCTTTGTCTGTTCATTATCTGTTTGTTTCTTTCAGTGTTGGCAAACAAAGCCCACTTTTCTGTATGGAATTCTGAATTTTGTGTAAATTCCATTCATTCCTATGTGCCCTTCCTTCACTGCCGCATGACTGCCCTCCATGATGGCTTAACCCAAAGGGCATGTTTTTTATTTATTTATTTTTTCTTTTTCTTTTTCCTCATCTCAACTTTCCTCATTCAGAAAGCTGCAGAGACTTACAGCCTAACTATACTGGAGTTAGGAGTTATTCTTTTAAATTTATAACATTGTTTAATAACAATAATAGTAATAGTAATAGTAATAATAATAATAATGATAATAATAATAATTGTGAGAATTTTTTCTTCTCTTTATCACTTTAGTCAAACCACATAAATAAAAACAACATCTCAGAAAATAGAAATAGTGCTTTGTCTTTCAGTAGGAAAACAAAGGAGCAAAAACACACAGTTTGTGTGGGACCCAGTAGCAAAACTAATGCACTCATGTTTTAATTCACACATCCAGTGGGTTTAAGCACCCATATACCCGTCTTCAATTTAGCTCTTTCACCTCTTCTCACATTTAGCCATTTACCACTGGACTAAGCAATTTTGATGGTTCCAGGATAAACAGTTCTCAGCCAATTCCTTCTTCGTCTTGTAATCAATGAGCTTGAGGGCACAGTGAAGCCAGAAGTAAAAAGAGGAAAAGAGAACCAAGAAAAATTGAGCATAGGTAAGATAAAGCTTATCCACACCTTGCTTATCTCCTCGTCCTTCCTTAGAAGAGCAATCCATTCTGAGGGTTGAGAGAACTTATCAGCACAGGGATTTCAGAGTTGAGCCTCCAAATGAGTGTGCTGTTTCTCCTCCGACAGTATTTAGTAAACATTGTCAGAGAGAGGAATGGCAGGATTCAATGTCTTGTTTGCTTCTTTATTTTCCTTTACTCTTCCTTGAACAAATTTTGTGTCTATAGAGATGGATGACAAGATCAATAAAATTTTTCTTATGTTTAGCTTCCTATGAAATACTACCCCATACACAAAAAATACACTAAATACATACATTCTTACATACATCCGCACATATATGTATAGCAAAGATGTGTATAAAACATCTTTAAAAATCTAGGTGTTTGTCTTTATTTTATTTTGAAAAAAATGGACCCATAACATAAGGTATTAGAGAATTTCAATTCAAAAATATGGATTTGAACTAAAAAATAAAATATAACTTGCTTTATGTAAAAGGTCAATTTAGTTACCGTCAAGATGACTGTGATGGGCATGTTTGAATGAGGTAAAGGTTTGTGTTGGCCATTTGTTTTGTATTTCTGCATCATTTAATCCATCCACTTACTTGTTCGCTAGATCTCATATTCAATTGTGTTCAAGTGCTATTCTACTTCTGAATTATTTGCAACTATCCTCACATAAATGTCTTTGTAGAAAGGTGTAATAAAGAAGTGCTTTGTAATACTGAGTCCAGTCGTGCCATTACAGAAAGTACAGTGTCAGCATTTTCAATTCCATTATACAACCTATTTGTCCAGACATTACATACACAGCCATAAAAATCTCCTTGGCTGTGAAGCATTAGTTCAGTCCTTGAATAAACAACTAGATAGAAACTATAAAATTACTGAGACAATTGATTAAGAGTGAAGATGGAGCCAACTGTACCTATGACCTGACTCAATGTCACTAAATAAGGATCTTCTGATCACAACAGCAAAATACTCCTAAACAGAGAATCTCGGGCAAAACACAAATGTCTGGTACTGGCTGTTTGTTTGGTAATTTGTCTGTTTCTTTTATTTAGTTTAGCATTTTCAACAAATGATACTGGTTCATCTAGAGGTCAACATGTAGTAGAATGAAAATTGATTCATTTTCCTCTTCTTGTACAAAGCTGAAGTCCAAGTAGATCAAGGTCCTCCACATAAAACCAGATATTCTGAATCTAATAGAAGAGAAGTATGCAGAAAAGAATCTTTTACACATTGGCAAAGGGGAATATTTCCTGAACAGAACACCTGTGACTCATGCTCTAAGATCAATAATTCAAATTATAATATAATTATATTATTTCCTCTTTACTTTTATTAATTCATAAACTCACATATACTCTTCCAGCTTATTTTCAAATTCATAGCCCCTTTTTTCATTAATTGTTGTTGCATGAATGTAGGTATATGTATCTTTCACACATATGTATGTAAAGATATATATATATATGTATATAAATGTATTTGCATGTATAAATATACACATTCATTAATTGTTGAATGCACATATGTGTATATAAATGTAAATGTAAGTAAACATGTATGCATATATTACAAATAATCTGTTCACTCTATATAATTTTACTTGTATGCTTAAGTTTCTTTACCATAGTTGAGAGAAATTTCCAAGTATAACAAAGATATAATTTATATATTTATGATATTATGGAGTATCCAAAGAAATTTTGACTGAAAACCAGAGATACTGCCATGAGAGACCCCCCAAACAAACATAAAGGCCTACTCATAAATAAAGGAATAAAATGTTCAAAATTCAAAAGAACAATGATTTGCATCACAGAGGAGTTTTCTTTTTTTATATATAGACAGACAGATAAATGATACATACATGCATGCATACATAAATGTGTGTTTGTGTATATAACAATATCTGTGTGTGTGTGTGTGTGTGTGTGTGTGTGTGTGTGTGTCTGTCCTAAGAAGCTGAGACTACAGCTCTATGTGTATATTGTTTACCTAGTGAGCATGAGGACCTGAGCTAGAGTTTGGATCTCCAGCATCCAAAATAAAACGCCAGGCACAGCACTGGGGAAATCTGAGTGTCCCTAGCGCTTGCTATGCTGCTTAGCCAGTTTATAATCTCTGGCTTCAATTAGAAACCCTATCTCAAAAACCAAATGAGAGTCAGGAAGAGCTACGATTTTGACCTCTGATTTACACACACATACACACCACACACACACACACACACACACACACACACACACACACAAAGAGTAAAACCCCAGAAGCTAACCACTCCTATTTCGAACTTTAGCAGCCTCCTGGTAAAAATTGCTTCCATTCTCATGTTTTGGGGACTTCGGTTTTATGCAGGAGATCAACACAAAGCAAAATCTACTCTTATCTTTCTTGCTCAGAAAACAAATTACTGTAGTTTCCCATGAACATAAATCTAACCACTTTCTTCACAACATTCTCTGTGACTACCTAACTAACCAACTCTAGTTCATGCTGTTCTTTGCTGTCTTCAGTACACCCGGGTCAGTCCTGTCTCTAGTGTTTGTCCTGCTTCCTTAGTGTTCACATAACTAGGCTCTTGTACCCCATCTCTCAGCTCAAGTGTTTGTTCCTAAGAACAGTAACCCCTTACATTTCCTACCCATGCTTCACTTATTTTCATTCTGAAATTTTCAAACTAAAAATATGTGGCATGTTCTTTTATTGATTAGTCATTTATCAGCAGCCCTTCCCAAAGAATGGACTCGTCATTAGCAGAACAATGGGAAATTTTCTCAATGTGTATCTCCTTAAACAGCATCAATTTACATATTATATGTTCAACAAACAATGAATTTATATGTGAACCATTGACCTGAAAATGTTTTCAGGAGACTGTGTTAATTAGTATTACTCCCTGCTATATTTCAGAATTAGGTTAAAGCGTTAGGAAATTCCAATACTAACTACTTCACCTTGGTTGGGATGATACTTAAAATACCCACTGCTGATAATTTTCAGTCCCTTAATTGTTCATATAACGAGCAGTTTTATATTTAAAAGTCATATTGCTTATTTGGGACAAGATCAAAATAATGTATTTCACCATAAGCACTATAAGTATCAGTTATGTCCCTCATGATGCTGTTCACCTTTCTCTTCCTAAGAACCAACTTACCATTCAGCACTGGCTTATGGACACCGGACTGAGTGGCCTATGATGTCAGTAGCTTGGCTTATTTGTTTCAAACCATGCAATGCAGCCAGTGAAGCTCAGTTCAGTGGATTAAGTTTCCATAAGCCCTTACACAGCCCCGAATACTGACATAAGACGCCAGTCAGGAGCCTAGGTTCAAATCACCAGGAAGCAGAAGTTAGCAACAGCTTTTCCATCCAGAATAGTCACTCAGCTGCTCTAGGTGTGTTTTCTTGCTGAAACTAGAAGTAATAATATCAATGCAATGGTAGGGTTCTAAAGATCAAAGAAGGGGTGTATCACAAGAGCTCTCAGCCATGAAGCAATTCAAAGCTCAGAAGACACAAGGGGAGACAAGGTTTCGAAGACACATAAAGAGATGGTAGGTGTCAGTTATTTGATATAGGACACAGCCATCCAAATAGAAAGATTTCAAATCTAGAAATACTTTAAGAAATTGAAAACATTTTGTTTATTGATAAATTTATAGAAAATAAATTAATGATTAGTTGAAAAATCCTGCTTCTCTAATAGCAGAATTCACAAAGAGAAAAACCCCAAGGAGATGTGATAGAAATGTTACAAAAATTTCAAGTCTCTCAATGAACCCTAGAATGAGTGAGCCAAGTGGAAGAGCAAACAAGAAACACATAAAGGGTGCAGGAAAGTGTATCTGTCATGAGACATTCTTGACCACTAAGAAAATGGGAGCTGTCGAAACTACAGAAAGATAGAAAAGAAACTGGAGAACGTATTAGGGAAAAATAGCTAAATTAGAGATGGTGCAAAATCCTGCAAAATTTCAGTGGTGCAACATTCTAGATGAAGTTAGGGAATATGGGGTTCAAGTAAAAATGGGCGAGGGTGAACAGGCAACAAATAAGGTGTTGAAATATGTTGCATGATGCTAAACCAATAAATCAATCAAATAAGACACTGGCCATGTCCTACAGAAGCACAAAGGAAAAGGTTAGTTGTAAACTAAACTTTGATTTTTATAAAATGGATGAACAAACAAAAAAAAAAACTCAAACAAAAAATAAGCAATACACTAATGTTAGATAGCTGTGCTTAGAGAAGAAGGAAACTATGGAAACTATGTATTAACAATTTTATTTATATTCCTTAATTTTTGATTCAACAGTTCAAGAAAGGAACATGGATATTCACTAAGAAATACAATAATACATTTTTTATCAAGTCCTTGAAAAAAAAACATTTATTAAAAATAGAGAGAATAGAACCGTTGTGAAGACTGAGGGGATAGTTACAAATAGTAAATTAATATAGAAAGCAAAAGGCTTAGGAAGGGTCAGTAACCATAGGTGAGTATAGCCACTTAAAGCAATAGTCATATTCTAGTGGCAAAATTGGGCACAACATCTTTGCAAGAACATATAGCCAATGCCAAAATAAAAGATAATGAGAGACAAAGTGTTCCATGTGATGTCCTGTATGATGCAAACATATAGACATTTGATATCAGGTAATATAAATGCATCTGATAATCAAGTAACATGAACAGAACAATAACATGTAATTAGACTGGACAGAAGTGTAATGAAGAGAGCTAATAAATGGAAGACACAAACATTAACTGTGTAAATAAGTATTCCTATGAAAAGTTTATTTCCACTTCTTGGCTGAGCTATTGTATGCCACAAGAAGCTGTTCATATGTGATAGAACACAAGCCTATATCATTCTGCTTCTGAAATAATCTTTTTTAATGAGGTAGAATGAAATTCTCTCTCTCTCTCTCTCTCTCTCTCTCTCTCTCTCTCTCTCTCTCTCTCTCTCGTGTGTGTGTGTGTGTGTGTGTGTGTGTGTGTGTCTTTCTCTCTGTCTCTGTCTCTCTCTCTCTCTCTCTCTGGGGGATAGAACTCAACTCCTCACCCTTTGTAGCAAGGGTATTTATTTCTTAGTCATCTTTCTATGTTTCTATATTCTATACTTGGTCAAAAATGTATATCTTAATTGTGAAATTTTGACACCTATACTAAGAAATAATATAATTCTTCACCTATTATTTTATGTTAGACCCAATACTTTCTCTGACTTTGAGTGTGTTGCTTAAAGTTTACTTTTATTACCCTTGGTGTTTTCTAATAGAGATTCGGAATCTAAGATATTGAAAAAAAAAAATGGCAGAATCTAAAACACTTCCCGTATTTGAGATAAAATTTTGAAAGAAGTAAAATGAGGAATATGAGAAAAACAAACTAGGTGATAGGGAGACTACAATTGCCCTTTTCTAAGAAAATATCCAAAGCAGAGTTAAAATTGAAAAGAAAAACTCCCTCCAGAAAATCTGTGCCAAAACACAGTACCATCCGACTCAGTAGCATTTAGTTGATAGGCTAAAGAGGATTCCCAGGAGTCCAAGATTGGTCTGGATGACAAGAATTTGTTTCAAACAAATGTGAGAAAAACTGATTTAATAGTCCCTATTCCTATTTTTCCTCTCAGGGAGTACACAATTGATATAGATTTATTCAATGGTGAGAGAAAATTTTGTGTACAGAGGGAAAAAATACAGAATCCTTTTGAAAACAAAATAAGCAAATGCATTTACTAGACTTAGTTTCTGATTACATATATTAACTAAAAACTTAAAACAGTGTAGAATAAATTTGCTTTTTCTTGGGTGTGTGGATATTTCTGTTCAAAAGGGGGGGAACTTTGACAGTCAGTCCTCTGTTCTTAATGGGAAACTACATAGGTAACAACTCCACCAAAGCTATACACAGATGTCCTAAAATTAATGAAATACTTTATGACAAGATTTAAGTAGAAAATAAGGAATTAAATTTTCTAGCAACTTATATTTTAGGCTTATGTACACTAGATATAACATTAGTTTTTAATAAAGTCAAGTTATTTCTAAATGTGAAAAATGACAAATATATGTAGCACTTACCAAAATTCATATTCAACATAGCAATAGTAGCAATAAAAGAGTGTTAGTAGGTTTGACCTGTAGTTCAACTATGTAGTCAGAAACAAAGGAAATTAGAGCTAGCTCAAAGGATGTTGACATGAATGTTGAACCATCCAGTTAATTTGCTGACTTTCTAACTTAGAAAATGTACCAAGCCATAGATCCCAATGTTGGAAGCAACTCTGATCTCCTAATGTCATCTTGCATGTTATATCCACTGATACATTATTCATGGGAGTTCTCTAGTGATGTCACTACACTGAACAATACTTAGTGAAGCTGTAAAAAATAATAACTGATAAATCGAACAGTGTAAATATAGTAATTAGACATGCAATAAATAAAGCATAGGACTTTTAGTAAACTACCAATTTTTGCTCAATTGGTTATGATCAAAGGGATAACTCACAAAGTCTAAACCTGTCTAGATTAAAAATCTTTCCAGACTAGAAAGCAATCTATAATATATTGCTGCAAAGCTGGCCATATGCTTGTAGCTAATAATTCAAAAATTTCTTTTCCTCTTTTAGGATGAAGAAAATCTTAAGCTGAATATATTGCTTTTTTTTTTGTTCCTAATAATCCACCTCATCCCCATGTAGCATACTGTGTTTGTGCAGTGACCTCAGAGAGGAGAATGTCTGCTGAAAACTATGAGATTAGAATATATAAAAGGCTATTTGGGATAATTCCTCTTAGTATTCCATAGACTATTTGCATGTGTGAATCTCAACCAACAAAGCATTTCTCTGTGATGCCTAAATGAGTTGTTCATTGAGAGCTTTTCTTACTGTCTCTAGTATATAGTATGTTTATAGTATGTCAATGATATGTATACACAGATATTCCTGTCTCCTTAAATGGAAACTTCCTGATAAACACATTGTAATTTGAAACTGCTTTGAGTAGAAACTGTTTGTAAAACACTGAGAGACTAACACCTTAGCTTGACAGCACTGCACACTGTAGAGTATTGACTATTTATCATTATGACTATGTAGCTAATGGAGCTCAGCCGAGCCACTACTGGCCACATATTACTCTTCCAAAAAAAAGTCAATTTTAAATTTGATGACATATCTTCTGAGAATTGTGTTTAGAATATGCACAAATATAACTAGCAAGTTGCTTCAATCTCCTTAATATTATTAATGCAAAATTGCAAATTCCAATGCTTATAAAAATACTTCAATGCATAGCAGAGATTATCAGGTTGTCTCTTATGCCTCCATGAAGTTCAGGAAACAAGTTTCATTCTTCCATGAAAAATGACAGTCTGATTTTGGCATTTCACATTTTAGGGAATACAGCATGTAACACCTCAGTGCTCAATTACCTATGAAAAGATGATGTCAAGCAATTCACAGTACATTCTTCCCATTTTCAATTTATAGCCAATGAAGAGAATTAGAAAATCCTCTGATACTATTCAACAAATCTCCCACCCCCTTTTTCTGTGTGTGTGTATGTGTGTGTGTGTGTGTGTGTGTGTATGTGTGTGTGTGTGTGTGTGTGTGTGTGTTTGTTTGTTTCTCCTATAGCTATATCACTAAAATGTCACCTAAGTCACAGTAGATAACTGACAATCAGAATCACACCACATAGCTGTTGTGAAAATTAATGAATGAAGAAGCTACTTCCTAATAAATGTAAAGTCATAGCCATTGACACACTGTTTTTATTTCAGGTGGGGTAAAGATTGAAGCTCACCCTGGACAGCTGATGGACAGACACACTTTATAATGAATACAAAAGATTGGCTTTTCTTCCCATGCCAAAACATTGCCCCAAATACACACAGGTCTCAAACTTTATGCTGCAATTGCATTATATAAAAATAATTGACTCTAAGGAATTTTAAAGCATTTTCTTATTAAATGAATTCATGGCTCATAACTCAGTTTGCTTTATTCATTTGCTAGGGCACTCCTTCATACTTTCTAGACAAAACGAAAAGCTACTTGAATTATTCCTAGTTAATAAGGTGTCCTACAAATTCTGGCTGCCTGCGGCTCTGAGAGAAATAATGAGAAGTGGTGAGGGAATGGGCAGCTTTAAATTACCAGCTATGGGCACATGCTTCCCATTCAAATTCTAACTCTCCAAAGAGTCCCAGAAGTGTTTTGCTGTGTACATGTATGATACTCTGAAAACATGCCAATATGTAAAGGATACTTTTTGGTGTATTCTAATTATGAAATGTGCTTGAATTTTATAGAAAGGCACAGGAACAAAACAGACATAAGCAGAAAGCAAATGTTGTCTTTTTCCTAAAGGATTATAATTTTATGGATCACAAGACTTTTTCAAATAGAATAACATTTACAGACAAAGGCTTGGGTAGCAGGACAACTCAGATAAAAGAACATGCTTGGAGGCCAGTGAGCCTGCCCAGAAGGTAAAAATGCTTGCAGAAAAGCCTAACAATCTGGGTTCAAGTTTCTAGATCACACGGTTGAAGCTGGGAAACAGTTCTACAAGTAGTCTCCTGACATCAATAAAATGCAAATGTCAAGGTATGAAAATCATGTGAATGTGTGTGCATGTGGACAGGCATATGCATGCATGCACATGGATATACACACAAATACACTCACAAAGGCATAAATTCCATAAGATTTATTAATTTTAAAAATAGCTTTGGTCCAATGTCCCATCTCTCATAATTGAATAAAATTCAAGATGAATTTATTTTTACCATTTCTATATGAATATATGCATCTCTTTCTGCATAAGTCACTGGTGTGTGAGTATTCAGAGAGGTGAAAAGAGGATATCTGATCCCCAGGAGCTGGAGTAAAGTAGTTGTGAACCACCTGACATAGGAGTTGGAACTGAACTCAAGGCATCAGGTAGAGCAGCAAGCTGTTGTAACTGCTGAGTCATATCTCTATCCTATAAAGAAATATTAGCAAATCTTAAATAACTTACACAATAGTTGATGAGGTATAAGAGAAGTAATGTTTTAGCACAAATCATAGAGTTCTCCTTTGAAAGGTGTGAAGAAAGAACAAATACATTCTGATTAGTGTTAACTTACTATAGCACTTTGTGAAGATGCTGTTAATTCTAATTAACCAGCAAGCCATGAAAAGTGTCATGTATCCTTTAAAGGTTTTAAAAGATAATGTTCATAAAGAATTGCATTTACTAAAAATTTTTTTAAATATGGCTTAGTGAGATTATAGAACTAAAAGTTTCTATGGATATTACAAGTATTTTATAGAGTTATAGGGATAGATAGATAGATAGATAGATAGATAGATAGATAGATAGATAGATGGATGGATGGATGGATAGACGGACGGACAGACGGACGGACGGACGGACGGACGGACAGACAGACAGACAGACAGACAGACAGACAGACAGACAGACAGACAGATAGATAGATAGATAGATAGATAGATAGATAGATAGAGAGATAGATATATAGATGATAGAGGTAGGTAAGTAGGTATGCACGTATGTATGCAGGTAGGTAGGTACGTAGGTACATGAAAGAAAAAATCTGCTATTGAGATTTTGTGCATGGGATGATTAATGAGACTCTTCATGTCAGCTTTCTGTCTGAACTGTTCATTTATAAGAGACATATCAAAAATGAGGGGAGCAGCTTGGGTCTTATAAAATGGTGAGCAATGAGGAAAGGTCTCAGAATATGCATGGGAATGGGATTTGCTGGTTAGTAACATCTATGGACATTGATGACAGTCTGATTGTAACAAAGGAGTGACAGAATTTCTCAGCTGTTACTCTTTTCTCCACAAACATTCTGGAAAGATCAATACTATTACTATTACACACTTAAAGCCTTTAAAACATTAAATATTTTGCCAAACACATGCACACACATACAAAAGGATGACAGAACTCAACATTTCCATTTATTATTCCCATATTAGAGTTTTTATTTTATGAAAGATTACATTTGATAATAGGCCCATTAAATTAGCTTTCCTATCTGTTATACTGGAAACATAAACTTTTTGAAAGAGAAATGTTCTCACTACCCAATAAGGAAGCCACTTCTTAAAATGTATAAGAAGAACAAAATGTGTAAGATCACAGATAGGACAACATCACAATTTTGATTTTGAAACACTAAAAGGGTGATGAAATCTCTAAGGCTTTTGGAAAATCATGATTGTTTGCATGGGATTGAAATTGGAGGAACACAAGTATTGCAGGAAGCAGAGATCTGCATGTGTCACTGGTGGGCTGAAGTCACATGTCAGGAATTCAGAGAAGTGACATGGATTAGATTGAAGCCAGAAAAAAAAAAAAGGAAGTATTTTGGCTTTTATGATGGTTTTGGTTCAAGTCTTATGAAAAGTTACATATCTGTATAACCATTAAAGACACTATGATGATGTGATTGCCATGTGGCCTATGTTTCATGGATAATGCATCTCAAACAGGATAGCAAGTAAGCACAGGGACTTAGAAGCAGCCAAGGTAGCAACCTGGAAAACAGGATGGAAATAAAATCAAATCTGGATATCCCATGCCTTAAGTGGTAGATGCTTAGTTGAACTGCCAAAGAAACTCTCCCATCATGCACGTCTCAGTACCCTAACTGAGAATACTAAACTCCTGTCTGTTAACCAAACTCTGAGTTATTGGAGTTAATAGCCAGTTGGCCATTGCATACCGGAGACCCTTAAATCTATTATACAAAATGACATAGTCTTCATGTGTTTTATACACACTCCTTTGTGCTTTACATTATCTCTAGATTGCCTTATAAGTCCTGGTACAACTTTAATGTTATGTAATTGTTATTATACATATTGTTTAGAGAGAATGACAAAAGTTATCTGTAGAGATTCAATAAACATAAATATGTTTTATTGAACATGCTTTTATCTATAAATTTTTAATTTATATACACACACACAAACACACACACTTGTTTAAATTTATGCACACATGTGTACAGAGAGGCCAGGAGAGGTTGTTAGGTGTCATCTTCCAGAATTGCCCATTTGATTCTCTTGGGCTTATATTTCACTTAGACTGAAAATCAAAAATCAGCAAGTTCCAGCAATACATTGTCTCCCAGTCCTACAAAGATTGGGTTACAGGCATTTTAAAATGACCTAAGACATGGGTCATGAGACCTGAACTCTGGCCCTTATGACTGCTAAGCAAGTGCTCTTAAACAGTGAGCCAACTTTCCAACTTCATAAACTTATTTAAAAAATGTTTTGACCTGAGGTTGAGAAACCCACAGATCTCAAAACTGATTATTTATGTAGGACATACACTATATATTCTAGATTATTGTGTGGTAACATTATACCAGACTCCCAATGTTCACCTCACTTTAGCACCTGCACATATGCTTGTTTGATTCTCCTTCTCGCCTTCCTTCCACTAGAAATAATGACCACAAAAACAGGATCTCTTTCACATTTAGTGCTGCTTTCAGGGGACTGAGGAGGCAGAGTGGGCATTATATTCATTGAGATGAAGAAATTAAATTATCAATTCCTCTCTTCAGGTAGGCTAGTAAAGTTAGTAGTGTCCTTTAGTGTTTACATTTCTTTCTTTTTTTTGAGTTTTAAACATCCTTGGGTAATATAAAAATATTACTATATCTCTTTCAGATCTTCTCTGATAGTTCCTAAAACTCTTGATATATCAACCTAAATATAAAAAGATGTAATTTGGCTTATAAATTTTTAATATGAATTATCTTTTAAAAGAGTAACAATGATGGTACTTATTTTAGGAAAAAATCCTTAATTCCTTTTGTTTCTGCTTCTGGAGAGCTCAGAGGCTAAATTAAACTCTCACAGTATAATGTTACTATAATTTGTATTTGCAAAGTTAATGAAAACATGAATACTATCATTGAGAGCATATTGTTAGGTGTGGAGCTAAGCAGCAATTCCATATAAGATCACCTCTCATAGTGAATGAGAAGGTTGATAAGGAGTAAGCTTATTTTTACCCATGGGAGAGATAAGAAAAGCCAAATTCTTTAGACATGTTCACATAGATTGTATACAAAAAGCTAAAACTCAAAATTTAATCTTAGTAATACCCATATGTGCCTACAATCTGCTGCCCTTAACTTTCTCAATACCATTTATATTGGTAATTTTTATTCTGGCTATTATTTCTCGTTAATTCAAATTCTGCTACATATGTTTTCTTTTACTGGTTCTGATCTCCCACACTGTCATATGAGAAACAATTATGATATGTACTAAATACTAAAGTAACAGTGTGAACCTAAACTATGAGAGTAGAAGGACAAATGACCAGGTAAGAAAGTCATGTTCCATGTATAGACATCTGTTTTGTCTCTGGAAGATTAAATTTCTAATGAAGGCCAGCTAAACTCTTTCTGATAGTAGTTAGAGAGATGTGAGGCTCTGCTTACATATATGGTTAACATTTCTGCAGATGCTTACAGATATTGAATGAGACAAAAGAAGAAAAGGAGAAAGATGGGAAAAGCGAAGGAAGAAAGGTAGGAAGGAAGGAAGGAAGTAAGGAAGGAAGGGAGAAAGAAAAAGAAAGAAAAAGAAAGGAAGAAAGAGGTAAAGGAAAAGAAAGAAGAGAGAAAAGAACATCTAGAGGTAAGTAAGCATGGATAATTACGTCATTAAGGCATGTCTCTGAATAGAAGCTGAGTGGCTCCAGAATCTGTTATTATTTAGATTAGACACAAATAACAGAAGAATCCTCATGAAAAGTGTATTGCCTCTTTACATCATCTGTCTGCAGTTATTGGGTTTTAAAGAAATTTGAATTGACCCAATGAAGTAACAAGTGCCTGAGGTAGTAAACTCTATTTATCAGTTTAATCCTTTCCATTTATTGGTTTAAAAATATATTAGTGGGTCTTCTGCCCCTGCCAAACACTGTGAATCACACTGGTCACACTGTCTTTTACAGCCTTAAACTTTAACCAATTTTCGTCCAAGCACAGCATCTAACATTGCAGCAATATTTTGCTAAATGTCCTCTAAATCACAAATGTGTTGAGAAACTTGATGGAGCCTGAAAGATAAGCAGCAACCTCCAAATGTTAAACAGTCTCAGTCAAAGCTTCACTACACATGACATCTTAAATGTAGGAAGAAACAGGAAATATTGGGTTGTGAGGATTGCAAGGCAGCAAATGATACTCTAGTCACATATATCTAAAGAAGCTCTTATTGTAAAAACTTACACAAATTTTTTATAACAAATTACAAATACTATATTAGTGTTGTATTAAGACACATATCAGACTGAACTACTACATCTTTTCAGTAATATATCAATATATGGTATCAGATGGTGAATAAGAAAATGCCCTAAGGAACTAGATATGGGTGCACACACATGTAATCCAAGCACCCAAGAGGCTAAGGCAGGAAATCGATCATATGTTCCAGGGTACTCTGAGGGAGACCGTCTTAAGAGAAAAACACGTGAGAAACATTTTTACACTAGAACAAGATATGTAACAAAGAGGCAGCCTGATCTATCTTTTAATAATTTGATATTTGAAAAATTCATAAATGTGTTTAATGTGTTTTGATCAAATTCATCCCTCATTCTCTCTTGTAATTTCTCTAGGTAGCACTATCAAGCCCCACTTCTTTCCTGCCTCCTGACTTCATAGGCTCTTTTTATATAAACCAGTCTACCACAATTTTTATTGGCATAGGACTCTCTACCAGAGCATGTTTAATCCAAGAAAACTTCCATACTTGAAGAAAACTGACTTTCCCAAGCATCTGTCATTTGACACTGTTTCCTCAGTTAATGCTGAGGTGTTGCAAGCCCCTCCACTGTTCATTCTAGGGTTTTCATTATCTCAATCTTGGGCAGACCTTGCTCATGCAGTCACAACCACTGTGAGTTTGTGTGTGTAGCCATGCTATCATGTCTGCCAATTACTTCTTCTCTGCAGATGTTGATACCTTTGACTCTCACAGTCCTTTCCCTTCTTCCAAGACTGTCCTTAGCATTGATGGGAGATGGTATATGGGTGTCCTGCTAAGAACTGAGTGCTCTGCAGTCTTAATTTCTGCATGTTGAGCTGTAGCAGAGCTCTATATCAGGAAACTGGTTATTCTCATGAAGTTAATGCCACCATTGTATCAGCAGCATTATCATGCAAAGCCAGTCTTTATAAAAACTCCCAGGGTTCACAGCATGATTATACTCTTGATTGCTTTTCTCCCTTGGGTAGAACAAATGGGAACTTTATCTCTATGAAAACAAGCCAAGAGGAAGACACATCGATGTCAGTAGCAGTTCTCCACATGTCCTATAACATAAATATGTGATATCTTCAGTAAGATGCTCTTCTATCAAATTCTAGAGGGTAACCAAGAGAACTATAATAACCTGTAATTTGGGATCTGCTAACCTGACAGAAGTCTTTTATTTGAAAGTTTATTATAGTATTTGGAAGAGGCATATTCTACCATATCCATTATGGGATAACTGTAACTGTACTTAAGTTATAAGAATACACACACACACACACATACACACACACACACATACACATATACATACATATAATTGTTCTATACATTAAACATCTACCAGATACATGTATAACTACATCTGATGTATGTACATATTTTTCCATTCTGTTGCTATCTCTTCATACCAATGTTTATAACCTTTGCTATATACAGGTTTATAGTTTCAAGAGATCCCATTAGCCAATTATTGGTCTTTATGCATGCAGCAATAGGATCCTATTTTAAATGTGATTTTTTATTTCTTTAATATTGAATGATAGTATGTTTATCTTGTAGCTATTTGAGGTCAGATTTCTCTCTTCACCTATCATGGCTTTAATAAAATCATTCTTGCCCTTGATTCAGGTCAGAATACAGAAGAAAAAGTACCTCCTGTGTGTGTACATGTTGGTATCTCTTTTTTCCCCTTATATTGTTTATTTATTATTATATTATATTAATATATTATTATATTATTAATATTATATTAACTATTTTCATTCTATTTTTATGTTTAAACATTTGACATACATAAAGAAATATACTTACTATCATATAATGTTTCAATACATGAGTGTCCTGAGCAATATATATCTACGCATAAACTAAGCTTAAAAATTCAAAAATAATTTTTCTATGTTTTTATAAACTTGCCAGTATTCAAATGGTGTGGGACCCACCCTAATGACACTAGTTCATCCACATTGTCATGCCAAGGCTCCACTTTTAAGCATGAGTTATGTAAATTCCAATATAGATCACAGTGGAAAAGAAACATCAACACTGCTACTCTAGTAGGACACTTACAAACTTGATCTAGAGAACACCAGTGTGATTTCCTTTCTCAAGTCCAGTTGCTGCATACCACCTTCAGCTAAAATTGTAACACATATGTGATACTACGGATGCTTCATTGTGTATAGGTAACTCTAATTAATAATCAAGTGTCTAAAATCTATATTTCTGTATTCTTTGCAAAATCCAACAATTATTTTTATGAACTAGAATACTAACTTTTGGAAAGAGAAAAAATTTCTAATTTTAATTTAAATTGTAGTGTCAATGTCCAGAATTTATTAAAAGTAGTATCCAAAGCTGGAGAGTACTAAAATATGTTCATGATAAAGAAATAGCAAAGTTTATTTCCAAATAAAAGTTTGAATGACTATCATTACTTTCCTTAGAAAAGTTGACACCTTAAAGATGTCTGAAAATATTATATCTAAATTCTGTATTTCTGCAAAAGGTGATGTCATATAAGCTATGTCATATAATCATACTATAAGTTAACAATTTTATAACCATAAAAGTGATGTCTGGGGCTAGAGAAATGGTTCAAAGGTTAAGAGTACTGACTGCTTTTCCATAGGTTCTGACTTCAATTTCAGGCAACCACATGGCAGCTCCAAGCAACCACATAGTAGCTTACAACCGTCTGTGATGGGATCAGATGCTCTCTACTGATGTGTCTTAAGACACAGTATATTCATATGCATTAAATAGGTAAATCTTTAAAAACAATGATTCCCACAAATACTTATTAACTGGAAATTTTATAATTTTAATTGGATATTCCCTGTATTTACATTTCAAATATTCCCTTACCCACTCGCCCATACCCTCTCCCCCTTGCCTTGCTTCCAAGAAGATGCTCCCACTACCAACCACCCACTTCCACTTCAGCATCTTGGCATTCCACTACTGGGAAATGAGACTTCACTGGACCAAAGAACTTTCTTCCCATTGATATCAGACAATACCATCCTCTGATACATATGCAATTGGTTCCATTTGTCTCTCCATGTGTACTCATTGATTGGTGGTTTAGTCCCTGGGAGCTCTGGGGTTTGGTTTGTTGATGTTTTTCTTCCCATGGTGTTGCAAAACCTTTCAGCTTGTTCTTTTCCTTTTCTAGCTCCTAAACTGGGGTCTCTGTGTTTAATCTGATAGTTAGCTGCAAGCATGCTCATCTATACTAGTATGGCTCTGTCCGAACCTCTGAGGAGGCATTCTTATCAGGCTCCTAGTTGTAAGCCCTTCTTGGCATCAGCAATAGAGACTGGGTTAGTGGCTGCATATGGGGTAGATCTCCAGGTGAGACAGTCTCTGAATGAACTTTTCTTCAGTCCCTGCTCCTCATTTGTCCCTGTATTTCCTCCCATGAGTATTTTGTTCTCCCTTCTAAGAAGGACTGAGGCATCCACCATCTTGCCTTCCTTTTCTTTGAGTGTCATAAGTTCTGTAAATTGTTTCTTGGGTTTTCTGAGCTTTTGAGCTTGTATCTGCTTATTAGTGAGTGCATACCATGTGTGTTCCTTTGTTATTGGGCTACCTCACTCAGTATGATAGATTCTAGTTCCATCTATTTGTCATACAGATCTCTCACTTGCTTGGATAGGGTCACACCAAGGTATTTGGTAACATGTGTGACTATTAAGAAGGCTGTCATTTCTCCAATTTCTTTCTCAACATGTTTACACTTTGAGTAGAGGAAAGCTACTGATTTTTGGAGTGAATTATATATCCTGCCACATTGCTGAATTTTTTATCAGCATTAGGAGTTCTCTGGTGGCATTTTTGGGTCAACTTAAATATACTGCAAATAGTGACATTTTTATTTCTTCCTTTCAAATTTGTATCCCTTTGACTTCTTTTTGCTGTCTGATTGTTTTGGCTAGGACTTTTCGTACTTTGTTGAATAGGAGTAGTAGACTGGACATTCTTGCCTAGTCTTTGATTTTTGTGGGATTGTTTCAAGTTTCTCACCATCTCGTAGGCTGTTACCTACTTGTTTGCTGTATATCACTTTTACTATGTTTAGGTATGGGACTTGAATTCCTTGTCTTTCTAATATTTTTAACATGAAGGGATGTTGAATTTTGTCAAATGCTTTCCCAGTATCTAATGTGATGATCATGTGGTTTTTACTTTGAGTTTGTTAATATAGTACATTTCAATGATTGATTTTCATATATTGAACCATCCCTGAAGATCTGGGATGAAGCCTACTTGATCATGCTGAATGAAAGTTTTGAGGTGTTCTTGGATTTGGTTTGCAAGAATTTTACTCAGTATTTTTGAATTGATGTTGATGAGGAAAATTCATCTGAAGTTCTCTTTCTTTGTAGGATTTATGTGTGGTTTAAGTCTAAGTGTAATTTTGACTTTGAAGAATGAATTGGGTGGCGTAGCTTTTCTCTTTTGTGGAATAGTTTGGAGAGTGTTAATATTAGGTCATCTATAAATCTTGATAGTATTCCTCAGGTTTTTTGGGGGGAGTCATGTTGGGAGGCTTTTGATATCTGCTTCTACGTCTTTAGGCATTATGGAACTGTTTAGATGGTTTATCTGACTCTGATTTTATTTTGCTACCTGGTATCTGTAGCTCTCTAAGTAATTTTTATGTTTCCTCTTTAAGGACTTCTACTAATTTACCATTATTCTTTTATATTTATTTAAGTGAGTTATTCATGCCCTCTATCATCATCATGAGGTATGATTTTAAGTTCCAAATCTTGTTTTTTTGGTGTGTGGGGATATCTACTAACTTGCTTAGATGGGAGAACTGGGTTACGATATTGCCAGGGTGTGTTGGTTTCTGTTGGCTTGGTTCTTGCATTTGCCTTTGCCATCTTCTTATCTGTAATGTTAGTTGGTCTTGTTCTCTCTGGAGCTTGTTCTTGCTGTTGGCATGTGAGCCTGTGGACTTAGGAGGGAGAGTGCCCCTGGGTGATGAGCTCTCTGTGGACAGATTGTGAGTACTGATGGCAGTGAGATGGTTTTAGTTCTGGGCGCAGATTGAAACTGGAAGGCATATAAATAGATATTAAAAATACATAAAAAGTGTAGAAATAGGATTTATATATTAAGAACAAATGAGAGTTGGGTTTTATTTCTTGAATCTTATTATATACAACTGAATCCATAAAGTTTGAATTTTAGCTGTTAACAGAATAGCTGTTGTATGCACAGAGCAATGACCATTGTTCTGTGAATTTTGTAGGTAGAAATCAAGGGTCTCTTTGAATCTTATAGTGAAACATTCATGTTGTAAAAGAAAATAAAGCAAAGCTATTCAACAAATTTGTTCTTTTTTTAAGGTTGTAATTAAGTATTTGTGCATACATATACGTAAACATATATAAATATGTAACAATAATATAGAAAAAGATGCTATTAATTTGAGGGGATAGGAGAGAAATGGAAGGAGCTGGAGCGAGAAAAGGGGGATGTGATACAGTTCTATTTTAATTAAAATATGTTCTTTTTTGTTTTTTTTTTCTTTCATTCTTTCTTTTTTTTCTTGAATTTCACACAGTCTGTGAGTTGTTTTTGGGGTGTTCAGAGATTTCTGGGGTTAGTATCCAATTATTAGTGACTGTATATTATGTCTGTTATTTTGTGACTGGGTTATCTCACTCAGGATGATATTCTCTAGATGAATCAATTTTCTTAAAAGTTTCGTTAAGTACTTGTTTCTGATAGCTGAGTAGTACTCCATTGTGTAAATGTAGCACAATTTTTGTATCCATTCATCTTCTGAAGGACATCTGGGTTCTTTCCAGCTTCTGGCTATTACAAATTGAGCCGCAATGAACATTGGGGTTCATGAATCTTTGTTGTATGTTGGAGCGTCTCTGGGCTAAATGCTCAGAAGTGGAATAACTGGGTCTTCAGGTAGAACTATGTCCAGTTTTCTGAGGAACCACCAGACTGATTTTCAGAGTGGTTGTATCAGTTTACAACCCCACCAACAGTGGAGAAGTGTTCTTCTTCCTCAACATCCTTGCCAGCATCTGCTGTCATCTGAGTTTTGAAGCTTGGCCAATCTATTTAGTATGAGGTGGAATCTCAGTGTTGTTTTGATTTGCATTTCCCTGATGGATAAGGATGTTGAGCACTTCCTCAGAGGTTTCTCAGCCATTTGACATTCCACAATTGAGAACTTTTTGTTTAAGTCTGTACCCCATTTTTTAATACGGTTGTTTGATTCTCTGGTGTCTACCTTTTTGTGTTCTTTGTATACCTTGGATATTAGGCATCTATCTGATGTGTGGTTGGTAAAGATCTTTTCCCACTCTGTAGGCTGCCATTTTGTTTTCTTCACAGTGTCTTTATTCTTACAGAAGCTTTGCAATATCGTTAAGGCCCATTTGTCAATCTTTGACCTTAGAGCTGGAGCCACTGGTGTTCTGTTCGGGAAATTTTCTTCTGTGCCTATGAGTTCTAAGGTTTTCCCTACTTACTCATCTAATAGTTTCAGTGTATCTGGTTTAATGTGGAGATCTTTGATCCACTTACACTTGAGCTTTGTACAAGGAGATAAGAAAGGGTCTATTATCATTCTTCTGAATGCTGAGTGCCAGTTGGGCCAACACCATGTGTTGAATAGTTGGTCCTTTTTCCATTGAAAGTTTACAACTCTTTTGTCAAAAATCAGGTGACAATATATGTGAGGGCTCATTTCTTGATCTTCTATTCTATTCCAATTATCCACGTGCCTATTTCTGTACAAGTACCATGCAGTTTTCAGCACAATTGCCTTGTAATATAGGTTGCAGTCAGGGATAGTGATTCCCACAGATGTTTTCTTCTTGTTGAGGATGGATTTTGCTATACTAGGTCCTTTGTTATTCCAGATGAAATTGCATATTGCTTTTTCCAACTCAATGAAGAATAGGGTTGTAATTTTGATGGGGATTGCATTGAATCTGTAGATTGCTTTTGGTAAGATGGCCATTTTTGAAATGTTGATCCTTCCAATCCATGAGCAAGGGAGGTCATTCCATTTTCTGAGATCTTCCCTGATTTGCTTCTTCAGAGCATTGAAGTTCTTGTCATACAAGTCCTTCATTTGCTTAGGTAGAGTCACACCAAGGTATTTCATAGTTTTTGTGACTCTTCTGAATGGTATCTTTTCCCTAATTTCTTTCTCCACATGTTTGTCCCTTGAATGTAGGAAAGCTACTTATTGATTTGAGTTAATTTTATATCCAGGCACTTTGGTGAACTTGTTTATCAACTGTAGAAGTTCTCTGGTGGAATTTGTGGGGTTGCTTATGTATACTATCATGTCATCTGCAAATAGTGATGTTTTCACTTCTTCCTTTCCAATTTCTATCCCTTTGATTTCCTTTTGCTGTTTAATTGCTCTGGCCAGGACTTCCAACACTATGTTGAATAAGTAGGGGGAGAGTGGGAAGCCTTTTTGAGTCCCTGATTTTAGTGGAATTGCTTCAAGTTTCTCACCATTAAGTTAGATATTGGATGTTGTTTTGCTGTATTGCTTTTATTATGTTTAGGAATTGGCCTTGGATTCCTGTTTTTCATAGACTTTTAACATGAAGGGGTGTTGAATTTTGTCAAATGCTTTCTTAGCACCTAGTGAGATGACCATGTGGTTTATTTCTTTGAGTATGTTTATGTGGTGTATTACACTGATGGATTTCTATATATTAAACCACCGCTGCATGCCAGGGATGAAGCCTACTTGATCATGGTGAATGATCATTTTGATGTGTTCTTGGATTCGGTTGGCAAGGATTTTGTTGAATATTTTTGCGTCAATGTTCATAAGTGAGATTGGTTTGAAGTTCTCTTTCTTTGTAGGGTTGTCTAGCTTTCATAGTCTCTATTGAGAAATTGGTTGTGATTCTGATTGGTCTTCCTTTATATGTTATATGACTTTTTTCCTTACTGCTTTTAGTATTCTTTCTTTGCTTTGGTCACTTGTTGTTTTGACTATTATGTGTCTGGAGGAATTTCTTTTCTGGTCCAACAGATTTGGAGTTCTGATGGCTTCTTTTATGCTCGTGGTCATCTCATTCTTGAGGGTAGGGAAGTTTTCTTCTATGATTTTGTTGAAGATATTTACTGTGCCTCTTAGTTGATATTCTTCACCCTCTTCTATTCCTATTATCCTTAGGTTCTGTCTTCTCGTTGTGTCCTGGATCTCCTGGACATTTTGGATTAGGATCTTTTTGGTTTTTGCATCTTCTCTGACTGTTTTGTCTATTTTTAAATGTTGTCTTTGGCTCCTGATATTCTCCTTCATCTCTTGTAGTGTGTTGGAAATACTTGCATCTGTGACTCCTGATTTCTTTTTTAGGATTTCTCCCTCTAGGGTTTTCTCTTTTAGTGTTTTCTTTATTGTGTCCACTTCCATTTTAAATTTCTTCTTCCATTCCTTTACCTCTTTGGTTCTGTTTTCTTCTAGTTCTTTGAGTTCTTTGAGTGTTTTCCTTGTTTCTTCTTTAAAAGCTTCTAATTCTTTATGCTTTTCCTCCTGTTCTTTTTAAGGATCTCTATCATCATTTTGAGGTAGGATTTCAAGTCTGAGTCTTCTTTATCTGGAGTGTTTGGCATTCTGCTGTTTGTTGTTATGGGAGAGTTGGGTTCTAGTGTTGCCAGGTTGTCTTGGTTTCCCTGGGGTACATTCTTTTGCTTTCCTCTTGCTATTTGGTTGTCAGTGATTGGTTCTCACCTTTCCCTTGTACCTGGCCTGTGTTCCTGGATCTCAGTTGTTCCTGTTGGAGAATGTTCAGAGTGCTTTTTGTGTACCCAAAACCCACCAACTGGGAACAGAGGGCCCGATGCCATGCCGGGGTCCTGGGTCCCTGGATCAAGTTCGGCAGGTGCTCACTTTCTGTGTGCTCCTCTGAGATCTCTCTGCCCTCGGCTAGTTGGTACCTGTTCTCTCCCTGTTCTCACCAGGCCTTTGCCTCTGGGTCTTTGCTCTTACTGGTCAACAACTTTTTTCTTAATTATGTACTTACATAAGTCTTTCCTTTGCTAGTGTCCAATTTCTAAAACCAGATATGCTAGCAATATCCTTGATTCACTGAATTAAGTAGAATTCTTATTTTTCACATTTTTCATTCTTTAACAAATTTGCTCTAAGGGTCTATGAGGAGATGGGTAGGTGAATTATTATCTATATGTTTTTTATTTCTTCTCATAATATGTTGACATCCACTTTTGACAATCATATGAAGAGAATGGAGATGAATATGTATGTATATATATTTTTTTACACTAAATATTTATTCATTATACCTTATCTTCATATTAACTATTTTAATGTCTTAAGTTCCAATGTAGAGTAGCATGTTTTGTTACAATATTCTTATACACATATCATTATACATTCTTCAGATTTACCCTGCTCTCCACTATCATTTCTTGTCCTTGTCCACTTTTACTGAACCCAATCTCCACTCCTTGCTTTAGTGTTTCAAACATAAATAAACCTAGAGTCTTCTTGTGAATGTATTTATATTAGCACATGGTTACTATAGCTGAGGTAAACAAGAATTGCAAAAAGATAATACTACATTTTGTGAATATGTCACATGCAGGTTATTATGTAAAATTTATATACATATGTTATATGCATATAATATATTATATACATATATAACATATATAATATATAAAACATATATGTAACATGCATACAACAATATATGTTATATAGTATGATATAACATAGTATATAATATGTTATTCTTAATAATCTCTGAGGAAACAGTTATTAGAAGTTAATTAGTAAACATAATCAATTAATACATGAAAAAAGAAAACATAGAGTATATTTTGTACACTTATTACAAAGTGTCTCCCATGGCTACTATTTCATTACATTTTCATCGAGAAATCAATTAACTGAATATTTTAAAAGAAATTTACAATCCTACCAATTTTATCAATAGGAGGCCAAGATCCATTTGTTGTTATTATTATTATTATTATTAGTAGTAGTAGTAGTAGTAGTATTAGTATTAGTATTATTAATTAGACTTCCTTGAAAGGAAGTTTTTATATAGCCACTTAATGTTACTATAGAACTATTGATTAAAGACAATCAAAAATAGTATCTGCTGTAGCATGGGCAGAAACACCAATAATAACAGCTTGTTGGGAGTGCCAAGACAGGCAGGCTCACAGGGTAGACTCTTAATGAAAAAGTTAGAGTTTTAGGGGAGCAGTATAACTTAAGGTTGTAGACTGAAGAAAACATGACCCCCACCTTCCTCTATAATGGATGTACAGCTTGGTCTTCATATGGGTTCTGAGCATCTGGAGCAGGGGCTATCTCTAAAGCTGTTACATATCTGTGGGATTTGTTCTTCTATGTCAGGTGACTTGTTTGGCCTCAATGGGTTAAGATGAACCTAGTCTTGCAGAGATTTGATGTAGCAGGGTAGGTGGATACCCAGAAACCATACTAAAATGGAAGGGGGATAAGGGAAGGATTGTGGGAGGGTGAGTGGGAGAAGGCAGAGAGTGGGATGTAAAGTGAATAAATAAAAAAATCAATAAAAATATTTAAACAGACACACACACACACACACACACACACACACACACACACACACACACACACAAGTCTTCCCCTAAATTATGAGAACTATTTCTGATAAGTATCCTGGGGAAACAGTAATGTATGAAAAAACATCCCAAGTGTACTACTAGTAAAAATTTATTATATTCCCTAAGGCTTGACATATTACTATGGTAAATTTTTCATATAAATTGGCTTCCAAAATTTAAAATATATAACATAATTGTTATTCACCTAAAGCACTAAATGATTTTATCTTTATGGTTCTCCAATTATACTTTCCCCCAAGACTTTCATACATATATATTTACACATATGAATATATGAATTTTTAGTATTTATGTATGCATATAGAAAATAATTGAAGTATATTACAGTTAAAAGGAAATCTTTGTGATAGTTAACAATACATTGAAAGAACACCCTACAAGTTCACTGTTACCATTCATTTTTACTGACTTTCTCGAACTGTGTACCTAGAACCTAATCATTCCACTGGTTCGACTTGTAGGTTTTTGCATTTTTCAGAAGTCCTTATTGTTAGAATCACACAGCATCTAGGTTGGGCAGAAATTTATTTGTTTTTAGGTTATTACAGTGTTCTTAAATTTCTTTAATATTTTTCAGTCCAAAACTCATTTCTCTTCATTGGTATATAATATGTCATGATGATAAAATAATGAAACTCAATTATTAACTTATTGAAAGGTATCTTGGCTGCTTCTAAGTTTTTTAACTTATGGGGCAACCTGCTATAAACATTCATGTGCAAGTTTTTGTTTAGATGACAGGTTATTAATCACTTGACTGAACATCCACTGTTTTACTCATGGATCTCAGAGACAGAACATGGAGTTTGTAAGAAAATGCCCAATTTGTCTCCCAGGATTATTGTTCTGATTCGAATGAGAATGTTACCCCAAAAAATGTTCTCATTTTGCTGAAATCTTGGTGTCACTGTTTTGGAAGGATTAAAATGTATGGCCTAGTGAGACAGTGTGTTGCTGAGGTTGAGGCCAGACATTCCCAGTGTTCTCTCTCTCTCTCTGCCTCAGGCTGGTGGACCAGCGAGAAGCTCTAAGGCAGCTCCCATGCCATGTCTGCCTTGCTGTTGCCATGTTCCCTGCAAGGATGGCCAGATTCTACCCTTCCGGAACTGTGAGCCCCCAAATTAAAGTCTTGTTTTAGAAGCTGTCTAGGTTTGGTGTTTTATCCTTTCCATTTTAAAATAACTAATTCAGTCATGGTATTCAGCTTTATTCTCATGATCAGTGAATGAGATTCTTGTTCTTATGACTCACCAGAATTTGGCATTGTAACTACTTTCACATGCTGCTGTATTTGCAGTGTAATCCCCTTGTTGCTTGACTTCATACTCTCCTAATTATATGATGTCACATATCCTTACATGCCTACCCTGTTAATGTTTAATTAGCTTTCATTTCTCATGGTACCAATAAAACATGAAATATTGAATTGTCAAACTACAGATTTATTTTCCCAAATTCTCTTTTCTTTTCATTTTCATTTTCTTTTCTTCTTTTAAATTTTATTCATGAGCACTGTATCTACATCATTTTGGCCCATCACTCTGTCTGTAAATGTTTCTTTGTTACCCCCCTTTCCACTTAAATCTGAAGACTCTTCATTATTATTGTTACATATAGATGTGCATATATATGTATCCATGTGAACTCATAAATATGAAAGAAAATAGTCTACTTAAATTTGTACATATTCTTATATTCCTATGATTTACCACTTTGGGTCAAACAATTTGTATGTGAGCTCTTTCCTAGAAAAAAAAACTAATTCTTCTCTCTCACCAGCCACTGGCCATCTGTAACTCTTCATCTACATCTACCAGTGTGACATTGTATAATATCCCTGGTCCATCATGTTGCCTACTTCCTTTCATTCATAGATACTTTTGGTAACATACACTGTTCATTAATATATACTACTTACATAGCACTGGCTTATATCCTGGAACCGTTTCTCAATATTGCAATGTGGAAATAGTAATGACATTCATTTTCTGGGGTAAGCAATAATTTAGCTGATGTTAATTTTTTAATATGGACAATCATTGTAGAATCACTGTTCTTAATTTTAATTAAATGAGTACAGGTTTAAAAAAACCAATTGTAGATTCTTCTGATCCTGTTCCTACACTGATAAATCTTTTTATTTACTTCACATTTAGAGAGGTTAGCCACACTCAACACGTCAATCATGTGACATTGTTATTTTGCTCTCAGAATATTGTGACTAAAAATGTAGATATATTTGAGGGACATGTAAAATGCAGTTCACAACATCAGTGGAAGTTAACACATAAAACATGACAATAAAAACAGGCTCTTACCAAAAAAGTGAATGAGTATGTTTTAACATGCCCTCTCAAATGGTGAAATATTTTTAAATGGAAATGTAGGTGAACAAGTTACTGTGTCAAGCAACAGACTTAATCACCTTTGTAACATAATGCTAAAAAGTAAACACTTGTGCCAAAACTACATTGTTTTATAAATGTGCATTTGAAAACAAAGTAAAAATTGTCTAAAGTAGCTTAAATCATGGCATAGAAGATTCTTTTAACCATATTTCCTATTTGAAGAGATGCTCATATATTTCTCTTCACTGTTTTAAATTGTTTAAGTTATATACTTTTAATCATTCCTTTTTCTCGACACACATATAAGTAAAATATTTTAAAACATATGTACTCCATTAACACTTTAATTGTATTTTTTGACACTATTTGTAGTTATATAAAAATAATCATGTGATTAAAGTTAAAATAAAAAAGAAGTAATGCTAAATTGGAGTACCTTCATAAAATCTATACAGCTAAAAACTTTTAGCAAATGCATGCACCTATATAGTGTAAATAAGTAATATGCTCATTTGTTCTTCATATTAATGAATTCTTTTCTTGCTTATTTTTATCTCTGTTATAACATGTAAGAAGCCTCTACGTAGTAATTGCTTTGTTTTGTTTTGTTTCTTGTGGATATGTTCTAGTAACTTACTATTCTGAACTTTTTCAGAAAAATGCAGCAAAATTGGAACACAACTTATCCAAGCAATTACATAAAGTATGACACCAGGGATTCCATATGTATCTTAGCATTGTAAAGCTATTCTTCTTCTTTTTAAACTATTTTAAGAGATAATTATTTTAAGACTCCATTTCCACCACAAATTTATTGTAATCTTAGTTTATGAATGGCCCTGTGTCCCTTTAGTCACTTTCACTGCCTTATGTAGCTCCTCATGACATTGGACACTAAAAAGCAAATGAAATGTTCTTCCAGACCCTAGGTAAAAAAGAGATAAAAGCAAACATTTGATTTGCTGAATACAAAAGCAGAAGACTGGAAGGAACTAGGTCAGAAGGTAGAGTCTCAGGCCATCTGGTGATAATTAAACATTAAGAGTTAATGTAAATGAAATGAGGGTAAAGGTCAATTGTGGTAGTCGGGAAGGATAGCTGCCAACATGTTCCCCTTAATCTAATAACCATTGATCACAGCCACTTAAGTAAAGGGCCTGCTTGAAAGCTCCTTTAACGATGAGTTTAGATTACACTCCAGAGTAAGGGTGCTAAACATCTGCATCAATCTGTTTCCAAATAGTACCAGGACACAAAGTTGGAAAAATAACAGTATTTCTCATGCAAGCCTTAAATCACAGGTGAAGTTTTTAACATCAATTTATATAATACTTAATTTTATAGATGTTGGGCTTTTAGAAATTCAGCTGAAGACCCAGTTATTCCACTTCTGGGCATATACCCCAGAGAAGTTCCAATATATAACAAAGACACATGCACCACAATGTTCATAGCAGCCGTATTTATAATAGCCAGAAGCTAGGAAGAACACAGACGTCCTTCAGTAGATGAATGGATACAAAAACTGCAGTACATTTACACACTGGAGTACTACTCAGCTATCAGAAGCAATGACTTTATGAAATTCTTAAGAAAATGAATGTATCTAGAGAATATCATCCTGAGTGAGTTAACCCAGTCACAAAAGAACAGACATAATATGCAGTCACTGATAATTGGATACTAACCCCAGAAAGCTCTGAACACCCCACAAACAACTCACAGAGTGTATGAAGTTCAAAAAAAAAAAATGAAAATCCATTATGCTTAATCATTACACATCAAAAAAACTTTGACCTATCCCAGTTTACATCTTATTTTACATGTACTTTATGCTCATTGTAACTAGTAAGATCTTAATGTACACTATCAAATCTTTAAAAAAAAAAACAAGTACTGACAAAAATATATTTGTTTACTTTTATGCAAAAATGCTTAAAATCTATACATTTATCTTTGTTTTTTAATATAAAGTTGTTCAATAAAAAAAGAAATACAGCTAGTCACCAAAAGATAAGATTTCCTCTACAGTTTTTTCATTGATCTTATCAAAATATATCTAAATCATATCTAGGCGTTCATATCTATGCATATACAAACACATCACATTCATATCTTCTATTATATATGAACTTCTTCAAAGATACCTTACTTTATCTGGAATCCAATGAAACAGACCATTAATTAAATCTTCAAAGGGCTTTATCACCCTTGTTGAATACAATTTTCTTGATATTGAATTATCTACTCCACTTTTTTTGAGCTTGTAATAATGAAAATGATGTAGAGATAGTGCTGACACAGAACATCTTATGCGTATTGTGTTACCATTGTCAGTTTTTTCACATGTAGTAGGGTAACTAATTTTCTCTGTTGTTTCAGAAATGCTTCATTTTATCCTATGGAAGAAGAAAGTGAAATATAGAAAAGTTAAATGGTATATAAATTCACACAGCTAGCAAACATAAACATCCAAGAAATCATACGCCCTTTTCTATAGTTAAATATTTGTGAAATAAATGAATAATAGTTAATGAATAAAATATTATGTGTGTTTTAGTTAGGGTTTCCACTGCTATGAAGAGACACCATGACTAAAGCAACTCTTAGAAAGGACAATATCTAAATCGGGCTCATTAACAGTTTCAGAGCTTAAGTCCACTCTCACCATAGTAGGAAGCATGGCGGCCTGCAGGCAGCCTTGGAACTAGAGAAGAAGCTAAGGGTTCTGCATCTTGGTTGGAAGGTAGCCAGAAGAAGAGTGACATCCTCAGCAAGCTAAAAATAAAACTCTCTAAAGCCCAACTCCAACGTGATATAGTTCTTCCAGCAAGACCACACCTCTAAAAAGGTCACATTTCTTGAGCCAACATATTCAAATCAAAGCATATGTGTAGCTGAGCATCACAGTAGTAAAATAATAACTCCTTAAACAATATTTACGTGAAGTTGCTCTGAGCAGATCAAGATTCTCAAATGTTCTTAACGATACTCTGGTTTGTTTGCTAAATCTGGCTCAGCTTACTCTCTTTATCATAAACACATTGGCATATTTTGTATTCTGCTTAATGCTTCTAATTGCATGTTTTACATAAGTTCAGTATTTTTAAAATATTTATGAATATATCACATCAGCTTTAGAAACTCACAGAGAAAAGCCTTGGGCTAAAGCTGAGTAAATTTATGAGCAGGAATGAACGAGCCTATGAGCATTTTGATCCTATAGATGCTGCAGATGCAGCTCATGACCCAGATATATTAGAAGGGCAGAAATTACATGTTCAGTCTCTAATGTGATTTATAAAAAAACAGTTAAACAAATCGGTTAGCACAGAACACCACAGAGTGCATTTTAGAAAGTCTTGTCTAACAAGTGAGTGGAATAATTGGATGGCCTTCACTTCCAATATCTATAATTTTATGATCCACAGTCATGTTTTCTCCAGCAGTACACGAAAATGGGTAGAGAAACCATTAAGTCTCAAGCTTCTGAATTATACAAACACAGTCTGTAAAAAATTTGATGGTAATACCGTCTCCATATAATGGCGAAAAGGCTTACCATTTATTTCCCTTTAAGTTAATCTTTTCTCAATGCTGTGTCTTTCACAAGCAACCCCCCAAAATGTGTGAGAATATTTATTTGTGAGTCTGAATTAATTAGAACAAGTTTGCAGCTTGTCCACTGAAGTAACCCAGATGAGAGACTGTTTGTTTAAGGGGTAATTATTCTTATTTGTTATCACTGTTCTACAATAGTCTAATCTCTTGACCTATACAGGGTTACACAAGTTTAGCACAGCAGAGACTTGTCAAAGCAGAGATATGATATAAGGCAGGACAGAGGAGCCTTAGAACTAGCACTCACAGCATGTTTACTTATAGCTAGAGGAAGAAAAATTTTTGTCTGCAATATATTAAAAACTATTTTATTGCCTATTGAGAGGGTTTTTTTGTGTTAAATGACTAGAAATACCAATTTCTAAGAATTTTGAGCAGAAAACATTGTTTCAATGACTTTACTCCAAAGCAAGTCTAAAAAGTTATTTTACTAAATTAGCTATGTCTTTTGTTTAGGAAATAAGTTATATATTAATATCAATGTACAAAAATATAGAGAAAAAGTCATTAGGTTCACCATGTGTTTGTATATTTTTGATGCTATAACTTCATGATAAATCAATAGGTGGTAAGTTTTTTATTCTTTTATTATTGTATATCTTTTTTAAATTGTGGACTAATTATTGACATAAAAACAGAAATATCAAAAAGGTGTTGAGGTGGGAGTAGGTGGTTAGGAGTAGGAGCATTCTCATAAAAACAGAGAAAAGAGTATTTTGAGAGGGAGAGACTAGGAAAGGGGATAACATTTGAAATGAAAATACATAAACTATCCAATAAAAAGTAATCTCAAAATAGAAACAAACAAACTAATGTTCAGAGAAGAAAAATTGTTAGATGAGACAAAAGATTAAATTATATGAGACATATTGCAGAAATACATAATAAAATATGTGGAGATTGCTCAGTGTTAGTTTAGAAACAAATGTCTTTCACAGTAATTTGCCCAAGACCAGGTCTCAGAGTCTTACTTCAAATGAAATGAAAAGTTTAAGTAATAGCTCATGAAACTTGATTTTCTCCATATACCTTAGGCTGAGAATTCCAGACCTCACACATTTCCTTCTCAATGATTAGGAGAAGCAGGAAGATCTTTGTAAATATCTTCCTTAAACAGAATGTAGTACCCCTGAAACAAACCCACTTCACAAATAATCTATCCTATGTATCTACTGTCTAGAAATTATTTAACCCACATTAAGTCCTTATTTTATGTTCCATTTCTTAAGTACAGAATATTCAGAAAATAGAGAAACTCATCTAATGATCTCAAAGGAGATTCCTGGAATTTCAAAAGATAGAATGTGTCTTCTTTCTTTTCAAAATAGTAAAAGTCCTGAAAGGGATGTTTAAATCAAAGAACGCAAAAGAGTAATAGTGTTGGTAATACAGACTTTGCTATTGATGTGCTGATATACCATTCACAAAGTATTGGGTACCACCATCATCACAAAGACAACTAGAGTTTAAAAATAAAAACACCATATATGAAATAGTGTCTCTAGCTAGTCAAATCAAAAGACTGGCTATAGAATACATGGCATAATATTATAGAATTATAATTAGATACATCCAAAGCCTTAGTAGTTTCTATCAAATTTGAGTTTATTACTGAAGTAAATAGTATGCATAGTATTTTTTTCTGTTAGCTCTATAATTACCTTTTCAGTTTTTAAGGCTAGTAATGGATTGATGTTAATTACATACTTTCCTTTTAAAATTTTGAACACTTATAAAAATAAAAACAAATTTAACAGAAAAAGGAATGGCCAATGATCATGTATTCCAAGTCTGAATATTCCTAATCTATATAAGAATAATGTAGTCTAAAGCTCATTTCACCTTGTTACATTTTTATTTTGACACAAAGGATTTATTTTAGTAGTGATTTGTTTAATGTAACCACTGACTTGCCCCATGAAGAAATCTTAAGGAAAAAACCCAGCAAAATAAAGAAGGAAAAGAAAAGAAGCCAGTAGCAGAGAGAGATAGGTAGGTTCGAACATCCCTACATTAACTATACTTAAATTTTCACCTCTTCTAACATAGGACCTTCTCTACAATGTACAGAATAATTTAAATGCTAGTATCCAAAGTTATAATACTTCTATGAAAGGTGAGAGTCTTCCAGTTGATGATCTCTGGGACTTCACAGAGACATGCCAGTCCTAGGCAATTTATCACAGCACTGTTTGTGAGATACTTCCCCAGATGCTGGGTTTGGTGGCTGTTGCTACTCTCAGGCACCAATAATTATTGATTTTATTTTTAAATTATGTGTTAAATAAAATTGAGCAGGCAAATCTAACTGTACATTTACAAACTCTTTAATATACTATATGATACGTTGGTTTTCCAATTTATTTCAGAATTAAGCCTTCTGTTTTTGAAATAAATTAAAAGCACAAGGAAATTAGTGTATGAAATGTTTCAAGAAACTCTCCTAATGTACTCTTAGCTCAGAAATCATCAAATGATGTAGTCTGGCCTCTTTCCTCCCACACTACACACACACACACACACACACACCCCATTTATATATTGTATATATATATATATATATATATATATATATATATATATATACACACACACACATAGTCCAAGTTATAAAGGAAGGAAAACAGGCAACAGGCATTGGTACTTGTGAGAGTAAACAACTGATAAAGAAAGAGCCGAATTTATCTTTGCCATTAGCAATTGGAGCAAATGGTTCTCAAGAACTTCCAAAGACCATAAAAAGTATTTCTAAATTGTACTGAGAGCCTTAAGTAAGAAATATGTATGTATGCTGTAATTTCCCCCCAATTTATTAATGGCTGTTTAGTAAGTTAAACCCTTTTACCTGCCAGTTTGTAACTAAATTAGAACAGTTTCTGAACTTTCTGGTGTTATTGCACTTAAGACAATTTTGGCAAGTTCTTGGCCCAAAGGTGGAACAAAGCTCACAATAGATGCTAGTGGGGAGGTGACTGTGACACAGAACAGTGTAAGAGACCTCAATGAAGTGCCAAGAGGAGCCTATAAGGGGGATAGAGTGGTCAATCCTTCTTTCCAGTTGTGCCAACAACCTTAATTATAAAACAGAAAGATGAATCAGGTGGTGGTAGCACAGGCCTTCAATCCCAGCACATAGGAGGCAGAGGCAGGCTGATCTTTATGATTTTTGAGGCCAACTTGGTCTACAGAGTTCTAGTATAGCCAGGTCTCCATGGAGAAATGTTGTCTCAAAGAAAAAAAAAAGACACCCCTCACCCCTACACACCATGTAAAATAAGACAAAAACCAAAAGAAAGCAAGCAAACAAATAAAACAAACAAAAGACAAAGGAAAATCAAGCAGATCATTAAGAACGGTAATAAGGTGTCCTTGAAGAAAGATCAGTAAATATGAGCCAGTTGACTGAGCTCATGGCACCTTACTAGAAAGAATGCAAAGTCCTCTCACCATGTTGTCTCTACTTCCTGTTCCTGTGGAAATTCATGCCTTCTTCCTCCAGCCTGTAATAAAGAGTCCCCATTCTAATATCTATTCGTAAAACACTGAGAAGCCAGACATGTGTGAAACAAAACAACCCTGACCAATAATTAAGTGAATGAATGGCCCTCAAAGAGAAAGAGCAGAGCAGCTGTGGAACTGGTCTCAGTATGCAATATATTTTCAGTGACCTAGGAAGAGCAAGGCATCCATTCTTCCTAATGATCTCTTTCATCATGCTGTCTCATCACTGGCATCCAACACTGCAGATCCACTGTCTGCTAATGGTGTTTCTTACCACCAGCCAGCAGGCTCCTGCTCATCCTTGGCATCTTGCTCAGCTCTCATCCTTGCTATTGACAGACTTTCTGTATTTACTCTTGAAGTCACATGTCCAGATTTTGGCTGTCTGTCATATAATGACAAACTCTGCTGGGAGAAAAAATGAACAACATCAAATATGTTCAAAGAATTTACAGCCATGAGGGTGAATAACTCTAGTTCTGATCTCTGGATAAATGGCTAGTTTGCACTAGTAATGTTGCAGCCATCCCTAACCCCAAATGACCAATAGCAAAGTAACAATGTTTTTTATTCTCTTAATGTTTCCAGGGAGAATAAATTATCAGACAGATCTTGATTGTGTTATCTCATCTTTTCCCCTTCAAAGCTTCACAATAAGGTCACAAAGGACTGGTAGTATTTTGATATGGAAGAAGAGAATCTGTGGATATAAACTTCAAATTAGTTGCTGATGAAAGCATATTTTTCCTCTGTCTGCATTTCATTCAGCAAGTAAAAAACTTTTTTAAAAAAATTTTAAATTGAGTTTATTCGAGCTTAAACCAGAGTGGAGCTTGAGAAGCTCACAGCATTTGGTTTTGCTTATAAATAGTGCCTGACACATTCCGAATTTAATTATGCCCAGTTCTTTAAAGTCATATTATGAGTGAAACCTCTGTACCACTCTCAAATTGACAAGAGTATAATTTAGTATATGAAATTTTATTTTTACCTTATCTCCTAAAGTAAAAACTAATGTGACTGCACTTCAGAAGATAGATTGGTTTATTTTTATCTTCAATATTGCATTATTGAAAAATGCTAAATTTTGTGTGATCTCCTTTTAGAGTTTGCAGTCATTAATAAAGTCAGGCAAAACTATATCTTAGAAAGATTTTTGTAGTTGTTGTTGATATAATATCCAGGAGATGCTTTGGTAAATATTTCTGCATCTGACAGATGTCTGTAAAAAGATTCCTATTGTATACTTAAACTTTTATCTTAAAGGTGGACCAAGGTGTTTTGAGGACCATGGTAATCAAACATGTCAATCAATACACACTTATCTAAAGCCATGACTGGAGCCTTTCATTACTTGTCTTTTACCACAAAACAGGGTGATTATCTGTAGACGACTGTGACTGTAATCAGTGTTAAATAAAATGAGGAAAATGCAGAAAAAAATCTCATCTATTTCCAAAAATGGAGAAAGATGTAATTACCCAGTAAAGCCAGAATATGAGAGGTAGAGTGCGAGTTTGAAGTCAACTCAACTATACACCAAGATATTATTCCATTAAAACAAAGCAAAACCACAAGAACTCACTGACATGCCAACAGAAACAGTAAAAGCAATATAGCTGTAGTCAAGAGCACACAGAGCCTGGATTCTGGAGTCAGTAAATTCAAACACAGCATGTTGACTGTTTATGTCAGCCTCTCCATTCTCTTTTTGTCATAAGTAATGCTCACCTTCAGACTTTCCATCACTTCTTTAAACACCTAGGAAAAATTCAGTGTGAAAATGCTGACTTAAAAATCCTCTTATGTATGTGGTAAGGATTCTGGCATTAACATCTGAATTAACTTAGATAAGATTTATTTGGAAGACAATCTTCCACTTTGTCTCTTCTCTTCAGAAGATGTTAATAACAATTAGCTTCCTTACCATGTTTCTTTGTTGACAAAATCGAGGCCTCATTCACTATAGGTGAATTGCATCATGTGCTAATTATACTTTTCCTAGTGCTATTTTACCTAGTTGTGGATAAACACCCTGGCTTCATTTTTAATCATGTCCTATATCATAAACTAGACTCTGTTACTGCTGGAACACTGTCCATCATACAATACAGATAAATGGCCATTTTACACTATGAAAGAGAGAAGAAAATACAAATCAAGGAGGGACATTTTTGCAGACTATGAGCAACAAGAAGAGACAGAAAGTAAAGTTTCAGTTGCTGAGGCAGGAATTTTTTTATCCAAGTTTAGATGATTTCTTAGCTACTGACTGCTAGGAAAAAGTGGAGAAACATCACAGTGATTTAAACAGAAAAAGAGAAGGCTTTGTGGATTAGAAGCATTTATCAAGAAAAAACATATTGTGTATTCAGAGGAAAAAGAATAAAGTCAGCTGACGCTGGTATGCTTCTCTGTATATCAGCGTAGGAGGAAAAGGCTTCTGCCTTTTACCACATCATTAAACACAAGAAGATATTACCTCAATTGATAAGTGGCTAAGAAGGGATGGTTTCTAGTTTTAGGGTGTAGATAACCAAGTAATCATATAAGCTAAATTTTAAGGTGTAGGTATTGAGAAAGTAGTGTAAAACAGATCAGAAGCAAATCAACAAAGGTATTTGAGAGCTACATACAGAAGGACAGAAGATACAAGAACTCCATGGATACTTCAATGAGACAAAAATTACAATAGAAAGGAAAATGTCTGCAAGAAGTATTGAAACAAGAAAACAAATTGTGTGTGTGTGTGTGTGTGTGTGTGTGTGTGTGTGTGTGTGTGTGTAATTTTCTAGGTAAATTTTTACGAGCTAGAACATAGTATAAAAAATTATAATTTGAAAGTACAAGTTTAGTACAAGTAATAGCATGATCTTCCTCCTCTCCAATTTTGTGACTGATGCCACTAAGTCCAACAACCACCCTCATTAAGTTAAGTTCACCACTACCTTTATGAAGTATAACCCTTCATCACAGCATGTATGAAATGCCCACAAAAATCTTAATGCAGCAGTGTTCTGTGACTTTGCAGAGAAATAACTGGAATATGATGGCTCAAACCACACTGCCTTACTGTGGACCCAAAAGCACCTCTTCCATGAACTAATAACTGACACCTCTAAAACTGTAATCCAGTATGAAAGTTTCTCCCTTTAACATGGTTTTCCCAGTGTTTTAATCATAGTTATAGAAAAATGACTAACAGAAATATACACATACAAATATAAATATGTATATATAAATTTAAGCAGTGAGATATCATTTCTCCTCATTTTCATGGATCTTATCTTATAAAGCAGTAGATTCAGACTCCAGAGTACAGAGCTTTGGAGATCTGGAGCTCAGAAATATGGTACTATTGCAACTAATGAAAGTAAGGCAGAAGAAAATAAGATGTGATCTTTACAAGGAACTCTCTTTCTATGAATGGTCAAGTCAGAAGTCTACTTGATAAGGTTAAAGGAACTCTCTTTCTATGAATGGTCAAGTCAGAAGTCTACTTGATAACCTTAGGAAACCTGGGAAAAGAACCCAGCGACGTTTATTTTAATTTACTATATAGCAATGTGTCTGTAGTTCAGTTTGTAGAAGCAGCTTGTGACAAAATATGGGAGATTATAGCTAGAAAGTATATTTGATTTCTGGTTTGTCAACTGGAGCAATCCATGGCTCAGGGTATAATGAGATGCAGCCTGTAAACCGTGCAAAGTAAATGCTCTATTGTGTAGTCACAGCTTATATATCTAAACTCCTCGAGGACCTTCTGGCTGATGATATGGAGAAATCACATTATTATTTGTTTAAATTGTTGTATGGCAAAATGTATCTGCTCTAAGAAATAGGTATAATCTTGACAGTAAAAATTGCTTTTGGGTTATAAAACAGAACTAAAATTTATCTTGAAAGTAGTCTGTTCTACTAAAATCTACCCATAATGTGACTGGAAAGAAAATCTTGAACACATACACACACACACACACACACACACACACACACACATCTTAGAAACAGAAAAAAGGAAGTAACTTGCATTTGAATTTCATCATAGTGGGTATTTAGAGGACAGAATTGTGTGTTATGTATCATGGATTAGGTAATAATTATCTAATATGCAAAAACATGTTTTACTTAAAATATTTCTTTTTCATTGTAATGACAACATAGATTTACATCAAGAATATTTATTAAAGGGAGATAGTTAAAACTACACAATGATAAATAATGTACTTCTACAAGTATAACCTAGTGTGCTTGGCAGGCTAGCCCAAGGATGTCCTCACATTCATGACCCTTCTGCATCTGTAGGCACACATCATATAGCATTATATACCCATATAAAAATAAGATGAGACACTTATAGGCAACTGGTATTGGTGCTATTGTGGGTGCTCCTTATGGATTTTCATTTGTACTGGATAGAAATTAGAAAAGCTTCAATAGTGTTAACAGTTTTCTTTGGTTTTATGGGTATAATCAATTCTCAACCTTGGATAAGAGTATTCATGAATTGTATCAATTTTTATTTACTGCTGACCTACTACACTTTAGAAAGTATCTTCAGAGTTAGAAAAAATGTGGCCAAGATTCCTAGTCCTCCAGGGGTTTATAAAAAAAAAAAGGGTACACTATGGTATTATGGTCTATATTTATTGGTTTTGATCTCAATCTCACTCTGTCTCTCTGTTTCACACTTGGGTGAGCATTTGATTGCATTTAGATACCTCTGCTGCTACTATTAACAAATGGAAGAGAGGAAAGAGGGTTGAGGTTACATATTCTGAAAATCCTGAAGCATTCTGCTTGAATTCAGTGGATACTCTACTGAATAGGCTGGCGAAAGACCAATGGATACAGCAGTAGAAGGGTAGGTTTGGTGAGCTAGGAGCTGGAAGAATCAGATTTGGAGGAGAATTTGATGAAGTCTTTCTCATGATAGACAAGTTGATTTCATAGTATTACAATCATGAATAGAATGATCAAATGCCCATGTTTCCCAGGACAGAAAATCCTGTGTGCAATGCCTCAGTGTGAAGATATTTTAGTTAGAAAATCTCTGAATTTAGGAATTTGTGACATGGAAACCGAGACATCCAAAACTCCGTTTGAATAGATTTATGGGAACCCATGGCCAGCACATGGTACAAATGAGATTAAGTGGTAACTGAAGTAAATAGGTAGATTGGAACAGTCTTCTATGAATCAAATTTGAACGAACCAGAGACATAATGGGTTATGAGTAGGGTGCTTCTTCAAAACAGCACTTGTCTCAGTATTGATTTCTAATATGCTAGAATGAATAATAATTTTGCTAAGGTAGGAGAAGGGACTAATGAGTAGGAGGAAAGAAGAGGTAGGAAAATAGGCAAGAATTAACTGAGAGCATTCAAGGTGCTAGTGGAGAGTTGCTTTCCAATCAGAACAGAAAAAGAAGCCAAAGTAAATTACAGAAATGGGAGAACACACAGATGCAGGGAGGTTGGGCATTTAAGGTGGTCCTTTGTCCTTCTGCTTTTCTCTTTTTAAAGGTTTTCAATGAGGTAGATTGGTGACACCCTAAGAATAAAAAAAGCGAATATGAAAATCTATAAAATAAAAAAGTAGAAAAGTGAAGAAAAATTGGGACCAAAGCTCACTTAAGTTTAATAATCATTTCTATGAAACTTAAATTGCATATCTATTTTTGTTAGCAAATTCAAAAATTGAAAAGGCAACAAAACATTGAAAATATTAATAGTCACAAATTGCAAATGACACAACACCAGAATTATTTGAAAGTTTTACATCTATAGTTTCTAGTGTTTAAGTTTAGGAAAATAATTTAATCTTTGACTGACAAATAAAAGGAAAGCAATAATAGTTCCTTGATTGACAAATAAAATGAAGGCAATATGGGTAAAATTTTGTAGTTTTATTTTTTGCAATAATATGATTATAATAAAAAAACACAATGATTAAACCAAGTATGGAAAGGAGTATATGGATAGACTGTATTTATTATTCTAATTAAGACATGAACTTAATTAATAAAACATGTGATCTGCGTATTTCAGGAGCATGGGAAAGACACATAAAATTGTTGAATGACTCTGACGAGAAAAGCTGCCAAACTTGAGAATCTGAGTTTAATTTCTAGATTCCTTATCATAGAAGGAGAAAAGAATCGTCAGAAAAACTTCTTCTATCCAATACAGAGATAAGGCATGGGGAAGGGAAGGAGAGAAAAGAAGAATGAAATAAAAATGTCAAAATTACAGTTATAAAATAATCCCATCTATAGATTTTATATTGTTCAAATTAGGCTGCCTGAGTAGAATTGGAGTTATATGAGGAAACAAATAGTGTCTGCAATGATTGGCTGATAGATGTCTGAGAGCCACTGTCTTGTACACTCTAGTAATATGATTCAAATATAAAAATGATTTGGCAAAAAAGAAAGGAAGAGAATCTGAAAATAGTAAGCAGGAACAAAAGCATATCACTTCAATGTTAGGTAAATATGTGTGAAGAGTTAACTGTAAAATATATTTCTTTCGGACAATTCAGTAAAAATGTAGACAGAATTCCAAGAAAGAGAGTGGTATTGAGACTTGAGAAGTAAAAGTGTGAGGAAAATGATTAAGTGCTTTTAGACAAATCTATATTATAAACTAATGTCCAGGTCACTAACTATACTATGACATCATCATAAAAAATGAATAGTCGACTGTACAGATAGCATCATCATCATAATCATAATGGATGAAAAGGATCAATTTTATTGAATACATACAATGTCATTTCATTAGTTAATTCACCAACTAACCAAACACGTGTTAGTCATTATGCTAAGTGCTAGAACAAAGGTCAACATATCCAATATTCTCTCTGCCTTTACTGAGCTCAAATATAACAGGAAGACTGAGATGGAACGTGGAATGAAGAAGAGAGTTCATACCTAAACCACCATGGTTACCTAAGATTGGTAGGATGACATAGAGTGCTATTACATTGAAAATGACATAAGGTATATTATGTCAACATATTATAACAATGAGGGACTGACTAATAAAGTACATAGCATGTTGGGGAAAATCTTTATATCTATGGCAGTAGTTAAACAGGTTAATTTATTTGCTATATTAATCTTTTACATTTTACTAATTTTTTTCTTATTTTTTCCTGTCCTGACTTTTATAGTATGTTATGGTATATTAAAATGAAATCATTTTCTCTATTTGTATTATCAAAAATATGTATAGTTGATTTTTTATATTGTTCTGTTTTAGCTAATTAAATATTAAATGAACAGTTAGAACACATTTCTTATTGTTTTTTTTTTTTGTTGTTGTCGTTGTTTTTCTTTTTTATATTTGTTAGTATATTCACACCACAAACCAACCCAACCATGTTTACATAATAAACAACTCTCAAAAGGAAAACAACTAAGAGTTTATTATAAGATATTATATAAACCCATCACATTGGTAGGTTTTAAGGCAAACCATTCATGTTTCAGGGAAGCATTGCTCTAAATATTAAGGGAAAAAAATCTTCCATGATTACTTTAAAAAATGCTAGACACATACTCCAGAAAGTGCCAGTAGCACATCATAGCTTTCTAAATGTATGCTGTGTCTAAAGCTACTGGTTCTGAGTGGAAAAGAGGGAGAGAGAGACATAGAGAGAGACAGAGATAGAGAAAGAAGGATAAAAGAGAGACACAAAGATACAGCAATTCAAGAAGACAAGACACAGAGAGACAGAGACAGACAGGATAGAATTCCAAAAACTTCACAAAAGACATGAAGTTGTAAAGGATAATTATAAATTCATATTCAAATTTTCTTTCTTGCCTTTGGAACATTCTTGTTTCTTGTTTATTCAGAGTCATGAAATTAAAGTCTTGGCCCCTGTATGTACAATTTTCATGCTAAGACAATGGTATTTCCACATTTCACAACAATAATCAATTAAAATCTGTATTAAAAGCTTAAGTGCTTGATTAAGCATTGTCATTAATATTTTAATGAAAGAGGCTTTAAAATGTCCTTTCTATCCTTGAGTTTATTACGGTCCCAGAGAAGCCTCACAGATTCATTATCTTATTTCAGATTACACTTTTCATCTATGAATCTCAAAGACAGAAAATGAGTTTAAGGACTTCTAAGGTCAGGGTGCTTTTCCCACCTACACTTTATGCAAATGACCTTCATCCACTTGACTTTTACCTGCAATTGGTTCCTGAACTTACTAGGTTTAAATTCCACATGGTTTCTTTCCTACTAAAGTAAAATATGAATACAAAGACACACAATTCATGAGTACAATTCTAAGCATGTCATTATAAAACCAACATAGCTGCAGAAACGTATCCTGTGCATGAACTGGAACACTTCCACCACTGCAAATAATCATTTTTTAGCACGAATAAACAGTCTTACCTATGATTTTTCTTCCAAGGTAAATCACAATTTGCATATCTTTCAAATTGCTGCAATGTAGGCATACACATAAGGCTTAGAGAATAGCATGCTAAAATCTTAGACTTAGGCATTAGACATAAGCTTTCTATTTCATATAAGATTCTAGAGAGTAACTTCAAATGATGGGCACCTCAATTTGTTTTTTAAGAGGTATAAATAAAATTCGTTATTACCATATTTTTAAACTGAAATATCCATAATCAGTAGGCAGTTTATCTGTGAGGTAATAATTGTCTTGATCATTAGGTAGAGGCTATGCTATTCTGAGATTACCACAGGGCCAACTCATTTATCTCAACTCAAGATATTTTTCTTTATAAATACTTAAACATATGCCCAGGAAACTTTACATTATACAGTAATGTGTCCCTATTTCTATTTGACATTAGTTTAAAATTATGTCCCCTGCATAAGGACTGAAAAACAGAGGTTAAGAGTGTTTGTATACTCGATTAACAATATTTAATTTAAACAAATGTCATCTTTTTCATTTTTACCTGTTATTTGTTTATTGCCATTTCCCCTTTGCCAGTTTCTTCTCCACAAACTCCCTACCCTCTTCCCCTTCCCCTATGAGGGTGCTTCCCTACCTTCCCAGACACTCCTGTCTAATGGTCCCCTACCCTAGACCATTGAACCTCCACAGGAACAAGAGTCTCCACTCTCAGAGATGCCCGATATGGGAATCGTTTGCTACTTATATAGATAGAGCCATGAGTCCTCCCGTACGTACTTTTTCTTAGTTGGTGGTTTAGTCCATGGAAGCTTTGGGGGTTCTGGTTGGTTGATACTGTTGTTCTTCCTATGGGTTACAAACTTCTACATTTTCTACAGTCCTTGCACTAACTTCTCCTTTGTGAACCCTGTGTTTAGTCCAATGGTTGGCTGTGTTCACTTCTGTTTTAGACAGGCTCTGGCAGAGCCTCTCAGGGGACAGCTATGCCACACTCTTTTAAGCATGTTCTTCTTGGCATCAGAAATAATGTCTGGGTTTGGTGACTGCAGTTAGAATGGATCTCTAGGTGGGACAGTCTCTGGGTGGCCTTTCCTTCAGTCTGTGCTCCACACTTTGTCCCTGAACTTCCTTTTTTGACAGGAGAAAATCTGGATTAATATTTTTGAGGAGGGTGGGTGGTCCCATCCCTCATTTTGGGACCATGCCCATCCACTAGATATGGTCTCTACATGTTCTATCTCTGCTTTGTTAAAACCTTCTTTAAGTTATAAAGAGTCCCTAAAATGAAAGATGCTACCCAGTGAGTTGGTGATTTTTGCATTTGATTTCTCTCAAACAACTGTCAGTACCTCTTCACCTTGAGCTCTTCTTTACAAGCTTCAGATATATTTTGTAACTTTACAATAAATGTTTATTTCAATAAACAATAAACAATAAATATTATTGGTGATACATTATAATTCTAAAATGTAATTCTTTGCTTAAATTTTATATGGTTATTCATATTGTACTTCAGAATCCCTATGAAATTTTTCAGGAGTATGCAATACAATAGGTAGGTGACTCATTTCCCCATTTTGAAACAACTATTTTCTTTTTCTATTATTTATCTTGTTTCAACTTCTTTTTTTAACGACTTTATTTTACAAAACAAAGATAAATGTACAGATTTTAAACATTTTTGCTTAAAATTATACATTTTTGTCAGTAATGTTTTTTCAGACATTGAAATAATTTTTACATAAAACCATGTGAATATATTTTTTTTCGTCAGAACTTGATTTTTTTCAAGGGCTTGACAGTATGCATTGAAAACCTAATAGTTACAATAAGCATAAAGTACATGCAAAACAAAACAGAACATGGAAATAGTCAAAGTCTTCTTGTTTTGTAAATATATGTATATATTTTTGGTTTTCTTTATTTCTTGGACTTCATACAGTCTGTGAGTTGTTTCTGAGGGAGTGCAAGCCTCTGGGGTTAGCATCCACCAATCAGTGACTGCATATTATGTCTGTTCTTTTGTGACTGGGTTATCTCACTCAGGATGATATTCTCTAGATGCAGCCATTTTCTTAAGAATTTGGTTAAGTCATTGTTTCTGGTGGCTGAGTAGTATTCCATTGTATATATGTACCACAATTTTTGTATCCATTCATCTTCTGAAGGACATCTGGGTTCCTTCCAGCTTCTGGCTATTATAAATAGAGCCGCTATGAACATTGTGGTGCATATATCCTTGTTGTGTATTGAAGTTTCTCTGGGGTATATGCCCAGAAGTGGAATAGCTGGGTCTTCAAGTAGTACTATATCCAATTTTCTGAGGTATCACCAGACAGACTTCCAGAGTGGTTGTATTAGCTTGAAACCCCACCAAAAGTGGAAAAGTGTTCCTCTTTCTCCGCAGCCTCGCCAGCATCTGCTGTCATCTGAGTTTTGGATCTTGGCCAATCTGACTGGTGTGAGGTGGTATCTCAGGGTTGTTTTGATTTGCATTTCCCTGATGGCTAAGGATGTTGAGCACTTCCTCAGATGTTTCTCAGCCATTCAGTGTTTCTCAACTGAGAACGTTTTGTTTAGCTCTGTACCCCATTTTTTAATAGGGTTATTTGATTCTCTGGTGTCTAGCTTTTTGAGTTCCTTATACACCTTGGATATTAGGCTGCTATCTGATGTGGTGTTGGTAAAGATCTTTTCCCATTCTGTTGGTTGCCATTTTGTTTTCTTGAAGATGTCTATAGCCTTACAGAAACTTTGCAATTTCATTAAGTCCTATTTGTTAATCTTTGATCTTAGAGCTTGAGTCATTGGTGTTTTGTTCAGGAAATTTTCTCATGTACCTATGTGTTCTAAGGTTTTCCCTACTTTCTCATCTAATAGTTTCAGTGGATCTGGTTTAATGTGGAGATCTTTGATCCACTTACACTTGAGCTTTGTACAAGGAGATAAGAAAGGGTCTATTTTCATTCTTTTGCATGCTGAGTGCCAGTTGGGCCAGCACAATTTGTTGAATAGGCTGTCCTTTTTCTATTGAATGTTTACTGCTCCTTTGTCAAAAATCAGGTGACCATATACATGAGGGCTCATTTCTGGATCTTCTATTCTATTCCATTGATCCACATACCTATTTCTGTACCAGTACCATGCAGTTTTCAGCACAATTGCCTTGTAATATAGCTTGAGGTCAGGGATAGTGATTCCCGCAGATGTTTTTCTTGTTGTTGAGGATGGATTTCGCTATTCTAGGTCTTTTGTTATTCAATATGAAATTGCACATTGATTTTTCCAATTCCATGAAGAACTGGGTTGGAATTTTGATGGGGATTGCATTGAATCTGTAGATTGCTTTTGGTAGGATGGCCATTTTTAAGATGTTGATTTTTACAATCCATGAGCATGGGAGATCATTCCATTTTCTGAGATCCTCCTCAATTTCTTTCTTTAGAGGTTTGAAGTTCTTGTCATACAGGTCCTTCACTTGCTTAGTTAGAGTTACACCAAGGTATTTCATAGTTTTTGTAACGATTGTGAAGGGTACATTTTCCCTAATTTCTTTCTCCACATGATTGTCCTTTGAGTACAGGAAGGCTACTGATTTGTTTGAGTTAATTTTGTATCCAGCCACTTTACTGAACTTGTTTATCAGCTGTAGGAGTTCTCTGGTAAAATTTTTGAGGTCACTCAAGTACACTATCATATCATCGGCAAAGAGTGATGTTTTTATCTCTTCCTTTCCGATTTGTATCCCCTTGATCTCCTTTTGCTGTCTTATTGCTCCAGCCAGGATTTTCAGTACTATGTTGAATAGGTAGGGGGAGAGTGGGCAGCCTTGTCGAATCCCTGATTTTAGTGGGATTGCTTCAAGTTTCTAGCCATTAAGTTTGATGTTGGCTGTTGGTTTGCTGTATATTGCTTTTATTATGTTTAAATATGGGCCTTGGATTCCTGTTCTTTCCAGGAGTTTTAACATGAAGCGGTGTTGGATTTTGTCGAATGCTTTCTCAGCGTCTAGTGAGATGACCATGTGATTTTGGTCTTTAAGTTTGTTTATATGATGGATTACATTGATGGATTTCCTTATGTTAAACCATCCCTGCATCCCAGGGATGACGCCGACTTGGTCATGATGAATGATGGTTTTGATGTGTTCTTGGATTCGGTTTGCAAGTATTTTGTTGAATATTTTTGCATCAATGTTCATAAGTGAGATTGGTCTGAAGTTCTCGTTCCTTGTAGGGTCTTTGTTTGGCTTAGGTACGAGAGTTATTGTAGCCTCAGAAAATGAGTTGGGTAATATTCCATCTGATTCTATCTTTTGGAATAGTTTGGCGAATATTGGTGTTATATCCCCAATAAATGTCTGATAAAATTCTGCACTGAACCCGTCTGGACTTGGGCTTTTTTTGGTTTGGAGGCTTTTGATGACTTCTTCTATTTCTTTAGGTGTTATAGGGTTATTTAGATGGTTTACTTGGTCCTGGTTAAACTTTGGGACCTTGTATCTGACTAGGAATTTGTCCATTTCCTCCAGATTTTCCAATTTTGTGGAGTATAAGTTTTTGTAGTAGGATCTGATGATTTCTTGAATTTCCTTAGTTTCAGTTGTTATGTCACCACTTTCCTTTCTGATTTTGTTAATTTGGATACTCTCTCTTTGCCCTTTAGTTAGTCTGGCTAGGGGTTTATCAATCTCGTTGATTTTCTCAAAGAACCAACTCTTGGTTTTGTTGATTTTTTCAATGGTTCTTTTTATTTCTATTTGGTCTATTTCTGCCCTAATTTTGATTATTTCTTGCCGTCTACTCTTTTTGGGTATATCTGCTTCCTTTTCTTCTAGGGCTTTTAGCTGTGCTGTCAGGTTGCTGATGTGAGCTCTCTCCAGTTTCTTTTTGGAAGCACTTAAAGATATGAGTTTTCCTCTCAATACTGCTTTCATTGTATCCCACAGTTTTGGGTATGTTGTGTTTTCATTTTCATTGAATTCTAGAAAATCCTTAATTTCGTTCTTTATTTCTTCTTTGACCCAGCTGTCCTTTAACAGAGCATTGTTTAGTTTCCATATGTATGTGGGCTTTTAGTTGTCTTTGTTGTTTTTAAAGACCAGCCGTAGCCCATGGTGATCTAAGAGGATGCATGGGAGTATTTCAATCTTCTTATATCGATGGAGGCTTTTTCTGTGTCCAATTATGTGGTCAATTTTCGAGAAGGTGCCATGGGGTGGTGAGAAGAAGGTGTATTCTTTTACTTTTGGATAGTATGTTCTGTATATATCTATTAATTTTAGTTGGTTCAAAGTCTCTGCTAGTTTTGCAGTGTCCTTGTTCAGTTTCTGTTTCCCTGATCTGTCCATTGGTGAGAGTGGGGTATTAGAGTCTCCCACTATTATTGTGTGGGGTGAAATGTATTTTTTGAGCTTTAGTAGGGTTTCTTTTATGAATGTGGGTGATTTTTTATTTGGAGCATATAAGTTAAGGATTGAGAGTTCCTCCTGACAGATTTCCCTGGTAATTAGTAAAAAGTGTCCTTCCTTATCTTTTTTGATAACTTTTGGTTGGAAATTTACTTTATTCGATATTAGAATAGTTACTCCAGCTTGTTTCTTGGAGCTGTTTGCTTGGAAGTTTTTTCCCCACCCTTTTACTCTGAGATAGTGTCTGTCTCTGTCTCTGAGATGAGTTTCCTGTATGCAGCAAAATGCTGGATTTTGTTTATGTATCCAGTCTGATAGTCTATGTCTCTTTATTGGGGAGTTGAGACCATTTATGTTAATAGATATCAAGGAATAATTGTTTCTGTTTCCTGCCATTTTTGCTTTTTTGGGTTGAGTTGTGTCTGTGTTTTTTTCTTCTTTTAGTTTTCTTGTTTAGGAGTTTTTTTGTTTTTACTAGGCTGTATTTTCCCTCCTTGTATTGGGTTTTCCACCTATAATTCGTTGTAGTGCTGGATTTGTGGTCAGATATTGTGTGAATTTTGATTTGTCTTGAAATATCTTCGTCTCTCCATCGATGGTGATTGATAGTTTTGCTGGGTATAGCAGCTTCGGCTGGCACTTGTGCTCTCTTAAGGAGTGCATGATGTCTGTCCAGACTCTTCTAGCTTTCATAGTCTCTGTTGAGAAATCGGGTGTGAGTCTGATTGGTCTGCCTTTATATGTTACCTGACCTTTTTCCCTTACTGCTTTTAGTATTCTTTCTTTACTTTGGGCGCTTGATGTTTTTACTATTATGTGTCGGGAGGTATTTCTTTTCTGGTCCAACCTATTTGGAGTTCTGAAGGCTTCTTTTATGCTCGTGGTCATCTCATTCTTGAGGGTAGGGAAGTTTTCTTCTATGATTTTGTTGAAGATATTTACTGTGCCCCTTAGTTGATACTCTTCTCCCTCTTCTATTCCTATTATCTTTAGATTCAATCTTCTCATTGTGTCTTGGATTTCCTGGACATTTTGTGTTAGGAGCTTTTTGTTGTTTGCATCTTCTCTGGCTGTTTTGTCTATGTTTGCAATGTTGTCTTCTGCCCCCGAGATTCTCTCTTCGATCTCTTGTAATCTATTGGAAATGCTTGCTTCTGTGACTCCTGATTTCTTTTTTTTGGTGATCTGACTCTAGGGTTATCTCTTTTAGTGTTTTCTTTATTGTGTCAATCTCTGTTTTAATTTCCCTCTTCCATTCCTTTATTTCTTTGGTTCTGTTTTCCTGTCGTTCTTTGAGTTCTTTGAGTGTTTTTCTTGTTTCTTCTTTAAAAGCTTCTGAATCTTTTTGCTTTTCCTCCCTTTCTTGTTTAAGTAACTCTATCAGCGTGTTGAGGCATGATTTCAAGTCTGTGTCTTCTTTTTCTGGAGTGTTTGGAGTTCCGATGTTTGCTGTTATGGGAGAGCTGGGCTCTGGTGTTGCTATATTGTCTTGGTTTCCTTGGGATATACTCTTTCTCTTTCCTCTTGCCATTTTGTTGTCAGTGATATGGTCTTACCTTTCTCTTGTATCTGGTCTGTGACCCTGGTTCTCCACTGGTTGAGGTGTCAGATGGGTCGAGCCCTGTTTTATGCTTCAGAGTCGTCTGGTGTGAGCAGAATTTTCAACGTTCTGTTTCTGTTTGCTGGATCAGGCACGGCCGGGCAGGGCAAGGCAGGGGGTGCACTTTCCTTGTGTACTCCACAGAGATCTTTCTGCTCCCCTGTGGTCTAGGTCTCCCACTAACCAGTTGCTCAGCCTCTATGAGCCGCCGTTCCACGTGGCAGGTAGGCCAGGCTCCGCTCTGCGTCTTGAAGTCGCCTCCGGGTGGAAACAGAAGTTCTAATTTTCTGCTTCCAATCGCAGTTGCCCAGCCTCTATGAGCCGCCTTTCCACCTGGCAGGTAGGCCAGGCTCTGCTCTGCGTCCAGAAGTCGCCTCTGGGTGGAAACAGAAGTTCTAATTTTCTGTTCCCAATCGCAGTTGCTCAGCCTCTATGAGTCGCCTTTCAGCCTGGCAGGTAGGCCAGGCTCCGCTCTGTGTCCGGAGGTCGCCTCTGGGTGGGAACAGAAGTTCTAATTTTCTGTTCCCAATAGCAGTTGCTCAGCCTCTATGAGCCGCCGATCTGGGTGGCAGGTAGGCCAGGCTCTGCTCTGCGTCTGGAAGTCGCCTCTGGGTGGAAACAGAAGTTCTAATTTTCTATTCCCAATCCCAGTCGCCAAGCCTCTGTGAGCCGCCCTTCCACCTGGCAGGTAGCCAGGCTCCGCTCTGCGTCCAGAAGTTGCCTCCGGGCGGAAACAGAAGTTCTAATTTTCTGTTCCCAATCGCAGTTGCTCAGCCTCTATGAGCCGCCAATCTGCCTGGCAGGTAGCCAGGCTCTGCTCTGTGTCCGGAAGTCGCCTCCGGGTGGGAACAGAAGTTCTAATTTTCTGTTCCAAATCGCTGGATCGGGCAGGGCAGGGCAAAGCAAGGTACAGTGTGCACTTTCCGTGTGGGCTCAGCAGAGATCTCTCTGCTCTCCTGCAGTCTTGGTCTCCCACTCACCAGTTGCTCAGCCTCTATGAGCCGCTGGTCTGCCTGGCAGGTAGGCCAGGTTCCGCTCTGCGTCCGGAGGTCGCCCTTGTTTCAACTTCTAATTCAGTGTCTCTACTCATTGAACTACCAAAATAAACATGTTCGTTTGCTCTTTTTTTTTTTTTTGTTTTTATACAGAAGAGATTATTTTGGGTAGACTTCAGAAGCATTAATTTTGGGTTTAGTCAGAATTCTGAATCATTCTTTAGAGTAATTTAATTAACTTCACAGAAATTACAATAACCAAGAAGACTGGTTCCATTGACTTGTTAATGTTTTGATTATGCCGTTCACTAAACGTTGATTTCTCATTTTAAAAGTTATTATTATTTAATGACTTTCTCTCTCCACCCCATCCCCCCTCTCTGTGTGTATATCACAATTTCCTATGATATAAAATTATTCAGCATGAAGGAAAGCTCTTTAACATGAGGTATGTTCTGAAGGGACATTCTGCCTTGCAAAAAAGTCCTTTAATATTAGGAAGTGAAAACTCAAGATCTAACAATGTAGCCTTGTGGCAATTCTTGGTGTTTAAAGAAACATTGTGCTTAATTTTTACACACCAAGAAAACTTTGACTGTTTCCATATTACACTTTGTTTTACATGTACTTTATACTCATTGTAACTAGTAAGATTTCAATGCATACTATTAAACCTTTAAAGAAAATCAAGTACTGATAAAAATATATTCATATAGTTTTCTGCAAAAATGTTACTAAAAATCTCTACATTTATCTCTACTTTTTAAAATAAAGTTGTTTAAATAAATTTAAAAAACTGATTCAATTAAAAAAGAAAAAATTAAAAAATCAAGGCTTCAGGACTTTCCTGAACTGATCAGATTCATGAGCCTCCTTCTCCCCAAAACATGAATAAACACTAAAGACCTCTGTGCAATGCTATCAGATAAGCTGAGCTACCTCCAGGAGATTCATACTATGTGAGCTACTCTAAAGAAATAGTCTCGTGCTTGTTGAGCTGCCTACAAATTGTTTAAACAGCTCCCAGCTTTCCAGCTTCTATATGAGTTGACCCCATCCTAAGGAAGGCTTTTCTAGATCACCAGCCTTTATATCATTTCTGCTCATTTATATGATCTCTCAGTAAGTTTTTTGTAAGTAACCATTGAGGTCTCACTGGTTCCTCAAGATGGACTTGTATATTTTCTTACTTTTGTATAGTCAGTTCCCTAGATGCAGTGAGAACACATTTATTCATCAGCTCTCAAGAAATAGTATTGTACAACAATGTTACATTAACAAACTGATAACTTGATACTAATCTCAGAAAGCTCTGAACATCCCAAAAACAACTCACAGGCCATATGAAGCTCAAGAAAATCGAAAGCCAAAAATGAAAGCCTCAGTCCTTCTTAGGAAAAACAAATAAGTGTATAGCACCCTCTCAGAGTGTGGTACACCTGGACCTTAAACCATTAATAACCCAAGAGCTAAGAATATAGCTTTGTGACATTTTTTGGTATTCACAGACCATTATGCTTAATTTATACTCAACAAGAAAACTGACTGTTTCCATGTTACTTTCTGTCCTACATGTACTTTATGCTTTTGGTAACTAGTGAAATTTCAATGCATGCTATCAAACCTCTAAAAGAATTAAGTACTGATAAAAATATTCATATTCTGTCATGCCAAAATGTTTTTTAAAAATCTGTATATATATCCTTTCGTTTTTAAAAAATAAAGTTGCTAAAAAACAAGCAAACAAACAACAACAACAACAACAACAACAACAAACCAATTTGATCCAACATGAACATTTCACAGTCAAATTTAGTCATAAATAGACCTGAAAATTACATGAATATAAATTCCTGGAAATATCTCTGACTAATAGGGGAGTATTCTAGCAATAAATTCATGAATTGAACAATGAAAGCTTTGAAATAAATGTTTTTAATGGATTTTTCAAATTTAATTAATTTTCTTTTAGTTTACAGCTAAAAATTACTGAGACCAAAATATAAAAGCATGCCAAATTTAAATTTTTTGATGCTTAAAATTTAAAATACTAAGCCAAAACTATTAACACTGATTTCTAATCAGATATTACATATAAAAACAAGTCAAATGTTGATTACATTGTATTTAATATTTTGGAAAAAAGACATTTAACTTTGTAAATATTACCTTTTCATGTTATACAACAAAGTTGGTTTTTCCTCACTTACAAACTACATTACCTAATATATTTTGATTTTTAAATTTTATTTCTACTAAATTTTTCTTTCAAAACATAAATATTTTGTCATATGAACTGAAAACCAAAAAATACATGAAGGATCATTTTTATATTAACATGTAAATATATTTTGTAATTTGTATTCAGGAAATATTTATTTTATTAGAATTTTGAGTCAAATAAGGTATTTCATACTTCTTTTTCTCAATATTTATAACCTCATTTATTGAAGTTGTTTATTGTTGTTGGTATAACTTTTGAAGCAATGGCATAAATCATAACTAACTTATTGGCTTCCTATGTGGTTATTGCTTGCTTCTTTGATAATTGCTCATTTTTAGAATTTTGTATATTTCAGTAACAGTATTTTCAAATAAGTAACATTGATTGTCAAGTAGATAAATCTAGTGCTAGTAACTTATAAATTTTTAAAACAAATATTAATATAGTAATATAATAGCTAGCCTAACAGTAATACCTTTAAAAGTCAGCACTAGATTTGTAGTTAAAATTTGCTATGTGTGGTTTTTAATAGTGAAAAACAGTGCAGGCTTCCAGTATAGATAGTGACCAATAAAAATTCTGTTACTTGAAGGAAGCAACACCCAGGAAAACCTCAACTCACTTGGACTCCAAATTATTCTTATAGATATTTCAAAGGTTTTGGCAGAACACTACAATTAATTAAAATTCAATTCCACAGAAAAGTAACAAGAATCTTTGGAAACTTATAAATGATAGAACACAGTCTATGGGAAACTTCTTAGATGAGCTAGCATTCAACTCACAGATTTTAGGGGTTCTGTTGTTGCTGCTTTCTACTTGGTTCTTCAAAGTAAACTTGCCAGAAAAACTACTGGTTAGGTTGGAGGGGAGAACATGCTGAGACTATTAATTCTTATCCTCAAATTACAAAAGTAGGGGTGGGGATTCTCATCTCACAACAAGATGCTTTTAGCAGAAAACCATACTGCTAAGGCACATGAATCCTAGACTCTTTAGTTATAGAAAAAAGAACTAAAGATCATAGAGAAATAAGAAGCATCTGAAGACCTCTGAGGAATTGTTGGAAGTTCTCCAGTGCTGACTGAGGAGAAGCCACATCCTTGTTTAGGGAGGTATAGACATTGGTTGATTGCCTAGGTCAGAACAGTTTGACCTCACACTCAGGCACATAATAGGCAACTTTAATTGGATTTGACACATTTGTGAAACAATTTTTAAAATAGTATCTGATGTTGGAAGGGCAATACATTTGAAGCTTTGACATGTTTGAAAGTCATGGCTGTGGATGTGATCAAGATACACTATATACATAGATGATAGTTTCAAAGAATGAAAAGAAATCCTAAAATACAGGATAACATCTGTGCATTTTCTTTATTAGTTTTTAACTTTTACCTTCTTCAATTGACCTCCTCAAGTATTACAGGCTACTTTGCCCTTGAACCTACTACTAGCATGCTGTTTGTATTTTCCAACAAGGCACAAAATATGTTGTTAAAATGATTTATGAACTACTCAGCCAAATAGGTAATCTAATGAATTTTTCCTTAATGATAATGATAGTTTAAAAACACTACTATAAGAGAATGTTACAGATTTGCCTCCTCTGATCCTGATGGCTATTGCATTGATTGTAATGAACAGATGGTGAGAAGAGAATCATAAGCTATTTCACACTGACATTGTACTTTTTTTTAGCTTACCTCGATCTCAAATATCACTTAACCATATGTTTTCTAAATAATATATATTACCAAGCACCCCATTAGCTAAATTCCATTAGCTAAAAAAAATCTTATTATCAAAATGTAAGCATCAAGAACCAAATGTAAAAAAGTATAAGTGTGATATGAATTCACATTAATCACATGACAAAATTGCTTAACTCATCAACAATGGACTAACAAACTTAGGGAGATAGAACCCAGAAATTAAGTGAAAGAAAACAAGCATATAAAGTAGCAAGGTAAATTTTGGGGATACATAATCTAGCTCTTTAAAAAATTAATAAGATTATTAATTTTATAGTATTATTTTTCATGAGAAACAAATCAATTTTCTTATTATTTTACAGAAATAGCTTTGCCTTAAGTTATTTCAAACTTTTTATAAATCTAGTTTCCAATCACTAAAACAAAAAATTGAAAATGAAATGAGTTTTTTCCTACAGTGTCCTTAGCCCTGTTGAAGGGTTCTGTGTTTCTCTGAGACAATAATGTTTTGTGGCTTATACTGATTATATTAATTTTATGAGTTTTAAATTGATTATTATCTTAAATGCAATAAGCAGTATTAACAAAAGAATTCTATGAGTCACAACTTCTATAAAAACCTTTGAAGAGTAAAACCCAATCTACAAGTACATTTTAAAATTTTATTCCACTAAGACACACTCATGTCAGAGATAGACAACTTACATAATTTGAGTACATGAGGATGTAGGTGGCATTGCTGCCTGGGAACAGAAACTTCCATCCCAAGGCTAGAACTGTCCCAGTTCTATCAGGACTGATGGCCTGCCTGCAGTTTAATGTAGAAATAGATGTGCCACAGGAGGATCCTCACTCCTGAAAACAGGGGTGGGTCTAAACTCCCTCCCCATTGTCTATCCTGTGAGAGGCTGCCTGGAACTTGCAGGGCACAAGTAGCAGTGCAGCCTGGGAGCTCACACTTCTATCCCAATGCCAGACCTGTGCCAGTTTTATTAGGAATGCTGACCTGCCTCAGGGTGCTGGGCACTTGGAAGGGCCTCAGGAGATTTCTCAGTTCTGAGAGCAAGGGTATGTACATGTATTCTCCCTACTGTCTATCCCAGGAGAGGCCTTCCAGAACTTTCAGTGTGCAGGTGGCAGTGCTGTCTAGAAATTGACACTTCTGGCCTAAAATCAGAGCCAACCTAGTTGCATCAGGATTGGGCACTGCCACTAGAACTCACAGCCTACCCAGAGAGCAGAACACCCAGGAATAATCTCCCTACAGAGCCCATGAATCCACATAACCACAGAAAAAACAAGCACCAGTAAGGGACAACAAGATAACTTAGCAACTCTGATATCAAGATAGCAAGGGGCAAGCACAAGAATCTAAGAAATGAAAACCAAGACAATCTGGCAACACCAGAACCCAGTTCTCCCAACATAAAAATGATGGATACCCAAACTCACAAGAAAAATAAGACTTAGACATAAAGTCTTCATGATGATGATGGAGATCCTTGAGAAGCACATAAACAATACACTTAAGAACAGGAAAGTCAAGAGAACACCAGAAAACGAATTGAAGCCCTTAAAGAGGAAACACACACATACACACACACACATCACTTAAAGTGCTACAGTAAAGCATAAACAACCAGGTGAAGGAACCGAAAACAGAGATAGAAATAATGATGAAATCACAAAAGGAGACAACCCTGAGGTTGGAAAATCTAGGAAAGACATTGGAAGTCATAGTTACAAGCATCACCAACAAAAGTTGGAAGAGAGAATATTAGGAGCACAAGATACCATAGAAATCATTGACACAATAGTCAGAAAATGCTCAAAAATCAAAAGACTCTAACCCAAAACATCCAGGAAATCTAGGACATAATGAGAAGACCAAGTATAAAGATAATAGATGTAGAAGAGAGTAAAGACTCCCAACTAAAAGGCCCAGTAAATATCTTGAGCAAAACTATAAAAGAAAACTTCCCTAACTTACAAAAACCCAAATAGTTTGGACCAAAATGAAATGCTGCTTAAAATTATGCAAAACAACACATGTTCGTTAAAAAAGAAAGAAAGAATACTAAATGCAGTAAGGGAAAAAGGACAAGTAATATATAAAGGCTACAGGCAAATCGATCAGAATTAAACAAGTCTTTTCAACAGAGACTATGAAAGCTAGCAGATCCTAGACTGACATAATACAGACCCTGAGAAAACACAAATGTCAATACAGGTTACTATATCCAGCAAAAATCTCAATTACCATTGATAGAAAAAAAAAGATATTCCAGGAGAAAAAGCAAATTTATATAATATATGTCCACAAATCCAGCACTACAAAGAATAATAGATGGAGAACTCCACCCCAAATAGTTAAACTTCACCCTTGGAAAAATTGAGAAACTAATTTTCTTTCCACAAACACCAAAGAAGAAAAGCACAGAAACATAATTTGACCTCTAACAACAAAAATAGGAGGAAACAACAATCAGTATTTCTTAATATCACCAAACATCAATGGACTCAATTCTGTAATAAAAAGACATAGACTCTCAGACTCTATACATAAGAAGGATACAGCATTTTTTTTTTATTTATTTTTTTTATTTTTTTTTTTGCATACAGAAAACTCTCATTTAGCAACAAAGATAGGAACTACCTCAGAGTAAAAGTTTGGGAAAAAAAACTTTCCAAACTAATGGTCTCAACAAACAAGCTGGAGTAGCTGTCCTAATATTGAATAAAATAGATTTTCAAACAAAATTCATTAAAAAAAACAAAAAAGTAGAACAATCTTTAATTCTCAAAAAAAATAAAATCTATCAAGATGAACTCTCCATCCTAAACATGCATGATTCAAATACAAGGAAACCAACATGCATAAAAGAAACTCTACTAATTCTCAAAGCATATATTGCACAGCAAACAATAATAGTGGGAGACTTAACATCCCACTCTCATTAATGGACAGACAGAAACTAAATAGAGGCACAATAAAACTAACAGAAGTTATTAACCAAATGTATTTAAAAGACATTTATAGAATATTTCATCCTAAAACAAAAGAATAAACCTTCTTCTCAGCAACTCCTGACATCTTCTCCAAAATTGACCATATAGTTGGTCAAAAATCAGGCCTCAACAGAGCAGAGCCTGGCCCAACAGCCAGCCGGAAAGGCGGCTCGTACAGGCTGAGCAACTGTGACCTGGAACAGATCTTAGGAACTTCTGTTCCCACCCAGAGACGACTTCAGGATGCAGAGCGGAGCCTGGCTCAACCGCCAGCCGGAAAGGCGGCTCATACAGGCTGAGCAACTGTGACCTGGAACAGATCTTAGGAACTTCTGTTCCCACCCTGAGACGACTTCAGGACGCAGAGCGGAGCCTGGCCCAACTGCCAGCCGGAAAGGCGGCTCATACAGGCTGAGCAACTGGTGAGTGGGAGACCTAGGCTGCTGGGGAGCAGAGGGATCTCTGCGGAGTGCACACAGAAAGGGCACCCCCTGCCCTGACCTGCCCTGTCCTCCCTGATCCAGTGACCGGGAACAGATCTTAGGAACTTCTGGTCCCACCCGGAGACGACTTCAGGACACAGAGCAGAGCCTGGCCCAACAGCCAGCCGGAAAGGCGGCTCGTACAGGCTGAACAACTGGTGAGTGGGAGACCTAGGCTGCTGGGGAGCAGAGGGATCTCTGCGGAGTGCACACAGAAAGGGCACCCCCAGCCCTAACCTACCCTGTCCTCCCCAATCCAGGGACCTGGAACAGAACTTAGGAACTTCTGTTCCTACCCGGAGATGACTTCAGGACGCAGAGCAGAGCATGGCCCACCTGCCAGCCAGAAAGGTGGCTCGGAGAGGCTGAGCATCTGTGACCAGGAACAGATCTTAGGAATGTTTGTTCCCACCCGGAGGCGACTTCAGTACGCAGAGCGGAGCCTAGCCCAGCTGCCACCCGGAACCTGGGCTGCCGGGGAGTAGAGAGATCTCTGCGGAGTGCACACGGAAAGTGTACCAGAGACACAGACCAGATACAAGGGAAAGGCAAGAACATATCACTGACAAAAAAATGGCAAGAGGAAAGAGAAAGAGTATATTTCAAGGAAACCAAGACAATCTAGCAACACCAGAACCCAGCTCTTGGTTAGTAGCAAACATCGGAATTCCAAACACTCCAGAGAAAGAAGACACAGACCTGAAATCATGCCTCAAGACGCTGATAGAGTTACTTACACAAGAAAGGGAGAAAAAGCAAAAAGATTCAGAAGCTTTTAAAGAAGAAACAAGAAAAACACTCAAAGAACTCAAAGAACGAGATGAAAAAAGAACCAAAGAAATAAAGGAATGGAAGAGGGAAATTAAAACAGAAATTGACACAATAAAAAAAGCGCTAAATGAGATAACCCTAGAGTCAGAACACCAAAAAAAGAAATCAGGAGTCATAGAAGCAAGCATTTCCAATAGATTACAAGAGATCGAGGAGAGAATCTCGGGGGCAGAAGACAACATTGCAAACATAGACAAAACAGCCAGAGAAGATGCGAAAAACAAAAAGCTCCTAACCCAAAAAGTCCAGGAAATACAAGACACAATGAGAAGACCGAACCTAAGGATAATAGGAATAGAAGAGAAAGAAGAGTATCAACAAAGAGGCACAATAAATATCTTCAACAAAATCATAGAAGAAAAATTATCTACCCTCAAGAATGAGATGACCACGAGCATAAAAGAAGCCTTCAGAACTCCAAATAGGTTGGACCAGAAAAGAAATACCTCCCGACACATAATAGTAAAAACATCAAGTGCCCAATGTAAAGAAAGAATACTAAAAGCAGTAAGGGAAAAAGGTCAGGTAACATATAAAGGCAGACCAATCAGACTCACACCCGATTTCTCAACAGAGACTATGAAAGCTAAAAGAGCCTGGACAGACATCATGCACTCATTAGGAGAGCACAAGTGCCAGCGCAAGCTGCTATACCCAGCAAAACTATCAATCACCATAGATGGAGAGACAAAGATATTTCAAGACAAATCAAAATTCACACAATATCTGACCACAAACCCAGCACTACAACGAATTATAGGTGGAAAACCCAATACAAAGAGGGAAAATACAGCCTAGTAAAAACAAGAAAACTCCTAAACAAGAAAACTAAAAGAAGAAAAAAACACAGACACAACTCAACCCAAAAAAGCAAAAATGGCAGGAAACAGAAACAATTATTCCTTGATATCTATTAACATAAATGGTCTCAACTCCCCAATAAAGAGACATAGACTATCAGACTGGATACATAAACAAAATCCAGCATTTTGCTCCATACAGGAAACTCATCTCAGAGACAGAGACAGACACTATCTCAGAGTAAAAGGGTGGGGAAAAAACTTCCAAGCAAACAGCTCCAAGAAGCAAGCTGGAGTGGCTATTCTAATATCGAATAAAGTAAATTTCCAACCAAAAGTTTTCAAAAAAGATAAGGAAGGACACTTTTTACTAATTACCAGGGAAATCTGTCAGGAGGAACTCTCAATCCTTAACTTATATGCTCCAAATAAAAAATCACCCACATTCATAAAAGAAACCCTACTAAAGCTCAAAAAATACATTTCACCCCACACAATAATAGTGGGAGACTCTAATACCCCACTCTCACCAATGGACAGATCAGGGAAACAGAAACTGAACAAGGACACTGCAAAACTAGCAGAGACTTTGAACCAACTAGAATTAATAGATATATACAGAACATACTATCCCAAAGTAAAAGAATACACCTTCTTCTCACCACCCCATGGCACCTTCTCGAAAATTGACCACATAATTGGACACAGAAAAAGCCTCCATCGATATAAGAAGATTGAAATACTCCCATGCATCCTCTAAGATCACCATGGGCTACGGCTGGTCTTTAACAACAACAAAGACAACAAAAAGCCCACATACACATGGAAACTAAACAATGTCCTGTTAAAGGATAGCAGGGTCAAAGAAGAAATAAAGAAAGAAATTAAGGATTTTCTAGAATTCAATGAAAACGAAAACACAACATACCCAAAACTGTGGGATACAATGAAAGCAGTATTGAGAGAAATACTCATATCCTTAAGTGCTTCCAAAAAGAAACTGGAGAGAGCTCACATCAGCAACCTGACAGCACAGCTAAAAGCCCTAGAAGAAAAGGAAGCAGTTATACCCAAAAAGAGTAGACGGCAAGAAATAATCAAAATTAGGGCAGAAATAGACCAAATAGAAATAAAAAGAACCATTGAAAAAATCAACAAAACCAAGAGTTGGTTCTTTGAGAAAATCAACAAGATTGATAAACCCCTAGCCAGACTAACTAAAGGGCAAAGAGAGAGTATCCAAATTAACAAAATCAGAAAGGAAAGTGGTGACATAACAACTGAAACTAAGGAAATTCAAGAAATCATCAGATCCTACTACAAAAACTTATACTCCACAAAATTGGAAAATCTGGAGGAAATGGACAAATTCCTAGACAGATACAAGGTCCCAAAGTTTAACCAGGACCAAGTAAACCATCTAAATAACCCTATAACACCTAAAGAAATAGAAGAAATCATCAAAAGCCTCCAAACCAAAAAAGCCCAAGTCCAGACGGGTTCAGTGCAGAATTTTATCAGACATTTATTGGGGATATAACACCAATATTCGCCAAACTATTCCAAAAGATAGAATCAGATGGAATATTACCCAACTCATTTTTTGAGGCTACAATAACCCTCGTACCTAAGCCACACAAAGACCCTACAAGGAAAGAGAACTTCAGACCAATCTCACTTATGAACATTGATGCAAAAATACTCAACAAAATCCTTGCAAACCGAATCCAAGAACACATCAAAACCATCATTCATCATGACCAAGTAGGCATCATCCCTGGGATGCAGGGATGGTTTAACATAAGGAAATCCATCAATGTAATCCACCATATAAAAAAACTTAAAGACCAAAATCACATGGTCATCTCACTAGATGCTGAGAAAGCATTCGACAAAATCCAACACTGCTTCATGTTAAAAGTCCTGGAAAGAACAGGAATCCAAGGCCCATATTTAAACATAATAAAAGCAATATGCAGCAAACCAACAGCCAACATCAAACTTAATGGCGAGAAACTTGAAGCCATCCTACTAAAATCAGGGACTCGACAAGGCTGCCCACTCTCTCCCTACCTATTCAATATAGTACTGGAAGTCCTGGCTGGAGCAATTAGATAGCAAAAGGAGATCAAGGGGATACAAATCGGAAAGGAAGAGATAAAAACATCACTCTTTGCCGATGACATGATAGTGTACTTGAGTGACCCCAAAAATTCCACCAGAGAACTCCTATAGCTGATAAACAAGTTCAGAAAAGTGGCTGGATACAAAATTAACTCAAACAAATCAGTAGCGTTCCTATACTCAAAGGACAAACATGTGGAGAATGAAATTAGGGAAAAGTTACCCTTCACAATCGTTCCAAATCTATGAAATACCTTGGTGTGACTCTAATTAAGCAAGTAAAGGACCTGTATGACAAGATCTTCAAACCTCTAAAGAAAGAAATTGAGGAGGATCTCAGAAAATGGAAAGATCTCCCATGCTCATGGATTGGAAAGATCAACATCTTAAAAATGGCCATCCTACCAAAAGCAATCTACAGATTCAATGCAATCCCCATCAAAATTCCAACCCAGTTCTTCATGGAATTGGAAAGATCAATGTGCAATTTCATATGGAATAACAAAAAACCTAGAATAGCGAAATCCATCCTCAACAACAAAAAAACATCTGCGGGAATCACTATCCCTGACCTCAAGCTATATTACAAGGCAATTGTGCTGAAAACTGCATAGTACTGGTACAGAAATAGGCAAGTGGATCAATGGAATAGAATAGAAGATCCAGAAATGAGCCCTCATGTATATGGTCACCTGATTTTTGACAAAGGAGCAGTAAACATTCAATGGAAAAAGACAGCCTATTCAACAAATGGTGCTGGTCCAACTGGCTCTCAACATGCAAAAGAATGAAAATAGACCCGTTCTTATCTCCTTGTACAAAGCTCAAGTGTAAGTGGATTAAAGATCTCCACATTAAACCAGATACACTGAAACTATTAGATGAGAAAGTAGGGAAAACCTTAGAACACATAGGCACAGGAGAAAATTTCCTGAACAAAACACCAATGGCTCAAGCTCTAAGGTCAAAGATTAACAAATGGGACTTAATGAGATTGCAAAGTTTCTGTAAGGCTAAGGACATCATCAAGAAAACAACAGAATGGGAAAAGATCTTTACCAACACCACATCAGATAGAGGCCTAATATCCAAGGTGTACAAGGAACTCTAAAAGCTAGACACCAGAGAATCAAATAACCCTATTAAAAAATGGGGTACAGAGGTAAACAAATCATTTTCAGTTGAGGAACACCGAATGGCCGATAAACATCAGAGGAAGTGCTCGACATCCTTAGCCATCAGGGAAATGCAAATCAAAACAACCCTAAGATTCTACCTCATACCAGTCAGATTGGCCATGATCCAAAACTCAGATGACAGCAGATGCTGGTGAGGCTGCGGAGAAAGAGGAACACTTCTCCACTGTTGGTGGGGTTGCAAGCTAATACAACCACTCTGGAAATCTGTCTGGCGATACCTCAGAAAATTGGATATAGCACTACCTGAAGACCCAGCTCTTCCACTTCTGGCCATATACCCCTGAGACACTTTAATACACAACAAAGATATATGCACCACAATGTTCATAGCGGCTCTATTTATAATAGCCAGAACTGGAAGGAACCCAGATGTCCTTCAAAAGACGAATGGATACAAAAATTGTGGTACATATACACAATGGAATACTACTCAGCCACCAGAAACAATGATTTAACCAAATTCTTAAGAAAATGGCTGCATCTAGAGAAGATTATCCTGAGTGAGATAACCCAGTCACAAAAGAACAGACATAATATGCAGTCACTGATAGTGGGATGCTAACCCCAGAGGCTTGCACTCCCCCAGAAACAACTCACAGACTGTATGAAGTCCAAGAAATAAAGAAAACAAAAAATATACATATATTCACAAAAAAAAAAAACAGGCCTCAACAGAAAAAAGAACATCAAATTTTCCCATGCATTCTATCAAATCACCATGGTTTAAGGTTGGTTTTCAATAACAGCAACAACAACAAGAACAAGCCCACATACTCATGGAAGCTAAACAATGCTCTACTCAATGATAGATTGGTCAAAAAAGACAGAAAGATACCATAGATTTTCAGGAATTTAATGAAAAAGAAGGCATAATATACCCAAATTTATGGAATACAGTGAAAGCAGTGCTAAGTGGAAAACTCATCGCTCTGAGAACCTCCAAAATAAACTACAGAGTGTATACACTAACAGCTTGACAGCACCCCTGGAAGATCTAGAACAAAAACAAAATCAAAAACAAAAAAGGAAAAACAAACAAATAAACAAACAAACAAAAAAAAAAAAAACTAGCAGATAGACCCATGAGTAGTAGAGGGCAGGAAATAATCAAACTCAGAGCAGAAATCAAATGAATAGGAACAAAAAATTGTACAAAGAATCAAGAAAACCAAGATCTGGTTCTTTGGGAAAATCAACGAAATAGATAAATACTTAGCTAGAAAACTTGAGGGCACACAGAGGAGTATCCAAATTAACACAATCAGAATGAATGGGAAAACATAACAATTGAAACTGTGAAAATTCAAGAAGTCATCAGAAACTTATCAACTATCCAAACCCACCACGGCTCCCAGGGAATAAAACAACCAAAAAGCTCGCATAAAAAGACCCATGGCCCTAAGGTGCACATGCAACAGAGGATAGCATTTTCTGACATCAATCTTACCAAAAGCAATTTACAGATTCATTGCAATCCTCATAAAAATCAATTCAATTCTTCACAGAAAGTTCAACACTAAAGTTTATCTTGAATAAGAAACAAACAAACAAACAAACAAACCCCCAAAAAATGATATCAAAAACCATTCTCAACAATAAAACAACTTCTCTGGGAATAATCATCCCTGACATCAAGCTATACTGTTGATCCATAGTGATTAAAACCAAATGATATTGGTATAGAGACAGACAGCTCATTCAATGGAATAGAACTGAAGACCCAGAAATGAAACAACATATTTGGTCACTAGATCTTTGACAAAGAACCCGCACAATTGCATCCAGTGTAACACAATCAGCATTTTGAACAACTGATGCTAGTGCAACTGGCTGTCAGCTTGTAGAAGAATCAAAGTTGATCCACAGTTATCTTCTTATAAAAAGCTCAAGTCCAATGGAACAAGGACCTCCACAGAAAATCAAATACACTGAATAAATTAGAAAAAAATGAAGAGAAACAGCAGTTAGCCAGAGGTGATCCAACAGTGGGCCAGGGACACAAGACTGGAACAGCAGGGAGCCAACGGTGGTCCAGCTGTGAACCAGGGACACAGGACTGGAACAGCCTTGAGTAAGCAGTGAGCCAGTGGTGAACCAGCAGTGATCCAGGGACACAAGACTGACAACAAAATGGCAAGAGGAAAGGGAAAGAACATACCACAGGGAAACTACTACAACCTGGCAACACTAGTACCCAGCTCTCCCATCACAGCTAACAGCAGAATGTCAAACACTCCAGAAAAAGAAGACACAGACCTAAAATCATACCTCAAGATGATGATAGAGATCCTTAAACAAGAAGGGGAGGAAAAGCATGAATAATTAGAAGCTTTTACAGAGGAAACAAGAAAAACACTCAACTCAAAGAGCTAGAGGAAAACAGAACCAAAGAGATGAAGGAATAGAAGAAGGAATATAAAATGGAAAAGAACACAATAAAGAAAACACTAAAAAAGACAACCCTAGAGGTAAAAAACCTAAAAAAGAAATCAGGAGTCACAGATGCAAGCATTTCCAATAGTCTACAAGAGATGGGAGAGAATGTCGGGGGTCGAAGAACAAGGAAAGCATAGACAAAACAGTCAGAGAAGATGCAAAAACCAAAAAGCTCTTAGCCCAAAATGTCCAGGAGATCCAGGACACAATGAGAAGACCAAACATAAGGATAATAGAAATAGAAGAGGGAGAAGAATATCAAATAAGAGTCACAGTAAATATCTTCAAGAAAATCATAGAAGAAAATTTCCCTACCCTTAAGAATGAGATGACCATGAGCATAAAACAAGCCTACCGTACTCCAAATAGATTGGACCAGAAAAGAAATTCTCCCTGACACATAATAGTCAAAACGCCAAGTGCCCAATGTAAAGAAAAAATATTAAAAGCAGTAAGGGAAAAAGGCCATGTAACATATAAAGGCAGACCAATCAGAATCACACTTGATTTCTCAACTGAGATTATAAAAGCTAGAAGAGAATGGACAGACATCATGCAGACACTAAGAGAGCACAGGTGACAGCAAAAGCTGCTATACCCAGTAAAACTCTCAATAACCACAGATGGAGAGACTAAGATATTACAAGACAAAACTAAATTTATACAACATCTGAAAACAAACCCAGCACTACAACGAACTATAGGGGGAAACCCAATACAATGAGGGAAACTACATCCTAAAAAAAAACAAAAAATCTCCTAAGCAAGAAAGACATACAGGCACAATTCAACCTCCAAATTCAAAAATAGCAGGAAAAAGCAACAACTATTCCTTGATATCTGTTAACATAAATGGACTCAATTCCCCAACAAAAAGACATAGGCTATCAGACTGGATACATAAACAAAACCCAGCAATTTTCTGCATAAAAGAAACCCATCTCAGAGACAAAGACAGACACTATCCCAGAGTAAAAGGTTGGGAAAAATCCTTCCAAGCAAATGGCCCCAAGAAGAAAGCTGGAGTGGCTATTCAAATATCAAATAAAGTAGATTTTTAACCAAAAGTTATCAAAAAAGGTAAGGAAGGATACTTTTTACTCATTACAGGGGAAATTTGTCAGGAGGAACTCTCAATCCTTAACATATATGCTCCAAATACAAAAGCACCGATATTCATAAAAGAAATCCTACTAAAGCTCAAAAAATACATTGCTCCCCTCACAATAATAGTGAGAGATATCAGTAGCCCCTCTCATCAATGGACAGATCAGGGAAACAAAAAATGAAAAAAGGCACTGTAAACATAGCAGAGACTATGAACCAACTGGAATTAATAGATATCTACACAACCTATCATCCTAAATAAAAGAATACACCTTCATCTCAGCACCTCACAGAACCTTCTCGAATATTGACCACATAGTTGCTCACAAAACAAGCCTCAATCAATATAAAAAGTTTTAAATACTCCCATGCATTCTCTCAGAACACCATGGTCTAAGGGTGGTCTTTAATAACAACAAAGACACCAGAAAGCCCACATACCCATGGGAACTAAACAATGCTCTATTAAATGATAGCAGGGTCAGAGAAGAAATAAAAAAATTAAGGATTTTTGAGAATTCAATGAAAATAAAATCACAACATACCCAAACCTATAGGATGCAATGAAAGCAGTACTGAGAAGAAAACTCATAGCTCTGAGTGCGTCCAAAAAGAAACTGGAGAGAGCGTACATCAGCAACTTGACAGCACCACTGAAAGATCTAGAACAAAAGGAAGCAGATACACCCAAAAGGAGTAGGCAGCAAGAAATAATCAAACATAGGGCAGAAATAATCCAAATAGAAACAAAAGAGCCATTGAAAGAATCAACAAAAACAAGAGCTGGTTCTTTGAGAAAATTAAAAAGACTGATAAACCCTTAGCCAGACTAACTAAAGGGCAAAGAGAAAGTATATAAATTAACAAAACCAGAAAGGAAAGTGGAGAAATAACAACTGAAACTGAGGAAATTCAAGAAATCAAAAGATCCTAATACAAAAGCCTATACTCAACAATACTGGAAAATCTGGAGGAAATGGATGAATTCCTAGACAGATACAAGATACAAAAGTTAAATCAGGACCAGGTAAACCATCTAAATAATCCCATATCACCTAAAGAAATAGAGGCAGTCATCAAAAGACTCCCAACCAAAAAAAGCCCAGGTCCAGATGGGTTTAGTGCAGAATTTTATCAGACATTTATTGATGACATAATACCAATACTCTCCAAACTGTTACACAAAATAGAATCAGATAAAACACTACCTAACTCATTTTTTGAGGCTAAAATAACCCTCTTTCCTACATGACACAAGACCCTACAAGGAAAGAGAACCTCAGACCAATTGTACTTTTGAACATTGATGCCAAAATACTTAACAAATTCTTGCAAACCAAATCCAAGAACACACCAAAATGATCATTCAACATGATCAAGTAGGCTTCATCCCTGGCATGCTAGGATGGTTTAACATACAAAAATCTATCAATGTAAACCACCATATAAACAAACTCAAAGAACAAAATCACATGGTCATCTCACTAGATACTGAGAAAGCACTTGACAAAATTCAACACCCCTTCATGTTAAAAGTCTTGGAAAGAACAGAAATACAAGGCCCATACATAAACATAATAAAAGCAATATACATTAAACGGACAGCCAACATCAAACTTAATGGTGGGAAACTTGAAGCATTCTCACTAAAATCAGGGACACAACAAGGCTGCCCAATCTCTCCCTACCAATTCAACATAGTACTGGAAATCCTGGCCAGAGCAATTAGATAGCAAAAAGGAAATCAAAGGGATAAAAATTGGAAAGTAAGAAATAAAAGCATCACTATTTGGAGATGACGTGATAGTGTACTTAAGGGACCCCACAAATTCCACCAGAGAACTCCTACAGCTGATAAACAAGTTCGGCAAAGTGTCTAGATATAAACTTAACTCAAACAAATAAGTAGCCTTCCTATATACAAAGGACAAACATGTGGAGAAAGAAATTAGGAAAAAGATACCCTTCAGAGTACTCACAAAATCTATGAAATACCTTGGTGTGACTCTAACTAAGCAAGTGAAGGACCTGTATGACAAGAACTTCAAACCTCTAAAGAAGGAAATCGAGGAAGATCTCAGAAAATCGAAAGATCTTCCATGATCATGAATTGGAAGGATCAACATTTTAAAAATGGCCATCTTACCAAAAGCAAACTACAGATTCAATGCAATCCCCATCAAAATTCCAACCCAGTTCTTCATTGAGTTAAAAAGAGCAATATGCAATTTCATCTGGAATAACAAAAGACCTAGAATAGCGAAATCCATCCTCAACAACAAGAAAATGTCTCTGGGAATCACTATCACTGACCTCAATCTGCAGTACCAGGCAATTGTGCTAAAAACTGCATGGTACTGGTACAGAAATAGGCATGTTGATCAATGGAATCAAATAGAAGATCCAGAAATGAGCCCTCACATATATGGTCATCTGATTTTTTACAAAGGAGCTGCAAACATTCAATGGAAAAAGGACAGCCTATTCAACAAATGTTGTTGGTCCAACTGGTACTCAGTATGGAGAAGAATGAAAATAGACCCTTTCTTATCTCCTTGTACAAAGCTCATGTGCAAGTGGAATAAAGATCTCTACCTTAAACCACGTATATTGAAACTATTAGATGAGAATGTAGGGAAAACGGTAGAACTCATAGGCACAGGAGAAAATTTCCTGAATAGAACACCAATGACTGGAGCTCTAAGTTCAAAGATTGACAAATGTGATTTAATGAGATTGCAAAGTTTCTGTAAGGCTAAGGAAACTGTCAAGAAATCAAAACGGCAGCAAACAGTGTATCAAAAGCGATTTACCAACCCCACATCATATAGAGGCCTAATATTTAAATGTGGATGATAAAGTCCCACTTAGGTGTGGGAAGAGAATAATCTTAGAGTGTAGGAGAGATGGATCTGGGATTGATGGAGGAGGAGTAGGGAATGCAAAACAATTCAGATATGGGAGGAGATGAGGGAGAAGTACAGAAGGTCATGAATTTAAAGGTTGACTTGTAACTATGGGGATTGAAGAACTCGGGATATCCACTGGAATGTTTCTGATGCCAGGGACCCAAGAGAATTTCATGATCCAACAGTGAGGACATTTGTATATTTCTAAGGTGCTAGCCTTATCTTAGTCTGTTCACATTTGGGGGGGTTTATGTTTGTGCTTTCGGTGACTGTTTGTGTATACATGTTTTCTCTCAAATCTGTGCACTTATTGGTTATGAAAGAAGCTTCATTTATTGGTCACCAGCAAAAAATTGGTTCATTAGTTTACTTGGCAATTTCAATTGAGATTTGTGGTATTTGAAAGAGAACAGATTTCTCGCCACTTCTCTGGCATTCCTACATGGCCTAGTCTTACAGCAAACTCCCAGATCTTCTTGCTCTTCCAGTCTTTCCATGTCTTTGGTGATTATCCCTGAGCCATGGCTGAGGAAGTTGTGCTGTAAACATACCAGTTGGAACTTGGTTCCATAATTCTGAATTTGAATAGTTTTGAATTATGGATGGGCAAATTAATAAGACTATCATTTTTCCATGTGGGCTTTGGATCTTTTCCTTGAAAATTATGACAATTATAAATGAATGATGATTGCAAATCTCTGCTCACATTTATCTGCTTCTTTCCACTCAGGAAAATACTATTTTTAAGTTGGTATATCTTTTCTTCATGATTTAAGCTTCTATGAGGCCATGCTTATGAAAAGTTTAGCGTTTAAATATATGTTATCCTATTAGATACAAAGCCCATTTAGAGGTGTGTTGTAAACATCTAAAGTCATATATTTCAAAGTTTTAGTTCTAAATGAGTACCTCTTTACTGTTTATAGCCCTGAAGCATCAAATCATATTTAAAGAAAGTAGGCAATTTTGCTGTCTTTTCTGAATTCATTAAAGATTAAGGTAAAGAACAAAATTACACTGTTTTGTGAGAGCATTTTTCTAAAACTTATTTTTTACTGACTTCATGGATAAATAAACAATAGCTGTCAATTATACTTAAAGGATAATTGATCCAAATTATCTAGGCCAGATTTACTCTTTGAAAAATGTAAGCTGCAATCAGCCTTTAGAAGTATAACTGATTAAAGATAGTAAAGGTTATATGCTGATTCAAATGCTACATATTTAAAACAGACCATGAGTATACCCTTTACAGATGAAAAGAGTTTTTCTTTGTTCGTCTCATTCTTCAATTAGAGCAAGAAGAGGGTGCTCACTGGAGACTTTTAGTGGCAGCTTTTTGGGGGTAGTAACAAAATTTTGTACTTTTAAGGTATACAATATACTCGATATTAGAATAAAGCAATTGAAATGCTGGTGCACATGTCTGACCTTGTGCAATTAAATATAGAAGAGTTTTCTGCAAGCTATAATTCTATTGGATTTTCAAGCAAAGAAAGATCAATGTAGATTTAAAATCGCCAAAGAATATATAATGAGAAGCAGTGATTAGAAGAGTGAGAAGTATTTGCATAAGTTAGGGCAGGGGAAACATGGCTGGCTGTGGGATATCTAATTCACATAAATGGTGCACACTGAGAGATAGGAAAAAAAATTAAACACAGAGAGAATAAAAGACTAATAGAATTTTGTGTGAACTAAATTAGTTCCTTATTTATATTCCTTTCATTCTGGTCATGGGTGATCCTGAAAATAATGGTTGTCTTATATTGTACCTTAGTTCTGTTTTGTTTCTCCTCTTTAAGGAAAACCTCATCGAAGTTATAGGAGCATTTTAATGTCAAGTGATATAACTTTCATATTACAAGAATGCAGAATAAAATAATTTGTGGGAATGGGTGTCATTAACAACTACTCCACCAGATCTATTAGAGGAACAGTAAGAATTTATCAGGACAGAAAATGAAGAGTAGAAAAGTATAGTGGTACAGCCATCAGCAAACAGTGCTTCTGGGACAAGTTGAAGAGAATTCTAAGGTTGGAAAACATTCATAGATCAATTGTTACTCTCTTTGGGCTTCAGGCTTTGTATTATTTAATACCCTCTAGAAAAAAAATGTTTATAACCTTTTGACTAGCTTCTCAAAACACTATAGGTCTCCATTAGTTAGCTCTACCTCAAATTGTATTTGACTCTCCAAAACTTTTAAGACAGAATTGCCCCCAGCAAATTGTTATCTTAGTATTTGGAGCTAACTGCATATAAAAAGAATAACACTTGATGGTTATATTATTAATGTACATTTTAGAATTAAATTGGTAGTGGAGCAGAGAGATTTATATTAAGAACTATAAATGCCATACACTGGATTTGATTATAAATATCTATGTAATAATGCTTTTATTCAATTTGATATTCAGTTTATATGATGAAAGGCAATTGAGGTGATAGTGAAAATATATGCTATGTCATTAGGAAACATTTATTGAAACATTTATTGCTAAACTCTAAATTTCTGTGTCCTAGCATATCCATTCCTAAAGGGTTCATATGGGCTGGTAAATGGGAAAACGTATAATGCCAGAGCCCCAAAGGTCAAGAAACTTTCAGAATCAATTTTTACAACCATTGCCAATAAAACCTACTACCATTCAAATAATTATCCAATGATGTGTTGATTTTACAGATCATAGCAGCAAAATATATTTATACATTCTTGTTATTAATTATTAAAGGGAAGATCTGTAAAGAAAATGTCTCTGGGTTCACTCACAAATTAATGGACTTAATAGGTTGAATAGGAGAAAGAATTCTGCAAATCTTTATTCTGATATACCCTTACAGAAAAAGCCTGAACTAACTGACGTGAAGATGAATTATAGTCATGGTAATCATTTCGATGGCACATGTCTTAGTTACGGTTTTACTGCTGTGAACAGACACCATGACCAAGACAAATCCTACAAGGACAACATTTAATTGGGGCTGGCTTACAGGTTCAATATTTCAGTCCATTATCATCAAGGCAGGATCATGACAGTATTCAGGCAGGCATGGTGGGGGAAGATCTGAGAGTTCTACATCTTCATTTAAAGGCTGGTAGGAGAACATTGTCTTCCAGGTAGCTAGGATAAGAATCTTATAGCCCACACTCATAGTGACACACATATTCCAACAGGGCCACACCTTCTACAGAATACTACTCTGGAACAGTCCCTAGTAGGTATTTTTGTTTGTTTGTTTTGTTTTGTTTGCTTTTATTCTGGATTCTCAGGAAAGTATATATCAGCTCTTGGGATTTTTGTAATAATCAAGCAATAACTGATACCTAAGGTGTTGAACATTAGTTATTTAAGCTCAATTTAGGAATTGTTTAAGAATTTTTTTTGAGCCTGCATCACAATTCAGTTTCTTCTTCTCTTCTGCTCTCTCCTTCTGTATCACAAGTAATGACTCCTGATAAACATTCAGTTTGTCAAAATCTGTGCCAACTGTCTGCTTTTGTAAAATGCCACCAGAGATGCCATTCTTGTAAAAGGCATCATTGCTGTATTTTGGATTTTTTGTTTGTTTTGTCCTGTTTCCTTTTTGATTTTTAGTGTTAAAATCAATGGCCAATATTCAGTTCCAGTCATCCTTCGATTGACAACTAGAATTGCTGACATCCTTTTACACCATTTCCTACAATAGGTTTTAGAATAGAAATGAGCAGGCAGCATGTGCTCTTAAGATGTAAACTCACAGCCTTCTGCTGCCCAAAGGCCTCCTCACTTGCCTTTAGTAGACTTTAGTTGAAGACAGTGTTCATGCAGGAACTCCTTTTGATCTGACTCCATTTAACCTTACTTGGAGTTTCCCACTCTTCTCTTTGCTTCAGCTATTTTCTCTAAATGCAGTTCCATGAGTGTGGCAGACATGTTCCTGTCAGTATACTCCAAATTAGTTTCCTTCATTATCTATGCAGAGGGGGATGTGTGTGTGTGTGTGTGTGTGTGTGTGTGTGTGTGTGTGTGTGTGTGTGTAAATACTTATACAGCACCACTTTCAGCCTTACATAAATTCTTAGACATTTGTTTTGTTTTCTGCTTTTGCCACAGCTTATTTTGTCATCTTATTCAATTTCTGAAGATTTTCTTTCCCTACTGAAGATACAGTCTCGAAAAAAGTGTGGTTTGCTGGAAACTTACTAAAGTTGCAGAATTTAAAATATTGCTGTAATAAATTATTAATTATTGAATAAATGTTAAGTAAGTCAACTGCCAACAATACAACATATCTTCTTAATAAATATAATAGGGATTAAATATATAGGTGGAGTAATAATTTTTAAATGTTAAAATTCCATAAGTAGTTTTAAAGTAAATATATCCATAGTACTTACATATTCCTCATACATTACCCTTCAATTATAGCTTCTTTGCAAAAAGTATGGTAATGGGTTGTAGCTGCATGTTCTTTTTCACTGTGGTCTTTTATGAATTCTATAATTGTTCTGAAAGCTGTTATTACATTTAGAAATGAAAATAAATTTCTAAATCTTAAACTTTGATTTAACAAAGGTTAGGAGGCTCAGTAATAATGAAAATAATTAGGATACATACTACTTTGTGAACAGGATGGACTTTGATATAATTTTTTACAGCATTAATATAATATAGAGAAAATATTTTAAACATAACAACAAAGATCTCATGACAACTTTAAGGTAAATCTATTTAAGCAAACTATTTAATCTACCATATTCTGATACAGAGGGACCTGCCCAAAGATATTACTTATCTTAGACTGTTTGCCAAACTGAATCTTTGCTAAATTTTATAAATTCAAAATGACCAAAAGAGCGACAAAAGAAAATTGTGATTGTATGGATCCCTATGTTCTATATATAAAGGAATTCAAGTTGATTATATTAGAAGAGAGAGAGAGAGAGAGAGAGAGAGAGAGAGAGAGAGAGAGAGAGAGAGAGAGAGAGACAGAGAGACTGGTTATATTATCTCCACCCAAGAAGCACTTAAGAAAATCAATGTAGGCCTGCATTTCAATACAAAGTCCTCATCTATGCACTTGTTAATGGGATAAACAAGGTTTTATAGGTGGGAATGAATTAAGCACTAACAATTATTGATTTGAAGAAAAGCTATGCCAATAATACTATGGCTGACATTTGCATATCAATTAGAGAAGCCATCGTTTTCTCAATAAGTGGTTTGCTCTTGATACATAAAATTTTGTTACACATTAAAGCAATAATACAAGAAGGTATACTATAAGATCTAAACTTTCTATTCAAGCATATTTATAATACATAAAAGTATGCCCTTAAGAAACTATTTGACAACTATTCTTCCAATGAAAAAACAGTACTATAGGCAGACACTGCTGCTTAAAACTCTACTGGCTATTTCTACTTCTGCATTTGTGGGGGGGAAATCTCTGTATTTGCCTTTCAAATGTTATCCTTTTTTCCCCCTCTCCCATCCATCCTCTCCCTCCCCTTGCTTCCATGAAGATGAAGATATTCCCACTCCCAACCACCAACTCCCACTTCAGCACCTTAGCATTCCCCTACACTGGGAAAAAGAGCCTTCTTTTTTTAACCTTTTTTTTAATTGAACAACTTTATTTTAAAAAACAAATATAAATGTACAGATTATAAGCATTTTTTGCACAAAAGTATATAAATACATTTTTGTCAGTACTTGGTTTTTTTTAAAAGTTTGAATGTGTGCATTAAGATCTTACTACTTACAATGAACATAAAGTACATGTAAAACAAGATGTAACCTGGAATTAGTCAAAGTTTTCTTGGTGTGTAAAGATTAAGCATGATGGTTCTAAATTATTTCAGATCAATAAACTAAATAGAAGACAGTAATAAAAATAAGACAAAAGGTAAATTATAGTTTATATTTGGATTACCAAGAGATTTAATTTTATCTGATGTTCTTTGAATTGGGATGTAGGACAATTATGCTTACAAATGCTCAAGAATAGGAAAGTCAGAGTCTGGTGCTTTAGTGACATGCATTCTACAAACTTAATTTTTCTCCATTGTCATTTGATTTCTCTATCATAGTTCAGATCAAAATAAATTTTAAGAAATAGTCTTGAGTCATGCATAAGTAAGAAAAAGTATTTTAACTCAACCACACTTAATGATTTGTGAAATAAGAATATGTGAAGGAAAGCTGAGAAGTATTTTTACTCCTATGATCTAACACTTCCATGAAATTTTCATTCAAAAAAGTACATTTTAGAAGCTCATTTATAATAAGCTAAAAAAGCAATATTCAGAAAAATTAAGTTTTCAATGTCTTGTAATCATAGTGTTGCAGATATGAATACATTATCTTATGAAAGTATTTGTTTTTTATCATATTAAATTTTCAGGTAAAAATAAAAGCAAAATGTTTGCATTCACAAAAAGAAAGTATTTCACATATTAAATCAAACAAGTTGCCTTGATTCAAAGCAGAATAATATTAAAATTAAAAAATGGCAAGAGATGTCTTAGCTGGTAAAAGCACTGGGTTCCCCTGCAAGGACCAAGGTTCAGTTCCCAGCACCTACATGGTAGTTCACAGCCATTCAAAATCCCAATTTCAAAGGACCTCCAATTTTTTTCTTCTGTCTCCCTCATGTACTGAAACTGTGGTACAGAGACTATATACAGCAAAACTCCCATACACAATAAATTAAAATTAAGGGCAAATATTTAAAAATGTTTCTATCCAAATTCTATCAGAAAATTAATAGAACCATTAGGAAAAATAACAGAGAAATGATAATAGCTAACTTATGTCCAGCACCACACGCAAGTTAGTCATCTTAAGGGTTTTTCAGATATATTTCTACTCAATTTCCTCAAACCTTATTCTCCATGCTCTTCTGTCCCCACTGTAGAGATAAGAAAGCTGAGCTGCAGTGCAGTCCAGACATAGACATAAAATATAAATTGATGAGACAGAGTCAGATCTAGGTGCTTTGACTTCAGAACCTGTGCTTTCCATACCTGACATCTTCACTCTAACTTGGGAAATGACAATTTAAAATAGTTTTCTAACAGTGAGTCTGCCATCTTTGTATAAGCAGAAAAATATGAATAGTGTAGTCTAGAAATTCTTTGGGTCATTTCTCTGGCCAACATTAATGAATGGCCAGCTTAGTACTTTTGACAAAACACTAGTTGATGTGTCTATAGCAAGTAAAACTGTCATCTAGCTTCCATAGTCTATAGGGAGGCTCTTGGCTAGAATCCTGGTCCACATTTTTCTGCAACATTGTTAATCTGTCCTCCCAACAGAGGTTCAAACCACAGCAAAGTACATTACACACAATTGCCACAGTCAGAGGGGTTGAGGAAAATTTCTAAGGCGGCACCATGTTTTTTATATCATGTTGTCACCATAGCAACACATAAGCTATCAGGCATTATTTTAACAACATGACTATACAATGAAAATAAATATAAAAATAAATCTGTTTCTAGGTATTGCCTCATAGATTTCATTCTTGTTTTCTTTATGTTAATGTGTTTATTATTGGTATCAAAAGTGCACGTATTTTCTGTACATGTTCATTCTGAATATTGTATTTAACTGAATTTATTTATGTATTGAAACTGTATTTTTAGGTAAAAGCTATCAACTTTGTATATATAAAACTTTTTCAAAGAAAAATAATTTATTTCTTGTCAGTTTATATATCATTTCTTCTTTCTATTTTCTGATTACTCTTGCTAAGACTCTCAACACAGTAATAAAGAAAATTTATAAAGACAGACAAGTTTTCCTTTTCTAGAGCTCATAGAAAATTCACTAGCTTTTCCATACAGGAATGTGTTTGTGAGTCTTAAACATACACACTCACACACACAACTCTTACTTGAGCTATTTTCTATTTTATTAATATATTTATCAATTTTATTAATATCTATATCTTATTATGTTTATTAATATGTTTAACCATGGAAGTAATGTATCTCTCTGATAAAAATATTAAAATAAAGATAAAATTTTAAAAGAATTGAAGACAATCAGTTTCACAGATTGAAAAAATTAATACAGGTCAAAAGACTTTATTACACAAAACTATCTATAGAGTCAATATAGCACCATCAAAATACCAGTTTTTCCTTTCCAACTTCAGGGAAACAAGTTTCAAGGTCTTAAGCAGCCAAAGCAATTTGTAGTGATGGTAAAGCTGTAAAGTTTCCAAAGGAGTAAGTAAAAGATAAAATAAAATCAAGTGCTAATAAAAAGGCAAAAGAAAGTTGATTCATATATCTTATTGCTGGAATGTAAATTATTAAAGTTATTATTTTAAAATGGCATGGAAATTTCAAAGGAAAACAAAATGAACAAACAAAAAGAAATAGAAAAAAAAAAAAACCTTAAAGAAGATTGGCCATATGACACAGCAATTCTACTCCTGGGCACAGAGCAAGGAATGGAATTCATAAAACCAAACAGAAGCTTTTAGTGACCCTTCTTTTTTCATTTTTACCCACAATATTTGAAATACGAGATCAATACAGATGTATATTACCTGAGGAACAGTAAAGAAGATATGGTTTCTATATATAACAGAGTATTGTTTAGGCCTAGAAAAAATGAAATCCTTAAAATTACAACATGGATGTTGGGTGAACGACAGACGTCAAAATCGCATTTTCTCATTCATTTATGGAAATTAACAAGTCAGTCTCATGTAACAGGCTATGTAGGGTTATGTTTTTTTTAATTTGCTTTTTTGTTGGTTTGTAAGCCATGAGCTCAATCGAAGTTTATCATCTAGAATATGTAACATTTGTAGAAATAATCTGTGGCATTAGAACAATGAAGATATTAAAAAATTTGATTTTAAAGTGAGTTTTGATATTTCAATGTACATGACCAAAGGATTCAAAACTGACATTTGCACAAAAATCATTATAGCACAATTGTTTACAATTGCTGCCCAACAATGAAAACAACGCTACCATGTATTGAGAGATGCATGAGTTAAAAAATTGTGGTTTATCCATGAAAGGAGCATTATTCATCTATATACAGGATGAATTAAAATTAAATCAGAGAATGTTACCTCATGATTTAACTTTTAAACCTACTTCTATTAAGGGTTCTCAAATATTTTGATTTCTTTTCTACCCTATTATCTAAAGGTAGGGGAGAAAAGAAGGTAAACAGGACAAGGGGTTATAGATCTGTTTAGAAATGGTTCCTTGGGGCAACTTGAATCTCTGTCAGAATACTAGGGGTAAAGTTCAGTAGAGTCAGGATATAAAACACAAATAAGCAAAAATCACCAGGCCTGGACTGAAATGGCAGGAATCAGGGGGAGCTACCAAGACCAGCTAATTTGGAATATGTCATACCATTTCCAAATGTCATATGTCTGTCCACAAGACTTGTCTTAGCAAAATACTGTGTGTGTGTGCGTGTGTGTGTGTGTGTGTGTATGTATGTGTGTGTGTGTATGTGTGTGTGTGTGTGTGTGTGTGTGTGTGTGTGATGTGACATATCCAGAAACTTTCACTTCAGCGCTAGAATAGTGACCAAAAAAGACAATAAAAGGTAGAAAAAATGGGAAAAATAGAGATGTTCAGAAACACACATAAAATACAGTTCACATGCAAGAAGGACCTCACATTTCCTAGTGTGAATTAGTGAGATGTTTTGTTTAAAAGAAATCCAGGATATAATCACAAAATAATTACATAAGTACCAAATTCCAACTCAAGATAAATTACTGTAGAAAGACATGGAAATACTTATTACCATGGTTTGATTGGTACACATGGCACACTTGTACTAAACTGTCATAAGCTATCCACTAATGTATATATTATATTTTCTAACTAAAAATAATAGAGACAGGAGGTGAAGATAAATTGGAGTATAATTTCTCTTTTTTAATCGAACAACTTTATTTTAAAAACAAAGATAAAAGTACAGATTTTAAGCATTTTTGCATAAAAGTATATAAATATATTTTTGTGAGTACTTGTTTTTTTAAAGGTTTGATAGTGTGCATTAAGATCTTGTTAGTTACAATGAGCATAAAGTACATGTAAAATGACATGTAACCTGGAATTAGTTAAAGTTTTCTTGATGTGTAAAGATAACACATAATGGATTTTCATTTTCTTTTTGTTTTCTTGAACTTCATATAGTTGTTGTTTTTTTTTTTTTTTTTTGTGAGTTGTATCTGGGGTGTTGAGAGCTTTCTGGGGTTAGTATTCAATTATCAGTGACTGCATATTATGACTGTACTTTTGTTATCTCACTCAGGATGATATTCTCTAGATGCATAATTTTCTTAAGAATTTCATAAAGTCATTATTTCTGATAGCTGAGTAGTACTCCATTGTGTAAATATACCACAATATTTGTATCCATTAAGCTACTGAAAAACATCTGAGTTCTTTGCAGCTTTTGGCTATTATAAATAGGGCTGCTATGAACATTGTTGTGCATGTGTCTTTGTTATATGTTGGAGTTTCTCTGGGCATATAACTGGGTCTTCAGGTAGTACTATGTCCAATTCTTTGAGGAACTACCAGACTGATTTCCAGAGTGGTTGTATTAGTTTACAACCCCAACAACAGTGGAGAAGCGTCCCTCTTTCTACGCATCCTCACCAGAATCTGCTGTCATCTGAATTTTTGATCTTTGCCATTCTGACTGGTGTGAGGTGGAATCTAAGGGTTGTTTTGATTTGTGTTTCCCTGATGGGTAAGGATGTTGCGCACTTCCTTAGATGCTTCTCAGCCATTCAATATTCCTTAATTGAGAACGTTTTGTTTAGCTCTGTACCTCATTTTTTAATAGGGTTGTTTGATTCTCTGGTGTCTAGCTTCTTGCGTTCTTTGTATACGTTGGATATTAGGCCTCTATCTGATGTGGGGTTGGTAAAGATGTTCTCACTCTGTTGGCTGCTGTGTTGTTTTCTTGACAATGTCCTTAGCCTTACAGAAAGTTTGCAATCTCATTAAGTTCCATTTGTCAATATTTGACCTTAGAGCATGAGCCATTGGTGTTCTGTTCAGGAAATTTTCTCCTGTGCCTATGTGTTCTAAGGTTTTCCTTACTGTCCCTTCTGACAGTTTTAGTGTACCTGGTTTAATGTGGAGATTTGGTCCACTTGTAATTGAGCTCTGTACAAGGAGATAAAAATGTCTATTTTCATTCTTCTGCATGCTGAGTGCCAGTTGGACCAACACCATTTTTTGAAGAGGCTGTCATTTTTCCATTGAATGTTTACAGCTCCTTTGGTAAAAATCAAGTGACCATATATGTGAAGGCTCATTTCTGGATCTTCTATTCTATTCTATTGATTCACATGCTTACCTCCGTACCAGTACCATGCAGTTTTTATCAGAATTGCCTTGTAATATAGCTTGAGGTCAGGAATAGTGATTCCCGCAGATGTTTTCTTGTTGTTGAGGATGGATTTTGCTATTTTAGGTCTTTTGTTATTTCAGACGAAATTGCACATTGCTCTTTCCAACTCTATGAAGAGGGAGTATGTTTTCATATCCCTTATTTTCACATGCATTCCTGCCATGTACAGGTTCACTTCACATTTACTTTTTTTTTTTTTTTGCTGTTAAGAGAGTTGATTTTTTAATTATATAGAACTATTAGTTTATTCTTGCTTTCATTTCTTGTATTTTTTCTTAAAATTTATTTATTACATTTATTTAAATATTTTTCCAATATGTATGTCAGTATAGTACATAAATGTAATGTCTATGAAGGTTGAAAGAAGGTGTCAAGTCCCGTGGAACTAGAGTTAAATATAGCTGGAACCTGCATTCTTTTTGCTAGGAACCAAACCGAGGTTCATTGCAACAAGTATGCTCAAACCCTGAGACACCACTGGGCCTGTTTTCTTTTCCTTTTTTGCTATTGTTGTTGCTGGTGCTGCCTCATACATGCTTGCTTATTTTTAGACAGAATATCTACATGTATCTCTATGTTGTTATACAGACAACTTTAGGCAAGAACTCTTGGAGATCTATCTGTCTCTGTTTCCAAAATTCTGGGAATTAAGTTCCTTGTGTGCCACCAAGCCCAGTTAGATGTGTAGCACATGCTGAACTGGACTTTAGGATATTCCACTATCTGCTTCTTTAGCTTATCCTACCAGCATGTACCACTACAGCTGGGTATTGTAGAGATAGCATCCTGGCCATGATCATTTTCATAGTACTCTTTATAGCTTCTTTTAGAGGTTTTACCATATGAAGGTCTGTGCTGAAATTGTATATTCTCTTTATTTATGTGTGCTATAATAAGAAGTTAAGTATATTTTCCATGTGGCTACATGGTTTCGGAATTATTTACTAAATGTGTTATCTTTCTATAATATTCTTTGTATTCTTGTTTAACACACTTTGATATACGTGAGGATTTAGTTCTACTCAGTTATGGTATTCTTTGAGTCTGTTTTTATGCATATAGCATATTGTTTTGATATTAGTAGCTGGATAATATTATTTTTAATTAGAAAATGGAATACGTCTACCTCTTCTCTGTGTACACACGCTTATTTTAGGTATTAGTTTGACACCATCTTAACAATGTCTGCACATAGGAAAATGCCACTATAGTGTTGTTAGAAACTATATGGAAACTGAAGATCCATACCTAATGTGTGGACACTATAATACTGTGTTTTCAACATAAATTAAGTTATATTAAATTTACATTCCAGTCATTGCCCATCTGCTCCTGCACTCTAGCTCCTCTCTCACAGTTTCCCATCTGATCCCTCCTCCCCCTTGCCTTTGAAAAGAGCACTCTTCCCAGCCTCCTCCTTCCCTGGTGCCTCAAGTATCTTGAAAACTAATTGTATCTTCTCCCAATAAAGCCTGGCCAAGAAGAGTTCTGCTATATTTGTGCCAAAGTCTTAGACTAGCCCATGTATCCTCCTGGTTGGTGGCTCAGTTTCTGGGAGCTCCCTGGTAATTTGAGGCTGCTGAAATTTCTTTAGGGTAGCTCTCCTATTCAGCTTCATCAATTCTTCCCCTAATTTAACCATAGTGGTCCCTGACTTCAGTTCAATGGTTGGGTATAGGTATGTGCTTTTTTTTGTCTTAGTCCGCTTCTTGTTGGGCCTCCCAGCAGACAGCAAAGCCAGGCTGCTATCTTTAAGAGCATTATAACATCAGTAATACTGTAAAACCTTAATGCCCTTCCATGAGATTTATACCAAGTTTGGCCTGTCATTGGATCACTTTTTCTTCAGACTCTTCTCCATTTTTGTCCCTGCAATTCTTTACACAGGAACATTTCTGGGTCAGTAAATATGACTTTAGCTAGTAACCCTGCCTCTACTCTTGAGCCCCTATCTATCTACAGGAGGTGGATTCTTTGAGATCCTTCTGCCCAGTTTTGGGAATTATGGACTCAGCCACTGTTATTGAGTCCTTAGAGTCTTTGGGTTGTATTTTAGGTGTTCTGTACGTTTTGGCTAACACACTTACCAGTGCGTGCATGCCATGCATGTCCTTTTGGATCTGAATATCAATCAAGATGATATTTTCTAGATCCATCTATTTGCCTGAAAAATTTCTGATGTCCTCATTTTTAATAGCTGAATAGTATCCCATTGTGTAAATGAATCACGTTTTCTGTGTCCATTTTTTAGCTGAGGGACATCTGAGTTAGTTCCAGCTTCTTGGTATTCCAAATAAGGCTGCTTTGAACATGGTGGAGTTTGTGTCCTTGTGGTATGGTGGGGCATCTTTTAGGTATATGTCCAAGAGTGATATATCTGGGAATTCAGGTAGAACGTTTTCCAATTTTTCTGAGGGACTGGTAGATTGATTTTAGAGTGATTGCACCAGCTTGCCATCCCACAATTAATTGAGGAGTGCTCCTCTTTCTCCACATCCTAGCCAACATGTGCTGTAACTTGAATTCCTGGTCTTAGTTATTCTGATTGATGTCAGGTGGTATCCCAGGGTTGTTTTGATTTGCATTTCTCTGATGACTAAGGAATATGAGCATTTCTTTAAGTGTTTCTAGGCCATTCAAAATTGGATACTAATCCTAGAAAGCTCTGAACACCTCAGAAACAACTCACAGGCCATATGATGCTCATGAAAATAAAGGCCAAAAACAAACTCCTCAGTCCTTCTTAGGAAAAATAAATAATTGTATGGCATCCTCTCAAAAAAAACAAAATCCTTCTTTTATGAATTCTCTGTGCCACATTTTTTAAATTGGCTGATTTTGTTTGTTAGAGGTTAACTTCTTGAATTCTTTATATATTTTGGATATCAGACATCTGTCTGATGTGGTGTTAGTGAAGTTTCTTTTCCTAATCTATAGGTTGTCTATTTATCCTATTCATGGTATCTTTTGCCTTACAGAAGCTTTTCAGCTTCCTGAGCCATTGGTGTTCTGTTCAGGAAACGTCTCCCTATGCAAATAAGTTCAAGGCTTTTCCCTACTTTCTCTTCTATTTAATATCATGTATCTGGTTATATGCTGAGGTCCTTGATCCACTTGGACTTGAGATTTGTGTAGGGTGATAAATATAAATTTATTTTTATTGCTCTACATACAGACTGCCAGTAGACCATGTTCTTCCCCCATGTATGTTTTTGGCTTCTTTTTCAGAGATGAAGCCCAGAGGTGTGTGGATTTACTACCTGATTCTTTGATTACTGCAGACCTCCTGGGAGTCATGCAGGCTTCAGGCATGGGTGGCCAGCTATCAGATTGTAATTTGTGAGTTTAAGTATAGTTAAAAAGATTCCTAGGTAATTTATTGTTTCTGTGGTAGTATTGATAATGAAATTTTCTCCCTTCAACATTGGTAGCACATGGAAGTACTCTTCACTGTTATATGGTATTTTTATACTTTAGATTCACTGAATGGTATAATTTTTATTTTGTCATTTTTGAGGCATGTATGCTGTGTTGTTTCTATAATATTCCACATGTTCTGATGTGACTTTTTTTCTTAAGCCATTTTTAGTATCAGGTTTGGAATTTGGGACATGTTCCTATTACATGTAATTTTCTGTTTAATGCAATAGTTTTCACTTCATTTTTCTCATTTAAATTGAATTACATCAGGCTTTTTCTCTTCCCTTTTATTCCCTGTTTTTCCCAGCTGCCCTCCTTGAAACATCCGTCTCCATCCCACATGTTCAACATGATAGCCTCTTTTTATTTCATTTTTCTTACTTACATGTGAACACACACGCACATGCAAGCATTCTCACATGCACACGTACACACACACACACACACACACACGAGACACATCCCTGGCAGAGGCTAATTCTCCTTCTCTTGGCAGTTCTTATTTGCTTGTAGTTCTTATCAATAAACTCCATTAGATCTTTATCTTTCCCTGTTATCATATCCAGGACATTTTCATTGTATTTTTACTGCAACCATTTCCAATAGGGAGCTTTATACAAAACTCCCTAGTATTGGGAATCTAATGATCTTTCTGTCACCTTTCTTCTTCCATAATGTTCCTGGAGCCATAACTAAAGGAGCTGAGATTCATATTGATCTCTTGAGGCCTGGGTTCCCTACAACCTAACAACTAATTGATCTTTGCCTTTGTACTGTTGTGGTTTCTTAGCCACCTTGCTCTGCTGCAAAGAATGACTTTGCTTATGGGGGTGAATAATTTTATCAACATGTTGGTGATATTGTCTGATTTTTAGTCTTTATCTACCATAGTATCAGAAGAATCACAGAAGATGAATATTGTCTAATTTTAATCAGTTCTCCTGAAACTGCAATTTTCACCACTGTTCTCTATCATGAAGCACAATTTTAGGATGACTTTTCTTTAGGGAGATAATACATTATTTGGGTAAATATGCTTTCAAGAATTATTCTGTGTAGTTTAAAAATTGTTTCTTCAGAAGAAAACTTTCATGCCTTGTAATGAGGCATTGTCACCTGCACATACTATTTAATTCATGGTAAAGCAGAGTTTGCATATTCCAGTAACTGCAATGATATTTTTTAGAAGTATACAGAAGTAAAATAGGTTTTCAGAGAACATAAATGTTGCATCTGTTTTTTGGCTCTAAGGACTAGGTAGCATTTGTGAATGGAGGGAAAAATGACATAATTTTCTAGTCTAAGTGGCTAAAAACACCAAATGTAAATTATGGCTCAGCTAATTTTGATGTAATGTTGTATATTATTAATCATCACATTTTTAAATCATATTTGATCATATGTAACTATCCAGCATCATTTGATTAAAATATTTGATTCATGTTTGATTAATTTTTTCTATTTAGCTAATACTTTGTATTGACTGAATGGAGTGTAGACATGCCAGTCATTATGAAGCAATTTGGTATATCATGTTCAATATGATATGTGTGTGGTTAGTAAGTGCTCTTGATTGGATTTTCCTCTAATGTGATTTTCTATTTGGAGACAAATCTTGAGTTGTGTAACCATTAATTCCAGTCTTCATTTTCATCTTCTGTCTTCCATTTCTTTTTCTCATTTTTTAAGCTGATCAGCCACATCGTATATTCAATTTTCTGCCATGCTAGGTCATGTTTGCCAACCACTGTGATCAGTTTTTCTTCAACTTTTAAAAATTTTCCAGTCTCTATTTTGCAAAGCATCTTACATAACTAGTTCGCTCATAGAAAGCCATATATGCAAATATTTAAATAAAAACTTCCATTTAAAACCTTATTTCAGGAATATCACAGAACAAGCACCTCCTCAGTGTGCTGTAAGTGGCTTCATAGCTTGTATGACATTTTGCCATTGACTTAAATTTTTTGTATTATTATTTGAATGAACTAAATCCCTTTAATTTGACTTGCTACTTGCAATTAGTCAAGAAGAAACCATCTTTCTATTCTGGTTCTGATGAAGACTGACTCAGAGCCTTCAGAAGTAGGGTGGGATTACTAAGCAGGTCCTTAGTCTAATGGCCACTTTTCCACGTGAATTCTTTGTCTGTGTTTACCAGAAGCAGGGAGAGAAGGGGGAAGCATCAAAATGGAACCATATGGAGTTCCAATTGCTCCCAGAGTTATTTCAGGCTTCAATCTCCAGGTCTTCTTTTGGTTTCTTACATTTATGAGCACTATAGTCCAGATGACAGGAAGTGCTGCTAAAGCTTCATGGAGCTCGGCTCCCTATTCCCTCCCATGTGCTCCATTCCTTATCCCAGTTATTTACTCTGAGGAGATCCTCAAAGGCCACACACGCACACAATGTCTGCTTTGACTTTTGATCTCCACAGTTTCCATACTAAACCATAACAGCCCATCAGAATTCATTAGATCAGATTTCAGCTAGCCTTTTGTTCTTGAGTAATTCTACTTATAAGTCTTAAGGTGTGATTTTTATAAATGTTTGACAGCCTTCCCAGAATTTAGGAGATATAATTAAGACAGTTTAACATTGTTATGCTTATGCAGATACATTGAGATTTATATATCTAAACCACACATTAAGGAACTTTAGTGACCTTATTTTTATTGTGCTATGATATATTTGCTATTACCTAGAGATCAATTTATGATTAATCTTTATTACTCAACAACTGTCCCTAATTATATTTAAAATAACTAGTGACATTATACATATTTTAACATATAAAGATGTACCATGATGTAATAGCATAAGTAAATATTATACTATTTCCAAATTGTTCTAGTGACTTATCTAAGATCTTTTAAGAGATTTCAAATGTACAATGAAATAGGCATAATCGAGGGACACAGGCCTGGTGAGAAGGCATTCAGAGTAGCCCTGGAGTAGAGAGATGTGAAAAATGCACTCCCACAGTGGTTCAGAGGAGCAGGAACCCTGCTTCTGAGTTGTGTGTTTCCAGCCGGTGGCCTGTGCATGCAGAAGAGGCGCTCAGGCCCTCTGCCACAAGGAAAAGCAAAGATCTAGGGACACAGGCCTGGTAAAAGGGAGAGGCAAGAACCAATCACTCACAAGAGCACATATAAAGACAAAAGATGGCAAGAGGAAAGGGAAAGAATGTACAGGAAAACCAAGAAAAACTGGCAACACCAGAACCTAGCTCTCCCATCACATCAAACAGCAGAATGCCAAACAATCTAGAACAAGAAGACTCAGACATGACATCATACCTCAAGATGATAATAGAGATCCTTAAACAAGAATGGGATAAAAAGCATAAAGAATTAGAAGCTTTTAAAGAGGAAAAAAGAAAATACCTCAAAGAACTCAAAGAACTAGAGGAAAACAGAACCAAAGAGATGAAGGAATGAAAGAAGGGATTTAAAATGGATATGGACACAATAAAGTAAACACAAAAAGAGACAGCTCTAGAGGTAGAAAACCTAAAAAAGAAATGAGTCACAGATGCAAGCATTTCCAACACACTACAAGAGATGGAAGAGAGAATCTCAGGGGCTGAGGACCACATTGAAAATATAGAAAAAACAGAGAGAGAAGATGCAAAAACCAAAAAAGGTCCTAACCCAAAATTTCCAGGAGATCCAGGATACAATGAGAAGACCAAACCTAAGGATAATAGGAATAGAAGAGGGCAAAGATTACCAACTAAGAGGCACAGTAAATGTCTTTAAAATCATAGAAGAAAACTTCCCTACCTTTAAGAATGAGATGATTATGAGAATAAAAGAAACCTACAGAAATCCAAATAGATTGGACCAAAAAAGAAATTCCTTCTGAAAAATAATAGTCAAGATGCCAAGTGCCCAAAGCAAAGAAAGAATACTAAAAGCAGTAAGGGAAAAAGACCACGTAACATATAAAATCAGACAAATCAGTATCAGACCCAATTTCTAAACTGAGACTATGAAAGCTAGAAGATCCTGGACAGACATCATGCAGACCAAAGGGAATACTAGTGTCAGCCCAAGATGCTATACCTAGTAAAACTCTCAATCAGCATAGATGGAGAGACTAAGATATTCCAACAAAACTAAATTTACACAATATCTGACCACAAATACAGCACTACAATGAATTATAGGTGGAAAACACAATACAGAGAGGTGCACTACATCCTAGTAAAAACAAGAAAACCCCTAAGCAAAAAAAACAAAATAAGAAAGACATAGAGGCACAATTCTACCTCCAAAGGCAAAAATAGCAGGAAACAGCAACCACAATTTCTTGATATCTGTTCACATACATGGACTCAATTCCCCAGTAAAAGGATACAGGCTATCAGACTGGATACATAAACAAAATCCAGGATTTTACTGCTTACAGGAAACTCACCTCAGAGACAAAGACAGACACTATCTCAGAGTAAAAGGTTGGAAAAAAATTCCAAGCAAATGACCCGAAGAGGCAATCTGGAGTGGCCACTCTAATATCAAATGAAGTAGATTTTCAACCAAAAGTTATCAAAAATATAAGGAAGGACACTTTTTACTCATTACAGAGAAAATTTGTCAGGAGGAACTCTCAATACTTCACAATATGCTCCAAATATAAAAGCACCCATATTCATAAAAGAAATGCTACTAAAGCTCAAAAAATACATTGCACCTCACACAATAATAGTGGAAGACCTCAATACTCCACTTTTACCAATGGAAAGATAATGGAAACAGAAACTGATCAAGGACACAGTAAAACTAACAGTGGTTATGAATCAATTAAAATAAATATATATCTATAGTACATATCATCCTAAAACAAAAGAATTCACATTCTTCTCAGCACCTCACAGCACCTTCTCAAGAAATGACCATATAATGGTCACAAAACGAGCCTCAATAGATATAAGAAGATTGAAATACATTCATGCATCCTTTCAGATCACCATGCTCTAAGGCTGGTATTTAATAACAACAAAGACATCAAAAAGGCAATATGCACATGGAAACTAAACTCTGCTCTATTAAATGATAGCAGGGTCAAAGAAAAATAAAGAAAGAAATTAAGGATTTTCTAGAATTCAATGAAAATGACAAAACAAGATACCGAAACCTATGGGATACAATGAAAGCAGCACTCAGAGGAAAACTCATAGCTCTGAGTGCTTCCAAAAAGAAACTGGAGAGAGCATACACTAGTAACCTGACAGCACAGTTCAAAGCTCTAGAACAAAAGGAAGCAGATACACCCAAGAGGAGTAGATGGCAAGAAATAATAAAACTTAGGGAAGAAATAGGCCAAATAAAAACAAAAAGAACCATTCAAAAAATCAACAAAACCAAGAGCTTGTTCTTTGAGAAAATCAAAAATATTAATAAACCCCTAGCCTGAATAACAAGAGAGCAAAGAGAGTGTATCCAAATTAACAAAATTAGAAATGAAAGTGGAGACATAATAACTGAAACTGTGGAAATTAAAGAAATCATCAGATCCTACTATAAAAGTCTATAGTCAACAAAGCAGAAAAATCTAGAAGAAATGGATGCATTCCAGAAAGATACCAGATACTAAAGTAAAACCACGACCAGTAATAACTCTCATTACTAAGCCACACAAAGGCAATACAAGGAAAGAGAACTTCAGACCAATCTCACTTATATACATTGATGCAAAAATACTCAACAAAATCCTTCCAAACCGAATTCAAGAACACATCAAAACGATCATTCTCCATGATCAAGGAGGCTTCATCACCGGGATGCAGAGATGGTTAAATATACGGAAATCCATCAATGTATCCACCATATAAACAAACTCAAAGAAAAAATCCACATGGTCATCTCACTAGGTTCTTAGAAAGTATCTGACAAATTCAACACCCCTTCATGTTAAAAGTCTCGGAAAGAACAGGAATCCAAGGCCCATAACTAAGCAAAACCAAAGCAATATTCAGCAAACCAATAGCCAACATCAAAATTAACTGTGGGAAACTTGAAGGAGTCCCACTAAAATCAGGGACCCGACAAGGCTGCCCACTGTCTCTCTACCTATTCATCAAAGAACTGGAAGTCCTGGCTGGAGCAATTAGACAGCCATTGGAAATCAAAGGGATAAAAGTAGGAAAGGAAAGAGTAAAAACATTATTATTTGCAGATGACATGATAGTGTACTGAACTGACTACAAAAATTCCACCAGAGAACTCCTACAGATGATAAACAAGTTCAGAAAAATGTCTGGATATAAAATTAACTCAAACAAATCAGAAGCCTTCCTATATTCAAAGGAGAAAGAAATTAGGAAAAAGATACCCTTCACAATATTCACAAAAAATATGAAATACCTTGGTGTGTCTCTAACTAAGCAAGTGAAGAAGCTGTATAACAAGAACCACAAACCTCTAAAGAAGTTAATAGAGGAAGATCTCAGAAAATGGAAAGATCTCCCATGCTCATGTATTGGAAGGATCAACATTGTAAAAATGGTCATCTTACAAAAAGCAATCCACAGATTCAATGCAATCCCCATAAAAATTCTAACCCAATTCCTCATTGAAAAGAGAAATGTGCAATTGCATCTGGATTAAAAAAAGACCTAGAATAGCAAAATCCATCATCAACAACAAAAAATATGTGTGGGAATCACTATCCCTGACCTCAAGTTATATTACAAGGCAATTGTACTACAAATTGAGTGGTATTGGTACAGAAATATGCCTGTAGATCAATGTAATAGAATAGAAGATACAGAAATGAGCCCTCACATATATGGACACCTGATTTTTGACAAAGGAGCTGTAAACATTCAATGGAAAAAGGACAGCCTATTCAACAATGATGTTGGTTCATCTGGCACTCAGCATGCAGAAGAATGAAAATAGACCCTTTTTTATCTCCTTGTACAAAGCTCAAATGCAAGTGGATCAAAGATCTTCACATTAAACCAGGTACACTGAAACTACTAGATGAGAAAGTAGGGAAATCCTTAGTACACATAGGCACAGGAGAAAATTTCCTGAACAGAACACCAATGGCTTGTGCTCTAAGGTCAAAGATTGAGAAAAGGGACTTAATGAGATTGCTAAGTTTATGTAAGGCCACAGACACTGTTAATAAAACAAAACAGCAGCTAACAGATTGGGAAGATATTTACCAACCCCACATAAGATAGAGGCCTAATATCCAAGGTATACAAAGAACTCAAGAAGCTAGACACCAGAGAACCTAACAACCCTATTAAAAATGGGGTACAGAGCCAAACAAAAAGTTCTCAATTGGGGAATGTCGAATGGCTGAGAAGCATCTAAGGAAATGCTCCACATCATTAGCCATCAGGGAAATGCAAATCAAAACAACCCTGAGATTCCACCTCACACCAGTCAAATTGGCCAAGATCAAAAATTCAATGACAGCAGATGCTAGTGAGGATGTGGAGAAAGAGGAGTACCCTTCACTTTTGGTGGGGTTTTAAACTGATACAACCACTCTGGAAATCAGTCTTTCGATTTATCAGAAAAATGGACATAGGCCTTCCTGAAGACCCAGTTATTACACTTCTGGGCATATACCCCAGAGATGTTCCATCATAAAACACAGACAAATGCACCACAATGTTCATAGCAGCTCTATTTCTAATAGCCAGAAGCTGGAAAGAACACAGATGTCTTTCAGTAGATGAATGGATACAAATTTGTGGTACATTTACACAATGGAGTACTACTCAACTATCAGAAACAATCACTTTATGAAATTCTTAAGAAAATGGATGCATCTAGAGAATATCATTCTGAGTGAGATAATCCAGTCACAAAAGAACAGACATAATTTGCACACTGATAATTGGATAGTAACCCCAGAAATCTCTGAACACCCTAAAAACAACTCACAGAGTATATGAAGTTCAAGAAAAAAAGAAAAAAGAAAAAAACTTTTATGCTTAATCCTTACACACCAAGAGAACTTTGACTAATTCCAGGTTACATCCTGTTTTACATGTACTTTATGGTCATTGTAACTAGCAACAACTTAATGCACACTATCAAACCTTTAAAATAAAATAAAATAATAAAAATAAATAAATAAAAATAAGTAATAAAAATAAGCTATATGTATTTTTTTTGGTTTTTTTTTTTTTGTTTTTTTTTTTTTTTTTAGTGAAATATCTGGTAGGTCCATTTAGTTCATAGTAATAGTAGCTCTTGCATGTCAGTTTAGATTTTCTTTGCATGATGTGTTTATTGGTGAGGGTGGGTTTTTATGTGAGAACCAACATGTGATCTAAATTTTAGTCATGTTTCTTTTATGAAATTGTTTGCTCTTTTGTTTGATGCATAAATATTAATAATTATAATGTCCTCTAGGTGGAATTTTTTGTGATAAATGTGACATGAACTCCTTAATGTCTTTTGATTAGATTTGGAGTAAAGTATTTTTTGTCAAATATTAAAATGGCCATACCATTAAAAAATAAAATAAAATGTGTATGTGAATTAAAAAAAATTAGTACTGACAGAAACATATTCACATAGTTTTATGGAAAATGCTTTTTAAATCTGTACATTTATCTCTGTTTTTTAAAATAAAGTTTTTCAATTAAAAAAAAGAAATAGGCATAATCTTTGTATTATTATTGTATTGTTTTTAATTTTGATAAATATAGTTTAAAATTCAGAGCCTTTCTGCATCATTTACAATATAAAAACTAGAGGAGATTGACAGGGGAAGATGTTTGGCAAGTCTGAGTACAGTTTAGTTATGAGAATGAGGGTAAACTTATTCATGTGACTTTTTAGATTCATTCCTGTCAAAATGTGTTACTAATGACTGGAGACATCACTTCCAAGGACAAAATAAAATCTACATTTCTAGCCATTTTGTCAAAACATAAAGAATCTAACCAAGCAATATTTACAAGAAAACCTGAATCTTCTCACTTTGCTAATAGTGCAGGTTATAGTAACATTCTTAGGTTTTAATATGAAATATTTTTTCATTAAATTTATTTATTTACTTTACAACCCAATAGCAGTCCTTTTTATCCTTATAGTGTCTCCTCTAACAAGCCCTTCCAAAATCCACCTTTCCCTTTTCAAAAAACACCCTCCGGGTGTCAAACACCACATGCTATGCACACATCTAGAAATATCAATTCGAGATACAACCTATCCCTCTGAGGTAAGACATGTCTGTCAATTTAGGGCCATGCAATCCACAGAAACTCAGGCAGTAGGTCATAGGCTGCAGGCTTTGGGACAGCCCCTGCTACAATGGTTGGGCGACCGCATAAAGACCAAGCTGCTCATTTTTTTCTTATGTGCTGGTGGTTCAGATCAAGTATTTTCTAATTCTTTGGTTCCTGATTCAGACTCTGGAAGTCTCCTAGTTGGTCTTGTGGTGTCTCTGTCCTCTTTTCATCCCTCAATCTTTTTCCCACCTCTTCCTTATGACTCTCCGAGCTCCACCTAAAGTTTGAGTGAGTTTCTGCATCTCTTTCTATATGGAGGATAAACTTGGTTCTTGTCTGTAAGCATAACAGAGTATCATTAACAGTGTTTGTTCCCCACAGGATTGGATTCAACTTTAGGAAATCCTTGATTGGACATTCCCTCAGTCTTTTTTTCTTGCATATCTAGTAGGCAGGGCACATTTTTGTGTTGAAGGTTTTGGGAGTAGATTCCTGTCATTATTCTCCACAGAAAGTTCTGTATCCACTTCAGGATCCATATCTCCCATTGTTAGGAATCTCAACTACAGTCATGCCCTTATACCCTGTGGGAGCTTTCCTATCCCAGGTCTCTGAAACACCCTAGAAATTCTCCACCCCAAGTGTTCTTACATCTGTTTACCAGGCTTTCTACACATACAAACCCACCCACCCCTGCTTCCCTCCTCTTTCTTTCTCCATGCAGTTTTCTCATTCCATTGATTTTCTTGGCCATTTGACATTCCTCTCTTGAGAATTCTCTGTTTATCTCTGTGCCCCATTTTTAATTGGATTATTTGGATTGCTGGTGTCTAACATTTTTTTATATATATAGTAGAGATAGTAACCCTCTGACTAATATAGAGTCAGTGAAGATCTTTTTCCAATTTGTAGGCTGTCATTTTGTCCTAATGCTAGTGTCCTTTGATTTATAGAAGATTTTTAGTATCATGAGGTTTGGTTTATTAATTCTTGACCTTAGTGCCTAAGCCAGTGGTGTGTTGATCAGAATGTTGTCTCCTATACCAACAAGTTCAAGGATTTTCCCTGGTTTCTGTTCTATTAGATTAAGTGTGTTTGATTTTATGTTAATGTATCTGATCCATTTGGAGTTGAATTTTTTAAATGGTGATAAATAAATATGGATCCATTTGCAGACATTCATTTAGACCAGCACCATTTGTTGAAGAAGTTCTCCCTTTTCCACTGGTTTTGGCTTCACTGTTAAAATTAAATATCCAGTTGTCCATATTGTTTATCTCTGAGGATTGAATTTGATTCTATTGACCAAACTGTCCATTTCTATACTAGTACCATAGTTTTTTGTCATTATTGCTCTGGATTACAGCTTAAAGTTAGGGATAGTGATACCTCTATAAGTTCTTTTATTGTTCAAGGTCATTTAAGCAATCATAGATTTTTCTTTGTTTTACCACATGATATTGAGCATTGTAATTTCAAGATCAGTGAAGATCTTGGTGGAATTCAGATGGAGATTGTACTGAATTTGTAGATTGCTTTTTGAAAGGTAGCCTTATCACTATGTTATTCATACCAATCCGTGATGTTGGCTACTGGTTTGCTGTATATTTCTTTTATTGTGTTTAGGTATAGGCCTTGAATTTCCAATATTTCCATGATTTTATCATGAAAGGTGTTGAATTTTGTCAAATACTTTCTCAGCATCTAAGGAGATGGTCATATGATAATTTCTTTTGTTTTCGTTATATAGTATATTATGTTGATGGATTTCCATACATTGAAACATCCCTGCATCCCTGGGATGAAGCCTACACAATCATGGTGAATGGTCATTTTGATATGTTTTGGGATTTGCCTTGCAAGAATTTTATTGAGTGTTTTTGCATTGATAATTATAAGGGAAATTGGTCTGAAGTTTTCTTTCTTTGTAGGGTCTTTGTGGAGTTTAGGTATAAGCATAATTGTAGCTTCAAATAACAAATTGGTTAGTGTTTCTTCTATTTTCTATTTGAAGAATACTCTTTCTATTTGAAGAGTATTGATATTAGCTCTTCTTTGAAGGTCTGATAGAATTCTACATTAAACCTGTCTGGCCCTGGGCTTTTATTTTTCCTTTTTGGTTGGGAAACTTTTAATGACTGCTTCTATTTCTTTAGCAGTTATAGGCAGTTTAGATTGTTTATCCTGGATAAAGGTTTATCTATCTTGTTACTTTTTTTCAAAGAATCAGCTCTTGATTTTGTAGATTCTTTGTATAGTTCTTTTTGTTTCTACTTGGTTTATTTTAGCTCTGAGTTTGATTGTTTCCTGCCATCTACTAGTCTTGGGTATATTTGCTCCTCTGTGTTCTAGAAATTTCAGCTGTGCTGTCAGCTATTCTAGAATTTGGCTGGAAATTGCAATTAAACCTTTAGATTGCTTTTTGAAATGTGGCCATTTTCACTATGCTAATCCTACCAACCTATGAGCAAGGGAGATCTCTCCATCCAGTGATATCTTCTTCAATTTCTTTCTTCAGAGACTTGAAATTATTGTCACATAGGTCTTTCACTTGCTTGGTTAGAGTTACACTAACATATTTTATGTTATTTGCATCTATTTTGAAGGGAACAGTTTCCCTAACTTCTTTCTTAGCCTATTCTGTTTAATATTTGAGTAGAGAAGGACTACTTTTTTTTTTTTTTTGCAGTTAACTTTGTTTTTAGACACCGTGCTGAAGGTGTTAATCCGCTGTAAGGGTTTATGGTAAACTTTTTGTGGTCAGTAATGAATACTATTTATCATCTGCACATAGTAATACATTGAATTCTTCCTTTCCAATTTGTGTTCCCTTGATTTCCTTTTACTTGTCTTATTGCTTCAGCTAGAACTTCTATAAGAAATGTGAAGAGTAGACATCATTGTTTTTCTCCAATTTTATTAGAAATGCTATGACTACCTCTCTATTTAATTAGATTTTGTCAATTGCCTTGAGGTATATTGACTGTATTGTATTTAGGTGTGCCTCTTGTATCCATTCTTTCTCCAAGACTTTTATCATAAAGAAGTGTTAGATTTTGATAAATGCTTTCTCAACATCTAATGGGGTGGTCAGGTTGTTTTTGTCTCTCAGTTAGTTTATATGTCAGACTTTGGTGATGAGTTTTCATATACTCAACCATTCCTGAAACCTTGGAATGAAGCTTACTTGATCAGGGCACATAGTGTTTTTGATGTATTTTGGATTCAGTTTGCTAGCATTTTATTGAATATTTTTGTATCAATGTTAATAATTGAGATTAGTCAGAAATACTATTTCTCTTTTGAGTCTTTTTGTGTGGTTTAGGCATCACGGTGACTATAGATTCATAGAGTTAGTTTGGTAATGCTCTTTCTGTTTTTATTTTGTAGAATATTTTTAAGAGTATTGGTATTACCTCTCCTTCAAAAGTCTGGTAGAATTCGGTGTTAAAACTATCTGACCTAGTTCCTTTTTATTTTATTTTATTTTTTTTTTTTTGGGTGGGTGGATGGGAGATTTTAATGACTGCATCTATTGCCTTAGGGGTTATAGGACTATTCACATAATTTATCTGACTGTGATTTACTTTTAGTAATTACTATCCATTTAGAAAAATCATCCATTTTATTTAGCATTTTTAATATTTTTAAGGAGAGGATTTTGAAGTAAGACCTAATGATGCTTTAATTTCTTTACTGTCCATTGTTAACTTCCTAGTTTACTTCCTAGTACCCTCTATAGTTCTGGCTTAGTGGAAATATAATGTTTAAATTTGGTTTTGACATAGAATATTTTTGCTTCTCCATTGATGTTGATTGAAAGTTTTACTGAGTGTGGTAGTCTGGGTTGACATCTTAGGATTTGCAAGAAATATACCCAGGTTGTTCTAGCTTTTTAGAGTCTCGGATGTGCAATTTGGTGTAATTCTGATAATGTCTACATTTTTATGTTACTTGGCCTTTTTATTTTGCTGCTTGTAAAATTCTATGTTCTGTATATTTAGTGTGTTCATTCTTTTGTGGAAACCTGATTTTCTTTTCTAGTCCAATCTATTGTGGAATGAGGCCATGGGCAATGCAGTAGTATTGAGAATACCTACTCTGATGGCTGTGCCTCAAGCAGACACCATTCTGCAAGCTGTGTGCAGGGCAGATCCTACTCTGCGGGTTACATTCCAATCAGACCCAGCTATGGGGGCAAACAGAGCCAACTAGAGTGGATTTAAAAGACAGATTCCAAGATGGATATTTTGGGTGCTCCAGAAGTTTTTCATGATTACTCAGGATATTCTTAAGTTTATGCAACTTTCCTCCAGAATGAAGAACAAGATCAGAGCTAAACAATAACTTTTCTTGATTTGAAAAATGGTTCTATACATTGATAATTTTCGTAATACAATTTTGTTTTAATTTTTTCTTTGTTTAAATTTCTATATTCTGATAATATACCAACCAAAAAGAGGCTGATTTGATACAAGTTATAAATGTAATAACTATATTTCTCATTCCATAAAGATTCAATTAACATTACAAGCTAGGAGACAGAGTCTGACCATGGTTGACATGAGCCTGATCACCATCAACATGTAAGTGTTCAAGTCATGGAGAGATTATTCTCAGGATTTCTTATTAAAATCTCTGTAGGACTTGTGTGTGTAGTGATTGAAATAAGTATTACTTACATCTAAGAATAAAAGAACAGGCAAATAAGAGATAGGAAACACCAGTAAGTGACACTTTAAGTTAAGTCTATAATGAATAATAAACCCATTCAATATATTCTATTACTCATGCATTTATCAGCCACATATTTTCATAGCAACAAAAGTGCCCTGAACTGTGTTAGAAAATCAAACATTGAACAAGCCATACAATGATTTATCATGAAGTAACCAAGATTAAGCAGTAAACATACTTTCTAATTATTTACAATATGTCTCCAATTCCCCAAGAGATGCTCTTAAATGTCTTATGGTAGAATTCTGTCATTCATCAAGGAAATATCTTACTGCCTTTTTAAAAATAATACACATGCTAAACATTTTTAAATTACAGTACTTTTAATATTGTAGACCCTGCCATCAGGACTTGCAACGTGTCTGCAGAGAACTGAGCAAAAAATTAGAAAAATTAATATAACACACACACACACACATATACATATATATATGTATATTTGAGCTTTGAAAACTAGCAAGACATCAAAAAAGAGTGTTGATTCTTTTTTCTGACAGTTTTTTGTAATAATATATAATATAAATATCTATAATTCATTATATAAATTTCATTAAAATATAATACAAAATATATAAACTGTTATATATTATATAATACACATTATATATAATTTTAATGTGTAATATATAATTATGTATATAAATGTATTATATATATATATATGTATATATATATATATATATATATATCTTAAGGTCATATGTGTTTATGTCAAATATCTACTTTTTGCAGTTGATTAAAGACTAACATCTTCAAAGAAAGAATTCCACAGTAATATTGAGATATAAAAGACACACTAAAGAATAAAATGTACTCTTTTATTAGCTAACATAAAAGTGTTAACAAGCAGGGGTGTTGCCATTCCATAAATATCAATTCTCTAATTTACAAAATGACAGTACATAGGAAATTTCATATAACACATTTTACCCTGTTTTAAATTCTTTATTGTTTATGTCAAAGAATTTTAAATTATTATGTAGGTAAACTTAGTATGAACAAATATCAGTGGAGTTTATTTTTGACTTGACATTATTTCACTTAATTCACAGCTTAAATTTAAAATTAAAATCATGATTTCTTCTCAACATATTTTCTGTTATTCTCTTACATTTCTCAAGGTATTTCTTATATAAATAAATTGATTCTTGCAGTTCTTGTCATACCAATACTTCACTTGCTTGGTTAGGGTCACCACAAGATATTTTATAGTTTTTCTGACTATTGAGAAAGGTCTTGATTGCCTAATTTCTAACTCAGCCTGTTTATCTTTTGAGCAGAGGAAGGTGGCTGTTTTCTTTGAGTTAATTTTATATTCAGCCACTTTGCTGAAGTTGTTTATCAGCTGTAAAAGTTCCCTGGTGGAATTTTTGTGGTCACTTAATCATACTATCATATCATCTGCAAATAGTGATATTTTGATGTCTTCCTTTCTGATTTGTATTCTTTGGACTTCTTTTTGTTGTCTAAATACTCTGGCCAGGACTTCTAGTGCTACATTAAATAGGTAGGGGGAGAGTGAGCAACTTAATTTAGTCCTCAATTTTAATAAGATTGCTTCAAGTTTCTCTTCATTTAGTTTGATGTTGGCTGTATGTTGCATTTACTATGTTTAGGTATGGGTCATGAATTCCTGATCTTTAAAAGACTTTTAGCATAAAGGGGTATCTCACTTTTCATTTCTGATTGTGTTAATTTGAATAAGTTCTAAAGAAGTAAATTGAAGAAGATCTCAGAACATGAAAAGATCTCCCATGATCATGGATTGGAATAATCAACATTGTAAAAAGGGCCATCTTGCCAAAAGCAATCTACAGATCCAGTGCATTTCCCAAAAATATTCCAACACAATTCTTCATAGAGGTGGAAAGAGCAAATTGCAAATGCACCTGGAATGACAAAATAACATAGAATAGCAGAATCTATTCTCAAAAACAAAAAAATATTCCAGGGGAATCACCATCCCTGACATTAAGCTATATTACAAAATGATGGTGATAAAAACTGCATGTTATTTGTACAGATGCAGGCAGGTATATCAAAGAAACAGAACTGATGGCCCAGAAATGAACCCTCACACATATGGTAACTTAATCTTTGACAAAGTAGCTGAAACCATTCAATGGAAAATGACAGCCTCTTCAACAAATGGTGTTGGTTCAACTGGCAGTCAGCATGCAGAAGAATACAAAAAAAAAAAAAAATCCTTTCTTATCTCCTTGTATAAATCCCAAGTGAAAGTAGATCAGAGACCTCCACATGAAACCAGGAACACTGAAATTATTAGAAGAGAAAGTGGGGAAGAGCTTAGAACACATAGGCACGGGGGAAATTTTCCTGAGCAGAACACCAATGTTTTATTTTAGCACTATTCAGCTATTAGATACAATGACTTCATGAAACACCTAGGCAAATGGATGGAACTAGTTCATCCTGAGTCAGGTAACCTACCCCAGAAAGCTTTGAATACCCAGAAACAATTCACAGACATTATGAAGCTCAAAAAGAAGGAAAGCCAAATTAGGGATGCCTCAGTTCTTCTTTAATGGTAGAACAAAACATTCACTGGAGGAAAGGCAAGGCCAAATAGAGGAACAGGGATTGAAGGAAGATAATTCAGAGGCTGCCTCACCTGAAGACCCACCACATATACAGTCACTAAATCCAAACACTATTGTTGATGCCAAAAAGTACTTACTGGCAGGAACCAGAGAGAGATACCTCCTCTCAGACTCTGTCAGAGTCACATAATTACAGCTGAGCATGCTTGCAGGTAACCGTTGGATTGAACATGGGGCCTCCAATGAAGGTGTTAAAGAAAGGCCTGACTGAGCTAAAAGGAGTTGCAACCTCATGGCAAGAACTAAAGTATCAACTAACCAAACCATCCAAAACTCCCATGGACTAAAACACCAACCTTTGAGCACATATTGAGAGACCTATTGATCCAGTTGCATATGCAGCTAACGATATCATTGTCTGGCATCAATGTAAGAAGAAGCCTTTGTTCCATGGAGGAAATGTATTTCCAATATAGGTGAATGCCAAGACAGTGAATTAAAGAATGTGATTAGGAGGGAGTGCACCTTCATGAAGTCAAATGGAGGCAGGGATGGGTGATGGGAGAGGGGTGGGGAAAGGGATTATGTCTCAAATGTAAATGTAGAGTATCTAAGAAATTAAAATGAAATTAAATGACTCAATATTCCTTAGAGCCTTGGAGAGCATTAGAGAACCTGATATAAAAGTCTCATCGGGATTGAGTTTGACAATGTATCAATTTAGTCAAACAAAAGTATTCAGACAAGCACTAGGATTTAGTCTTTTTCTTACCAGGGCAGGACTTCCTTCATGTTACCTTAGTGTACTAACATTCCAATCAAATCAGAGAGTTATTGGCTTGCCCCAAAGCAGAAGTACCACTAATACACCAGTGAGTACATCATGCCTGGCAGATTGGTCTTTTAGTTCATAGAATTCACAGCTAGTTAAACTATTGATGCCTTTTCTCGTCCATCAACCTCCACAACACCATCTGAAAATATAAAACCTAGTTAGCCCAGATGAATCTTCCAATACAACTCTAGCATGATTTTTCTAGTTCATGCAACCAATGTATGTGGTTTCTTCAGCAATAGGGTCTTATCATCTAGTTCTAGTAGATGAGAAGTAATAATGATAGGGGCTTGACTTAGTTTTTGTTATCCAAGGGGCTAACCAGATCAATTACTGCTTGAGAAATACCACACACATATACAATTATTTCTATGAAAAGAATTCCAAATTTTTTATGATATGAGTACCATTCATTTGTGTTTTTCAAATTTTCTTATTACCTAGATATCTAGCTTAATAGAACATATCTAGATTCCAGTGACTTCTGCATTCACTGAAATGTGTTATTTTACTTGAAATATGTAATTACAAAAGTAACTAATCCAGGAGTATTTTCTTAGAATTGTAGTTCTTTTACAGCATTGAACTTAACAACCAATGCCTTCATAAAACTAAAAGGTATCAGAATCATCTGAAACCAAATCAATACACTGTTTTTGATGTTATCTTAATTTGTTTATTTTGTAGTTTGGAAAAGCTAGCATTTTGTGTGCTTGACTTTGTAACATCTTGCAGAAACTGTGGATTGAATTATACAGATCCACATGCACATTCAGTACAAACATGTTAATATCACCACTATTCTCACGAGAATTGTCTGTCAAGATTAAAGTAGCAAATACATACTTCAAGAGTATTCATTTTCTACTGTTACCATAGTAATTTACTTAAACCTCTCAAGCTTCCCAGGTTTATGCTATTGTAGTTGTATAATTTCAAAGTGTAGCTGGACTCGGTTTGTTCAGTCTGAGGGTCACAAATTTAAAACCAGGGTGATGGCTAGCTTTAGTAGGGAAGGATTTAATTATGTTTTTAAAAGCCTAAATGAATATGCTTGTGATTGTAGATATAAACATTATTAGAGAAGACAAGGGTATCTCTTTGCTTATTGAAAAAATTCTTTTTTTTTGTCTTAATACTAAAAGAGATAACATTTGTCCAAACGGTATTCTGATTTCCTGAGCTTTTCACCCTGTTTTCACTTTGATAGTAGATTTTTTTCCCTCCTACATTCTAAAGATATCCATAACAGCAGTAAAATCAACTAGATGATCTAGATAATTTTTGTATTGTAAGCACAGGTCATTAGAAAACTGATATTGCATTCACAGTTGTAACTCTTCTGTATTATGTAATTTATCAATTCACTGAATTCAAGTATGTGGATGTAGTTATATTTAAGGGACATAGTCTTCCTACCACATTGTCACACTTCAAACTGTTACTGCTTATTAATGGTTTCATATTAACCACAAAGAGTTCTTGTTCTTTTGAATCCTGGCTTCAATCAATTGATATCGAAAGGATTTTTTAAGTATTCACCAATAAGTAAATACATTTGTAGACTGACCTCATATTTTAAGATATATTTTTGTAACTTTACAAAGGATTGAAATATAGTGTTTTCTTTCAAGGAAATATGTTTAGTAGATGTAATTTGATACTTATTTTCCTGCTTTTGTTTTTATTATTGAATCAGACTTTAAATTCCTTTTTTTACATTTTGTACTAGTTATAATTTTTTTAAATTTTATATTGTTCCTGGCATCCAATTTTGTTCCCAAATATTTATCCGTATGTCATAATTCTAAGCACTTTCTCCTTTATTAACATTTGCAGTGTACCCAACAAAGGCTTATGGCTTTTATGTGTAGCATTAAAGAACTGTTTGGTTCACCAATTAATTGCACCTGTCCAATGAATGTGTTTATCTGTACTTTCCTTTTATAAATGTGCATATGGACCACACACATCTTCCTGGGTTTGAATGCTTGTTCCAGCAACTTGTTCTTTACATATGGGTAAAAGAGTTGGGAACACACTCTCTTGTCCTAATTCTTCATTAAAAAGTCCATAAGAGTTTTCATTTGTTTGTTAGTTTATTTTCTTCCTATGGGGCTGAAATCTCGTGTAACTCCTTCTGTTCTTTCTCTAGCTCTTACATTTGGGTTCCTTGTGCTCTGTTTGATGTTTTGGTGTGAGTATCTGATTCTGTATTGGTCAGTTGATTGTAGAACCTTTCAAGGTATAATGCATCAAGATTCTGTCAGCAAACATGTCTTGACATCAGCAATAATGTGGGGGTTTGGGATCTGCAGATAGAATGGATCCTTGGTGAGGTGGTCTCTGTATGGTCTTTCCTACAGTCTCTGTTCCATGTTTTCCCTGGATTTCCTTTGGACAGAAATATTTCTGGGTTAATAATTTTGAAATGGGTGGGTGGTCCCATCCTCAACTGAGGGCCATACTTATTAGGAAGAACAATATCCACTAACTGGACCTCTCAGAGTTCCCAGACACTCAACCACCATCTAGAGTATACATGGAGGGACTCATTCTCCAGATATATAAGTAGCAGATGATGACTTTATCTTACATCAATGGGAGGGGAAGCTCTTGGTCCTGTGGAAGCTTGATGGCTCATTGTAGGGGGATTCTAGGACAGTGAAGCTGGAGTGGATGAGTGGGTGGACGAGCACTCATAAAGAGAAAGGGAGGAGAGTAGAGAGGCATAGGCTGGGGGTTTGTGGAGAGGTAGGTAACTGAAGGGGAATATCATTGGAAATGTAAACAAATAAAATGATTAATAAAAAATTAAAGAGAACAAAAAATAAAGTGAATAAATAAGGGAAAAAAGAAATGATAGACTTAAGAAAATAGACATATCATAAGTTAACTTTTGTTCAATGAAAACAAAACACAACAATTAAAAAAATAAAACAACTGGAAGACCAAAAAGGGGGAGTGTCAAACATTTAAATATATTGTGGTGGCTTAGCTAAGAAGGCCACCAATAGGCTCTTATGTTTGAGTACATAGTTGACAGCTGGTGGAACTCTCTGAGAAAGGTATGGAGGTATTATTGGAGAATTTGTGTCACTGGGGGCACATTTGATGTTTCAAATGCTCACACCATTTCTAGTTAGCCCTCTCTGCCCCCTACCTTATGAAAAAGATGTGAGCTCTGAGCTGTTCCTAGTGCCATAACTTTGCTTCATCACACTAACTTGACTCTATGATGTTATTAGCCCAAATTAACCAGTTTTTTGTTTGTTGGTTAAGGATTTTATTCTGCCACAGTATTTTATCACAATATTACGAAAATTATATATACCTATTATTCAAGAGCAAGGGTGTAACTTAAGGTTAACTCCACTATTAGATTCATTTGGCTTATGAGTTATCTCTTTGTGGTTTGGTTGTTTTCTCTCACATGTAAATCACATCCACATTCTGATTAGATCAGGTCCATTTCAATGCATTAAGATTTGTATCTGCTCTAAAATCTATCTTGAATCTATGAATACACTATTGTATTCTTGCGACAATTATTCAGGATAAACTCTTAGACAAACTTTATCACCAAACATTCTCAGATTGTGCCCTATAGACTTAGATGTTTTCACTACCCAAAAACATGGTTTCACTTAACTTTATGAGGGAGCCACTGTTAGTATCATCCAGCATTTCACTTGGTATTATTATCAAACTACAAAGTTAAAGTCAGTGTGACAGCTGTCAGTGGTTAGAAACAGGAAGGGTAGGAAGAAAACTTGCCTTTATATACAACCATCAGAAAGTGTGAAAAATATTATTCTCAATAAATGCAATGTTTAATAACTATTTTGCTCTCAAATATTTACTTATCTAATGAATAAGCATTTTGTTAAATGTTAGGTATATCATTTGTGTATCTGGCTTTGAATTTTCTAAAGTTCTATCCTGTGTTTGATTCCTACATGAAATATGGAATTTTACATGAAAGGCCTATATAGATTGCCAATGAAACACTCGGTTGAGTAAACTGAAACAAAATATTTTATTTCAAGAGTTAAAAACCTTTAGCACATGGTGATGGAACAACATTTTCTAAATTAATGTAAAACTCATGCTTCTGCCAAATCATTTCCAAACAATATTTATGTCCCTAAGCAAGTTTTACTGATGAGCCAAATTCCAGCCACAATTAATTTACATCCTAATGTACTGTTTCCTGATGAGATAATTAAAACTCTAATATAATTTTGCCACCTTAGAACTAAACAAGACACCAATAAATAGAGTTAGCAAATTAAACGAACACACCAAATGCTTACTTTAATAAACTGGCTAGCAAAATGGGCAGAAAGATTTACTTGAAAATCTAAATTAGAGTACATAGACAGTTTTACTCTTCTTCACTAGTTCATGCTCAACTTCCACCAAACCTATCTTATTTAGTTTCTTCAGAGGAGCTGAGCAATATCACATGCATAAAGCTGAGAACAGAAAGACCAGAAAACCCTCCAACCTCTAAAATCGTAGACCACTGATGATCATTTTGAACCTTGCCTTTAAAGAAGAGTTACCTAAAAAAGAAAGAAATGAAGTTTCCTTGGGAACTGCACTTGCTTTCATTTTGTTTCCTTTGAGCACTAACATGGAACAAGTGAATTAGCATTGGTAGCTCTTCTGTTCCAACATGTGATCAAAATGAAACATACCAGAATGCTTGATATTGCAGAGCTAGTGCCATCAAGAAACAAGCATTATTTTTCTAAATAACTTATACACCCTGAAACAAAATTAAAAAGACAAAAAATGCAAAAGCTCTAAGAAATGTGTTTTGCATACAAATACTTTTCTGGTGCAAAGAGGCTGCATATTAACCATACAGGTAAGAAGAGCAGCACATGTGTCATCTTGTGATACATAAGAATTCTTTGATTCTGCATATTACAGGAGTATCAAGCATTAGTACATATGCACACGTTATGTGTTATAAAAAAGGAACTCATATATGTATTATATAATTGGAATTATTTTGTGAAATATATGTATATATGATAAATTATACTACTTGAAATAAAAATATAAAATTAAAAAAATGATAAGGAAATATTTCCAGATATGTGGTACCTTGTGTGTGTAATGTCAGCACCCAGAGGCAGATGCAGAATAAGGAGTGCTATGAATGTAAAATAAGCAGGAACTACAAGGTGGATTCTAGGCACATCAAAGCTACAGAATATACAGAGTAAGAACCTGTCTTAAAAGCAGACAAGTACTTCTATTATAATAGCTTTATGAAAATGTCAAATCTATTCATAAATAACCTGGTATTTGGCAATAGTTTTATAGTCTACATATAATAGATCAACCCAGAAAGAGACACAACAATGTTTTCTGTAACCAAATTGTGATACTGATATTTTATCTGTGGTACTTTTTCAACATTATACTTTAACTTCTTCCCAATGGAATGCTCTTAAAATCACAAAATGGTCTTAGAAGATAAATGGAATGAAGGCAACATATATAAAACTGGAAGTTCTACTTACTGAATGAAAGCCATGCTTTGAGACACCAATGACATCATAACCCCACCTTCCTCAAAAATTCTTCTTGTATAAAACAAGATCTCTCTGAACCCATTTTTAGTGTAATTAGCTTATTGAGGATCTTATATCTCATTTTCCAAAACCAAACATAGGATCAGACACATACTATTGAGGAAAAAGGCAGAGGAATTAAAGACACTCATGTAGGCATCACCTCAAACAACTTAACTGCAAAGCTGATGAACCCTGTCAGGATGTAGAGATTGATCTTCCACCATGTGATAAACTTGACACTTTAGATATGACCCCTTGATCTGTGATTGTTGAAAATATTTTGGGGGCATAATGTAAGAAGGCTGCAAAACCTTTCACTTTGATTTTTTTTCTCTAATACCAAATCTCTGATTTTTTTTTTACCAAGACATTCTGACTTCTCCACCTAAGTAAAATATGATATAAAAAAATCAAATGTAATTTAGTATGCCAGAAAATATTTAAGAAGTTTCTACCTCGGGGTATTATTAAGGAATATAAATTCCTAACTCAATATTAATAATGAGTGTTAATATTGAAGAATAGCACACACACATACAGCCAAACACACACACTCACTCACACACACTCATGCATGCATACATCCACAGACACACATATATATCTAGAAAATTGGTTTTGCTCTAGTTTTCAGGAGAAGGGATAAAGGAAATTCTCTACATTGACTATGATTTGGAAAAAGAGTATCTTAGACATTCAAGTCTTTGTGAATGTTGTGTAATTCTTTACTTGTTCGTGTGTCATTAATAGAAAGAAAAAAATGAAACACAAAGAAGAAAGGAGGGATGAAAAAAGAGCAGGAAAAAAAAGAGAGGGAGGACCAAGAATAGTGAGAAAGAGAGGGCTAAAATGCTCTCTATATGTGGGGAATACTGTAGAGTGTAGCTCAAGTGCAAACACCAGAACCAAATGCTTATGATGTGATGCATCATGATCAATAAAATATAGTAACCATACTGAGCTCAGTTGTATATTTGTTTATTCACTTTATAGCATTCAACCATCAGACTGAATATGGGACCCCAATGAAAGAACTAGAAAAAGGACTGAAGGAGCTGAAAGGGTTTGCAACCTCATAGGATGAACAACATTATCAACCAAGCAAATTCTCCACAGCTCCCAGAGACTAAAACACCAACCAATGAATATGCATAGAGAGACCTATGCAAGTACGAAGCAAAAGATAATATTCTTTGGTAATTAAGAAATGCTGGGCAATTGAATTTTATTTTTATGGATAAATTTAATGTACTTTAATACAAACAACTCTTAACCTGAATCTATTTACTAAATGTATTTTCTTATAAATCACCACCCCTCTTATTCCTGCTCAGAAAGAAGTGGTAATATTTGGTCTGTTTATATCTCAGCATGTTCTTTCTTAATTTAATAAATTCTGTGATTTAAACATTTTCCTATTTAATTTTGGTACCATGGATATTTCCAAATTGTCTAGATAAGCTGTGTTATGTAGCCATACTTTTTCCTGTATAAAACACTCTTTGATCAGCAAAATGCAATATAAAAGAAGAATAGCTGTCAAACTAGGAACACTGACATCCTGTTTACAGAACAGTATTTATTTTGGGAAAAGGAATGCTCAGCTTTTCATAGGTATACTACTTTAGTAAGTCTTCCTGTTCTGCATTGAAAAAAAAAAAAAACTTCTCTGGTTTAAACTCATGCCAACATGTTGGGAAGAAATAAAAATACTCCCTAAAAGAAAACTCTAATTCATCTCAGGCGTACCCACAAGCACAAAATCATTTACACATGATTGGTGTCTGTGTCTGGGTAGACAAAGAATAACTCTTTGGGTGTTAAAAATGACTATGAAGATCTTTGACTATTATCTTCACAGAAGTTCAGCAGACAGAAGACCAGTATATATGCAACTACAAACTCTGAAGATCTCAGTGAGGCTAACTGTAAGTTTAAAGAAAATTTGCTGGAACTTCAACTTCACTACTTCTCTAATGACCAGAACTATACACTGTCAACTACAGCAAGGTCCAGTGTGCTTGGTTCTCAAAGTCACATAGTTTAAATCCTTTTGATAAATGTACTCAATAGTACATACCTAACAGGGGTCACAGATACATTTTCAGAAAGTCACTTCCAAAGGACTCTAATGCTTTGATTGTAAGACTTTTTAACATACAACAAAAACAGCAAGTGTGGATGATGACTTGATTTCCAGATTTCATCAATCAGTGGTGTTCTTTTAATCATTCAGAAAGCCCTTATGACATACTTTATGTATTTGGTGGCTGAACTGGCATCAAAATCAATGGAAGGCATCTCTCTGCCTTGGGTGGACCACAGGCTAGCAATGAAGACAGACATAAGTCTAATATACAATGCATTGAAATGCTTGGGATGCAAAGAGCAAGGTGATGCATTGGTAGAGTCCAGTGAGTTGAGGTGATGGAAATTTTATCACAGGGAAAAATGTATAAATCTTACCCGAGATCTGCATGAGAGAAATTCTGCCTGGAGTTATCATCAACCACTTTTCCTGCTGTTCTGCTAAATGGAGGCAACTTAGCAGTTCTCCAAACCTTCAGATGGTCTCTCAGCTTACTCAGTGCATAGCCTAATGTACACACCAACAAGTTTTGCTTTCTTTTCTGTCTTAGATTTACTTGGATTCATCTCTAGAAACTCCATTTTACTTTTGATTTTTCTTTTTTTCATTTTTTCTATCTCTGATTTTCTGTATTTTGTTGTATTGATCCACATTTCTTTATCATCTTTCTTTTAGTGTACTTATTTATAAGTTGTGTAGTGTATTGTATCTGTGATTAACTTTACATTTCAACATTCAAAACTGACTTTGGCATGAAGATACATCAATATCTCTACTCTTATTCAGAGCCAAATGGTATAAAATTTTATCCTACAATAATGTTACCACATTCAAACTGTCTTTCTCTTTAATTTTTAAAACTGTTAAAATATATTTTTTATTGCTAGGTTATTTTAAGGAATAATTAAATTAGTAAAACCATGGAAGAGAATTTCCTACCTTATATCTACTAAAAGAACTCTTCACGGATTCTTAGGCAGAAATTATGTTAGGTACAGGCAAAAAGGTACAGAGAATAAAAGGCATTACATAGAAAATTCATCTAATTTTGGCTCCAACATGTACAATTATGTGCCATTTAAGTAGCAACTAAATACTTCTATTTTCAGTTGCTGTTTCTACAATTGTATGAGTCTTTCACTTTACATATGAATAATAAGGAAGCAAAAGTGACAAAGTTTATGAATAAAAACCTCAGTCAGTCAATGTCTGGAATAAAGAACACAAAAGTAAGTTAATCCCAGTACATTGTCATCACATTTTAAGCAACAATATGTAAAACCATAGTGTCTATTCTAGCAGGCTCTCAGGACATAACATTCAAAAGAGTTGTGGGGAAGGATTTTATTAATGTTAATTGTTCAACTTTCCAAGAGCTAGTAATCAAATAAGCTCTATTAAATGACATTGGAAATTATTTTAATATTTATTTTTATTATGTGTGTGTGCCTGTGTATGTATGAGTGTGTGTGTATGTGTGTGTGTGTGTGTGTGTGTGTGTGTGTGTGTGTGTGTGTGTGTCTGTGTGTGTGTGTGTTCTGTGTGTTCATGAGAATGGATGCCCTTGGATGCCAGCAGAAACCCTAAAGCTAAAGTTACAGAAGTTTGTATGTTGTCTGATGATATATGTGCCACCACGTCTGTCACATATGCATTCATTTAGGTGCTAAACTTTGGCTCGACCAAACCAAGACATAAATCTTGTAAAAGCTACAACTAATACTGAGATAATTTGTGCAAATAAATATATAGATTCTATATTAGTATTGTATTAAGAGCTACTTTATGGTAAATATTATTAACTAAATGAGTCATAAGCAGAAGTAGTAAACGTCAGCCGTATATTTAGCTATTATGTGAGAAAGTATATATGGGAATAATATTTAACAGATCAGATGTGGTAAGTGATATAGAATGAAGATAATTAAAATGTTGATGGCAGAGGATATGTGAACATATAATAAATGGTAACATTTGCTATATAAGATGATTAAACTTGAACATAGACCTGGTGAGACTGCAATGCAGGTAGATGGGGAGCAGAGAGGTCTACGTTGAATGCTCAGAAAGTGTGCCCCTCTAATTGGTTCAGGGAAGCATGAACCCTGACTTAGGGCCTCTGTTTCCATGTAGTGGGCTCATGTGTGCAGAACATGTACTCAGGCCATCTTCAAGGAGGAACAGCAGAGATCCAGGGACACAGGCCTGGTGAGACTGGGCTGTGAATAGCCAGGGGCAGAGAGGTCTGTGTCAAGCACCTGGAAAGCACCCCTCCCCATTGGCTCAAGGAAGCAGGAACTCTGCATTATGGAATTGGTTTCAAACCAGAGAGCAGAACAGGTACTCAGGACATCTGACACCAGGAACATCAGAGATCCAGAGACACAGGCTAGGTACAAGGAAGAGACAAGAACCAATCATTGAAAAGACCACATATAATCACAGAAAACAAGATGGCAAGAGGAAAGAGGAAGAACTTACCCTAGAGAATCCAAAACAACCTGACAACACCAGAACCCAGCTTTCCCCTTATAGCAAACAGCAGAATGCCAAACACTCCAAAAAAGAAGACTTAGACCTGAAATCATAACTCAAGATCATAATAGAGGTGCTTAAAAAAGAATGAGAGGGAAAGTGTTAAGAAATACAGGATTTTAAAGAGGAAACAAGAAAAACACTCAAAGAAATAAAATAACTAGAGGAAAACAGAACCAAAGAGATGAAGGAATTGAAGAAGGAATTTAAAATGGAAATGGAAATAATAAAAAAAAAACACTAAATGAGACAACCATGGAGGTAGAAAACATTAAAAAGATACCAGGAGTCACAGATGCTAGCATTTCCAATGGACTACAAGAGATGGAAGAGAGAATCTCAGGGGTCGAAGACAACATTGAAAACATAGACGAAACAGTCAGAGAAGATGCAAAAACCAAAAAGCTTCTAACCCAAAATGTCCAGGAGATATAGGACACAATGAGAAGAACTAACTTAAGGATAATAGGAATAGAAGAGGGTAAAGAATATCAACTAAGAGGCACAGTAAATATCTTCAACAAAATCATAGAAGAAAACTTCCCTACCCTTAAGAATTACATGACCATGAGCATAAAAGACGCCTACAGAACTCCAAATACAGTGGACCAGAAAAGAAATTCTTCCTGACAAATGATAGTCAAAATGCTAAATGTGCAAAGCAAAGAAAGAGTACTAAAAGCAATAAGGGAAAAAGGTCATGTAACATATAAAGGCAGACAAATTAGAATCACACCTGACTTCTCAACAGAGACCATGAAAGCTAAAAGATCCTGGACAGACATCATGCAGACCAGAAGAGAACATAAGTATCAGCCCAGGCTTCTATGCCCAAGAAAGCTCTCAATCACCATAGATGGAGAGACCAAGATATTCCAAGACAAAAATTTATTTACACAGTATCTGACCACAAACCCAGCACTACAACGAATTAGAGGTGTAAAACCCAATACAAGGAGGGACACCACATCCTAATAAAAACAAGAAAATACCTAAGCAAGGAAACCAAAAGAAGAAAGACAAAGAGGCATAATTCTACCTACAAAAGCAAAAATAGCAGGAAACAGCAACCACTATTTCTTAATATCTGTTAACATAAAAAGAACTCAATTCCCCAATAAAGAGAAATAGGCTATCAGACTGGATATATAAACAGAATCCAGCATTTTTCTGCATAGAGGAAAGTCACTTCAGAGACAAAGACAGATATTATCTAAGAGTAAAATGTTGGGAAAAAAGCTTCCAAGCAAACGGCCCCATGAAGCAAGCTGAATTGGCCATTCTAATATTGAATAAAGTAGATTTTCAAACAAAAGTTATCAAAAAAGATAAGGAAAGACACTTTCTACTCATTACAGGGGAAAGTTGTCAGAAGGAACTCTCAATCCTTAACATATATGCTCCAAATACAAAAGCACCAATATTCATAAAAAAAAACCCTACTAAAGCTCAAAAAATTCATTGCACCCCACACAATAATAGTGGGAGACCTCAATGCCTTACTCTCATCAATGAACAGATCATGGAAACAGAACCTGAATGGGGACACAGTAAACTTAGGGAAGGTTATGAACCAATTGGAATTAATAGAAATCTACAGAACATATCATCCTAAAACAAAAGAATACACCTTCTTTTCATCACACTACAGAACCTTCTCCAAAACTGACTATCTAATCAGTCACAAAACAAGCCAAAATAGATATAAGAAAATTGAAATATTGAAATACTCCTGTGCATCCTTTTAGATCACCATGGTCTAGGGCTGGTCTTTAATAACATGAAAGATAATAAAAAGCCCATATACATAAGGAAACTAAACAATACTCAATAAAACTATAGCTTGGTCAAAGAAGAAATAAAGAAAAAAATTTAAGGATTTTCTAGAATTTAAAAATGAAAGCACAACATACCCAAATCTATGGATGCAATGAATGTAGTACTAAGAGGAAACCTCATAGTTGTGACTGCTTCCAAAAAGAAACCAGAGAGAGCATGCATTAGCATCCTGACAGCACAGTTGAAAACTCTAGAAAAAAAGGAAGCAGATATACCCAAGAGAAGTAGATGTCAAGAAATAATAATTCAGAACAGAAATTGACTAAATAGAAACAAAAATAAATAAACCATTCAAAGAATTAACAAAACCAAGAGCTGGTTCTTTGAGAAAATTAACAAGATTTATAAACCCTTAGCCAGATTAACTTGAGGGCAAAAGAGAGTGTCCAAATTATCAAATTCAAAAATGAAAGTGGAGACATAATAACTGAAACTGAGTAAATTCTAGATATCATCAGATCCTAATATAAAAGCCTATACTCAACAACACTGGAAAATCTAGAGTAGATAGATGAATTCCTAGACAGATACAAGATACTAAAGTTAAAACAGGACCAGGTAAACCAACTAAATAATCCCATAACACCTAAAGAAATAGAAGTAGTAATCAAAAGCCTCTCAACCAATAATAGCACAAGTCCACATGGGTTCAGTGCAGATTTTTTTCAGACATTCATTGAAGACCTAACTCCTCAAACTATTCCACAAATATAATCAGATGTAACACTACCTTACCATTTTTCAAGGTCAAAATAACCCTTGTTCCTAAACCATAAAAAGACCCTACAAGGAAAGAGAACTTCAGAACAATCTCACTAATGAACATTGATGCAAAAATACTCAACACAATCCTTGCAAACCAAATGCAAGAATACATCAAAATGATCATTCAACATGAACAAGTAGGCTTCATCCCTGGGATGCAGAGATGGTTTAGTATATGGAAATCCATCAACGTAATTCACCACATAAACAAACTCAAAGGAAAAAAAAATGGTCTTCTCACTAGATGCTGAGAAATCATTAGACAAAATTCAACACCCCTTCATGTTAAAAGTCTAGGGGAACACGAATCCTAGGCCCATACCTAAATATAATAAAAGCAATGTATAGCAAACCAATAGATAACATCAAACTTAAGTGTGGGAATTTTGAAGCAATACTAATAAATCAGGGACTCGTCATGGCTCCCCACTCTCCCCCTACCTATTCAACATAATATTGGAAGTCCTGGCTGGAGCAATTAGACAGCAAAAGGAAACCAAAGGGATACAAATTGGAAAGGAAGAAGTAAAAACATCACTATTTGCAGATGACTTAACAGTGTATGTAAGTGACTGCAAAAATTCCACTAGAGAACCTCTACAGCTGATAAACAAAACAAAGGTAAATACAGATTTTAAACATTTTTGCTTAAAATTATAAATTTTTGTCAGTACTTTTTTCAATTTTAAAATAATTTTTACATAAAACTATATTAATATATTTTTTAGTCAGTACTTGATTTTTTAAAATGTTTGATAGTATGCATTGAAAACTTAATAGTAACAATGAGCGTAAAGTACATGTAAAACAAAATGTAACATGAAAATAGTCAAAGTTTTCTTGTGTGAATATTTTTTTTTGTTTTGTTTTGTTTTCTTTATTTCTTAAACTTCATACAATTTCTGAGTTGTTTCTGGGGCAGTGCGAGCCTCTGTACCAATACCATGCAGTTTTCAGCACAATTGCCTTGTAATATAGCTTGAGGTCAGGGATAGTGATTCCTGCAGATGTTTTTTTGTTGTTGAGGATGGATTTTACTATTCTAGGTCTTTTGTTATTCCATATGAAATTGCACATTGATCTTTCCAATTCCATGAAGAACTGGGTTGGAATTTTGATGGGGATTTCTTTGAATCTGTAGATTGCTTTTGGTAGGATGGCCATTTTTAAGATGTTGATCTTTCCAATCCATGAGCATGGGTGATCTTTCCATTTTCTGAGATCTTCCTCAATTTCCTTCTTTAGAGGTTTGAAGTTCTTGTCATACAGGTCCTTCACTTGCTTAGTTAGAGTCACACCAAGGTATTTCATAGTTTTTGTGACAATTGTGAAGGGTACCTTTTCCCTAATTTCTTTCTCCACATGTTTGTCCTTTGAGTATAGGAAGGCTACTGATTTGTTTGAGTTGATTTGGTATCCAGCCACTTTGCTGAACTTGTTTATCAGCTGTAGGAGTTCTCTGGTGGAATTTTTGGGGTCACACAAGTACACTATCATGTCATCGGCAAAGAGTAATATTTTTATCTCTTCCTTTCCGATTTGTATTCCATTGATCTCCTTTTGCTGTCTGATTGCTCCAGCCAGGACTTCCAGTACTATGTTGAATAGGTAGGGGGAGAGTGGGCAACCTTGTCGGGTTTCTGATTTTAGCGGGATTGCTTCAAGTTTCCCACTTTTAAGTTTGATGTTGGCTGTTGGTTTGCTGTATATTGCCTTTATTATGTTTAAGTATGGACCTTGAATTCCTGTTTTTTCCAGGACTTTTAACATGAAGGGGTGTTGGATTTTGTCCAATGCTTTCTTAGCATCTAGTGAAATAACCATGTGATTTTGATCTTTGAGTTTGTTTATATGGTGGATTACATTGATGTATTTCCTTATATTAAACCATCCCTGCATCCCAGAGATGAAGCCTACTTCGTCACGATGAATGATCGTTTTGATGTGTTCTTGGATTCGGTTTGCAATGATTTTGTTGAGTATTTTTGCATCAATGTTTGTAAGTGAGATTGTTCTGAAGTTCTCTTTCCTTGTAGTGTCTTTGTGTGGTTTAGGTACGAGGGTTATTGTAGCCTCAAAAAATGAGTTAGGTAGTATTCCATCTGATTCTATCTTTTGGAATAGTTTGGAGAGTATTGGTGTTATATCCCCAATAAATGTCTGATATAATTTTGCACTGAACCCGTCTGGACCTGGGATTTTTTTGGTTGGGAGGCTTTTGATGACTTCTTCTATTTCTTTAGGTGTTATAGGGTTATTTAGATTGTTTACTTGGTCCTGGTTTAACTTTAGGATCTTGGATCTGTCTAGGAATTCGTCCATTTTCTCCAGATTTTCTAATTTTGTGGAGTATAAGTTTTTGTAGTAGGATCTGAATATTTCTTGAATTTCCTCAGTTTCAGTTGTTATGTCGCCACTTTCCTTTCTGATTTTGTTAATTTGTATACTCTCTCTTTTCCCTCTAGTTAGTCTGTCTAGGGGTTTATAAATCTTGTTGATTTTCTCAAAGAACCAACCCTTTGTTTTGTTGATTTTTCAATGGTTCTTTTTGTTTCTATGTGGTCTATTTCTGCCCTAATTTTGATTATTTCTTGCCGTCTACTCTTTTTGGATATATCTGCTTCCTTTTGTTCTAGGCCTTTTAGCTGTGCTTTCAGGTTGCTGATGTAAGCTCTCTCCAGTTTCTTTTTGGAAGCACTCAGGGCTATGAGTTTTCCTTTCAGTACAGCTTTCATTGCATCCCATAGGTTTGGGTATGTTGTGTATTCATTTTCATTGAATTCTAGAAAATCCTTAATTTCTTTCTTTATTTCTTCTTTGACCCTGCTATTGTTTAACAGAGCGTTGTTTATTTTCCATGTGTATGTGGGCTTTTTGTTGTCTTTGTTGTTGTTAATGACCATCCGTAGACCATGGTGATCTGAGAGGATGCATGGGAGTATTTCAATCTTCTTATATCAAGGGAGGCTCGTTCGGTGTCCAATTATGTGGTCAATTTTTGAGAAGTTGCCATGGGGTTTTGAGAAGAAGTTGTATTCTTTTACTTTACGATAATATGTTCTGTATATATCTATTAATTCTAGTTGGTTCAAAGTCTCTGCTAGTTTTACATTGTCTTTGTTAAGTTTCTGTTTTCATTATCTGTCCATTGGTGAGAGTGGGGTATTAAAGTTTCCCACTATTATTGTGTGGGGTGAAATGTATTTTTTGAGGTTTAGTAGGGTTTCTTTTATGAATGTGGGTGTTTTTTTATTTGGAGCATGTATGTTCAGGATTGAGAGTTCCTATTGACAGATTTTCCTGGTAATGAGTAAAAAGTGTCCTTTCTTATCTTTTTTGATAACTTTTTGTTGGAAATTTACTTTATTCCATATTAGAATAGCCACTCCAGCTTGCTTCTTAGAGCTGTTTGCTTGGAAGTTTTTTTTCCCACCCTTTTACTCTGAGAAAGTGTCTGTCTTTGTCTCTGAGATGAGTTTCCTGTATGCAGCAAATGGCTGGATTTTGTTTATGTATCCAGTCTTATAGCCTATGTCTCTTTATTGGGGAGTTGAATCCATTTATGTTAATAGATATCAAGGAATAGTTGTTTCTGTTTCCTGCCATTATTGCTTTTGTGGGATGAGTTCTGTCTGTGTCTTTTTCTTCTTTTAGTTTTCTTTTTTAGGAGTTTTTTGTTTTTACTAGGCTGTATTTTCCCTCATTGTATTGGGTTTTCCACACAGAATTCGATGTAGTGCTGGGTTTGTGGTCAGATATTGTGTAAATTTTGATTTGACTTGAAATATCTTCATCTCTCCATCTATGGTGATTGATAGTTTTGCTGGGTATAGCAGCTTCGGCGGGCACTTGTGCTCTCTTAGGGTGTGTATGATGTCTGTCCAGGCTCTTCTAGCTTTCATAGTCTCTGTTGAGAAATCGGGTGTGAGTCTGATTGCCCTGCCTTTATATGTTACCTGACCTTTTTCCCTTACTGCTTTTAGTATTCTTTCTTTGCTTTGGGCACTTGATGTTTTTACTATTATGTGTCGGGAGGTATTTCTTTTCTGGTCCAACCTATTTGGAGTTCTGAAGGCTTCTTTTATGCTAGTGGTCATCTCATTCTTGAGGGTAGGGAAGTTTTCTTCCTCGATTTTGTTGAAGATATTTACTGTTCCTTTTAGTTGATACTCTTCTCCCTCTTCTATTCCTATTATCCTTAGTTTCAGTCTTCTCATTGTGTCCTGGATTTTCTGTACATTTTGGGTTAGGAACTTTTTGTTTTTTGCATCTTCTCTGGCTGTTTTGTCTATGTTTACAATGTTGTCTTCTGCCCCCGAGATTCTCTCTTCGATCTCTTGTAATCTATTGGAAATGCTTGCTTCTGTGACTCCTGATTTCTTTTTTAGGTGTTCTACCTCTAGGGTTATCTCTTTTAGTGTTTTCTTTATTGTGTCAATTTGCATTTTAAATTTCTCTTCCATTCCTTCATCTCTTTGGTTGTGTTTTCCTGTAGTTCTTTGAGTTTTTTTCTTCTTTCCTCTTTAAAAGCTTCTGAATCTTTATGCTTTTCCTCCTGTTCTTGTTTAATTATCTTTATTAGCATCTTGAGGTATGATTTCATGTCTGTGTCTTCTTTTTCTGGAGTGTTTGACATTCCAATATTTGCTGTTATGGGAGAGCTGGGTTCTGGTGTTGCTAGATTGTCTTGATATCCTTACTCTTTTGCTTTCCTCCTGCCATTTTGTTGTCAGTGATATGTTCTTGCCTTTCCCTTGTATCTGGTCCTTGTCTCTGGATCTCCACTGGTCCAGGTGGTAGATGGGCCGAGCCCTGTTCTATGCCTCTGAGTCGTTGGGTGGATACAGAAGTTCCAAAGTTCTGTTCCTGGTCGCTTGATCAGGCAGGGCAGGGCAGGGCAAGGCAGGGGGTCCACTTTCCGTGTGCACTCCGCAGAGATGCCTCTGCTCCCTGGCAGCCTAGGTCTCTCACTCACCAGTTGTTCAGCCTTTACGAGCTGCCGTTCAGGGTGGCAGGTGCGCCAGTCTCTGTTCTGCGCCCTGAAGTCGCCGCCAGGTGGAAACAGAAGTTCCAAAGTTCTATTCCTGGTAGCTGGATCAGGCAGGGCAGGGCAGGGCAAGGCAGGGGGTGCACTTTTCGTGTGCACTCCGCAGAGATCTCTCTGCTCCCCGGCAGGCTAGGTCTCCCACTCACCAGTTGTTCAGCCTTTACCAGCTGCTGTCCCGGGTTATGTACACGTTTATATAAAGCAAATCAATTCAAGTCTAAGAACATCATCAAAGACGCAGCAAGTTTATATGTCGAAGATCATTTTTATATTTAAAGTTATTTATAATGAAAACCATATAGCTGTTAACAAGATGACATTTTAGTTTTTTTTAATAGATCCTACTCTCCTTTTATTAGATGACCTTATGGCATGAAAATATAGTTATTTCACATATAGTATTCTAAGCAATTCACAGCTGTTTATTGCATTCCCTTTTTCTAGTAAACATTTATAATCCCATGGCTGATAAAGCAATGTAAATGAAAACTTTAATATATGAGTACTACATAAAAATTTACATTTCCTTGACTTGATATTTTCTACTTTCTATAAAGAGAAATGAATATATTTTGATATTTATAACCAGTCAAGTATTGCCATGCATATCTTCAGTAAGTTGATTTAGAGATGCCACAGAGGAGCTGCATACTGTACTTTGTTTACATGATCAGATACTAGATAGGAAATTGACGTGCCAGCCAAATCCTTTTGAGCTTTTCCTTTGGCTTGATTATTGCACTGAAGTGTAACTAGAATTTGGTTCAAATGTTGATGTAAAATGCACAATTCTGAGAATAAACAAAAATCAGTCTTCAAGGTGTATTGTATCTCACTTCCACAGGAAATGACTGGAACTATATAAACATGAAAAATAAATAGATTTTTATTCTGAGGCACTGTTTGGTGATATTCATTATAAATGAGAACCCATTCCTTCTGACTAAAGATCAAGAAGGGAAAATCAAAAGAAGTATTCAGATTATACAGAGGCTCCAATGACCCATGGTAACTAACTCCAAAAAGAGCCAGTAAAATTTCAGTAAGAATACTTAGCAGAGTAAAATTTAATACAACACTGGCTACTCTATTTTAGCAAGATTTAGTCAGGGGCTACCTCATAAAGAATAGCAGAAAGTTACAGGTTTAAAAGAGATACTCAGTCAAAGTAAATGGTCTTCTATGAAGTTAACTGGAAAAACCCTTAAGAGATGTTTGTCAAAGTTCAAATGATTTGGGTTTGATTTTAACTGTGGTGCAGCTTGAGTTTAGCCCAGCATGTCATAGAAAAGCACTGTGAGAGCAATGGCAATCTATCTCCCTGCCATTTGTCACAGAAATTATTACTGTGAGCTGGTGCTGTTCAGTGGTGTTTGAGAAAGGCAGTTAAATGGCAGAGTTCATACCCACAAAAAAAAAAAAAAAAAGATCCAGAAAAGAGGTCTGGGAGACAGAAAACTTAAAAGATCATGTTCAAATATCACATAGATGTAAAGAATGTTTTTCCCATGGCAGGATGCTATGTTCAGATAGGCAAATGTAATAAAAAATAAAGTTGCAGTGAACCAGGGTTGGAATTATTCAATTGTGGCTGCCTAAACTTGTAAGGCAGAGAAATTGCAAAGAAGCAGTTGACCAGGAAAAAGGTCTGACCTGAATAGCATTTTTTTCCCATGAGTATAAAATAGTGATCTAGAGAGTTAGGAAAGGTGTGATGGAAAAGAAGAGGAGCCTATGCTGTGTTATATATATTGATGGAGAAAAACATAAAGAAGAAAGTGCTACTGAGTTTAAAGTTATGGTATTTTATGCAAAGAGTGGGTATCAATGAATATTAACTGGTATGCAGAAGAGATCATATATTAAATAAGGAGTTTTAGATGCAGTGTGGAAGGTATCTCTAGTTGCCTGTCAAGAGTTATGCTCTGTGAAATAGTGGATAAACTAAGCGACACAAACTCAGAGATAATTTACTGTTTTAAAGTATATATAGGGAGAAATGAGATTTGATTACCTCAGGAGAGGTGTGGGTAATCGCCACAAGCCTGGGCACTTTAGTAAATTGCACTAGGGAAAAACAGCCATCGATATGAATGGGAGTTACATTATGAAAATAAATCAACAGAGCTTCCCTTGGAATAGTTTAACCAAAAGTGAGCTAAAGTTTATTTTTTTTAATTAAACAACTTTATATTAAAAAACAGGGATAAATGTACAGACTTTAAAAGCATTTTTTTCATAAAGCTACAGGAATATATTTTTATCAGTACTTGACTTTTTTTATAGGTTAGATAGTATGTATTGAAAACTTATTAGTTACAATGGTGAGCTAAAATTTAAATTCTCTATTTGACTCCCTGTGTTTTCTTTCTGTGCCACTTATGTTTTTTGGACTCTCTGTAATCTTCCTGTTGTAATAGTCTCAATGTGTCCCTATGCCTGTCTGAGTGCTATCTTGTCTGTGTGTCTACCTGTGTTCATGTTTCTAACTAAAAGCTTCTTCTCTGTGTTTCTTGAACATCACAGAAAGCATCACATGGGGAAAGAATAAAGGCTACATAAAAGAAGTCTTTAGAAGAGGTTTACAGGGGAATGCATGTAATAAACCGAGTTGACTCCAATGGATCAGGAAATGAACAGTTGATATCAAGAAATAACTGTGTGTTGCTTTCAAAGTTTATGATAAACATTTGTTTTATAAGGTTGCTTTCAATCTGTTTTCTGTTTTCAGAATTTAATAGCAAATCATGCATGCATGTTCATACAAATACAGATCACAAACACACACACACACACACACACAGAGAGAGAGAGAGAGAGAGAGAGAGAGAGAGAGAGAGACAGAGACAGAGACAGAGAGACACATAGAGAGACAGAGAGAGAGACAGAGAGAGGAATGCATTGATTTTTGAATCAAAAACGTTGACCTATACATGATTGAATATTACAGCCATGCCTAAACTTATTTTTTTTTTAAAGTGGATTACATAGAAATTCCAAGATAAGTAAAGTTGGTTGGTACATAGATCTTAAAAGCAACTTAAAGAAACAGACCATGTATAAGACTGCAGGAAAATAGTCTTAAGATTGATATATATTATTAACTCTAGTTGCTACATCAGCAAAAGATCTAGGCTCTTATAAGAAAAAATGTCTACAAAATATCATTAAAGAGGTAGAAATTTCTGAAGATATCTACCAGTTATACAGTTTAATCATTATTCCACTATGACCCCCCAGTGGGCTGCAGGCACCCTCAACTGTCCATCTGGCTTCATTTGCAACATTGTGGTCCCATCCCCATCAAAATTACTAATTTTAGTGATGGTGCCCAAGGAGATCATGTCTGCTGAAGCCATCCAATCACATTACTTTGTTAACTGTATTGGAATATTTAACCAAGCAGAGCCTCTTGGCATTTTGATAGATTGAACTGCATAAATAAAAGTATTTATTTGAGGTAGCAAATTTGTTTCCAGGTTTTCCTTGGAGATGGTAGTTAGCATATGACCTCTGTTATTATATTTTAGGATTAGCATTCTGCATTTCTAAATGCATTTGGAGTCTTAAATCAGGAAACAACAATTTCTTTGCCAAGTATTTCTTCTTTAGCAGAATCAGCAAATCCACCTCTTTCAAGTAGCAGGAGGCAGCATCTCCTGGTTGTGTTTTTATTATTCTACTCTAATGAACCAAGTATAAAATTGCGAAATGAAAGTCCCGTGTTTTCAGTTTTAGATGCTAAAATTTGTAGCCTTAGATTGGTGCCAGGGATTCTCTTTTGCTATCAACAAACATGAGCACACACATTTGCAAATTCTTCAAGTTTTCCCAACCCAATCTGTTAGAAGAATGAGAATCATCATTATGAGGACTTAGCCTGCAATTTATGTGCAATGCCATAGTAATCTCCTTATTTATTCTGATTGAAGGCAATCACGGCTCTGTTTAATACTTGGAATTGGTGGAAGTAAGCCAAACCTAGACTAAATGTAGAGGCCAGAAAGACAGGCACCAGGGAGGCTTCAGGGCAAATGTCTGTGTCTGCTGGGTTAGACAAATCTTCCACAAGTATTTAAAACCTAAAACTTCATTCTACCCAGATGAGTGAGCTTTATCTTAATCCAGTGTAGGAAGCACAGTTTATTTGACACTTGAAAATAATAGCCTGGTAAGAATATAAAATTGTAATGGAACAAGAAACACTTTTGATGTGCTTTAAACCCACTTTTCTTATACTTAGAAACTAGAGAATCTGCTCTGCTCTAAATAAAGTTAGGAAACTTCTATGAACAAATATGTATTAGTTATTGTTTTACATTGTTTTCTAACAGGATAGTGATTAAGTCTGTAAAAATTATAAATATTTATTCTTCTCTTTGTCTGACTCAAAGTTTGGTAAATTCAGATGTTCACACCCTAATTTACTTAACAGTACTTTAAGTAACTTTATGGAGACATAAGAATGTATCTAGAACTTCAAGTTGGTGATTCAGGCTACTGCAAGCCTGACCAGCTATTGCATGTGAACAAATTTATGCTTAGCATAAAAATAATTTTCAGTTGAGGTTATCATGAATAAAAAACAAATTTGTCCATATATATATATATATATATATATATATATATATATATATATATATATATATTTTACATATATACATATTACTATTTGATTTTTGGTTTATATAAATATTATTTTTCTTTAAAAAGCAATATCATTTAGTATGAACACAAATGCCTCTGGAATAAAGGCAGCTCTCTAAAATTAGTACAGTTTTCTTGTTAAGAGTTGGGTGAAAAGCTGAAAAGATACAGCCAGAGAGAGGCCCTTGGCTATTGAATTTGTCAGAAGTTGAAGATATTAGCTGAGAAAATATTTTCTTTTCTTTGTTTTAAGAAATAAAGGATTTATTTTGGGTTGCAGTTGAAGAGGGATAAAGTCAATTTATAGTAGGGAAGATAGGGAGGTAAATAAAGAAGTCACAGGGACAGGGGCATGAGGACAACTGGTTATTTGGCATCCACCATTGGGAAGCAGGATTTAGGTCAGGACTACTAAGTCCCAAGACCTGTTCACTATAATTTACTTGCTATCAAAGTTACATTTACTAAAGACTTCACAGCTTTCTCAATCAGAACCACTATCTGGAGAATAAATGTTTAGACATATTGAGCATACATAGGGCATTTCAGATTCAAAATATACTTGGGTAGAGAAGCATCCTAAAAGAACCTAAACCAAGGTTTAGAATTAATTCTGAAAGAGGATTGTTCCAAATCTACTTTTGGTCATAAATTGACACATTCTAGGGGAACAAATGTTTACAACTAAAATCAAAGATGATTTTTTATAAACAATAGTGCCCATTACCAAGAATATCAAAATTCAGAACATCTTAATTCTCATTGAAAATAATAAGAAGTAGAAGAATAGATATAAAGTTCAACCAATAGCAAAGAAAAATTATGAATTCATCTAATTAATTCATGGGTATTTGTGGTGGTCTGAGTATGCTTGGCCGAGGGAGTGACATTATTAGGAAGTATGGTCTTGTTGGAGGAAGTATATCACTTCAAGGTTGGGTATGAAAACCCTCCTCCTAGCTTCCTATAATCAGTCTTCTCCAATTTGCCTTCTGAACAAGATGTAGAATGCTCAGCTCTTCCAGCGCCATGCCTGCCTGACACTGCTATGCTTGTGACCATGAAGATAATGGACTGAATCTCAGAACCTGTAAGAAAGCCCAAAGAGTTGCTTTGGTCATGTTGTTTCTTCACAGCTATAAAAACCCTAAGATAGTACAAAAATAAAAGCCAAAGACATTGAAATTTTAATTTTAGATCCATTATACATATCAAAATTGTGTAAAAATAAGAGATTAAAAATAACACAAATTAAATTTCTTCGTAAAATGTATGTCAGAAGCTAAATTAATAGGATGTAAGGGCTAACACAAATTTTCAGAGAAATGATCACTGGTACATAGGAATAGAAGCAATCCAAGAATAACATATTCAGAGAAAATAAAGACATTTTAATGAAAAGACTATCATAAAAACATAGCACAGCTGCATTATTTTGGGGCAATTTTTGTTGTTGCTGAAGTTCAACTGTTGTTGAAGCTTTCAAAAAACACAGTAAGAAGAAACAATAATCAAATAAATAATTACTTATTTTTTCCTATTCAACATAGTACTGGAAGTCATGGCCAGAGCAATTAGAGAGCAAAAGGAAATCAAATGGATACAAATTGGAAAGAAAGACATAAAAACATCACTATTTTCAGATGACATGATAGTGTATTTCAATGACCCCACAAATTTCACCAGAGAACTCCTAAAGAATAAAACGAGTTCAGCAAAATGGCTGGATATAAAATTAACTCAAACAAAATCGGTAACCTTCCTCTACTCAAAGGACAAACATGTGGAGAAAGAAATAAGGAGAAAGATACCCTTCACAATAGTCACAAAAATATGATATACCTTGGTGTGTCTCTAACTAAATAAGTGAAGGACCTGTATGACAAAAACTTCAAACCTCTAAAGAAGGAAATTAAGGAAGATCTAAGAAAAAAAAAAAGATCTCCCATGCTCATGGATTGGAAGGATCAACATTGTAAAAATGGCCATCTTACCAAAAGCAATCTACAGATTCAATGCAATCCCCATCAAAATACCAACCCAATTATTCATTAAGTTTGAAAGAGCAATGTGAAATTTCATTTGGATTAACAAAAGACCTAGAATAGCAAAATCTATCCTCAACAACAAGAAAATATCTGCAGGAATTACTATCCCTGACCTCAAGCTATATTACAAGGTAATTCTACTAAAAACTGAGTGGTACTGGTACAGAAATATGCCTGTAGATCAATGTAATAGAATAGAAGATTCAGAAATAAGCCCTCACATATATGGTCACCTGATTTCTGTCAAAGGAGCTGTAACATTCAATGGAAAAAGGAGAGACTATTCAACAAATGGTGTTGGTCCAACTGGCACTCAGCATGCAGAAGAATGAAAATAGATCTTTTCTTATCTCTTTGTACAAAGCTCAAGTGCAAGTGGATCAAAGATCTCCACATTTAACCAGGTACACTAAAACTATGAAAGGAGAAAGTAGGGCAAACCTTAGAACACATAGGCACAGGGGAAAATTTCTTAAACAATGGCTCATGCTCTAAGGTCAAAGATTGACAAATGGGACATAATGAGATTTCAAAGTTTCTGTAAGGCTAAAGACACTGTCAAGAAAATAAAATGACAGCCAACAATGTGGGAAAAGATTTTTACCAACCCCACATCAGATAGAGGCCTAATATCCAAGGTGTACAAAGAACTCAAGAAGCTAGACACCAGAGAATCAAACAACCCTACTAAAAAATGGGTTACAGAGCTGAACAAAACGTTCTCAATTGAGGAATATCGAATGGCTGAGAAGCATCTAAAGCAGTGCTCCTCATCCTTAACCATCAGGGAAATGCAAATCAAAACAACCCTGAGATTTCACCTCACACCGGTCATATTGGCCAAGTTCAAAAATTTAGATGACAGCAGATGCTGGCGAGGATGTAGAGAAAGAGGAACATTTCTCCACTGTTGGTGTGGTTGTAAACTGGTATAACCACTCTGGAAATCAGTCTGTTGATTCCTCAGAAAATTGAAAATAGTACTACCGGAAGACCCAGTTATTCTATTCCTAGGCATATACGCCAGAGAATTTGCAACATATAACAAAGACACAAGCACCACAATGTTCATAGCATCTCTATTTAAAATAGCCAAAAGCTGGAAAGAACCCAGATGTCCTTCAGTATATGAATGGATATAAATATTGTGGTACATTTACACAATGGAATACTACTCAGCTATCAGAAACAATGACTTAAAAAAAAACAGACATAATATGCAGTCACTGATAATTGGATACTAACCCAAGAATGCTTTGAACACCCCAGAAACAACTCACAGACTGTGTGAAGTTCAAGAAAAGAAAAAAAATAAAGGAAAAGAAAAAAAAACATTATGCTTAATCTTTACACATTAATAAAACCTTGACTTATTCTAGGTTACATTTTGTTTTACATGTATTTTATGCTCATTGTAAATAGTAAGATCTTAATGCACACTATCAAACCTTAAAAGAAAAGCCAAGCAGGGACAAAAATGTATTCATATACTTTTATGCAAAAATGCTTAAACTTTGTACATTTATCTTTGTCTTTTAAAATAAAGTTCTTCAATAAAAAATAACTTATTATTTTACAGAATTAAAAAACAGAATTCCATATAATTTCTGTAATGAAACTTAAGTACAATAACATGAAGGAAATCATATTTCTGGATATCATTTCAAAATATAAAAGCCAGCACTGAAGCAAAAACCTTGAACACAGCCATAGTGATTGGACATTATGTAGTGGGAAGCAGACCTGAGAACTAGGTCTGATTCATCATCATAAAAATGCAAGTGTGAAGACACTGAATCAAAAGGTTAGCAGTACTGAGGAAAGGAGGGTCTATCAAGCCAGAGTTTCTAATCAGGAATACACTTTACCAGCATAAAGACAAAATGAAAATGGTGTTAGATTTGGCCATAGGTTCAATTTTGAGTTGAAAGAGTTCTTCTATGCCCACTCTAACAAATGTAAAAAAAGGTTGTTTCAGAATGTCTAGGGTTCTCTTTTTTTTTTTTTCATTCTGATAAAAATGCCCTAATAAATAGAACTTGAAGAAGAAAGGGGTCATTTTGTCTCATATTGATGACTGCTGTGCATAGCCCATCACTATGGGTACCTCACACAGCAGAAGCTTGCTCCAGCTGGTCATTTCATGAGTTTAACAACTTTCAGCTTGTTTCTTTTTTTTATACAGCCCAGGACACCGGGCAGAAAAGGATATGACCCATAATGGGCAGGTCTTCCTTCCATCAACCTACCCAAATGCATGCGGAGTCCTACCTCAAATTAATACAATATTCTGTAAAGCTGACAATTAACAATGTTTATTGAAAAGGACAGCAAACAAACACCAAATCTATGCTTTTATAAATAAGCAATATATCACATTGACTAAGAATAAAGAATCTGGGAATAGCATGATAATCTCTTACCTATGTGACTTGGGACAATTAACGTTTTTGGGCATCAGTTTTCTGGAAAGTAAGTTGATAATAATGCTAGTACCTATCACTGAGGAATTTTGTAAACATTAAATTGTGGAAGGTGTACTGCTGTGTGATTGTAGATTAGTTTCATTTATTTCATTAGATACTGTACCAAAATTTTTAGTCCTTCAAGTAATATAATTCATTTGTATAGAAGAATACAGGTTGAAAATTTGGAAGTGTGGTTAATGACATAGTAAATGAACTTAAATCCAGCAAATGGCTGCTCTAGCAAAGGATTACATCTATGATTTGATTGGAATGCAGACATGACATATATTTTAATTGCACTGGTTAGAATACAGTCTTTAGTACATAGCTTTAATCCCAAACACTGACATCTAATCGAGGGTAAACAAAGGGACTGTTCAGAGAAAGTTTTGACAGAAGAAGTCAAAAACAGGATATGCCTGACTCTCATGAGAACAGACAGGAAAGAGAAGGTACTTAGAAACCATTGAAGAGGAGAGCGTAGACTTCTGCAGTGGTGTTCAGTTCAGTTCAGTGTTGTACCATTCAGAGCAGTTCAGAACAATCCAGTCAGTTTGGAAAGGGGTTTGAGGCTGAGCTGAACCAACCAGCCAGAATTCAGAAAGTGTTAGAAAGGGTGAGTTTATTCAGCATATTGGATGCTGAAACATTCTAGGCTGAAACAGCCTGAGACTGAAAGCTGAAACCGTCAATGTCCAATGGGCTTGGAGAAGATTAGATTTGAATGAGGCAAGAAGCTGCTGTAGGACATTGGATGAGGAATACTTAAATAGGAACACTCTTGGCTCAGCACAAACCATATTATCTGCACAGCTTGGGTATGGCTTTTACCTCATCCTTTCATCTGAGGGAATGAAAGTGACAGTTACATTTACATCTGCCACCCAAAATCATTTACATGACATTGTATGATCAGAAAAAAATAGTTCCAGATTTAAATATTTCTGGAAATTTTATCAGCACTTCCTACTATTAAAATGCTTTCAAAAGTTCAGGGTGGCACTAGACTATAACGAAATAGTTAACTAGAAGAAAGATACTCATTGTAAAGACTAATCTTTGGGAAGTTAATACACATTTCAAAAATATCCTCAATATCTAAGAGAATTCTCGAATTTAAGATTAATTCTAACAGTAAACTTTATACTCGAGCAAAAATATTTCTCAGTTGTATATTTATTGATTTAACTCTCATTTTTTTCATTTTTATTAGATACTTTCTGTATTTACATTTAAAATGTTATCCCCTTCTGCCACCCTGTTCCCATCCACCCACCCCCTCCACTTGTCTTCAGGAAGGTGTACTTGCTCCTAATCACCCTTTTTACCCCATTGCTTTGTCATTGGGAAACCGTGCCCTCCACGGGCCAAAGGCCTCTTCTCACATTGTTGCTAGACACTGCTATCTTCAGGGAGTTTGCTGTGAGATTATGTCTATTAGTACTATCAAAAGTTATTCCCTTAAAGTCTTGCCAAAATTATTGGCCAACTATAAGTTTAATAGGCTGACATCATTAGTGATACTAAAGTGAATGGGATATGTATAAAAAGCCTCATCATATATAAAGAGCTACATGTAACTAAGTAGTGATTTAAGTGTAAGAAATAGTCATTTCTAGGGAAAAGATCACCCCTTGGTTATCCAGCACCAAATGATCAACCACAAAAACATGTATGCAAGTGATATTATACAGATGAAGCAGGTTATATCCATGCAAATACTGACACTCACACACACACACACACACACACACACATATATATATATATGTGTGTGTGTGTGTGTGTGTGTGTGTGTGTGTGTGTGTACATAACAACATTTAATGAAAAAGGGAGTCATGAATTTGAAAGAGAGCAAGAAAATATATGGGAGGGTTGGAAAGTGCAATGTGAAGAGGTATATGATTTAATTACATTATTATCTAAAAATTAAGAAATAATTTAAAATATTATCTTTATAAGATCAGAAAAGATCTGAATTTTCCAAATATTTGAAATGCTTCAATCCACTTGTTTACAAGATACTGGCTTCATTAACTTGAGCTTATGGATGCTTAGTTTTGAAACACTCATAATTTTAATCCATTTTTTCAGTGAGAAAATTCTGTATGTTTTAAACTGAAGTATGAACCACAACAATAACAGCAACATTTCCCCAGTTTTTTCTTCATTCTCATCCATGCCTCCTTCCCAGAACTATATTGAGGAGCTTTGAAGTACATATTCCACAGGATATAGAAACAGGGAGTCATGGCTTTCCTACTCAGTATTCTCTTCAGTTGTTAAGCCAAGCAGAAAGCCAGAGTATGCGCACTTGAAGATCTGTAGAGTGATGGAATTCATATTCTGCTGTCAGCCACATTGTTCTGAGTGATGTCTCTTTTCATGTGCATAGATGCCAACTTATAGCTCTCTGTCTCTGCCTCTGTCTCTGATTCTGTCTCTGTCTGTCTCTGATTCTCTGTCAGTCTCTCTGTATTTCTGTCTCTGTCTCTGTGTCTCTCTGTCTTTCTCTGTCTCTCTGTCTCTCTTTCACACACACACACACACACACACACACACACACACACACACACACATACACACACACACACACACACACACACACATTCCTTGTCTGTGACTATACTTTGACCCATATTTGATCTTTTCCATATTTGACCTCTAGACACTACCACTAATGGTACAAACACTGTGGTTGGAACTCCACAATGACATAGCTTGATAGAAAATGCAGATAAGAAACAAACCATGAAAGTGTCTCTATAGATGTTTTCTGGACCCAATTTCAAACCATATTTGCTCTATTAATTTTCAAGGCTACTGATTTACCAGCAAAATTTTGGGAAGCTTAATAACACATATGCATGCAGGTCAAATATATTGTTTGGGGTCTAATGATGGCTATCTTAAGACAGCCAGTTTTTTCTTCTTCATACAGAGTTAAACAGAGTCAAAGCAAAGCATTTAGTGAATGATGTTTATACATAGAAAAGTATAGAACCTCCTAATGTGTGAAGAGTTTGAAGAGAGTTATGGTTGAATTGCTCTATCCAAAAAGATCAGAAATTTTCTTTCTCCCAGGAAAATGAACAATTTCTGTGGAAAACTAGGAGATACACGAATAGCCTGGCTATGTTTCCCGAGTATATGAAATCAGATCATCACATAACAAATGGTGAGGATAGCAGACGAGTATCACATGGACAACTCTAAGACGCTCTGTGCATAGTCTTAAAAGTCTAAAAGAGGAAAACATGTAAAACGTGGGAGTTTCTTCAGCCATATGTCTACAAAATTGCCTGGTTTTGGTGGTTTCACAAAAAAAAAGAAAGAAAGAAAGAAAAAGAAAAAGAAAAAAGAAAGAAAGGAAAAACAAAACAAAACATCAGTGTCTTCATGGAAAGTTGCTAGATTGGAAATAACAGAGTCAACTCCATGAGATGCCCACTAGCCATTGACTAGTGCACACACTGCCCTCTAATAAACACAAACAGGACAGAAGACTTTACAAAGATTGCTTTATCGGTGCTAAAAATGAGCTAGTCTTTTTATAATATACACTTGCTAATGGAAGGTAAGCTACCATTTGGTATCCTTTACCTTAAATCCTTTAAATTAAGAAAGAAGTATAAGGATTAAGCTTCACTTGTTCATGGGTAGTGAACTTTATGCTCTAAAATGGTTATAAAGCATGTCTTTCCAGTCCACAGATACCATTTCCATCAGTTGACCTGGAGTTATTTTAACATGGTATTGTTCTGTATCTTTAACCTCACATAGCACTGTGGCAGATGTAGATTTGTAGGGACAAAATACTAAAGGATAAAGTCTAAGCTGGTTTGACTGTGTAGTACAAATTGGCATATACATAGATGATGTAATATCAAGCAGGTTTTTGTGAATTCTATGAATTCCTTGAAATGAGGTTTTATTTCCCTGGCTTCTATGCAGATTTCTTATTTTGTGATAAGTGGAGGAGTGGAGGAGTGGGGAAACATTCTATTGATTCTAGCTGAAATTCCAGATTTATTATGGAAACAATTCCTGTTGTTATAGTTATAAGTATAAACATTGAGGAAGTGTTCAACGTATTTTGAAACAAGTGTCCCTCCTACTCTCTGCAATCAGCTTTAAAAAATGGCCTTTGAATGAATTGCCTAAGACATGCTATTTATTTCTGAAATTAGCAGAAAGGGACTGTTTCAAGATTCATTTAAATCACCTGTTTAACTGCCACAGAATATATTGAGCAATGTATTGTCTTTTTCTTTCTAAACAAATAAAGGCTATGATAAGACTATTCCATTTGTCATGCTAAACCTTGCTATCAGATCTTTATAAAGCAGTGTGCAAATGTCATGCTTACAGAAGATCTTAATCTGCAATCTTAATATTTTCATTTAAAATGAGCTTGCTAGAAGTTCTCATGGTTCATTATCCCTATGTCTCTATTCTCATTCAAATTATTGTGCTAACAGTATCCTATTTATTAGAATACCATTCATCTGAGAATATTAAAGATCTCTGATACAAAAAATCCTTAATTTCTCTGAAAAGCAGATTGGTCTAAGCTAACCTAGAATGCTATATCAAGAAACAAGAACAATGTAGACACTCAGCTCCCGGTCTCCAGATGAAACAACAGAATTGTCCTGCTCTGTTTTCAACACCTTAACTTCTTTCAAAATAAAGAGTTAAGGAGCCACATAACACTATGAAGAGGAAGAGCTTGCTATGATACACTTTGAAGTATGGTCAAATACTCTTAAACTGAAGACTTAGTGCAAAGACAACTGTCTATAGCAGTCATTATATGAATTCAGCTAAGGAATTTCCCACCCAAATGTGAACATTTAGAATTGTGGCGCATGATACAAAATGTAGACTCTCCAGAGTGTTTGCTGTAATTTTTCCAGCCTCAGTAGGTAAGAAATTATAAAGAGGGCAGTGCCTCTGAACTTCATGAAAGGATGAATCCATGGAACCATGGATCCATGATATTCTGGCTTATTTGGGTGTAGTGTGCTTAGTAGTGTCTAACTCTGATGAAAGATGTGTATCAGACAGTAGAACAACAAACAATAATTTCTTTCTTCTGAATGCAGCCATGTACTTTTAAGCTTTGATAACAAAAAGTTAGTCAGTATATGGATAGGGTAAATGTACTATAACAAGTTAACATTTGGAATGTTTACAGTACCTGAAGATACTAAGCAAAAATGTTAGGTAAACATATGCTCACAGAAATGATACTTACTGTTACATATTTTTATATTTTACATTGTAGAACATCATAATGCCATGCTGTTATTGATTAAGGAAAAGGCTCATCCTGTGTGTGTGTGCATACCTGTAACAATACACAAACCTTATCTGGCTAAGTGAAGATGCAAGGTGTAATTAAAGAAACTACAGAGATGCAAGAATATATTATATATGAGTTTGTTGTTCTGCTTTGTTTCTGAAGTAAAATGATGTCCAATATAACAGAAGGAAATCTGTAAAAACCCACAAAGATAATGCTTCAATGTTGTTCCTCAAAATATTATATTCTTGTCTCTTTCTGATTTTGCCATAACCAGTAATTGCTCAACCATGCTACATTCAGTTGACAGATTAACTCATTTCCTATTAAGGAAGAAGAGGATTTACAAAACAAGGTGTTGAATATAGTCTACAACCATGACAGCAATTGATATTCACATGACTTTAAAAATGCTGATAAATATAAACCTACTGATGCTCCCAAAGTCCAATGCAAAACAAAAACAGTGAGGAATCTCAAAGTCTCCATAATAATGAAAAGTAACAGTTTCTTTCTATTGTTGCTTTAGTTCCTAGAAGAAATTTACTAATTCACTGTATTGGCATTCTGTCTCTGCTTGCTGTTCTAATGCAACTTACTTTGTGAATGACAATCAATTGTGATCTAAGCAAACATGTCTTGCTCTGACATTTATAAACACACAGCTGCAGGAACAGATAAATATGGCACAATGTCTATTATCTGTGAATGTGAAAGGAATGATGCCTCTGCTACTAAAGCTCATACAGTATTAAAATTTTTAAACAGCATAACAGAACTATCCCTGAGAGACAAAGAGAATAGCAATATAATGTGAAATGACCACTGAATCATAAGTTAGGATTTATTATGACCACATGTGACATGATATATAGCAGGTGAGAATCCGTTGACAACAAATTTCATTTTCTTCAACTCACATATTTGGAAAATGAGGAAAAGGCTGTAAATGTATGAATAACATTGTAAACATCTCTTAACAATCTAGATGATGATGAAATGATTGAGCTCCTATCAAATGGTCTATGAAATTCTCGGTCATCAAAATGCCTTTTGAAACTGTAACTATTAGGTATTTCCAGATGAGCCGTCCTTAGATAAGCTGTCCTATGAAGTTTTGAAGACCAGAGAATTATATTAGATAGATAAATGTCTCTCATCATAGTCTCTATTTATTCTATACCTGATTTAAGTTTTCACTGATAAGTTTTGCTTTACTCAGGATTCTTTGATTTGCCTTTGAATAGATAAACACATTGTGAGAAAGATAGACATTGAGGGAAAAGGAGATAACAGTGCTACCAAAAGAAAGACAGGCCTTTTCTGGTTCTGAGCAAGAAAATAAAGAAGCTCACCTAATCACCTCTCTCTGAGAGTGTTTCACTTATAGATAACACTTTTAGGAATACAACAGCAGCTAGGAGATTAGAAAGATGGGTACAGTTTGGACTTCCAAGGGGACATCTGGCAATGTATATTGAATTGTTATTATTCCAGAGCAGGGATTATCTCTGTCATCTCATAAGCACAGTCCAGGATCATGGTAAAAATACCCTCAAGGTATATGATAACTCCTTACTAAATAAAACAAACTCAGAGTGTTGGGCTTTAAAAGACCTTATTATCATTAACATCTCAACAATGCATGATCCTCAACCAGTTTCTGCTCTTCTGTGGTTCCTGTAGGGTTTTGATGCCTACAGTGAAGCTTTCTTCAAAGGAAGTGGTTGTCCAAGTTTTCATTATTGGAGTCTAACATCTGAGTTTCTATAAGTTTTCATAACCTTCACAATCTGCCATTATGACTTCCAGTGTAGGAAGTTTGAAGCCACTGACCTAAACTTGCATTTAATGGCCTTAGTTAGTTAGAGAAGATGTAACAAAATAGCAAATTGTACAGTTTCCACAAACCATCTTTCCTCTTATATTTCTCACAGGACAGGAGGCCAAGGTTAAGAAGCTATACAACTTCTTTTCTGGAGAGTACATTATTTCTAGCTCGAAAGCAAACCCCTTTTCTAGAAGAACAGTAATTTTTTCATCTAGGTCATGACCCCTTGGAGGGCAGTTAAATGATCCTTATCACAAATGTCACATATCAGATATCTTACATATCATATATTTCATTTCAATTCATAACAGCAAAATTGCAGTTGTAAAGTAGCAATAAAAGTATTTTATGGTTGGGGGTTACCACCACATGAGGAATTTCATGTAAGGGTCACAGCATCACGAAGGGTAAGACTACTTACTGTTCTAGGATTCTTTGCTATGTGCTAAGGGAAATAACTAGAAAATACCTAATGCTTCCTTTTTTATAAGGATACCAGTACTACTAAATGAAGTCCTCTCTTTAGTGACCTCACTGAATCTTAATCGCCTATACAAAAGACTGGGCTCCAAAGGCAGTCACCCTGGAAGACCAGGCTTCATTATTGGACCTTTTCTGGGAATCATAAGTCAGTTCTTTAGTGGGTTTCAGCAGCTTATTTTTTACCAGAAGTTTACTTTCACAAGAGCTGGGTAAAGTGATGTTGGCTTTGCTGTCACTGACTAGAACACTTGACTGTATCGCCTGTGTGTTTGAAAGCACCTGAGCATGTTATATACTTGGACCCTCAGCTAAGATTCCTAACAACTCTGTGGAGGGATAATATCTCTTTTGGTTTGAACAGGTTAGTCCACATTTATCTGGAAGGAGAAAGAACTAACTACTTTTAATTCTAACCTGTCTTTATTGTTACTTTTACTTACCTGAATAAGTACTTACTGTACTATGCCACCTAATAACCCTTGGGGTTGTCAGTGTTCTCAGTTCAGAATTCAGTACCTAAGCCCACTCTCCAACACCAGCTGGATAGCTGCCCCATTGATCCATATGAGTGCCTCTCCTCTGAGAAACCTTTATCGCATGACAGGGGCTGGACATAGAGGTCTCACCCTGGGATTTTACTTGGCAAATGTTCCTAAATCCTTTGTTATTCTGCAGCTTTGGCACTAACATTTCAAAAGGCAACATTGGTTTTCATGCAGTTCAAGATTGTTTCCTCCCTAGAGTAATCCCTGGGAAACATTGTGCATGCAAATCTTAATGTCAGGGCCCCAGTCTCTAGGAACTAACCTGCATCTTTGGATTTCCTAGATAACCACATACTTACATTGCAAAGAGCATGTATTTTATTTGACAATGATACCTATTATATATAAAAATAGGTAGTTCTCATGACAGTGAAGATGAAATTGGGATTTAGAATTTCATTGTTAAATGAAATGTGTTCAACCCAAATGAGTGCTTTCTTTTCCTTGTATGTGCAAAGGGTTTAAATAGCAGGCTATATTTACTCCCCCTTCTCTCACAGATTCAGTGTACTGATGATTATTTGCTTGCTGGATGCAAGCATAGAAGGGTATAATTTTGCTAACAGCCTTTTCTGTTTCTGCTTTTTTTCCCCTTTCATTTTTTTTTTTTTTTTTTTTTTTTGACAAAGCCTAGATTGATGGGCTCCAAAGCTAACTCATAGGCCCTGGAATGTGATATAGGCCTCCATTTGATTATCAGCACTATCTCAAGTGGAGGAAGCAAATTACCATGTATTCAATTAGTTATTGATTCTTGACATACCAGGTCCAGGGGTCACTCCAGAGAGTGGTTGTGTGTGAGTAAGAAAATGCAGTAAGCAATGGGTTTTAAGAAGCTTGGCGCTGTTGAGACATTCAGTGATAGATCGCCCGAAATGGTTCATGTCCAACATCAGAACTGGGCTGCTTTGACAGGAGGTCAGGATAAATCAATGTATTTGGCAGTAGAATAAACAAATCAATTTTTAAAGAAAGAAACCAAATGAGTTTTTGAGAAGTCTTAGAAGTACTCTGTGGGTTTGAATAATTGAGACTCTGTATTTTCCCCCAGGGTCTTCCAAATTAAGAGAGAAGAAACCAGTCTGGGATATCACCCCTCCCCCACCACACACACATTATCCATGTCTTATCATTGATACTGTGTCTGTTCATAAGTAATTAGCAGAATTGGAATATGCACAGAATAATCACAAACACTTTATGATTCCAGCCTTTACTAACATGAAATATAAATCACAAATGATAGTCAATGTGACAGTGAGAGGGGGTTATCATTCAGCCAATTTTGCTAATTATCTCTAGGCATAGCAACCACTATTAAGTGTCAAAGAGACAAACAACAGTTAAATCTCATCAATGTCCAGACCTTCTGTTTCAAATCCACACACTCCAGTCATGCCCGGAGCACCAAAGGAAGGGTCTATTAAGCTCCGCATCATGGATAATAAAATTCAACTTATCATCTAATAGAAGTTCTGCTCACTTCTCTGAAATACACAAACAATTGGTTTGTTACAGGCACATCATTCTTTCCTGTGGCTGCTGCCCTTGCTCAGCACTCTGTAAGAAAGTATAGAGAAGGGCAGGAAGGAAGGCTATCTACAGTTGCTGCCAATGCACTAGGCTTTAGGCATCTTGGAAATGGGTGAGCATTGGTGAGGTCACTTGTTGGTACTAGTGACCATCATGCTTTTTACAAAGAAACTCAAAGGTTTTTCTGCAAGCTTGTCTGCCAAAGCAGCTTAATCACGCCCATCAGTGGGGTGTGAAGGCCTCCTCACAGGGACTTATTGAGGAGGGCTTGCTCCTCTGATTGAACAGCCACTGTGCATATGGTAAGCGATTGATCTTCTAAACAATTCCCTTTGTCTATCAAAGAAGAAAAATTGGGTTTGAGACATTATTTTCAAAACCTATGAATTGCTCCTGAGAAAAGCTACCAGATCCTGTCCAAACAGAATCTGAACATTTGAATTCATGCCTAATCTATAGGTTTCATATTTGAGAGGTCACATTATTTCCTCTCTTTTGGAGTGATAATTCTTTGTAAATGTCCTAGCAGGTAAGATCAGATAGTCTATTCCAAGGCAATCGTTACTTTTTCAAAGAGAAAATTTCTTGAAATGCTCACTAATATACTTAAAAAGTCAAGTAACAACAATTGGGGGTAGAAACCAGAAGTTCAGATCAAGTGTGATTTTAGAAATGATGAGGACCTGTCCCAGTAACCCCATGTTCATGTTAGTTCAAAAGACTGAAAGTTTCACAACCCAGGAACACTTTAGCTACACACGCACACGCACACGCACACGCACACACACACACACACACACACACGAAAAACCTGAGACCTACATTAATAAAATATGCTGTGCAGTTTTATTATCCAAAAATATTTGTAGTTCTAAGATCTCAGATATTAATGTAGAAATCAACAAATCTGTAAGGTTTTTATGGATAGATGTTGCTTTAGCCAGCAGCATGCATGTGGTCCATAAGGTAGGAAGGAAGCCTTTTTTTAAAATACAAATTCAAGCCATGTTGTAGGTTTAAGCAGTTACGTGAAGACAAAAGGACTATGGTATTTATGTCCACACTGAAGTTAACGTTTTTTAAATGGAAACAGTTTGTCATGTTCATGTTAAGTAAATGCTTAGCACATAATACATCTCAGAAACAAAACACCTTGGATATTTCTGAAGTTAACATTTTTCTAAGGCCTTAGCCTGGGTTTGTTAGACATTTTGATACCAAAAATATCCTTTTGCATAAAGGATATAAAATAATGCCAGTTGTGGCATGAGACATTCAAGATGTGGTGGTAGAAACCATGGAATATATGACTTAGAGAGAAGGTAGTGAGGCCGGTTTCCAACAATGGTTTGGGAGAACAAGTGCTGGAAGCTACTCATAATTCACCTGGAGCTCACACCAAGTCTAGCCAGTGGAGATGTGTTCCTATTACGTGGCAACAGTCCTCCTAGTGTTTCCCTAGAGCGGCTTACTGATGACTTTCAAACAGAATGTTTTGTGGATTTTTCAGTTTTTTCATTTTTTGATAGTCTCAGCTATCTATTGTACCAGACAAATTGACTTTGTAATTCACAAAATATGAAAATTATGATGAAGACTATTTATTTTCCCACCCAATTTATTATCCTAGTCTGTGCTTGGTCCTGTATCCAGTTGTCATGTGCATTATCCTCTCTCATAATGATGGATCCCCTACTCCTTTCTAAGCTAGAACACTCAGTAAAATATAGAAGACCTCTCATCTCTCTACATCTGTGGGAATTTAGACTACTCATAAGCATTTTCCTCCTTAGCTTGCATTTGCCTCCTTCAGCTGCTGATTGTTCTGAAGTTAGGCTCAAAGTCAGAAAAACTTCAACTCAACTCATATATATTCTTCGTAGTTATCTGAGATGAAAGGTTTGCATGTAAACTCAAAAGATCTTGACAATAAAACATGTTCTCTATTCTTCTAATTCTGAAATCAAATAAGAACAAAGGTAAAGGAATAACATGTACCTTAACCTGAAAATTTGGAAACAGCAACAACACACACACACATACACACACACACACACACACACACACACACACACACACACACACCACACACACACACACACACTCCCACACACACATACATACACACACATATACGCACACATACACACATACTCACACACACATACACACACACTCACACTCACAAACAAACACACACACACACTCACACACATACATTCACATACACACACTCACACACACATACACACACACAGAAACACTCACACACTCACATATACACACACACAAACACAAACACACACACACAAACCTGCTGGCCCTTCTGTGTTTATTGTTGCCTGCCTCTTTATACTGTGAACTTCTTGCTGCCCTAAGAGACTATGAAGTTTCATGAGAATAAATAAAGCTAATCAACTAGATAGTCAAACACACCAGATATGGAGAGGAAACAGTCTATTTGTAGCTATTTAATGGGAAGCCACAATGCAACCAAACTGACACTTTCCTAGCTGAGTGTTAAGGCATTTTTGACATGTCAATCCTACACTTCTGATGAGTCCCTTCAACCATCAGTGGAATATTACTTGTTCATTTCCACCTTTTTGAAAAGCAACTTTATGTACAAGAAAAAATAAAAAAAATCCTGATATTTTTTTAAGTCATAATAAAAGGCAATAGTGCCTAGTGCCCTTGCTCTTTTAACCTTTTTCTGAGAGAAGAAACTACTGTAACTGCTTCAGCAGCAGGAAGTGAAATCTGTGAAAGGGCATAGCAAATGAATCTCTTTCCCATGGGCGGTTTGATATAATTGTGAAAATTGTCTTGTAAAACCAACTGATGAATATTGGAAAGTAGGAATTCAGAAACGGTGAGAGGAAAAGTGTGTGTCTTCCTTTGTTTGCCTCATTCTGTGCAGTGACATGCATAGTAATATTTGAGCCACTCATTCACACCATGAACCTCAAGTGCCATGCCATAATGACCTATTATACTTGTGTATTAAATTTAATTTACCGAAACAGGCATTCCTTGTTATCTCAATATAGCCCAATAGTGAAGTCGAGTTGGAAATCAATTTTTGAATAACTGAATACTTTGTTTTATTGTTTTATATGTGAGAAATGATGCCCTCTCAGCTCATTCCAAAATCCTAACTGTGCCCAAGTACAACTAGACACTCCTAATCATACCCATGACTCAGTCAGAATCTTTTCATCTTATTCAGCACATCAATTATCTGATTACTCAAGTTTTAAACAGATGAAAGGGGACATTTGTGTCTGATATGAATCAAAGCCCTGTGTAAGGTTTCATAGATAGGACATTATATACTCATTATATTTTGAGTTGACAAGGAAAAATAATGACTCCAAGACTTCTGGAAGTTTACCTGAGTTAAATGCCTGGTAAAAGTAGAGAGTCACCATCTATGAAGAGAGGTTATAACATATAAGATGTAATTTTAATGAAAATGGATTAGAATGGGATTTTTTTCAAACCAAAGCCTAACTCAGTTTAGAGCAAAGCAGTACCACATCCCAGAAATCATTTGATTGCTGGACTTCAGCCATGCTACTTCCATTGCCCTGTGGATAGTAACAATGTTAGTTTCCAACATCTTTCTTATGTCCTATGCATCTCTTTCTCCTCTTGAGGTCTGATCTACTTCCTGTTTTGTAATTTCAGAGAAGCCCATGCTCTAGTCTTTGGACAACACTAATTCTAGGCATGTTTTATACAAAAAAAAATCCCTAACAGCAGAACCATAGGCTTATGTACTGTAGAAATATTCCCATCGATTAGTTTATGTACCATTGTCAGAAAGTCTGAGTACCCATGTCAGAGAGCTATCAGATTTCTTTTACCAGTTTAAAATGTGTACAGACAGAAGTCTAACTGCCAAAGCTTTTCATCCCACCCTAACCCTGAGGATTCTAACAGGGTGATTAGGAAAGACTCACAATGTAACAGTGACATCACATACATGAGAAGTATAATGTACCAGTTTTAAAAATCTATCCCCATCAATTCCACCTCATCCTGTGGTAACTCGAAGAGACTGCGTTAGTGTTAAATAGCCATAGGATTTTCACTCACAGCACAAAGTTTTTTCATAATATATCATACAAATTATTTTTGTTACACAAATTAAAACATCACTTGCTGTTTTTTTTAGAAACACAATATATTCTCATAGTTTTAATTTTCTCTTCTCATTTGTTTATAAAATTCCTTTCTATCTATAATTTTCTTTTCAAGATATATCAAGCCAGGGAGTGATACTTAGTAGAAGGGTTCTCATTATGCAGCTGTATATAGAGGTTTAACACCCTTCAGAACTAAGGTACTGATTTTAGTTTGATGTTAACAGATTTTTACTGCTTTAGACAGGCATGTCTATTCATCGTCAGGCTGATACTGAGTCCATCAGAACCTGTTACTTGCTGGAGCCTGGAACCATGCACTAACAGAGGCTAAAAAGCCACAGGTAAAAGCAATTATGAATCTACCTCTATTGCTAAATTTATTTGTTTTTTAAATTATTTTGTAAATTAGCTTTAGTGTGTCAAATATCCTAGGTATTCTAAAATGTGCAGAGAGAAACATTTACAGACAGAAATGGAAAAAAAAAATTTCAAAGAAGTATAGTAAATTTTCATCCACTTAGGAGTAAATCTAAGGTGCAGGAAAATAAACCAGTGGCTGTTTATTATCCATAAAGAAATTTTCAAATCAGTGTGGATTCAGTCCAGAATTCTCTATGGAGTATGGGCTCCAAAGTAATGGCTGCTAATGTGACCTTTCATTGGTTTATACAATACAATATGTTCTTGTTATTGATTTTGCATACAGTTTTTATTAATCTTTAAAACTTTGTGACTGCTGGTCTGTATTAATTTTATCAGATGATACTCGGACTTAAAGCTGAATTAGCAAATGGGCGGGCAGTGATATGACTCAGAGGGTAAAGAGGCTGCTCTGTGGACTGCCTGAGTTTGATCTTGGGGATCAATGTGGTGGATTTGGAGAATCAACCTTCCAAGTTGTCCTCTGACCTCTATATGAGCTTGGTAGCATGTGAATATGAGTGTATACACATGCAAACACAAAACTATATATGTAATAACAAATAAAAATTATGTCTTTTTTATAAATAATTAGCAAGTATTTTATTATTAGGAGAGATAAGGCACTATTGAGTGATTGGACTCAAACTATTTTATATTATGACTCCTTATTCTCTGTAAGCAATCATGGAACTAAGTTTATATTTTGATACTATTTTATTAATTTATATTGCAATTCATTAGTATTTTATTTCATCTATTCCATTATAGAACACATGAATCACACTGTGAATTAGACTTATGAATATGCAAATAGACTCATGATATATACATGTTAGTTTAAAATATAATGATCATAAAAAATATTATCTACCTAAATTCAGAACCATTTCTGAATACTGACTTCAGCCACTGTATGCTGAGTCTTTCTGCCAGTGGGTCCTTTCAAGTTGCCTGACACTCACAGGCTGGCAAGAGTCAAAAAATGCATGAGGGTGAACTGTGAGGTTGTGGGGGTTGCACAGAGATCGATCCCTTTGCTGTTCTTATTAAATTTTCAAAAGGAAAAAAAATGATGCTTTTTGCTACGACTTTGCTTTTCATTGTGCAATTGTGAAGTTTTTATGTACTTCAGACTCACACAGAGAATTAGTCTTAGTTACTGTAACAGTGTCTTTCACTGGGCACTGCTGCTTTTTTAGATGCTCTAAACACAAAAGTTCAGCTTCTTACCATAGCTGAAATAAATATGAAGATATTACTACTTAGATAATTTGTCTTGATACAGCTAGTCAGTCAAGATTATGTGCATTTTAAAACATCACATAAACTCTGTAGACCTCAATATAAATGTCTGTCTTTATGCAAAACTCTATCTTATATACAAAATATGGTTTGTTTTATGCTTTCAAAAGAAAATTATAAAAATAGTTAGACAGAGATAATAAAGTTAATTTTATCATAAGAACCAATAGAAACACATCAAAAGAAAAAAATAGTTTCAAAACATATACTGGTATTATCATCATTATCAATGCTCTATAAAATATTGATTTAATTTTAAGATCAATATTAACAAAACACTGAGTGTGATTTAGATAACGCCCTGATACCAGGTGACAGTGATACATCATTTTGCAATTACCTATTTATAGATGAATATATACTGTATTAATTCATAACCTTGGGCACTATCCACCTAGTAAGTCACTTTATTTTATTGCTTTTTCAGAAGACAATGTAATCAAACTCCTATTAATATCAAGGAGTTGATGTTTGACTATAAGACTTAGGTCCAACAATCACAGTTCTTACTTTGAATCTTCTGCATTATGACTAAAGGAACACTGGAAAATCCTTTACTTTTCTGAAGTTGTTTCTAAATGTGTAATCTGGAAGCTATAACTATAAAACAACCCCTCTTGCATGTGTTGCAGGAAGATTTTGTTGGAGGTGAAGAAAAACAAAATATCACTAGAAGTCTTTAAGATCTTAAATTTATAAGAAACCTTTATAGCAAGAAACAAATAAAATATCTTTTATGGCAATATTAATATATTATCAAAATGTTAAAAATGTATTATTTCCATGTACCAGTTTCTTTTTTCCTCTCTTAAAACTTTATTGTAAAAAGAGGATTACATATACAGATCTTAAAAGGCATTTTGGTATAACACTGTATGAATATTTTTGTCAGTACTTAATTCATTTAGAGGTTTGATAGCATGCATTCAAATTCCACTAGTTACCATAAGCATAAAGTACATGTAGAACAGAATGTAACATGGAAATGGTATTCTTGGTGAGTATAGATTAAGCATATTGATCTTTGAATAACAAAAATTGCAACAAGGTTATATTCTTAGCTTTTAGATTATTAGTGATTTAAGATCCAAGTGTACCACACTCTGAGAGGGTGCTATACATTTGTTTTTCCTAAGAAGGACTCAGGCTTTCAATTTTTTTTTTTTTTTTTTTTTTTTTTTTTTTTTTTTTTTTTGGTCTTTGTTTTCCTTAAGCTTCATATGGCTTGTGAATTGTTTCTGGGGTGTTCAGAGCTTTCTGGGGTTAGTATCCAATTATCAGTGACTGCATATTATGTCTGTTCTTTTGTGACTGGGTTACTTACTCAGGATAGTATTCACTAGATGAAACAATTTTTTTAGTAATTTCATAAAGTCATTGTTTCTAATAGCTGAGTAGTACTCCATTGCGTAAATATACCACAATTTATGTATCCATTCTTCTACTGGAGGACATCTGGGTACTTTCCAGCTCTGGCTATTATAAATAGGGCTGCTATGAACATTGTGGGGCATGTGCCCGTATTGTATGTTGGAGAATCTCTGGGTTATATGCCCAGAAGTGGAATAACTGGGTCTTCAGGTAGGACTATGTCCAATTTTTTGAGTAACTGCCAGACTGATTTACAGAGTGGTTGTACCAATTTATAACCTCACCAACAGTGGAGGAGTGTTCTTTTTTCTCCACATTCTCACCAGCATCTGCTGTCATCTGAGTTTCTTAACTTAGCCATTCTGACTGGTATGAGGAGGAATCTCAGGGTTGTTTTGATTTGCATTCCCCTGATGACTAGGAATGTTGAGCACTTCCTTAGTTTTTTTTTCAGCCATTTGTTATTCCTCAGTCGAGAATTTTTTGTTTAGTTATGTACTCATGCACCAGTTTCTTAAATCTAATTATCTTCTCATTCACAAATTTATTCCTAATCTTCCTCTGTTTCCATTAATTTTGCTCACTTGTAATTGCTTCAATTTTAGTTGTCAGCATACACAACGTGCTGTATAGACACCCTATGTTATTCATTTTTGATCTTCATCTTGATCACATCCTAGGATTTAGAATACAGAGGCCATTCTTGCTAGAAGGCTCTCACAATCAACACTCGTAAATACATATTTATACTGTTGTATTGACAAAGGCAGAATCAGATTTTTTTATCCTGCAGTTTAGTAGATATGATATTGAGCTTGCATGGAAAATAAAACTATATAGTGTCTGAAGATTATTTAATGTCATTTCCTGACATATCAACATGAGAGAAGAGGTTTACAGCCACAGATTGCTCAGATTTTCTTTCTTGGTTTTTCATTAATCTTTGTCCAAAATCCATAGTTTATCATGACAAGCTCAGGAAACAACATTCTGATATGCTACTTTCTATGTCAGAACCTCGATAGTTTCTCCATTTTTCAGTAGAGGAAAAACTGTTCCTAATGCAAACATGGTTCCCTGTAATCTTGTTCTATGATGTTCTTCTTATCCATCATTACTGAATATATCGCTTATATTGAGGCCAAACTTGAATGGTGTTATTTCCAAGTTTTGTCCTGAATCTATGTGATTGCATTCACAGGCATGGCAAACTTACCCTGGTTTTGTCTATTAAAGCTTTCTCTGGTCTTTATAAAGAGCTTAAGTGGCCAGTTTTAAAGCAGGACCATCTAATTAGCATTTTTCTGTTGTCACATCAGTAATGAGCACTTGGTAATGCTGATCTCTTAGTGGACACTGGACTTTCATGATATGCAAGGAGCTTAACAGTCTATTCTGGATTATACAATCCTTTGTATTTAAAATTTGTTTTATATCCAGACCTCCCTTAATACCAAATATAATTTTCCATTCCTAATAATAATATAGATCACCATCACTCATTACCAATTCTTCTATGATATGAAACAGAAAATCACTTCAGGCAATCAAATAATTATAATGACTGCCTCAGAAAAGCAAGCTTGATTTTACTATAGATATAAGAAGGCCTAATCCAGAGCATGGAGAGTGGGTTCAGGGATTAAGAACACTAGCTGCTCTTCTTTCAGAGCACCTTACTATGGCTCCCCAAAATCACACAGCAGTGCATTAACTGTTGTTGGCTTTAGTTCCAAGAAACTTATGCTCTATTTTGGCTTCTGTTGTGCACACAATATTTATATACTTCTATGCAAGCAAACTTGTATATATTCAAAATAAAAATGAAACAAATCGTATGGGTACTTTTAAGAAATCATAAGACATAACGGTTGTTCTTTCGGGTACTGATGTTTCTTTGGATGGGATCGCCTCAGACAACAGTAGCAGAACAGACCATGTATAAGAACCTATGATGTGAGAGACGTTCTGCTTTTCCATCCTTGCTTGTCCCATCCTCCATCTTTTCAGCTTGACGGTATTCATGTCACCAAGCATGGCTGCTGACACTGGCCCATGCTTTTTCCCCAGTATTCTAACTGATTCAAAGATACTTTGATGGATGTGATAATACTGCCTATCTTTCAGAGCCTGGGTTTGTCATTATGTAACAAATCTGAGGGCATGGACAAGTCCTGGCTGTTCTCCTTAAAGGTAATGTGTTCCTACATTACAAACTATATTTATTGTCTTTTAGAATATGTTTGTGTTTACAACTCCTTACGATACTGACTTTAAAATGTGAGTATTTTTCAAACATTTGCAATTGGAAAATCAGTTTTGTAGCCAGTCAGGTAGAAAAGGGAATTACAAAGTGTGCTTAGAGACCAAAAATTTTTTCTGTGATTTACTTAACTAGATTGTGTAAATCTAGCCTATGCTGCAGTCATTTCTAGACTCTGACCGCTTAAGCAAATTAAATTATTTATCTGGTGATGTTTTCTGTGTCTCTTTCACAACACATTATCACTAAAATAAGGAAAAATCCAGAATAATATTTTTAATCATTTGCCTTGTTGTAGGTTCTTCCAGGTTATTCTCTTAACTACCCTTTAATGTAACTTCATCGATATACCATAGCTGCTGAATTGTCCAGAACTGCAATGGCTTCTATCAGCATGCATTGTCTGACTCCAGGGAGGGCAGGGAGTGTTCTAAAACCTTTCTACTCCACATTTTGTCTACAAACCAGAACCATCAACATCACAGCAGAATTTACTGCAAATAAAGTTTCTCAGCTATGGACCTCAGACCTCACACCCAGTAAGTGGTTCCTAAAGGAACCGGAGATGCAGATGTACTGAAGGAGGGAGACAGCATGCTAGATGTCTTGTTTCTCAATGTTGATCTGTCTTCCAACTGAAGAAAGTACAAAGAATTAGTACCAAGAATAAAGTCTTTTGCTAGAAATACACATTCAAATTTTGTTCTACCTTAAACTCAAGGTCAAGGTCATTGAATTTACTAAAGAAGACAAAATAATGGAAGCAAATTATATACTCTCTAATTCTATTGACAGATAACTGATTACTACATTTTTCAGGCGTGATATGACTAGAGAAATCCTCAGGATTTTGCAGAGGGGAAACCGGGAAAAGAGATAACTTTTGAAATGGAAATAAATAAAATATTCAATAAACAAAATCAGGAGTTCAGTGACGTCTCTTCATATAATCTGACATTAATGTTTTCTACTTTTGATGCATCAATTCAAAAAAATGTTTTGTTTTTAATAAAATAAAATTCATTTTACAGTATGAGATTTTATAAGAAGAATTGATTTTCTTCACTTTGGCATTATTAAAATGTAAGTAGTTTCAATGAAATATTGAAAATAAAATGGATAACACAACCTGCTGCTACGCAACATCCATCTAAAATTGTTATCTCTTTTGCAATTTAATTTCTTTAACAGAGAGCTTGGGGATTATCTCAATAAAAAAAAACTTTTATGTTGATAGTGTAAATGTACAACCATGAAATTATTGTTTTAAGCAACAAGTTAAAAGAAACTCATCTATAATAGAAATATCTCCATGTACAAAGAGAGCAATAAATTATTTCAATTATTCTAAGAACTAAAATCACTGTGTACATGCAGTAGCTTACAAAAAGGAGGTAAATTAGTCAGTGGGGAAATATCTCTCACACCAGTACTTTGTACATCATCTAAGTCAGACTTTATCTCTCTCAAGGCATTTTTAACCTCTAATCATATTTTGCCTAAGTATTTTCTAATCAAGGCAACTCTTACTGTAATTCTCATTTTAAATTGGTCTCTGCCAAGTATACAATTATTCACAACTTTAAAGCTTTTGGTATGATGCTTTTATAAGACCGTTTATCACTCTGGGTAATATTTATAGACACATTCTTTCATTGCCTCAGAAATAACTTATACTGCTCAATATTTTCTATGGGAAATGTGTGTAATGCCCCGCTTAAAACAAGAATAATGATTTTTACTGAAAGTTGCTAATAGCCTTAGATTAACTACTTTAACAAACCTGAATGAAGTAAAAAGCTACTTTAAAGGACGGGTACCAAAGACTGGTTTAACTGAGGATGATATATTCAAATACCCAGAAATCACAAGTCCAAGCATTATCTTTAAATACTTTTGATGTGTGTTTGCTGACCTTTTGTATTTACCAGGGAAGGCATAGCTGGTTTGAAATGAAAGGGAAGAATTAAAGTCCAAACAACCAAACATAAAATGTTCTCTCCTTGTGACACATGTCCTACTGATCACAGAAGGAACTCTAACATCATTATTTTCCAAAAATATCCTAAGTCAATGAGGTATAAACTTCCTGGCATACCTGAACAAACATTCAGTCCTAAATTTTCTTTACTCATTGACTGATTGTCTTTCTGTCTGGTGCTTATATTTCCCCCTGGAAACTCTATCCTTAAAACAGTTTTGGCAGAATTAAATTTTATGCACGAAAGCTGCTATAGACTTTTAATGAACCCAGGCTACTTATTTGGGTGATTACATATAGATAAAACAAACAAACAAATTTTAGATACTTAGAAATGGGAAATTTAGGAAGATGAAAAGAACACACACACTGTACTCTGAAATATTACAACTTTAAAAAGAGTCTAATTTAAAACAGTTGAACAAATATAGTCTAAATATGAATTTTAAACATATTAAAAAGGTTGGTATAGCTAGGGTTGGTAAATATGAGCAAATATAAAATTCTTCACATATTTTGGATTTGAGAAAAATTGGTAGTATCTTTGTGCAAAATACATTGCTGTTATTTAATGAAATACTAACTGCACATATTAGTTGAGTCAGAAACTTCAGTTTTTTAAAATTGTATTATTACTTAAAACACTGAAAATATATTTAACATGAGTTGCTTAAATCACTGATCTTTATTGGTAATGTAAACGTGTAGAGTCTACAGAATATTTAAACAAGTGTCCAAGAGATTTCATTGAGCAGAAGCATTAAAATACATAGAAAAGAATGGGTTGCAAACTAATACAACCACTCTGGAAATCAGTCTGGCAATACTTCAGAAAATTGGACATAATACTACCTGAAGACCCAGCTATTCCACTTGTGGGCATATACCCCAGAGACACCTTAGTACACAACAAAGATATATGCACCACAATGTTCATAGCAGCTCTATTCATAATAGCCAGAAGCTGGAAAGAACCCAGATGTCCTTCAGAAGATGAATGGATACAAAAATCGTGGTACATTTACACAATGGAATACTACTCAGCTATCAGAAACAATGACTTGACCAAATTCTTAAGAAAATGGCTGCATCTAGAGAATATCATTCTGAGTGAGATAACCCAGTCACAAAAGAACAGACATAATATGCAGTCACTGATAGTGGGATGCTAACCCCAGAGGCTCGCACTGCCCCAGAAACAACTCACAGCCTGTATGAAGTCCAAGAAATAAAGAAAACAAAACAAAACAAAACAAAAAAAAATCTTTACACAACAAGAAAACTTTGACTATTTCCATGTTACATTTTGTTTTACATGTACTTTATGCTCATTGTAACTAAGTTTTCAACGCATACTATCAAACCTTGAAAAAAATCAAGTACTGCTTAAAAAATATATTCATATAGTTTTATGTAATAATTATTTTAAAATCTGAAAAAAGTACTGACCAAAATGTATTGTATAATTTTATGCAAAAAAGCTTAAAATCTGTACATTTATCTTTGTTTTGTAAAATAAAGTTGTTAAAAAAAAAGAATGAGTAACATGGAGGCAGACATAGACGTTCCTCTCTGCACATCTCTATGTAGATACTGGTTGTTATGAACAGTTTATAAGGGATGAAATTGTACAGGATGAAACTCTAAAGTGGATAAACACTTTTAGCATTATCCAAATACAAAATTAGCATATACAATTAGCAGTATTTCTATATATTGGACAATTATTCTGAGAAAGAAATTGGACGAACTATTTATTCATGGTAACATTAAAAAATTAAATATCTTGTAATAAACCTAACCAAAAGACTTATACAATAAATACTGAAAACTCTAAAAAAAAGAATGATTCTAATGTTATTCAATATTATTTTTCATTTTTATATAATTTTGAAAGTGAGGGTATATGGAGGTTTCTATATAGATATAGACAAGTAAGGATATATATAGAAACTATATATATATATATATATATATATATATATTTATATAGTGTTTATAGCTATAATTGAAAAAAATACCAAAATGCTGAAAACGTTTGTACTGCTAGATTGCACCCCAGGATAGTTTTTCCATTTTTCTTTGTGATTGTTGGACTCATTGCTTTGAGATAGGGTCTTATTTTGTAACCTACAAAGGCCTTTAACTCATTATGTACCTCTGTATGGCCTTGAATTTGCAATCATCCTATCTCTGGCTCTGGCTCTCAAATACTGGCATTAAAGGTCTGTGCAACAATACCTTGCAGGATATTTTTTTCTACATTATTCCTCCATATTTATTGCGATTTGTGTTTTAAGATATACTTCTTTTGAATTTGTGCATGTATGAGTATTGTACCTGATTACATTTCCATGCATCACATGCATCCCTGGTACCCATGGAGGTCAGAAGTGGAACTTTCTGAAACCTTAGCTAAAGAGGTATGAGCTGCCATGGCTGCTGAAAACTGATGTCAGGTCCTCTTTAAGAGCAGAAAATGAATCACTACTGAGCCATCTCTCCAGCCTCTCACTTTGTTTTGAAGTTTCCATTTTGTTGGATAATGAAAGCCTAACATAATAATGATTTTAAAAGGAAGCATGCCAGCACATAAATCCTTGTAGATCCTCTTTATTAAAATCCTTTAGTAATTTTGCAAAAGAATCAAGACATAGCACTTCTGTAACTCAACAGAAAATAAAGGGGACAAAGCAATGAGTGCTAGTTAATCGAGTTTAAATTTAGAAGGATGGTGGAAGCAGAAGTCCTTTTATAATCTTTCATATACCAAATGCAAATGAAAAATCCTGCAGTCAGCCTCAGTATAGCCTAGAGAGCATGTCTCCCATTCTGGTATTCTACCTGCCACAAAGGCATCAAACTCATGTTGCTGGTCACCTGCCTTTGTCTCAGACACTGAAAATTAAACTCATAGGCCAGCTTATGTTTTGCTTAGCTTAAAGGCATTGCCTTGAATGTCTAAGTGTATGGTATGTAACACACTATGTTTAAATCATCCACAGCTGCTGTAGATTCTTTTTTCACAGACCTATAAAATATCAATAATTCAAAATTGCAAGAAGATATTTGCATAAAGCCTCTACCTGTACCTGAAATGCTAATGAAAGTTATTAGCTTCTGGGATGTGAAGAGTCATAATTTATCAAGTCCATAGAACTTTGCTAGTCAGACATTCTTTAGTGGGTGTTCCTACATCCAAGAGTATATGGGTAGTACATCTGGACTTCATGGGTTGATTTGGGAGGTATATAGATGAGGATTTGGGAATGGCAAGGACATAAATATGGCAAAAACACATCACACACATTTCTCTAAAATATAGTAACTCTCTTATATTTTAATTAAAATAAAATAAAGTATATGAGAGCTTTTGTAAAGCTCTATAATATATAAAACACAGCAAAGATTATAAATTTGTTGAGGTGTGAACAAAAGTCAGAATGTTTTCTTGACCTTTCAGTGATCCAGCACCTTGTTACTAAGGCATTTTTCTGACAGTTTCTGAAGTACAGGTGCAGGGGGGGTCTTCATCTTGCTTGTTTATTTTGTAGTTCACTGATATTCCTATAGTAATGCTCAGAAATCAATAAAATATCTGTTAACAAATATTTTATTTAATAATGATATTCAATGAAAACAAAAATCACATCAACATCAAAAACTCAGATTTTGAACAAAACCAACATATAGAAAACACAATATCCTTCATAGATTCTCTGAGTTCATTGTTAGACACAAATCTCACATTGTTTTAAGGAAAAAAAGGAAATCTTGATTTATGTCAGTCCCATGACTTTAAAGAACATAAAATGTCTCCATAAAGCCATAGAATCAAAGCCTGGTCCCATCCATTGTAAGTGGATGCAACAATCCAATAGACATTGCTTGACCTCTTCTGCCTTCGTTTTATGTCTCTCATTATTTTTATTTACTTCTCACCTCTATTGATGTGTTGGGACTTTTCACATGCTCCCACAGCATCCAAACTCGGTTCAGAGCAAGGCAAGGGAACAAAACATAAAAACCAGGAACACTGAAAGTTACTTAAATTTAAAGGATTGTTTTCAGAGAGTATTGAACCTTGCTCTGTAATATACCTTCATATTCAATCTAAGGTAGTAAGAATGTCTAATTCCCCCAAATATTTATGTTCTCCAGTTTCAAACCTTCTATTTGATAATGCTTGGCTTTCTGGCTACAGCCTAGGTAAGGAAAATAGAAGGGAGACTGTGAGAACAGAAGATGAGATGGTGGACAGAGGCCTCAGCATGGATGCTTTATAGCAGAATATTCCCCTGTAGTATGTTTCCTTTAAGAGGTCAGAAATTCTCCCAAGGCCCTTTTTTCTCCCTGGCTTTCACCTGGATTAGATTGTGGAAAAAAATTATCAGACTGTCTTCCATTCATATACCTAAACAGAACATATTAACGTCACGGTTTTTAAATGAATAGTATTTTTTAATCCACATGTAAAAAAACTAAAAGATTAAAAAAAAAAAAGTAACTTTAAAAATGTAGCTCAATACCTGACCTTTTCAGAACTTTTAACACAAAGGGGTGTTGAATTTTGTCAAATACTCTCTCAGATTCTAGAGAGATAATTATGTAATTTTTTTATGAGTTTCTTTATGTAGTGAATGACACTGATAGATTTCCATATATTGAACCATCCTTGCATCCCTTGAATGAAGCCCACCTGATCATGGTGAATGATCACTTTGATGTGTTCTTGGAATCGCTTTGCAAGAATTTTATTGATTATTTTTGAATCAATGTTCATGAAGGAAATTGGTCTAAAGTTCTCTTTCTTTGTAAGATCTTTGTGTGGTTTAGAAATGAGTGCAATTGTAGCTTCAAAGAATGAGTTGGATAGTATTCCCTCTGTATCTATTTTGTGGAATAGTTTGGAGAATATTGGTATTAGGTCTTCTATGATGGTCTGATAGAATTCTGCACTAAACTCAATGGGTCCTGAGTTTTTTGTGGTTGGGAGCTTTTTGATGACTGCTTCTATTTCCTTAGGGGTTATGCACTGTTTAAATGGTTTATCTGATCCTGATTTAACATTTGTACCTGTATCTAGAAAATTGTCCATTTCCTCTAGATTTTCTAGTTTTCTTGAGTATAGGCTTTTGTAATAGGATTTGATGATTACTTGAATTTACAGGGTTTCTGTTGTTAGGTCTCACATTTCATTTCTGATTTTGTCAATTTGGTTACTATCTCTTCACCATCGGGTTAGTTTGGCAAAGGGTTTATAAATCTTGTTGATCTTATCAAAGAACCAGCTCTTGGTTTTGTTGATTCTTTGTATAGTTATTTTTGTCTCTATTTGGTTGATTTCAGCTCTGAGTTTGATTATTCCCTGCCATCTACTACTCTTGGTTGTATCTGCTTCTTTTTATTCTAGAGCTTTCAATTTTGCTGTCAAGTTGTTGGTGTATGTTCTCTCCAGTTTCCCTTTGGAGGCACTCAGAGCAGTGAGTTTTCCTCTTAGTACTGTTTTCATTGTTTCCCATAAGTTTGGGTATGTTGACCAATCATTTTCATTAAATTCTAAAAATTCTTTAACTTCTTTCTTTATTTCTTCCTTGACCAAGTGTTCATTTAGTAGAGCATTGTTTAGCCTCCATGTATATGTGGAATTTTTGTTGTTGTTGTTTTTGTTATTGAATATCAGCCTTAGTCCATGGTGATCTGATAGAATTAATGTTCTATTAAATCTGTTAAATCCATGTGGTTCATAACTTCTGTTAGTTTCACTGTGTCTGTGTTCAGTTTCTGCATCCATGATCTGTCCATTGATGAGATTGTGGTATTGAAGTCTCCCACTATTATTGTGTATGGTATAATATATGCTCTGAGCTTTACTAGAGTTTCTTTTAAGAATGTGGGTGCTCTTGTATTTGGAGCATAGATGTTCAGGATTTAGAGATTTTGTTGATAGATTTCACTTTTGATGAGGAAAATGTGTCCTTCCTTGTCTTTCTTTGATAACTTTTAGTTGAAAATCAATTTTATTCAATATAGGATGGCTACTCCAGCTTGTTTCAAGGAACTATTTGCTTAGAGAGTTTTTCCCAAATTTTTACTCTGAGGTAGTGGCTGTCTTTTTTGCAGAGATGAGTTTCCTGTAGGCAGCAAAACGCCAGAATTTGTTTGTATATCCAGTGTGATAGTCTATGTCTTTTGATTCGAGAATTGAGTCCATTGATTTTATAGCATATTAAGAAATAGTGATTGTGGTTTCCTGCTATTTTTGTTTTTACAGGTATAGTTATGTTTGTGTGCTTTTCTTCTTTGGTGTTTTTTGCAAGAGTATTAGTTTCTTGATTTTCCTACCATGAAATATTCCTCTTTGTGGAAGAGTTTTCATCTATTATCCTTTGTAGGGCTGAATTTATGGACAGATATTATGTAAATTTGTTTTTGTCCAGGAGCATCTTGGTTTCTCCTCCTATAGTGATTGAGAGTTTTTCTGGATATAGTAAGTTGGGCTGAAACTTGTTTTCCCTTAGGGTACATATGATGTCAGTCCAGGTTCTTCTAGCTTTCATTGTCTCTGTTGAAAATCTGGTGTAATTCTGATCAGTCTGCCTTAATATGTTACTTGTCCTTTTTATCTTACTGCTTTTAATTTTCTTTCATTGTTTTGAGTATTTGTTGTTTTGAATATTATTAGTCAGGAAGAATTTCTTTTCTGGTCAAGTCTATTTGGTGTTCTGTAGGATTCTTATATGTTTGTTGTCATCTCGTTTTATAGGTTAGAGGAATTTTCTTCTATAATTTTGTTGAAGATATTTACTGTACCTTTCAATTGATATTCTTCACCCTCTTCTACACTTTTGTCCTCATGTTTGGTTTTCTCATTTTGTTCTAGATTTTCTGGATGTTTTGGCTTAGAATCTTTTTGATTTATGCATTTTCTCTGACTGTTGGGTCAATGATTTCTATGGTATATTCTGCTCCTGAGATTCTCTACTCTATCTCTTGTATTCTGGTGGTGATGCTAGCATCTGTCTCCTGATGTCTTTCCTAGGTTTTCTAACTTCAGGTTTGTCTCCTTTAGTTTTTTCTTCATTCTTTCTATATCTGTTTTAAGTTCCAACATCTGGTTGTCTGTGGTTTTCTCTAGCTCTTTAAGTAATGTTTGTATTTCCTTTCTAAGGGCTTCAACTTCATTTCTTGTATTCTCCTGGTTTTACTGTAGTGTGTTATTTATGCACTTTAAAGAAGTTCAAGACCTCAGGGCACATACTTAAACAAAGTAAATGCAATATATAGCCAGAAGTGGCCAGCATCAAAGTAACTGGTGAGAAACTTGAAGAAATACCACTAAAATCAAGGACTAGACAAGGCTATCCACTCTCTACCTATTCAGTAGAGTACTTGAAGTACTAGGCAGAGTAATAAGTCAACGAACAGAGCTTAAAGGGATACAAATTAGAAAGGAAAAATGTAAAATTTCACTATTTGCTGATAATATGATAGTATATTTAAGTGGCCCTAAAAATTCCACCAGAGAACTTTTACAGCTGATAAACAACTTCAGCAAAATGGCTGATATAAAATTAATTTAAGCAAAGCAGTAGCTTTCATTGACTCAAAGGACCAACATACTGAGAAAGTAATAAGAGAATTGACATCCTTAACAATTGCCACAAAGAATATAAGATACCTTGTTGCCACCTAGCCAAGCAAGTGAGGGATCTTTAATGACAAGAGCTTCAAGTCTCTGAGGAAGGAAATTGAAAAAGACCTCAGAGGATGGAAAGATCTCCCATGCTCCGGGATTAAAAAGATATCCATTGTAAAAATGGCCATCTTGCCTAAAACAATCTAAAAATTCAATGTAACCCCCATCAAAATTCCAACTCAATTCTTCATAGAGTTAGAAAGAGAAATTTGTAAATTCAGTTGGAATAATAAAAAACCCAGAATAGCAAAAACCATTCTCAGCAATAAAATAACTTTTGAGGGAATTACCATCCCTGACCTCAGCTGTATTAAAGATCAATTGTGATACAAACTGCCTGGTATTTATACAGAATGAGGCAGTTAGACCAATGGAATAGAATTGAAGACAGAGAAATGACCCACAAACCTATGGTCACTTGATCTTTGACAAGTGAGCTAAAAACATTCAATGGAGAAAGAATAGTCTCTTCAACAAATGGTGCTGGTCATCTGGCAGTCAGCATACAGAAGAATGCATATTGATTCCTTTTTATCTCCTTGTACAAAGCTCAATTCCCAGTGGATGGAAAAATTCCACATAAAACCAAGTACACTGAAACTAATAGAACAGAAAGTGGAGAAAAGCTTAGAACACATAGCAACAGAGGAAAATTTTCTTAACAGAACACCAGTGACATATGCTTTACGATCAAGAATCAACAAATGGGACCTCATGAAATTGCAATGCTTCTGTAAGGTCAAGGACACTGTAAAAAGGACAAAATGGCAGCTTATAAATTGGGAAAATATTTTTACCAATCCTACATCTGATAGAGGGCTAATGTCAAAGATTTGCAAAGAACTCAACAAGTTATACCCTAAAGAATCAAAGAATTCTTTTAAAAAACTGGTGTACAGAGGTTCAAAAAGACATCTTAACTGAGGAATATTGAATGTCTGAGAAGTACCTAAATAAATGTTCAACATCTCTAGTCATCAGAAAAATGCAAATCAAAATAACACCTCACTTTCATCAGAATGGCTAAGATCAAAATTTAGGTGACGGCAGATGCTGGTGAGGATGTGGAGAAAGAGGAACACTCCTCCACTGTTGGCAGGATTGTAAACTCCTACAACCACTCTGGAAATTAGTCTGGCTTTTCCTCAGAAAATTGGACATAGTGCTACCTAAAGACCCAGCTATATCACTCCTGGGCATATTCCCAAAAATAGATTCAATATCTAACAAGGACACATGCTCAATAATGTTCATAGCAGCCTTATTTATAAAAGCCAGAAGCTGGAAAGAACCCAGATGTCCTTCAACAGAAGAATGGATTCAGATATTGTGTACATTTACACAATGAAGTACAACGAGTTCTTGAAATTCCTACGCAAATGAATGGAACTTGAAGGTATCATCCTGAGAGATTTAACCCAGTCACAAATGAAATGTCATGGTATATATTCACTTATAAGTAGACACTAGACCCCCCCCCCAAAATGAGCTTGGAATCCCCAAGAAACCATCCACAGAATTTAAGAAGCTCAAAAAGAAGGAAGACCATATTGTGGATGCCTCAGTTCTTCTTAGAAGGGAGAACAACAAACAAAAGAGGGGAGAAAAAATGAGGTCAAATAGAGGAGCAGGGATTGAAGAAAAATCAACAGAGACTGCTTCACCTGGAGAACCACCACATATGCAGCCACCAAACCCATGTACTATTGCTGATGCAAAGAAGAGTTTAATGGCAGGAACCAGAAATAGATGTCTCCTTAAAGACTCTACCACAGTCATACAAATACAGATGAGGATGATTGTAGCTAAACATCAGACTGAACACAGGGACCCCAATGAAAAAGATAGATAAATGACCAAAACTAGCTGAAAGATATGCAGCCTCACATAAAGAACATCAGCAGCAGCCAAGGCACTGAGGTGGAAAGTGTGATTGGGAGAGTGAGCACCTTCATGGAATCAAGTTAAGGGAAGAAGGAAGGGGAGTGGGGAGAGAAGGGTATAAAATTTAAAATGTAAATACAGAGGATATCCAATAAAATTATTTAAAAATGTAGCTCAAGTTTAATGCTGTCAAAATTCAAAAGTATCCAACGGTAAATGGTATCCTGTCATGTTAACTGCTATAGCGCTGTTTCTGAAATTTTGAGCACTTGCATTCAGATGTTATCCAATGACCACCTGTCCTGTTTTCCCCACTGCACATAGCTGAGACTAATGCCCCTGCCTGCTGGCCAACTTCTGACATCGGATAGGCTCCGTCCTGTGCATCAGAAGCCAGCATCATAGCTTAAGAGGCAAGTGACTAGTGCTCAAAAGCTCAGAGCTGGGGTCAAAACTTTCCTTCAAAAGAAGAGCTAGTGACTCATCCTAGGCTGTAGGTACACCCCTACAATTTCCCAGTATGTTTCTTTCTAACGGAGAACTAGCCCTTTTTCCTGATTTTGAGGGTTCTCCTGAACCCCAAATTCTTTCAGCTGACAACTACCTGACAACGTCTGTCACATGACTGAACAGATTCTCCTAAAATAGTCTTTCAAACAATTTCGACAATTTTGCAAACACTGCAACTTCCTCCATTTTCATTTCTGCATTTTGTTGCACCAGAAAACAATTGACTATGTCTCATAAATTCATTTAAATGTTCAAATTAATCAGTTTTCATTTATTTTCTCATTTCTTCACCTTCTCTCTAGAGTGACATTTAAATGCCATGGCCTTAGACAAGGATCTTGATTAGAAAATTTGAGAACAGCAGTGAATTCTACCTCTTTACAATTTTACTAAGTGCCTACTAGGATTAAAGAGCTGTAGATGTGGAAAGCACAGGTACCACCTCTGATAACGGATAGTGTATAAAGATAGACTTTCTTCCTTCGGGTCATTATTAGTTACTAAATCTCGTTTGAGGGGAACCCCCTCCCCACACCTTGGAAATCCCTTTTGTATAATCCTGACTTTCCACATGAATCATTAGCTTTCCTTTCCTCAAGTGCTCAGAGATGGATCTGCCCAGTTCTCTTTTTGTCTCCTTCCTGAGAAAATACATGTCCTTGACAGGGAGCTTTTAGTTGTCTCATTTTCATCAGTATAAGTTTTCAATGCAAAAGATAACTAGTGGGGAATGGGGGCTGTTCTTGTGCCTTTCTGCTACACCATCTGCTACTTACCATAAGTATAAGAATGAGAGAATCTTCAATTCATGATACCTACTTATAACTGGGTAGGTTCTCCATAGCTTGGAGGAAATTATGTCTGCCATAGTTACTGTTAATACAATCGACACAACAGAAACAACAGCAACAATAACAACAACAAACCATTATAGAATAAAGTTTTGTTGGATTCTGTAAACCCCACCATATAGTTACCTGGCAACAGCCAGGTATGCTCTGCTCCACAGTTACCTGGCACTATAAATGGGCTGCTTGCTCCTTCATCTCTCTCTTGCTTTCTCTTCTCTTGCCCATATACCCTTACCCCTTTGTCTGCTTCTCAACATTCCCTTCCCTTTTTTCTCTCCACATGCTGATAGCCAGCCTATACTTCTCTATTCCTCTTCTCCTCTTTCTTTTCTCTGCCTGTAAACCCTTTTAACTCCCCTCTTAATGACATGAATAAATCCTATTCTATACCTATTCTCAAAACAATATGCATTCTAAGTATAGGGCAAATGACTATGGAGTAATATTCCCAAACTGTAAGCCAAAATATACTTCTGGTAAATGGATTGGCTCATGTATTTTGTTCCATTGTTACAAATACAATTCTCACAAAAATCCATCTTGCCACCAGTAACTAAGGAATATTTCAAATTTAGATTTAAATTGGTCCCATTGCTTAGATTTGTAAGTGTGATATGTCATTCTAAATCCTCTATATTATTGTGTGTTTGTTGCTGCTGTTCTTACTAATAATGTTGAGATACTTCAGGAAGTAAATTGATTACTTAAAGTGTAGAAGAAAAGAAGAAAGAGAAAAGATACAACAGAAACATTAAAATTGCTGTTTTTTTTTTTTTTTTTCTGCCAAACACGCAATGGGCTTATTTCTGTGAAAAGATGAAGTACATTTCTATTTCTTTTCTTTTTTTGGCACAGATTATCTGCATTTATTTACCTATTTATTAATTTTTAATTGAACAACTTTATTTTAAAAACAGAGATAAATGCACAGATTTTAAAAGCATTTTGCATAAAATTATATGAATACATTTTTGTCAGTACATGATTTTTCTAAAGGTTTAATAGTATGCATTAAAATGTTTCTAGTTACAATGAGCTTAACGTACATGTGAAATAAGATGTAAACTGTAAATAGTCAAAGTTTTTTTTTTTTTTTTTTGGTGTATAAGATTAAGCATAATAAATTTTCATCTTTTTTTTTTTTTTTTTTTTTTTTGGCCTTTGGTTTTCTTGAACTTCATACAGTCTGTAATTTTTATGTGGTATTCAGAGCTTTCTTGGGTTAGTATCCAATTATCAATGACTGCATATTATGTCTGTTCTTTTGTGACTGGGTTATCTCGCTCAGGATGATATTCTCTAGATGCAACCATTTTCTTAAGAATTTCATAAAGTCATTTTTTCTGATAGCCGAGTAGTACTCCATTGTATAAATATACCCCAATTTTTGTATCCATTCATCTACTGAAGGACATCTGGGTTCTTTCCAGCTTCTGGCTATTATAAATAGGGCTGCTATGAACATAGTGGTACATGTTGTATGTTGGAGCATCTCTGGGGTATATACCCAGAAGTGGGATAACTGGGTCTTCAGGTAGTACTATGTCCAATTTTCTGAGGAACCTGCAGACTGATTTCCAAAGTGGTTGTAGCAGCTTACAACCCCACCAACAGTGGAGAAATGTTCTTCTTTCTCTGCATCTTCACCAACATCTGCTGTCATCTGAATTTTTGATCTTAGCCATTCTGACTGGTGTGAGGTGGAATCTCAGGGTTGTTTTGATTCACATTTCCCTGATGAGTAAGGATTTTGAGCACTTCCTTAGATGCTTCTCAGCAATTAGATATTCCTCAACTGAGAACTTTTTGTTTAGCTCTGTACCCCATTTTTAATAGGGTTGTTTGATTCACTGGTGTCTAACTTCTTGAGTTCTTCGTATACCTTGGATATTAGGCCTCTATCAGATGTGGGGTTGGTAAAGATCTTTTCCCAATCTGTTGGTTGCCATTTTGTTTTCTTGACAGTGTCCTTAGCCTTACAGTAACTTTGCAATCTCATTAAGACCCATTTGTCAGTATTTGACCTTTGAGCACGAGCCATTTGTGTTCTGTTCAGGAATTTTTTTCCTACAACACAAACACTGAAATTGTTTTTTTTTTTTTTTTTTTTTTGCCAATGATGCCACGGGCTTTCTTCTGTGTAAAGATGAAGTACATTTCTATTTATACAAAGTGACAAAGTTCTAAGTCAGGCTGTTTCTGTCCAAAATTGGAATAAGGGAAACTTATAGTCTGGCTAGTTTATCTCAGAACAAATTTCTGGTAAACTCTCATGAATAAAGACACCAGAAAAGAAAATTACGGTGGTTGGTAAATGGATGTTAGAGGCTCAGAGTCAGGAATATATGTGTGAGGTAGATGGTGAATGACAGCAATAAAGAACCAACAGAGCTCAGCAGTAAGTCTAGTGTGGGCTACATAGAAACCATAATCCTACAAACTGGTCCCAGAGAAAAGAGACAGACTGGCTTGGTGGCAAGTGAATTTAGGAATAGTGAAAGATAGTCAAAGATCACCAAACACAGGGAAGACAGAAGAGTAGAGCAGAATTAAAGAAAGGGATGGAGCTGTGAATTCCAGGACCTAAGACGCTACCATGATATTGATGCTTATGAATTGCATCTGTGTGCACGTCATCATTTCCTTGATATTTAATAATATTGGTTCAAATCTGCTTCCATTTATATCTTCCATCATTTTCATTTTTTACAATAATGGAATCAGTAGTTTTAAATCTAAGTTATTACTTCTGGCAACTGGGTAAAAAATTTTCAAGTATCAATCAACAACTTTAATGAAATAGAAAGAACTAAACATACTTTAATGTGGCTTTGTAAACCTTTGCTCCTTATGCTAGACAATGGCTGTGAACTCAGACCATGCCTGTGAGTTGGAATATCATAAAATGCAATGAATAGAATAGAATCCCCATTCAAAAAGAGAGAAAAGCAATTCATGTCAAAATGGTTTACAAAATAATAAGCATATATTATTAAAATAAAATACTCTTAAAGAAAGTGATTCTAGACTTTGTATACAGAAAACTTAAAAAATAAAAGAAGGGGAGGAAGAGAAGGTCATGGTTGACAGCCATGCAATTCAAAAAATGCTCTTAAAAATGTGAATGAGCTCTGTACATGATTATTCAAAATACAGAAGAGCTACATTATTGGAATAATTCAGGTGGGTTAAAATAAACTTTCATTATCCAGACATATCATAATCTATAAGAATTTTTACCAGGTCCCACTATGTTAAAACTCCTCCATAACTTCCATTTTTGGGAAGAGATGTAGATATCTCTTTAAAATTTTTTTGATAACTTTCTATAAGATGACGGGTATCTTCAATGAACATATCCATAAAAGCCTATTCTGAGTTCTGCTGGCAATATTTAGACTTTGCAATTTTCAAAACAGATAAAAATAAATAAATATTTTATTTATTAATTTTTTCTTTGATAATCCTATGCATGGGTGCAACACATTCTGATTATTCTTACTCTCTACACCCTTCGATCTTATTCCAAAATCCCTCCTCCTTGATACATGTTACTTTCCCAATCCATGATGTTTTGTTTGTTTGTTTGTTTTGTTTCATGGCCCATTGATTTTAACAAGAACAATGTGTGTCCAGTGTCAGGGAAACCTTGCTGTTAAGATCAATGTTTGACATTAACAGATAGTCCTGATCACATTGCAAAATGGCAGACTTCTTTTGTCATCAGAATTTCCCCTTCTCTGAGGGATCCTGGGCCTCATCACCTACCTAAGGAGTCACATGTAATCCTGAATGTGAGATTCCTGGAATGCATCCCCAAGCTAATGAAGCATCTCTGTATCTCAGCCTTCAGCCAATTACCTTTACCTCTCCTGGGTATTCTCACCCCTTTCTTCAAAACTATATGATTGTTGTTCACCCCAAATAAAGTATGTGCACACAAGTTGTTTCATTGAATACTCTCTAAGAAATCTGTTTCATTCAATACCCTCTAAAGAACTGTAACATTAAAGAGATGTTACACTGAGATCTCCAGAGGAAACCACTTCCATTCCTGGCATTCACTGTCAGGCCATGGTCCCACTGACCCAACCATACTGGACTTACCTTCATCCTTTTCCATCTGGTGTATACCAGAGTTCAGACACACCAAGGGAAGAAGTGGACTACAGAACTCAGTTCTGTTCCATCCTTCCTTATTCAGTTCATAGCAGTACCTTGATGCCCAAGGGAAGAAGGAGAAACATAGAACAACAACCCACAAATTTGGAATTTTTTAGAGTGCAGTAGGCTCAGATTTGGACAAACAACTATAAAAAAGAACTACTTACCTTCAATCCATTGGCAACCAACAGCTCACAAGGAAAAAGTCTGCAAGACTGAAAAGGCCAAAACATAACTGACAGTTGACAGCTCTCTAATTGTGTTGGTCCAGAGCACCAATCTTCAGATGCTAGGAGATCCTCTAACAATTGCTACATCATGACCCGAAGAAAGCATTTTTCAGGTTTCCTTATCATCTACCTGACATTCATTTCATTTCCTTTATTATGATATTCCTGAATAGAGGTGATATAAATGATCTTTTTATAGGTTAACACTGAGTCATCAATTCCTGTTAATTCTTTGCCTTTAAGTCTGGTCAGTACAAGGAAAATCTCCTCTGATTAAAGTTGAAACTAATATGTCCATGAATATAAATATAAATATTTAGAAAGCACTTACATACTGTTATTGTTTAACTAGATTGATACAGTGTCAGTTTCTCTTAGGGACTATAACCTCAGTCGTTAACTATGTTTTTAGTACCAGGCTTAATGATTTCCACCCTATGAAGCAGAGTCTAACCTGAGCATGGTTGATTACAACCACCATCACATGAAAATTGTGCTATATAGAATGAATTATCTAGCAAAGATAACTCATGTTAGTAAAGAGGCAGTCTAAAATATAGAAACAAATTTTGTCAGCTATATGACTAACAGAGGATCAATATCTAGAATAAACAAAGAAGAAAAAGTCTACATATTAAGAAAAAATAAACCCCAACTTAAAAAATGTAGAACTAAATAGACAGTTTTCCAAATAAGAATTACTAATGCCTACTAAGCCCTTGTAAAGGCAGCATTCAACATTATTTTCCACAGATATTTAAATTAAGCTGCCTTATAATTCAATTTCGCCTTAGGCAGATAACAAAAGATACAGTTGAGTTTGTAGAGAAAGAAGCCTAATACACAGTTAGTGAGACTATAGACTGAACTATATTTCTACTGTGAAAATCACTATGAAGATTCCTTAAACACTAGAGAAAAATGCTTCCATTAAATCCAGCTATAGTACTATTGGACATATAGCTTAAGAATATTTTTTTTAATTTCTTTCAAGAAAAACAAAGGAAATTATATTAATATTTGACCTGCCATTCAGTAGCAGCATGAGCCCAGTCATCAATACAGACCCTGGTTGGAGTGGACCCACGGACCTATTGAGGTCTATGGGACATGCTGTTGTTGGAGCCAAACTGATGTTTGTGGCCTGTGCTACCAGCTGAAGCCATGCTGATGTTTTGATCCATGCCGCCACCGAGGAACATGACTGGGTACAAAGTCTTGATACATCTATGGTTAGCATTGATATCTGTGGTCCATGTTAATCACTCAAGGCCACTCAGATGTCCAAAGTCTTTGCTGTATCTAGAAGCCATACATCTTGATGTCTGCCTGTAGGCCATGTTGCCACCAGTAGTCATATTGATGTGAGTGACCTTTTCTGCTGCCTAAGGCCATGGTGATATGTGTATTACATGCTGTCTACAAGAACCTTGCCTGGGTCTGTGACCCTATATTAGCTAGGAGCTGAGTTTGTGGGCTGTGCTGTCTTCAGAAATTATAATCTGAGCTCCAGTTGACTGTGAATATCAAGAAAGGTACCTTGGCACTAGTGTCCATGACTGCAGATGTACAATTGAGAAACATAAATAGATGGATTCTTTAATAACCTCTAACCCCTACTCCAACTCCTCTCCAAAAAGCCTACAAAAGAATCCATTGAAAAGAACTCTTACAGGCTATGATATGGAGACTAAATCTCTCCATAGCTGATAGCTTCTGTTGGGGTACAGGTAAGGAAGGACTACTTTTGCTGAGGTAGGGAGAGTCACAAAGAGGGTACATGGAAGGACTGTACCACTTGTGATAGGGTATACCATGTGAAATTTCTAAGGAAACAATAAAAATGTTTTTAAAAAATATGATCTTACATGTTCTTTATCCAAATTTTATGTTTGTCATAAGAACTCAGTATGTATGCTCTTCAAGTTTAAATGTCCTGGTTTTACTAGGTTTAGGTTTTTCCTTTTATGTAAGAGAGTAAATGACACACATATATCATATGCATCCTTTTTTGGAAGTACATAATTTTATTCTGTCTTTTTCTGTCACAAACTACTTTATGTTGTAGCAGGAAGCAGAGGAGAGTAAATAAAAAGTGTTTCTTTGCTTCATTTTGAGACATGAGATGCTACATTTTCATAGCCAAAATCTCTTCAACTATACTTCCTTTTATGCATGGATTCAAATTAAAAATTTTTCATTTCTTAGAAATAAGCTACAAGGTTAGGAAAATACATTCAGCATGGACCAGGTACTACACTCATTTGCAAAGTTTCATCCTTTGCTATTCACAGTGAAGGTCAAGCAGAATAAAGAGAGATCTTGACCCTCCCCTTTGGGTGCCTTCCTTGCTCTGAAGTACCTTTCCAAAAATTCATACAAGAACAAACTGTCATATTTAACTTGATTAAGGGCAGATGATTTTTATGATTATTATTTCTGAGCCCTTTTCCAACTTGCACAAACACTCTAATTTACCAGACATAATTATGTGTGATTTTCTCCCTTAATGAAAGATAAATAATGTGGCAGTCTTCCTCCAGTATTTTTCTATTTCAACACAGCTCATTGTTTGATGGGGTGTTCTTTATTCTTGTATGAGTTGGCAAGCCAAATGGAAGAGCTTTCTTTAGATCAATTATGCTGCATCTCTTTATAGCCCAGCTATTCACACCATGGGCTAATAAAAGAGCTTTAAAACCAGATATTACATTAATTTCTGCTCACAGAGATATAGCCTTTTGTTTACCTTCTTCATAACATATTGAAGTAGCAAAGCTTCATCAAAATAGTACAAAGAAAATACAAAGTACATTTATGAGAATCTAAGCAGCACGGACAAGCTTTGACCAGATCAACTTTTCATTACATTTCTTTTGAATGAATGCAGAAGTCATATTCTCAAGCCACAATGGAGGAGGAAAAGTGACTGGTGTCACTATGTGAGATAGTATATAGGTACACTGAAGCTGTAAAAGCCACATAGAAGAAATGCAGAGCCATATGGCTCCAATTGTCCAATAATTTCTACAAGAACTTGATGTGTAGATTTAGAGTAAATTCTTCACTATAAATAATATTCACATTTTTCCCTCAATAGAGATTAAAGAACAGAAATTTATACAATCTTAGCCTATCTCTTAGAAAAAATATATTTGAATGAGGCACATATATGCATTCAAATATGCAGGTAGCACTTGAAGTACATCTACCACCAGCGACTTGAAATCTTAATCTCATTTAACTTTAATATTGTATTTCAATATTCATGTGTTCGGCATCTCTTGTACTGGATATTGTCACTTTATGTTATTCTGTGGTAGGCTAATCAATCAGGCCAACTGCAGGAAGCAGCACCTGGCTATAAGCACACATCACTCCTGAGGCACAAGCAACATAGACTTCCACCTTGTGCTCCGCTCTGTGGAAGTGCCAGGAAACTTCTCTTCCATCAGGGTCAGTTTCATTTGGCAGATAAGTAACATCTTTGGAAATATTTAAATCCTTCCACCCTATAACACTATGAAACTCACGTTATATGTATAATTTGTACTGTCATTCACAATTTCTTTATACCCTCTCCTATAGATTTAAATATCACTTGATGACAGCCTCATTTCTAAGACAAGGGAGTTGAAATAAGAGTTCTTTCCCAATGGACTATACTATATCAAATGCATGCAGAGCTTTTTGACATGTGAAGTATTCTCTATTCAACTACATAATTATGTCTTTACTTGGCTGTCTATAAGGCATACCAGGCTGCACATCTTAATACTATAGATATTCTGAATACACTGTAATAGAATTTGTATTTTCTTCTCAAACCTTTTGTCTTCAGGTCAGACAAGACACCATTAGACACAGAGATAATAACCAAAGAAGGTTAGTTTTCTTCTCTGTCTTCTTCTCACCGAACTCCTTATATGTTGTAAATCTTGACAGATCTATCTTCAAACATTTTTGAAATCTTGTCTCTTCTCCTTTTATTGATCAACTACAATACCTTTCTGACACTTCATCTCAACTAATAACTTCTACTCTCTCCTCAGATTATTTAATTGAGGGAATACACTAACACTGACAGCAAATAAGATATCCAGGATTACTTTAACCTCAGCTACATGGCATTTCATGAAGCCTTTGGCAAATCCATCATGCTATCCTGCAGACATATGTTTATGTATGCCTTAATTTTTTTTATAAATACTTATAGAGTAAAATCTTCCCAAAATTCATTTTCCTCACTTTGATATTCAAGGATTATTCTCACCACATTGTGTCATCATAGTTCTTGCTGTTACATAGAATTATATTATTTTACTATTTGACTTGGTTCTTTATTTGGTATGAATAATTTTTCCTAAGAATATTCCCATAAGATTATAGTTTTTACATAATTCAAACTAGTCTACCTCTGCATTGATTCAGCATTTAGTAAGTGGTCAAATATTTGTTGTGAAGATCAAAATTGGACTATTTCACTCATATACATACATATACATATTAACAAAGATGCAGAGACTGAGAAATTCACAGGTAAAGAAAGAGTCTATATTGATACTCAGGCACATATACATCATATAATGGGATATATAAACTACTCTTGTAAACTCCTTGGATTTTTTTATTTTACTAAGGAAACTAACCAACCATTAACATAACAATATTTTATATTCTATATAATATTTTATCATTTTACATTGTTTCTTTGAGATGATTCCAAACCACACTGAACTTCAAGCTTACCACATTTCTTTCTGCTTCTTGTACCCAATAGGCTATAAAGGTTTTGTCATTTTTCCTTCTCTTAAAATTCCTTCTTTTGTACAGCTTAATTTCTATGAACCACCCCTGTCCCAACCAAAAAAACCTTTTCTCACAGAAGGTTTCTGTGATCTCTCAAAATGGGTCAAACTTCCCATTAAAGCATGGTGTTACTATGACAAAATAAATAAATGGATGGATGCTGATGGTCTTGCTAATGATTATTGGGCCTCCAAAAGCATCTAAATATTGAAACTTCATCTTTTATTGTGGCTGTGGCATTTAAGAGTAATTAAAACTCACATGAACTTACACATTAGTCACAGTCCCCAACTGCTAGTGATACAGCCCTGGAGGAAGATTTGGCCAGCAAGTTTTGCATGTGTTTCATCATCATAATGGTGACAGAGATAAAGTTGACATTGTAGAAGTTAAAGGTGTTTCTATTTACCTACTGGTATTTACTGTGTACCTTAGGACAAAAAGTATTCATTGACTTCATATCACGTAGGCTCAAGAAAGCACTGAAAATTTAAAAAGAAGTGCCTATAGAAAAGAAAAACATGCTGTGTCCCAGCAAGGTAAGAGATACATGTGCTATATAAATGTGAGTTCACCAAGTATCCAGAATAATAATTACAATGGAGATTGGCATTGCTCTATACTTTAGCATGATTATTAGGCATATCTTCTACATATCATTTACAAAAATGTAATGCAAAAAACTGCCAAATTTACTGACAAAATGATATAATGAAAGATAATAATTCAAATTTCCTTACTATCAGCTAGTTAAGTAAGTGAATGTTCTCTAATACAAAGGAAAATATGCCTTTGAATTTGAGAAATTATCAACAGGTGATTAAGAAAATTGTGTCATTAAACAAAACTCGGGCTCCATTTAGGTATCTAGTGTATCGGACAAACTCAGAACTCATAGAGACATCAGTGGATAGAGGAAACCATGGATATTTCTGAGTTATTAATGGGATTAACCTGTACTCATGTCTACTGCTTATTAATTGTTTAAGACCTTTTACCCATAACAAAATATGAATTACCCTGAAATAAAGGTGGGGGAACAGACAGCCAAGATTATCTGCCACACAGCTTAGATAGCTTTTGTTCTCCTTGGTTGGTTGAGACTAATTTGACCTCAGAGACATTTTTACTTCTGTCATCATCTCTACATGCAAAATATCCTGTCTTGACAGTCCTGTTTTCCATTCTCTAGCCAGATGGCCACCCAGCCTCTCAGCTATGTCTTTCCCTCAAGCATGGGTGTCTTCACTTATAGCTGCCAGTGCTTGGTAACATGTCACAATGGCACTGATGTTCCCTAACCATCAATTGAATTAGATACTTCAGAGAAGCTCTATCTCCAAACATATGGTAACTGAAGATTCTCAGCACATGCCATGTGTCCTATGAAATACAAGAAAGTAATAATGGATCATATTTGAATTACCCAGGATGCTGCTTTCATTTTGAATGGTAAACTGATGACTCCAGGCTTAGCTTTGGAAGGATTCAGCTGTATTTATTTCCATGTCCATTTTTAAAAGAATATTTTAGGATACTGAATTTTATTTGTAAAGTGTAAATATTTTAATTTTTTGATAAATACTATTTGTAAGTCATTTATTTTCAGACCTTAATTGTGATTGAAAGGAGAAAATCGCCATACAACAATTTCAGAGCTAAGCATTAAACACAACACTATAGCTATGCCATGTTACAGGGAAATACTGTACATGTGAAGGTGGAGCATTGACCTTATACAAGTAGTCAAAAGTCAATAGAACCTAGTGTAGATAAACATAAAAATTATTAAAAACACAAAGTGTCTTTAAGCAAGAAAGGCAACTAGAAACCTCTGTAGACAAGGGAATAAAATAGAAAACATTTAGTCGGAGGGAAATGTGTCATCTGACTTGAAATATCAATATTATACAATGCCCGGAAATCTTGAGAATCTGTCTGGTAAAAAGCAGATTAAAGAGGCACCATAATCTCCACAGTTAACCAGCATAAATGTGTACTTGATATTCTTCGTGGGTTTACATGTCAGGTAAGTAAGATGTATAGCAAGTTGGGTTTTTGTGACACATCATGCTATATTTAGATTGCTCCTTAATGGAATGTCAACAGTGGCAGAGAAATTTTAGCATAAATACAGCTTATGTGTAGAACTTGAACTCCAACACTTTTAAGAAGGGCATAAAATTTTAACAATACTTATCAAATGAATGAAATGATTTTCCTCCAGACTCAAGTAATTTAGCAAGCAAATTAGGGACTTGATCAAAGATAATTGAGGTAAATGAAAGTTAGTAGGTCAATCCATCCTACCTTTTCTTCTTTACTGCCTGTATATACTTATTTCTAAAATCTATTTTTATTTCCTATAAGAAACTTGGATGGCCACAAAGATTTTTTTGATGAAGAAAAATGAAGTAATTTCAGAGAAAACAGATGAGAAAAATCAGTAACTTTAATGGAATATAAAAAATTCTACAATACAACAGGCATAGAGGATACATGAAAACAATGCCAAACTTGATAAATCCTGTAAAGAGGCTTGAAAGCCCCTCAGCAAAACGTGCATTTTCTTATATAATGATTATGAATTTTCAGAATCCAGCAGGTGACTCTATTCTGGCCAAAGGGCATGAGAACACAAAGTTTTGAGAATCTGTTCAGTGTCCTAGAAACATGTAGACAAGATTGTATAGATATCAAATGAAGATGCCACTTCAGACCCCTTAACTTTCTGCCTCAGGACATTTCACTATCTTTCTAAGGCAATCATAAATTTTTATGAAAAGTCAAGTGCTGTTTAGAAGAAGTAGTTAATGCAAATTGTTGAAAAGGGAAATGATCTAAATAGCCTCCCCATTTACAACTCAGATTCGTACACTCTCATGAATGGAGGGTATACTCTATGGGAAGCTAAAGCAATCTATCAAAATGCCCAATGTATAATTACTAGGAAATTATTGGGCACGTGAATAAACATTACTTATAGGGTACACATGCGTGCACACACACAGTGAGAGAGGGGGGCGAGAGAGGGAGAGACAGAAACCGAGAAATAGAGGCAGACAGAGAGTACCACAAGATTCATGTTAAAAAATACTTAGTCCTTTAAATGTTTCAAATGGTTACAGGAATCTACAAAGTGCCTCCCTATACAATACTAAATATACTATAACTAGAAAGTTTTTCTTAATAACTTAGAGGAACATTCTAAAAGTTACAAACAAATGCAGACAAAGAAAACTGTCTAAATTAAGTAAAAGTTGGCCCAACACTATCTGCTTCCTTATTTCTGATGATGGTTACAAATACTGTGTAGTAATAATGGCAAGATGCTTAGCATGTGTGTCAGGAAAAGTGCAAAAATTCAGCAAGCAACAGTGATTGATATGCAGCTAAATAAACAAGCAGACAGAAACACTACTGTGCAAACACTTTTCACATAGCTAAAGCAGGCTTGGTGGCTCAGATGAAGAAAGAGAAATGCTAAACATGAAATAGCCTGAGGCCTAGCTGAGTCCAAATAATAGTTATTTCAGAGTAGGTCAAGCAAGAGTCAATAAAAATGAAAGCAAGAGTAGCTATTGGGTTCGTAGCAGGCTAATAATGCCCTTCTGGGACAAACTCATTTCTGCATGGAGAGAATCAAATACTTAAATTACAAATACTTTATTATAGACTACTGGCTCTAGAAAGATCTATTGAATAGATTGAAAACTGATAAAACCAGTAAACCAAAATTATCCTTCATCCATAGGCCAGTGTTTTTCAACACAGGATGTCAACATAGAACTCATAGGAAACAGGAATGGAATAGATAAAAGGAATGCTTGATAAATATATACTCCTGCATAGCATCTCTGGCCTATAAAGTCATGTGCATACTGTATAAATATATAAAAACTAACATGTATCTATCAAACTATCTAACATATGTCTATCTTTAAATATATCAATCAACCAATATATATGTCAGAAATTAAGGAGGAGAGAGAAGGCAGAGAGAGAGAGAGAGAGAGAGAGAGAGAGAGAGAGAGAGAGAGAGAGAGAGAGAGTGAGAGAGCAAATTAAAACACACAACACATTGATATAAGGCCAAATTTTTCTTTGGTTTTAACTAAAGCCTCATGTTATGCCTCATAATTATCATAACCCTCTTCTCTCTCTCTCTCTCTCTCTCTCTCTCTCTCTCTCTCTCTCTCTCTCTCTCTCTCTCTCTCCCTCTCACTCACTCATTTATAAAATTAAGTCAGGTGTCTCTATGTAAACCGTGCTGTTCTGGAACTAGTTTTGTAGACCAGGCTAAACTTGACCTCAAATATTCATTTGCCTTGTATCTGCCTCTGTGTCTGTACTGCTGAGAGTAAAGATGCAAGTGCCTGCACAATCTCATCATGAATTTGGATATGTGTGATGGAAAATAAGCACTGATGTAACAATTAGCAAGCATGAGATGACACTTACTAGCCAGTGCCTTCTTTTTTTCTTGTTGGCTAAGGGGATCATAGCATGGGTGTCCCCTTGGGGTTTTCCAGATCTTATCTAGCCAGGTTGCTTCAATTGGTTAATAATTCTATAATGTAAATATAAGCGAATCATAATTTAGAAAATCTTCTAACAATTATAGAAATAAAGTATTTGTTGGAGAATGTTATAACTTGTCTTGAAAAAATATTGTATGGTGGGAAAAAGGCAAGACAACACTGCAGATATTTAGTAGAAGTTAGTAACAAACTATATTCTAGAACACAGAATTTGCTTTTTTTTTATTGGATGCTCTCTGTATTGACATTTCAGGTGTTATCCCCCCTCCACCAATACCATCCTTCTTTCCCTCCCATTGCCTCCATGAACGTGCTCCCTCTCCCAACCTCCCTTTCTTAAAACAACACTTTTAAGAGAAAAAGAAACACATGACCAAAACTACATATGCACCCCACAGTCCCCTCCCACAACACACACACACACACACACACACACACACACACATTGGTTTTAGGCTTTGCCATTATGTTTCAAGGATCACAGCTGATTAAGGACAAATATGTAGAGTGAGAACAATGAAAACTAAGTAGAGAATTGTGCAAGCCCATGAATATGTGTATATGTGCCAACTCTGAAGACATATACTTGCTTATATATTGTAAAATTTATTTCTGCAGACTAGATACCTTAAATAGAATTTAGCCTGTATATTTACAAACTAGAAAAACCAAAAATACATGGATGTAAGTTAGTAAAGACATATAAATTATTTAGCAGTGTATCTTACTTTAGAAAAGCAAATCCTCCCGTCCTGGTGTATAATATATGAAGTAGGATGAATAAAATGAGTTTTCTCTCAAAACCTGCCATGATAGGCATATAAATGCTCTTATATAGCAATGTTGCTATCAATTTTAACTTAGTTACATCTTCAGTAGGATTAGAGTTTTGAATTGAGATTCTCATGAAGCGTTATTTAGAAATGACAAATTATAAAATTTCTATTGAAAATAACTTTCAAGAAAAATAGAATATCAAATTCGTCTTATAAACATAGTTGCTTCTAGATTCCAAACCCTCACTGACAAGTCAATTTCATTCCTAGCAGGTGGTCACAGAGGGTGGCAAAAAAAAGACTCAGCTTGCTATTTTACAATATCCATCCAACTTGTCACTGAACCAACCTAACAAGTATCAGCTGAGTTTGTTGCAAACCTAGGACAAACATATTTCACTGACACAACTGACCAGCCCCTTTAAAAGAATAGAGACCCTCACACATATGGTCACTTGAATTTTGACAAAGGAGCTATAAACATTTAATGTAAAAAGGAAAGCCTCTTCTACAAATGGTGTTGGTTCAAAGAGCACTCAGCAAGCAGAAGAATGAAAATAGACCCTTTCTTATCTCCTTGTACAAAGCTCAAGTGCAAGTGGATCAAAGTTCTCCACATTAAACCAGGTACACTGAAACTATTAGAAGAGTAAGTGGAAAAATACTTAGAACACATAGGCAAAGAGAAAAATTTCCTGAACAGAACACCAATGGCTTGTGATCTAAGGTCAAAGATCAAGAAATGGGACTTAATGAGTTTGCAAAGTTTCTGTAAGGATAGGGACACTGTCAAGAAAACAAAATGGCAGCCAACAGATAGAGAAAAGATCTTTACCAATGCTACATCTGATAGAGGCCTAATAATATCCAATGTATACAAAGAATTCAAGAAGTTAGACACCAGAGAATCAAACAATCCTATTAGAAAATGGGGTACAGAGCTAAACAAAAAATTCTCAGTTGAGAAATATCAAATTGCTGAGAAGCATCTAAGGAAGTGCTTGACATCCCTACTCATCAGGGAAATGCAAATCAAAACAACCATATTTCACCTCACAGCAGTCAGAATGACTAAGATCAAAAACTCAAATGGCAGCAGATGCTGGTAAGGATTTGGAGAAAGAGGAACACTTCTCCACTGATGGTGGGGTTGTTAACTAGTACAACCACTCTGGAAATCAGTCTAGTGGTTCCTCAGAAAATTGGACATAGTGCTACCTGAAGACCCAGTTATCCCACTTCTGGGCATATACCCCAGAGATGCTCTAACATAAAATAAGACGCATGCACCACAATGTTCATAGCAGCCCTATTTATAATAGCCAGAATCTGGAAAGAACCCAGATGTCCTTCAGTAGATGAATGGATACAAAATTGTGTTATATTTACACAATGGAGTACTACTCAACTATTAGAAACAATGACTTTATGAAATTCCAAAGAGAATGGATGCATGAAGAAAATATCATCCTGAGTGAGGTAACCCAGTCACAAAAAAACAGACATAATATGCAGTCACTAATAATTGTATACTAATCCCAGAAATCTCTGAATACCCCAGAAACAACTCACATACCATATAAAGTTCAATAAAAACAATGGCCAAAAAGTGAAAGCCTCAGTCCTTCTTAGGAAAAAAAATAATGTATAATACCCTCTCAGAGTGTGGTACACCTGGACCTTAAGTCATTAATAATCCAATAGCTAAGAATATAACCTTGTGGCAATTTTTGGTATTCAAAGATCATTATGCTTAATCTATACACAGCAAAAACCAAAAAAACAAAAACAAAAACAAAAAACAAAAAAAAAAAGCAGCTGCCATTACAAAATACCTACAAGTCAGGAAAAAGTGAGCTGGAAATCTCTAGGATGGATCTAAGGTCCAGTCCAATGCTTCTATAAGAACTTCCTTAAAAAATATAGTATATTGTGGTTAACATTTTTATGAAAAATTCAGTGTGTGTGTTCATATATGTGCATCTGTGACTGAAGAGTTCACAAGATAGTGTTCTGCAGCCAGAGTAAAAGCAGTTGTGAGCCATTCAATGGACTCCTCTCTGACAGGAGTACATACTTAACATAAAACTGTATCAAAAGCACAAAGAACACCATCCTTTGAGTGAACAGGCAGTGTTCAAAATGAAAAGAAACCTTTATCACCTATTCAGATGACAGAGAGTTAGTGTCTAGACTATACAAAAACACCCTACAAAATCAAGAAAAGAAACTACCCAAGGAATTTATGAGATAAATCTCAATAGCTAAAATGTAAAGAGCTGAGAAATATTTTAAGAATTTGTATTCTTAGAAATAAAGAAAACAAAAAAGATATTTACAAAACAAGAAGACTTTGACTATTTCCATGTTGCGTTTTGTTTTGCATGTACTTTACGCTCATTGTAACTATTAGGTTTTCAATGCATACTGTCAAGCCCTTGAAAAAATCAAGTACTGACTAAAAAATATATTCACATAAAAAAAAGAATTTGTATTTTTAGTCATTAGGGGAATACTAATAAAAATATTTTGATATTTACTTTTATTCTCATCAGAATAACAAAGATAAAACAACATAACAAACAGAAGAAAGATAAACAGACAAACAAAACTCCCAGTGACAACAAATGCTGGAATGGATGTGGGGAAATTGAGTACTTTTTTACTGCTTATGGATTATAAACATAGACAGACCACTATGGAAGTCAGCATGAGGGTTCCTCAAAAAGCTAGACATATATTTACCGCATGATCAGCCTATACCACTAATGGGCACATTCTCAAATGACCCAATATTGGCCCAATATTCTGCTCCAAAGATATATGGTCAAGTATGCTCTTTGAAGTTCCAATTAAAATACCTAGAATATAGAAATGACATAGATGTCCATCAACTGACCAATGAATAGTGAAAATGTGGTACCTTTAAGCAATGGAATTTTAGTCAAGGATTAGGAAAGATAAAATTCATAGGTAATGTATGAAGCTGGTAAACGCCATTTAGGTTGAGGGGACCTCACCCAAAAAAGACGTTTCTCTCATAAGTGGATATTAGCTTTGAATAATTATATATTTGTGCTCACTTAGAATATTTATGCATGCTAAGAAGGTAGTAAAGAACAGAGAGGAAACAGTTCAAGGGAGGGTATATAGAATGCCTTAGCATAAGAGTTAAAAGAGAACATATGTGGGGAACAGATTAAATTGGTTTAGGGACAGGAGAGCATTGTAGACAGAGAACACAAGACAAATAACTAACAAAAGGTCATTTGAAGAACTGAACATAAACCTACTACCATAGACACTTCCAAAACCATAGACATTTATACATACAGGAAACATGTTTAATTGGAGTTACCTTACAGTAGGGTAGAGATATACCTATTAGACACCATAGGCTAGCAAAAAGAAAAAAAAATCAGAAATAGGTTATTTTCTACTTATTTCTCAGTGACATTTAAAAGGCCCACAAAATTAAATGTTATTGTCATTGCTTTTAGTTGTTCTACAGAACTTGAAATTAAGATTTTATTTCTGAAGGCATTACATAATTCAGTAATAAATTTTGAGATATTTGGTTGGGCCTCGAGTCTTAATTTCAGCTGGCGAGCTTTCATAGTGCCAGTAAGTGCTATACATACTACTCACGGATATCAAATACTTATTACTTTCTCCCAGCTTGGAATCCTATGAGACAATCATATCTGTCCTGACAAGATATGCTCACTAACACCCTAGTAATATGAATCTTATCAGAATACCCAAGCACATTCTTATTGGATTTAAGGCCAAATTCGTGAAAAGGAACATAGGACATATGTCTATCAACATTATTGGGGCCAATAATCTATGGCTAGAGTGGCAAAAGTCCCTAAAAATGGGAATAATATTAAAATAAGCCCCAATGACTTCTTTTTATAACAAAAGTTCAATATATTTCCCTATCCTTATCAGAGGAGCTTGATTTTACTCTCAATGGCAGTTAACACAGTAGCCTTTAATGTTGAATATGAAGAGAATATGAGACTGTGAAGTCATAAATGGGACATCTACATCACATCCCTTCTCCTAAGGCTCAGGTGTTAGAATCCAGATGCTTCCTGAAATCACCATCTGAGACTTGGTGCCAGCAGCCACATCATCACCTGCTACCAAACAGATGCGGCCATGAGTTTCATAGTCTTTCTAAATGTGCTCACTATAAAACCCTATAATTGTTTCTCCAGCAAGGTATGCTCTCTGTCTTTTGCTCTGTCTCTGATTTCTGTCTTTGTCTCCCTCACACTCCCCCCTTCCATTGTCTCTCTTTGTTTTGTGCCCCCTATCTCCCACCGAGATCTATCTGTGGAGGTACTCTCATGTCAGGGATCTTTATGGTAAAGAAAATAGGAAGCATGTCAAAGCCAGAGTGAGTGGATGCCTACAATGAAGCAGTACTCTTAAGACATAGAATGGTAGTTACAGATATGAATTCCCAGCAACAGTAACAACATTCACAACACTAGACATGTTCAAGCCAGATACAATCCCTGCATAAAATATGGACATAGTCATGAATGAAATCTATCCTACCTCAGTAGATATTGGTAATGAATATATTTATAACTGCTCCAAGAGTGTCAGTTTTCTTTAACGATGTAATATCTGGGTGCTTGACAACTATCTAGGTCACGCTCAGTAACTGACTATCCTGGCAGAAAAAAAGAGGGAAGGGTAGAGAGAGAGAGAGAGAGAGAGAGAGAGAGAGAGAGAGAGAGAGAGAGAGAGAGAGAGAGATGAAGAGGAGAAAGACAGACAGAGAGGGGGAGGGAGGGAGGGAAGAAAGTATGTAAGGAGAAAGAGAGAGAAAGGGAGGGAGGGAGAAATACAGAAATGAAGGATGGAAGGAAGAGGAGAGAGTAAGGATGAGAGGAAAAGAGGGAGGGAGGGAGAGAGGGAGGAAGGAAAACAGAAATGCAGACAGGGAGAAAAAAGAAATGCAGAAAGGAAGGCAGAAAACAAAACAAGCAAAAAGAAGGCAGGCAGAAAGGAAGGTAGGCAGTTAGAAAAAAAGGAAATTTAGTGGGAGGGGAGGTAAGATGAGGGGGATATCAGAAGGTTATATAAATTATCAAATGCATTTTATAAAAATTGCAAAGAATTGTTAAAATATTAATAAAAATTCCTGAAAAGAAACTATTAAATGTTATTAATATTTGGACATGGTGTTGCATGACGGTAATAAAAGAATTTGGGATGCAAAGGCCTTTGTGTTACATGTTTAAGCTTAGCCAGGCATAACTACTGAGTTCTAAGCAAGCCAGAGGTACATTACAGGTTTGTCATAAACAATTATAAAAATCATATATCATCATCATAAGTGTACATTGATTGCTTACTATTTTTAAGAACTGTTTTGGGTTAATAATGTGATTTAAATTCATTGGAAACTTGAAGTTTGCATTATTATTTCATTTTATAGATAAAGATATTAAGGAATGAAGCTGTTAATTAGTTAACTGATTTTCCATAGCTGAGCCACAAATGAAGATATAGAATATTATTTCTGCCATTGTGTTTATGATTTCAAGGAGAATAAACTGGCAAGTAGAGAACAAAAACTTTTGAAAGGATTAATGGCTTAGGAAATACTCTTACTCATAAGACCCTCATCAGTCTGTGGGAGGATGACATACATTGTTACTCTTTAACATATCAGAAAATGTCATATGTTTTCTGATGGGTCAAGTTCATTGCACTACCACCTCCCCCCTGGCCTTTTACCACGAGACTGGCAGAAGACAAAACCAGGAGATTTCTCTTCTGCAAATGTTTATTCATTCTTTTGTTTATTTGCTTTCTCTCCTTTATTTGGTCCTCTAAAAGAACACAGTACATTTAGAATCTGGCATATGGACGCAGAGCTTGACAGAGAAAAAAATTCTTTGCTTTGTCACATGTCTACATGAAAGCATATTCTACAATTACATCAATTATCACCATTGGTTACTGCTTAAGTTTGGGTTAGATTGCTGTGAAGAGATACCATGACCAGAGCAAATCATAAAGAAACCAGCTATTTTTTTGTTGGACACATAACATCATGCAGGCATGCTGCCTGTGAAGCAGCTGAGAATTCAACATCTTGATTCACAAACATACACAAAAAGAGCCTTTTTCACTAGATGTAGCTTAAGCATAGAAATCCACGGAGTCAATGAAGTGACACACTTCCTCCAACAAGACCACATCTATTCCAACAACACTATACCTCCTTATAGTGTTAAGCATTCAAACACATGTGTCTATGAGGACCATTCCTATTCAAACCACCACAGATATCTGGGCAGGTCTCCAGCTTTCTATAGGGTTTTTTCTCCACCATCCTTCACCCATCTGGTATCCATCAGTTTAAAAGACATCTTTTTAAGGTTTGGGGCTAGTAAACACTTTTCAGTGAGTGTATACATGAGTGTTATTTTGTGACTGGTTACCTCACTCAGGATGATAGCTTCTAGTTCCATATAATTGCTTAAGTAATTCATGAAGTCTTTGTTTCTAATGGCTGAGTAGTACTTCATTATGTAAATGTACCAGAATTTCTGCATCTATTCCTTCACTAGAGGAGATCTGAGTTCCTTCCAGCTTCTGGCTATTATGAATAAAACTGCTATGAATACAGTGGAACATGTGTCTTTGTGATACATTAGAACATCTTTTGAGTGTATGCCCAGGAGTGGTATAGCTGCGTCCTCAGGTAATACTGTGTCCAGTATTCTGAGGAACTGCCAGACTGATTTCCAAGTGGTTGCACCATCTTGCAATCCCAATAACAATGGAGGAATGTTCCTCTTTCTCTACATCTTTGCCAGCATCAGCTATCACAGAGTGTTTGATCTTAGCCATGCTGACTGGTATGAGGTGGATTTTCAGGTTTGTTTTGATTTGCATCTTTTTGAGGACTAGAGATGTTGAACATTTCTTTAGGTGCTTCTCATCTGTTTGTTACCCCTCAGTTGAGAATTCTTTGTTTAACTCTGTACCCCATTTTAATAAGATTATTTGATTCTCTGGAGACTAACTTCTTGAGTTCTCGGTATATATTTGATATTAGCCCTTTATCAGAGGTGGGATTGGTAAAGACGTTTTACCAATTTGTTGATTGCTGTCATGTCCTATTGACAGTGACCTTTGCCTTACAGAAGGTTTGTAACTTTGAAAAGCTCAGAAGACCCATGAAACCATTCACAGACCTGACAAAGTTCTAAAAGAAGGAAGACCAGAATGTGGATTCTTCAGTGTTTTGTAGAAGAAAAAAGCGAAACACTCCCTGGAGAAAATACAGGGGCAAATAGAGGAGCAGGGATTGAAGAAAATATCATCCAGAGACTGCCTCACCCAGAGATATATCCCAAGTGCAGCCATCAAACCCACGAATTATTGCACATGCTAAGAACTGCTTACTGGCAGAAGTCTGATATGAATGACTCCTCAGAGGATCTACCAAAGCCATACTGATACAGATGAGGATACTTGAAGCAATCACTCAGACTGAACATGGTGACACCAAGGAAGAAGCTAGAAAAGAACTGAAGGAGCTAAAATGGTTTACAATCCCAGGGGAAGAACAACCAAACCCTCCATAGCTCTTAGTGACTAAAACACCAACCCTATGAGTATATATGGAGAGAGCCATGTCTGCAGTTGTATATGTAGTAGTGGATAGCATTGTTTGTCATCAATGGGAGAAGAGACCTTTGGTCCAGTGAAGGCCTGTTTACCCAGTGTAGAGGAATGACAAGATGCTGAAGTGGAGAGGGTGGTTGGCAGAGGGAGCAACTTGATGGAAGCAATGGGAGGGGGAGGGTGGATGTGATTGGGGAACAGGGAGAACATTTAAAATGTAAATGCAGAAAATATCCAATTAAAAGATTTTTAAAGAATTGTAAATACATAGACTATACAATATTTTTTAAACATCTAAAAAATGATGAAAGAAAGACATCTTCCAGCCATATTCCAAAGTCTATAGTTTGTTCTAGAATATTGCCCTTCAGCTTTCAAAGACCCAACCCAGTTTGTGGTTAATATGTCTTTGATTAATCTTAGTAGATATTTTTAAATAATAGTGCAGATCTAGATACAACTCCTGTCAAGATACACCAAGTTTGAGGCAAGTGTTAGATTTACACCTGTGCCCTATGCAAGATCCAAAATACAGACAACTTATACACATTTATGGCAGCCATTTAATCATGTGATTTTAAAGCTAAGAATTTTATGGCATTTAAAAGCCAGTTATTTTTTTTTATTTGTGTGTGAAGCATGTTACCCATTTGGCCATTTAAGATAAACAAATATATGTCCATACATGCTTAGATTTATCTATTAAAATTTATCAGTAAAAAATGAGCATTTCTGAAAACTCAGATATTTTACAAGCAATTTCTGTACAAATGTACTCAAATTTCATTAGGTGACTACACAAAGGCAACTGATGTGTGTGCGTGCGAGTGTGTGTGTGTGTGTGTCTGCGTGTGTGCATGTGTATTTGTTTATATTCTATACTCTATAGCACAGGATAATTATGAATTTACTATATAGTTTTGGATGGCATCAAATTCATGGCTAATCTTTTGCTTTAGCTCCCAAGTATTGGAGTTATGAATGTGAGTCACCATAATTCATGGTAACTGGATTTTTATAATAAAATTGTAAATTAGGTCATGAGTAAAATGAATAAACTGATGCTTTATTAATTCCAAATATAAATTCACAAGTGTTTATTTGTAAAACTAGTGAGAACAATGAAACTACACACACATACATATATATGTATGTAAAATATGGTTACCATTTCAATCCTTTATAATATTTTCTGATATTGTCACATATTTTTAAGAATGTATTTATTCATGAAGTAGTAAGAAAGTGCCAAGGCAATGGGATGGAGAGAGTGATTAGGAGAAAGTGCACCTTTGTGAAGGCAAATGAAGGGGGAGGGGGCTGGAAGAAAGGCAGGGTAAAGGGATAACATCTCAAATGTAAATACAGAGCATCTAATAAGAAAAAGATGAACCAAAAAAAAAGAAGTAATGTAGTATTTCTGACAACTGAGGATACTTTTTATTAAAAGAGATGAAAATAAAATGTTTATTCAAATGTGTACTGAAATAGTCTGGTCAATTATTTTCTAATCTATAATGTAAAGCATATAATATATAATATATGATATATGATTGTTATATACTCTATAATAAATTAGTAATATATAACTTGTAAGATGCATGCATTTGTATATAATGCAGAATTTAATATAACATATAATATTTATCAGTCCCTTTCAGAGAACCTTCCCATATTTGTCCTTTTGTCGCAGCTATCCTGGTTATCTAGTCCTTTATATTTTAAGTCTTTCTCCCCTGACTCTATGTGTCCTAAGCCTTAAATATAGGGACACTTTTGTAAGAGTATTCATTTGTGGTAGGCACCACACAGTTAACCAATCATTTTGACTACTTGTAGTCTCTTAGTGCAGTTACATATTTCAAAGGTATTGTTTTATATAATCATATATTGTTCTATAAAATTTTTATTTTGAAATAACAGATATAAAGCTGTAAAACTAGTATAATTCCATATTCCATAACGATGTTTCTTTATTATTTCTATGAGCTAACCTATATGCTACTATATTTCTCTAAAGAGAATTAAATTTCTGTGGGATGTGAGGACCATACTGTTACATAATTCATGACAGCAGACCTACCTCTGGTTTATGCTTTACGCCCTTTACTCTAAATGAAGTGACCAATCAGAAATTTCAAATAAAGTTGAAATATTTACAATATATTTATCTCTAATGAAGCTTAAAAATGTGTTCTCCAACTGGTCACTTGATTTTTGACAAAGGAACTGAAAACATTCAATGGAAAAAGGACAGCCTCTTCAAAAAATGGTGTTGGCTCAACTAGCATTCAGCATGCCAAAAAATAAAAATAAATCCTTTCTTATATCATGGTACAAAGGCTAAGTGCAAGTGGATCAAAGATCTCCACATAAAACCAGTACACTGAAACTATTAGAAGAGAAAATGGGTGGGGGGAGGCTGATGTGAGGGGGATCCGAGTAGACAGAGGGCAGAGAGATCTCTGCCAAGTGCGCATGGAAAGCATGCCCCTGCCCTATCTGATCCAGGGACCAGAAACACAGCATTGGGACCTCTGTTCCCACCTGGCAGCTTTGGGACACAGAACAGGGCTTGGACCATCTGCCACCTGGACCAGCAGAGATCCAGGGACACAGGCCAGGTACAAGGGAAAGGCAAGAACATGTCACTGAAAACAAGATGGAAAGAGGAAAGCAAAACAGCATATCCCAGAGAAACCAAGAAAATCTGGCAACACCAGGACCCAGCTCTCCCATCACAGCAAACAGCGGAATGCAAAAAACTCCAGAAACAGAAGACACAGACCTAAAATCATACCTCAAGATGATGATAGAGATCCTTAAACAAGAACGGAAGGAAAAGCAAAAAGAATCAGAAGCTTTTAAAGAGGAAACAAGAAAATCACTCAAAGAACTCAAAGAATTAGAGGAAAACAGAAACAAAGAGATGAAGGAATGGAAGAAGAAACTTAAAACAGAAATGGACACAATAAAGAAAACACTAAATGAGATAACCCTAGAGGTAGAACACCTGAAAAAGAAATCAGGAGTCACAGACAGAAGCATTTCCAATAAACTACAAGAGATGAAAGAGAGAATCAGGGGGCAGAAGACAACATTGTAAACATCAACAAAACAGCCAGAGAAGATGCAAAATTAAAAAGCTCCTAACCCAAAATGTCCAGGAGATCCAAGACACAATGAGAAGACCAAACCTAAGGATAATAGAAATAGAAGAGGGAGAAGAATATCACCTAAGAGGCACAGTAAATATCTTCAACAAAATTGTAGAAGAAAATTTTTCTACCCTTAAGAATGAGATGATCACGAGCATAAAAGAAGCCTCCAGAAATTCAAATAGGTTGAGCTAGAAAAAAATTCCTCCCAACACATAATAGTCAATACACCAAGTGCCCAAAGCACAGAAAGAATACAAAAAGGAGTAAGGGGAAAAGGTCAGGTTACATATAAAGGCAGACCAATCAGAATCACACCCGATTTCTAAACAGAGACTATGAAATCTAGAAGAGCCTGAACGGAAATCATGCAGACAGTAAGAGAACACAAATGTCAGCCCAAACTGCTATACCCAGCAAAACTATCAATCACCTAGATGGAGAGATGAAGATATTTCAAGGCAAATCTAAATTTACACAACATCTGACCACAAACCCAGCACTACAATGAATTATAGGTGGAAAACCCAATACAATGAGGGGAACTACATCCTTGTAAAAACAAGAAAACTGCCAAGCAAGAAAACCAAAATAAAAAAGAGACAGAGACATAACTCAACCTACAAAAGCAATAATAACAGGAAACAGCAACCACTATTCCTGGAAATCTATTAACATAAATGGACTCAACTCCCCAATAAAAAGACATAGGCTATCAGACTGGATACATAAACAAAATCCAGCATTTTGCTGCATACAGGAAACTCATCTCACAAACAAATAAAGACACTATCTCAGAATAAAAGGTTGGGAAAAAAAACTTCCAAGCAAACAGCCCCAAAAAGCAAGGTGGAGTGGCTATTCTAATATCGAATAAAGTAAATTTCTACCATACGGCATCAAAAAAGATAAGGAAGGACTCTTTTTACTACTTACAGGGGAAATCTGTCAGGAGGAACTCTCAATCCTAAACATATATGCTCCAAATACAAAAGCACCCACATTTACAAAAGAAACTCTACTAAAGCTCAAAAAATACATTTCATCCCACAAAATAACAGTGGGAGACTTAAATACCCCACTCTCACTATTGGACAGATCATGTAAACAGAAAATGAACAAGGACACTGTAAAACTAGCAGAGAGTAAGAACCAACTGGAATTAATAGATATCTACAAAACATATCATCCTAAAGTAAAAGAATACACCTTCTTCTCAGCACCTCACGACATCTTCTCAAAAATTGACCACATAATTGGATACAGAATGAGCCTCAATCGATATAAGAAGATTGAAATACTCCCATGCATCATTTCAGATCAACATGGTTTAAGGATGGTCTTTAATAACAACAAAGACAACAAAAGACCATATACACATGGAAACTAGACAATTTTTTATAAAATAATAGCAGTGTTAAAGAAGAAAAAATAAAGAAATTAAGGATTTTCTAGAATTCAATGGAAATGAAAATACAACATACCCAAACCTATGGGATGGAACGAAAGTATTACCGAGAGGAAAACTTATAGCTCTCAGTGCTTCCAAAAAGAAACTGGAGAGACCATACACCTGCAACTTCACAGCACAGCTGAAAGCTCTGGAACAAATGAAATCAGATACACCCAAGAGGAGGAAAAAGCAAGAAATAATGAAACTTAATGCAGAAATAGAAAATAGAAACAAAAAGAACCATTCTAAGAACTGGTTCTTTGAGAAAATTAACAAGATTGATAAACGCTTAGCCAGACTATCTAGAGGGCAAACAGAGAGTATCTAAATTAACAAAATTAGAAAGGAAAGTGGAGAAATAATAACTGAAATTGAGAAAATTCAAGAAATCATTAGATCCTGCTATAAAAGCCTATACTCATCAATGCCGGAAAATCTGGAGAAAATGCATGAATTCCTAGACAGATACCAGATACTAAAATTAATCAAGGACCAGGTAAACCATCTAAATAGTCCCATAACACCTAAAGAAATAGAAGCAGTCATCAAAAGCCTCCCAACCAAAAAAAAAAAAAAAAAAAAAAAAAAAAAAAAAAAAAAAAAACCCAGGTACAAATTTTATCAGATATTTATTGACTACTTAATATCAATACTCTCCAAACTATTCCACAAAATAGAATCAGATGGAACACTACCTAAGTCATTTTTTGAGCTAACTTTCAATGGAAAAAGGACAGCCTTTTCAGCAAATGTTGTTGGTTCAACTGGCACTCAGCATGCAGAAGAATGAAAATAGACTATTTTTTATCTCCTGGTACATAGCTCAAGTGTAAGTGGATCAAAGATCTCCACATTAAACCAGGTACAGTGAAACTATTAGATGAAAAAGTAGGGAAAGCCTTAGAAAACCTAAGCACAAGAGAAAATTTCCTGAACAGAAAAACAATGGCTCGTTCTATATGGTCAAAAATTAACAAATGGGACTCAGTGAGATTGCAATGTTTCTGTAAGACTACAGACACTGTCAAGGAAATAAAATGTTAGCCAAAAGTGTGGGAGAAGATCTTTACCAACCCCACATCAGATAGAGGCCTAATATGCAAAATATACAAAGAAATAAAAACTAGACACCAGAGAATCAAACAACCCTATTAAAAAATGGGGTACAGAGCTAAACAAAAATTTCTCAACTGAGGAAATCCAAATGGCTGAGAAGCTTCTAATGATGTGCTCAACATCCTTAGCCATCAGGGAAATGGAAATCAAAACAACCCTGAGTTTCAACCTCACACCAGTCAGATTGGCCAAGATCAAAAATTCAGATGACAGCAGATGCTGGCAAGGATGTAGAGAAAGAGGAACACTTCTCCACTGTTGGTGGGGTTGTAAACTGATACAACCTCTCTGGAAATCATTCTGGCGATTCCTCAGAAAATTGGACATAGTGCTACCTGAAGACCCAGTTATTCCAATTCTGGGCATTTATTCCAGCGAATCTCCAACATACATCAAAGACACATGCACCACAATGTTCATAGCAGCTCTATTTATAATAGCAGAAGCTGGAAAAAGCCCAGATGTCTTTAGTAAATGAATGGATACAAAAATTGTGGTATATTTACACAATGGAGTACTACCCAGCTATCAGAATCAATGAGTTCATGAAAATTTTAAGAAAATGGATGCATCTAGGGAATATCATCCTGTGTGAGGTAACCCAGTCACAAAAGAACAGACATAATATCCTGTCACTGATAATTGGATACTAACCCCAGAAAGCTCTGAACACTCAGAAAAAAATTTAGAGACTGTTTGAAGTTCAAAGGGAAAAGAGAAAAAAAAAAAAAAACCATTGTGATTACTTTTTACACAGCAAGAAAACTTTCACTAATTCTATGTTACATCCTCTTTTACATGTACTTTATTCTCATTGTAACATCAAGATCTTAATTCACACTATTAAACCTTAAAATAAAAAAAGGCAAGGAATGACAAAAAAATGTATTCATATACTTTTATGCAAAAATGCTTAAAATTTATATATTTATCTATGTTTTTTAAATTAAAGTCTTCAATAAAAATGTACTCATATACATTCATGCTAAAACAATTTTGATAATCTATACATGTATCTCTGTTTATTTTAAATAAAGTTTAAAAAAAAGAAAATTATGTTCTCTTCTTTGATAGTACATGAGAGAATGAATCTATGGCCACTGTTTAAATATTTTAATAGATTTTTTTTAAGTTTCCTGTATCTCTTCATTATGAAGTGTTATTTTGTATAATACGGTTTGCTGTTACATCATTTGTTTTTTATCTTCTATACTGTTGGTTTTACTGTCACTTTCCCTAATACTGTGGTACTAAGGATTTTCCAAGTTCTTGACTTTTTCTCTTTTAGGATAATTCTTCAGCTGCAAACTTGGTGGGGTGCAGTTTGGTATATTTTATTTATCTGCCGACATCAGTTTTTCTAATAAGCTCTTCTTATTGTATTGTGGCCAGATTGTGTGTTTGTGTTTGTTTGTATGTGCATGTGTGTGTGTGTGTGTGTCTGTCTATTTGTTTGTGAAGCCTGATACAAATTATTTCATCACACTAAGAAAATAAAGTCCTGCCATAGTGTTTTTGTTATCCTGATTTCTCATGTTTCATGGTATTTCAATAATACAGTGTGGATCCCCACTACTGAGGCACTTCAAGTACAAGAGAACACCTTGAGTCTTTGAATACTGGCCCTATTTGCCCTGCTTGAAGTGAGGGACATGTCTTTTCTCTAAGTACTATGAGCACTCTTGAAAATTTGTCCTCACAAATTTTCTGTTCTTCTGATTTAAGACTCAAGTTCTTGATTGTGAGTTGATTCAAACAAATATGTTTAATTTCCAAGTAACAGTACCATCACTTATTTGGCAACTGAAATTCCTGGGCTTTTTTTTTTCTTCTTTTCCTTCTAGACAAGGTTTCTCTGTGTGAACAATGGGGTTTCAAACTCATGACTTTTTTGTTCTCCACCCCCCAGCCCATCTATGTGTTCAGATCACTTCTATGAATTGTTATAATTTGCCTGAGTTTTTTAAGTACTCTATTTTATTTCACTTAAAAGATAGATTCCATAAAATAAGAACTCACAAACTATATTAACAGATCTTCCTCTGTGTCTGCATGGTGTTATCCTTGGAAAACCTTGCTGATATCAATACAAATGCAAAGCTCAAGATAAGGAATGGAATCTTTCTGTAGTCACCTTCAATATTGCATACCTGGCCACACACTACATTCTTCTATCCACACTTGGCATCAGCATTCTTTTTGTTTTGGCAATCTTTTGTTTCCCCTTCTGTTTGCACTTTGATGTTCCAGATTCTATGTCTTGAGTTTGGAACCTATCATATATAGCTATCTTTGTTTCCTCATTACTTTTACCTGACTTGCATAAGCCTGAATTAAAGTATTCCCTTATTTCTTTCCCCATCTGATGTAAACCCAGGTTGACATGTTCTTGTATCTACTTTGAATTCTTTATTGCGTTTATATTTTCTTATTCTCTATAATGCTTTATTAAAAAAGTTATACTGAAGTCTCTATGTCTTTAACTAGTAAAGGAGTTTTGTTTTTTCCCCAAATCTCATGGTATATGATGATACTAGTATCTTTTCTCCAATGTTTGTATTCTAAATTTATTTTCATCACCTAATACTGAAGATCTCAAGCACTACACTAAACTAATTATATTCATTTACATTGATTTTTGTTTGACAGATTATACTTTCATCAATGACTTTCAAATTTTTAGCTTTAGTATATTAAACATATGACTTAATACATTAAAATGCGACTTACTGGGAATTTAAAATGATGCTTCATTTCAATATTAATTATGTTAAATATTTCATCTGTGGTATAAGATTAAATTGTAATACATGTTAATTTCAACAGTATCAGAAGAAAATATTGTGCTGGCATTTATATAAGGACCAAACACAAAAGATATTTTACAGTTTCCAAGGTAATGCTCACACTGAGTTAGATAGGCTTAGACATTTCAAAATCTACTTTAATAAGGGTTCTTAAATGCTTTGAGGTTGCTTTCTAGCTCACCACCAAAAGGTAGGGGAGAAAAGATGGTAAATAAGGCAAAGGATATAAATCAGTTTAGGATAGATTTTGGAGGGTGAGTCCAGTGTCTGTTTTCAGGATACCAGCAGTCCAGTTTAGTAGTGTCATGATATCAACAGGCCAGTTCAAAAGTGTCACTAACTAAGCACCACCAGGCAGCAGAAACCAACAGGACTCTGCCAAATTTGCCAAAGTCAGTGAGAGCAGCCCAGACCATCTAGACTGCTAAGAGTTCTCTGGTGTGCCTCAAAAAAAGTGAATGTCAGTGAAGGTGCGCTACCAGTAAAGTATTACACAGCCCTGTTCAAGTGCCCCATCACTGTCTCTTGAGTCTTTATCACACCATCTTCAAACATCACATGTCCTCTCATGGGTCTGGCTTCAGTAAAACTTCATGTGAGTCTGCTCACTTTCACCCGAAATTGCCACTTTACCGAGTGCACATTTTTTACAGCATATTAATTTTTATAATTTAACCTTAAATTATGCACTTAATTAAATGAGCATCTCTCTGAACTTTGAATTATCCTTGAGTAACTTTGTGAGCCTAAGAAAAGACATATGCTAATAAAGACAATTTTGTGGTAAATACTCATTTTCCTCATATATGAAATCACTGCTTGATTTAGGTAGTTCACTTAAGAGATTAGTGGAAATGAATAAAGTCTATGCCTTACACATAGCTAACTAGTGTTATCTATTGCCAGTTCCTTATAAGGCTGTAGCCACTATAGGTCATGTTCTCAAAAGTGTCCTGATATGAACATCCTCCACACAGCAAGACTAATGATCACATCATACATTTTACAAAGCAGAATAATAATTTGGAGAGAATATAAACCAGTGGGCCTATTTTTAAAATAAGAACTGATTTATGTTTAATATCTTCTGAAAATTGCAATTAGGTTTTAATGCCAAGAAACTGGAGCTAGAAACATAAGATGACATATGTTGTTAGCGTTGCATGCTTAAAGATTCTGAGTCCAAAGGGAAGAATGAAGCAGAAGCCTCAGAGCTGAGAAGGTACATAGAAAATACCATATATACTAAGAATTCTCTGTGAATTATATTATGAGCCATTCACAAAATACTTTGCGATAAATAATTCCATTAACAGAATAGTCCTCTCTACTATATATCCCCCAAAGTACAATAAAAAGGACTACAAAAGTTACAGTTTCCCATATAATCACACATCTAAGTACTTGGCTATGAATATAAATATAAATAAGGATGATGCCTCTCCTAATCCCAGAATCTTTAGTCAGATGTTTCATTTATTCTACTATCTTACCTGTATTTTAGGAACTCAATAGACAATTTAATGCTATTTATTCTCATTACTTGCTGATTTATACTAGAATACACCTCAAGAGAATAGTAATATGAAAGGCATCAATTAAATAATTATCACTGGAAGTTAATAAATACGTATACAAGAGTGGTTCTACAATAGATTTAAACCACAGTTTACAGTGTTCCTCGGGAAATAAAAAAACAGGGTTAATAAACTAAAATTATGACAACTCAAAGCTGTTCACATTATTGATTCTAGCACTCATTGGCTAAAGCCAAATATGAAAGCAACAAAGGTTAAATAGATCTTATTAATAATTTGTTTGAGTTAATTTTATATCCAGGCACATTGCTGAACTTGTTTATCAGGTGTAGAAGTTCTCTGGTGGAATTTTTGGGGCCACTTATGTACACTATCATGTCATCTGCAAACAGTTATGTTTTTAATTCTTCCTTTTCAATTTGTATCCCTTTGAATTCCTTTTGCTGTTTAATTGCTCTGGCTAGGACTTCCAGTACTATGTTGAATAGGTAGGGGGAGTGTGGGCAGTCTTGTCTAGTCCCTGATTTTAGTGGGATTGCTTCAAGTTTGTTTGAAAACAAACAGCGTTAAGTTTGATGATGGCTATTGGTTTGCTGTATATTGCTTTGGATTCCTGTTCTTTCCAAGACTTTTGACATGAAAGGGTGTTGAATTTTGTCAAATGCATTCTAAACATCGAGTGAGATGATAATGTGGATTTTCCTTTGAGTTTGTTTATATGGTGAATTACATTGATGTATTTCCATATATTAAAACATCCCTGCATCCCAGAAATGAAGCCTACTCGATCATGGTGAATGATCATTTTGATGTGTTTTTGGATTCAGTTTGCAAAAATTTTATTGAGTATTTTTGCATCAATGTTCATAAGTGAGATGGGTCTGAAGTTCTCTTTCATTGTAGGGTCTTTGTGTAGTTTAAAAATGAGGGTTATTGTGGCCTCGAAAAATGAGTTAGATAGTGTTCTATCTGACTATTTTGCGGAATGGTTTGAAGAGTATTGGTATTAGGTCGTTAATAAATGTCTGATAAAATTCTGCACTGAACCCATCCAACTTTTTTTGGTTGGAAGGTTTTTGATGGCTGCTTCTATTTCTTTAAGTGTTGTAGAATTAATTAGGTGGTTTACTTGGTCCAGTTTTAACTTTAGTATCTGTTATCTGTCTAGGAATTTATGCATTTCCTCCAGATTTTTCAGCTTTGATGAGTATAGGCTTCTGTAGTAGGATCTGATGATTTTTTGAATTTCATGTTTCAGGTGTTATGTCCCCACTTTGATTACTAATTTTGTTAATTTGGATACTTTCTTTTTGTCCTCTAGTTAATCTGACTAAGGGTTTATTAAGCTTGTTAATTTTCTCAAAGAACCAGCTCTTGGTTTTGTTAATTCTTTGGGTGGTTCTTTTTCTTTCTATTTAGTCAATCTCTGCTCTGTGTTTGATTGTTTCTTGCCATCTAATCATCTTGGATGTATCTGCTTCCTTTTGTTCTAAAGTTTTCAACTGTGCTGTCAAGTTGCTAGTGTATGCTCTCTCCAGTTTGATTTTGAAAGCACTCAGAGCTACGAGTTTTCCTCTCAGTGCTGCTTTCATTGCATACCATAGAATTGGGTATGTTGTCTTTTTATTTTCATTAAATTCTATGCTATCTTTTATTTCTTTATTTATTTCTTCTTTGACTAAGATATCACTTAATAGACCATTCTTTAGTTTCCATGTGTATATGAGCTTTTTATTGTCTTTGTTGTTATCAAAGACCAGCCTTAGAACATGGTGAAATGATAGGATGCATGGGAGCATTTCAATATTCTTATATCTATTGAGGCTTGTTCTGTGACCAATTGTATGGTCAATTTTGGAGAAGGTGTTGTGAGGTACTGAGAACAAGGTGTATTCTTTTGTTTTAGGATGATATGTTCTGTAGATGTCTATTAATTCCATTTGGTTCCTAACCTCTGCTAGTTTCACTGTGTCCTTGTTCAGTTTCTGTTTCCATGATTTGTCCATTGATGAGAGTAGGGTGTTGAGGTCTCCCACAATCTTTGTGTGGAGTGCAATGTATTTTTTGAGCTTTAGTAGGATTTCTTTTATGAATATGGGTGCTCTTGTGCTTGGAGCATATATGTTAAGGATTGAGAGTTTCTCCTGACAAATTTTCCCTGTAAGGAGTAAAAAGTGTCCTTCCTTATCTTTTTTGATAACTTTTGTTTGAAAATTTACTTTATTTAATATAAGAATAGCCACTCTAGCTTGCTTCTTGGGGCCATTTGCTTGGAAGCTTTTTTCCCAAACTTTTACTCTGAGATAGTGTCTGTCTTTGTCTCTGAGATGAGTTTCCTGTATGCAGCAAAAGGCTGGATTCTGTTTATTTATTGTCTGGTAGTCTATGTCTTTTTATTGGGGAATTGAGTCCATTTATGTTAACAGATATTAAGGAATAGTCATTGCTCTTTCCTGCTATTTTTGCTTTTAGAGTTAGAATTGTGCCTGTGTATCTTTCTTCTTTTGATTTTCTTGCTTAGTATTTTCTTGTTTTTACTAGGATATAGTTTCTCTCCTTATATTGGGTTTTCCACCTATAATTAATTGTAGTGCTGGGTTTGTGGTCAGATATTGTGTAAATTTAGTTTTGTCCTGGGATATCTTGGTCACTCTATCTATGGTGATTGAGGGTTTTGCTGGGTATAGCAGCTTGGGCTGACATTTGTGTTCTCTTAGGGTCTGCATGATGTCTGTCCAGGATTGTCTAGCTTTCATAGTCTTTGTTGAGAAGTCGGGTGTGGTTCTCATTGGTCTGGCTTTACATGTTACATGACCACTTTCCCTTACTGCTTTTAGTATGCTTTCTTTACCTTTTTCTCTTGGTGTTTTGACTATTATGGGTTAGGAGAAATTTCTTTTCTTGTCCACTCTATTTGGTGTTCTGTAGGCTTCTTTTATGCTCATGGTCTTCTCATTCTTAATGGCAGGGAAGTTTTCTTCTATGTTTTTGTAGGAGATATTTACTGGTCCTCTTATTTAATATTCTTCACCCTATTCTATTCCTCTTATCCTTAGGGTTTGTCTTCTCATTGTGTCTTGGATCTCCTGGATACTTTGGGTTAGGAGCTTTTTATGCTTTTGCATCTTCTCTCTCTTTTGTCTGTTTTCCATGCTGTCTTCGGCCCCTGAGATTTCTCTTCGCCATCTCATGTAGTCTGTTGAAGAATCTTGCATCTGTGACTTCTGCTTTCTTTTTTTTAGGTTTTCTACGTCCACAGTTGTCTCTTTAGTGTTTTCTTAATTGTTTTCATTTCCATTTTAAATTCCTTCTTTTATTCTTTCATCTCTTTGGTTCTGTTATTCTCTATTTCTTTGGTTTCTTTGAGTGTTTTTCTTGTTTCTTCTTTAACAGCTTCTATTTCTTTATGCTTTTCCTCCCGTTCTTGTTTAAAGATCTCTATCATCATCTTGAGGCATGATTTCAGGTCTGAGTCTTCTTTTTCTGGAGTGTCTGGCATTCCACTGTTTGCTGTGATGGGAGAGCTGGGTTCTGGTGTTGCCAGGTTTTTTGTTTTCCATTGGGTAAGTTCTTTTCTTTTCTCTTGCCATCTTGTTGTTTGTGATTTTAAGTGGTCTTGATGTCAGTGATTGGTTTCATCTCTCCCATGTACGATGCCTGTGTTCCTGGGTTTTTGCTGTTTCTGGTGGCAGATGGCCTGAATGTTTGGTCTGCACCCATGGGCCCTCTGGTGGAAACCAAGTCCCTCTGGCAGAGTTCCTGTTCCCCTGAACCAATGGGGGGGCACTTTCTGCTAGGCCCAGACTCCTCTGTGCCCTGGGTACTCTGGTATTCGCAGTGCAGTCTCACCAGGCCTATGTACCTGGATCTCTGCTGTTCCTGGTGGCAGATGGCCTGAGCATTAGGAGCGATTATTTCTCTGTGTATGAATATATGTTTCTTCATGTTAACCATCAAAAGTACCATTTTCCTCTGATTGCCACATTGACAGCATCTATTCCCCTACCCATAAAATATAGGAGAAAATAAATAAAATTTATGGTGTATATGAGACTGGCTATTGCTACTCAGCCTATCACGATGCAATTTTACCTGTAGTTTAGAAGTGTAGTGACAGATGTGTTGAGTTCATAAATATTTTCTCAGGTTTCCTTCGAGGCTTGAGAGTATCACAGGCAGGAATCACTGTCCATCTGCCTTCCTAGAAGCCTTGTTTGCCTTTATGAAGCTCCAAGTCTCTTCTCAATGGGTTTTCTTTAGGATGGAGGAGAAATAATTTATTTACATATATCCCAAAATATTGTAAAAACAAAATAGGAAGGTGTGTGTGTGTGTGTGTGTGTGTGTGTGTGTGTGTGTGTGTGTGTTGCACATACAAATTAATGTACTTGTATGCTTTGATGTATATATTCTCACAGCTCTGGACAGTGCATAAGTTCCTCTTGAGTCAGAAAAGATGCAAGATACATATCTTCTGAAGGATTCCCCTTGGGAAAACTAAGGTACACCATTTAGAACTTGGAGTCCTGCTGGAACTTCTGGATAAACCAAAAGGAGACATTGTCCACGTTAGAACAAACTTATTTTTTTCTGTAGTCAATCTTTCAGCAATAGTCATCTCTATTCTGATCCATGGAGCAGCTGTGCCAAAATGGCATGCTGAGTTTCTGCAAGCACTGAACCAAAACGGTTATTCTGGGCTAGTTTTACTCAGGGAATCTGAGGAGAGTGAAAAGTAATAAAATCAAGACTCTGCCAACAAAATTACCCTCTATTCCTGGCCATTAAGATAGTTCTGCTTTACTCTGCAGGACATAAAGAGGATTGAGTTGGATAAATCCTATTATTTATTACAACCACCATTTACAACAGAAATAGTTTCTTGCCCACCTGCCTAGGAAAATGGGCAAATTATGAGATCATTGCTTATGGTCATAAAAACACCAGTTTCCTAACTGGCTGTGAACCTTGAGTAGCAGATTTAAAAGGTGAAAGATGATGCAGACTTGGAAGTTGGTAGAACAAAATATTGCAGCTCAAAATTTATTGCTTTTGTACCGAAAGCCATGCAAAGGTTTGTGTGTAGTATATACATTACTAGCAATGTGGGTTGCAGACATGGAAGTCCTAGCTGCAGATACCTCACTAGAAACTTAACTCAAAGGAGCAATGGTTCTTATCGCTATTCACTGAAGCTATAAATTTCTAGATTTCACATGAAGCCATTGAAAATCAGAATCATATTGTCCTTTCATAGACATATGAACACATACTTCATTCTTGTTCAATCATGTGATCCAGTGATGTGTAAATGTATGTATGTCTGATGATAGTTAAATGAATTTGCTGTTGATAAAGAAACATTATGTGTTGTAATGTTATGAAATGTGATAGACCCGTATTTTCTACCACATTTGAAGAGTTGTAGCTATAATTTTCCCTTTTAAGTCTTGAGTTGTTCTGACCACAAATGTCAAGTGAAAAAAATAAAAGAATTACTTTTTAAATATATGACATAAATATGTTGAGACTTTTGTACAAAGGAATAACCTTTAGTTGCTTTTTCACTTCAAAACTGCTATGTAATGATGGATAACATATACAAAATAATAGGTTGTGATGTAAATAGCTTTGCTCTGTCATCTCATTAACCATAGCTGTAAAAGCCAACAAGAACTTAGAGACAGCTCTCACTTGTAAAGGGAAAGCAGTCATGATTTCTCATTCACCTAGAAACACAGAACAGACAAAATTCAACAAGGTACAAGTTCAGGAGCCCAAGGACTTGAAATTGGATTCCATTCACACAATCGCTGGTGAATATTTATTTGGCTTGGACCAGTAGTTTAGCTCCATAAAAGCCAATGTAAGCATCTTATCACATTAAACTACAATAAGGAACAATGTGAGTGTTTGGAAGGAAAAACACATAATAAAGAAAAATATTTATGTTTTCTGGGTGAAAGGAAAAGGAATATTTAAAATATATTATATGTTGTGAAATTTTTCTTTTTTGAGCACAGAGAGCAAATTCACAAATTGTGATAATTATCTTTGAATACATTATTAATATGTTAATTTTCCTTTTGAACAAAAAATTGTATCTTAATATATATTGTGGGGCAACTCTTGTTTTTCTCTGTAAAGTTATGTGAATAGTATAAAATTATCTCCTTCTGGATTATACACTAGGGATAGCAACTTGTACTGCTTCACATTTTGTGATATTCTCAACAGACCCCGAGTTAATATTCACATGTATTTTTTCCATAGACATATCCAAATTCATATTAGCTATCCACACATATACACACTCATATTCCCCTAGAAGTTCCCAGTTTGACGAGTGGAAGATTAAGTATTGATATTTTTCCAATTTTTATAGATTCCTTCTATGTATCCTGAAAATAATGTACTGATATTCAGAGTCACTTTTTTTGAATGACTCATTTTTTACATTTATTTTGCATAATATGCAGTTTTCAACACATAGTGTGCTAGTTTTTCTAGGATGAATTGATAAAAGCATCAGTGTGGAGTAAACAAATAATTTAAACAGTTAAAAAGTATATATAGGTACATGAATATGTGTTTTTGTAAATAGCATATCAAATATCTCAGCTTCAGTACATCCCAACAGCTCCATTTAGCGCATAAGGCACAACGATACCATGCCTTGGTAAATTGGATTTAATTGCATTAAATTGTATGGGTCCTGAACAGAAATGACTAAGTCATTTGTTTTTTAAATCTTGTGTTCAACTGATTATCCTTATTCTTGGAGCTCTCAGCTTCACCCAATTCAGTTATTACATCTTATGATGGTTATTCTTTGTTGTCAACTTGACTACATCTAGAATTAACTAAAACCTCAGACTGGAGGGCACACTTGTGATGGATTTAGTTTAATTTGAAATAGAAAAATCTAATTCTAATCAGAATCTTTGAGGGAGGAAGACAAATCTTACATCCAGACATAAACTGGGCCACAACTTTTGCTAGATGCCTATACAAGAACAGGGGAAAAGAAAGATCTTTCTACTTGACTGCTTATATTTACCTTGATAACAAATCCATTAATTTCTTCACCAGCATTAGATCCTATTTCTTCATGATTTCCAGGTACATCGAAGACAATCTGAGACATCCAGCCTCACAGACTGAGCAACTATTTGATTCTTGGACTTTCCATTTATAGGTAGCAATTTTTGGATTAACTATTAACTATAGGTGTAAGCTATTCTAATAAATCACACACTCCCTCAAATATCAAAGTGTGTGTATATATATGCATATGTGTATGTGTATATATGATCTATAACTATATATACATATGTGCATTTATTTATGCATGTATATACCTTTATAATAATTCTTTCTATAAGTTGTTCTTCTATAGAGAACCCTGACTAATACAAACTTCTAAATTTTGTAATGCAAGTTTTCATTTTGCACTAAGAATTCAGCTTCTGTGTTATCCATGCACTCCTTGGAATCAAATTCCCTTTAGAAGCTACTTGAAACAGAGAGCAAGCTTTTTAAATGTTCATTATTCACTTAAAAAACATTAACCTTGTCTTAAGAGAAACTGAAAAGAAAAAATGCAAACAAAATAGTTGTTTGTCATTTCACTCAGGAGATACTTTTGGTAAGTTTTCTCTAAAAAATATACTTCATTTATATAATTTCTCAGAGGAGAATGTACCACACAGAAAAGTTTAAGACCATGTGGAATATAGTACACAAGAAAATTGATTGCTTCCACATAAACAAATAATATCTTATTACTCTGGCTTGGGGGGTGGTCATCATTTCTCTTTACCATTTTATAATTGACACAATAGTCTCATATTGGTAAATATAGATCTTGGTTTCAGAACTCCACCAGAGAGCAGCTCAATGATGTCAATCCTATTAGCTCAATGGACAAAACAATGTGAAGATTCTAAACATAACAGCCAAGGTCACGATGAGCAAGAGAATAAGGCAAGGAAGTGTCTTAAATCCAAGTAAATATTGCAGAGGCAGAGGTCATGAAGTCGCAGAGACTGGAGACAGATAAGTGGCAGAAGTGTGGCAGATAAATGGGGAAAGAACTAACATATATTGATTTTTCAAGATATACCGGGAACTATGGCAACATCTTTTCGACAGCTCTTATTTCTCTTAATCCTCTCAACAGCCTCCAACAGTCAGTTATAGTGTTATTTATAGAAAAGGAACTGAGGCTCTGAGGCTCTAAGTGGAGTTCCAGAGGGCTACCCACCTGCTAAAAGTGAAGGTGAGACTAACAAAGAGGATGCTCTTGAAGCCACCCCCTGTTATGCTTCAGGGCATAGATCCAAATCAGTCTAAAACTAAAAAGGGAACCTGTCTCTAGTATGTTTCTGAAAGTCACCCTATGAGAAGGGGGAGTGATAGATGATTCCCTAATATGCATTAATTTTATTGTTATATATTTTTTCTAAATAACATTCAAGAACTCGTCCACATTTCTTGCCTGAATTTTATTACAATTCAGTTCCCTAGAATCATCCCAGGTTTCTGAAAAACAGTGTCATAAACTGTAGTTTTAGCAACCAGCTCACACATCTTTTAAATGTGTTAATGCTTTAGAAATCAAGGTTTAAAACCTCAAGGTTAATAGTAACCTCATAAACCTTGACATCTTGTAGAAACTTGCACTTAAAATTTACCAGAAAAATACCTATTTGTCCAGTTTCTGAATGACATTGAAAATAATTATGGCACAAAGAAACAACACATTTCTTTCTTCACTGAAAAATTTAAATAGGAGCAGAGGAAAAGGGATATATACACATTATAAAATAATTGTAAGGATCATCAAATAAATATGTCAGGATTGAGTAAACACTAACAAAAATGTGGCTAATTGGAATATAAAAGAATCAGAATAGGATCAGATTAGCTGTCTTTCCAAGTAAATGTGTTTGCCATCAAGAAAGGTGACTTGAGTTTAACATCAGGGACCCAGAAAGTTGGAGAAAATTGACCTCTGAACATTGTCCTCTGACCTTGACATACATGTCATGTTTTAATCTACAAATAGCCACTTGCAAACATGCATAACCACACAGATAAGTAAATAAATAATAAAAATATTTAAGTATTTTTGATGAGTACAGGATAATTTTTAATAGGATAATTGCGTTTAAGTTCTTAATATAAAAGAGAAGGACACAAACTTTAGAAGATATCCTTTGTTTACATTTATTATAAATGTCTTTCAAAAATATTATGTCTTAAATTTTGTAAATTTTTAATTACAAATAACACTCTAATTTTTTATCTTACCCCAATATTGTATTTTTTATAACTTTCAAGTCTAGTATTCAAATAAAAGGAGTTTTGAAACCCATGAATAAGTTGTGTGGTTAGTCAAGTGAATAAGGATAATACTTTATTTTCAGCATGTTTCTAGCACTACTCAAATTGTTTAAATGATTTAATTCTGTAGTTCTGTGAGATGAAATATTATCAACATGCACAGCTGACAAAAGAATAATTTGGCTTAGGATATGTAAGATAAATGCCCTAGGTAAAGCATTTTTAAGTAGCTCTAGAACCAAGTCCTAGTAATGGCCTCAGGGACCCAAACATTACTCATACTGCTCTCAACAATTCTAGGCAGAAAGGTCAAGATATCTAGCACCCAATAAGATATATTTCTCCAAAGACAGTACAAAATTCTTTGAATAAAATAAATTTAAAATTCAGTTTTTAAACGTCTTCAGCCAAGATTTCCTTTACAGGAACTTCCTCAGCATAGTATGAAATTAAGGTTGACCTTACTTATCTCAGCGCTGAGCATCTGTCACTTTAACGGTAGGGATAAAAATTGTTCCAGAGAAACCTGATTCTTGAGTTTGTTTTAAAAGGACAAAAGATAACTTAAAAAGATTTTCATGTAGCCTAATTAACATGCTCATTAATTATTTAAAATTGAAAATTTGCATTTGCCTTTCAACAATTTCGATTGAGCTCAGACTGAAGCATAGTCAAGTATAAGCTCAGTCAAAATCCTACAGTAGACTCCACTTGTTATTCTCTTAGTGCATGTGATGAATGTAAAATATGTTCAAGTCTCCTTCTGTCCAGTCTACAGAAGAATGCTGTGATGGACAGGCTCAACACTGGAAGCTAAGCCCAGACTTACCATGTAGCATGCTGAACCTAGAAACACAAACACTTTGAGTATGTACATTCTTTGCACAGAATGTCAGCTTACATATTAAAGAAATAGTATTTTATCAGTAAGAGAGTTGATAATAACCAATAACGATCCTTCAACATATTGCACAGTTTTTCGCAAGAAATGACTTGGGAAATTTGTAGAATGTTTCTCTTTAGTTAGGTGTAGGTTTCATGTGATTTTAAACTCTACATTTCAAATATAGCTGCTTTACATTATTCTATTTCTCAAAGACGGCAGTGATACGTAAAATGATCATCAATAGATACCTAGGTGGATAGTTGTAATTGCATATTAAATATACTATTAGTAGAGTTAGAAAGTATTGCCTGCAAATGACTATTTATAGAAAGCTAATTTATTCTTTTCTATAATGTATTGACTTAAAATAAACAGTGAACTTAAACTCCAGATTGCCATAAGGTTTCAGGGATACATTACTCAATTCCAAAAAAAAATGTCTTTATTCTTCTTTTGTTTCTTACATTAAATCACAACTATTGTCTTCAACTCTACCAATATATTTCAAAGTATTCTGTAAGCTAGAATAGAATGGATTTCTGTATCTCATGAAAAGGGATGATAAAGTTAACAAATTTTACTCTTTTTCTTTTTACCAGTCAGATGGATGGTTTGGAAAATTATAACATGTGTCCAATACTTCTAATATCCCTGGGGATGGAACGGCAGCACATAGCTCTGTTTTTTTTTCCTACACTTTTATTTTTTAAAATGAGATACATGTTCACATTTTTAAAAGCATTTTGGTATAAAACTATATGAATATATTTTTGTATGTACTTTATTCTTTTAGAGGTTTGATAGTAAGCATTGATTTTTTTGCTAGTTACCATAAGCATAAAGTACATGTGGAACAGGATGTAACATGGAAACAGTAAAAGTTTTCTTGGTATGTATAGATTAAACATAATGATCTTTGAATACAAAAAATTGCCGTAAGGTTATATTCTTAGCTATTGAATTATTAATGATTTATTATCTAGGTGTATCACACTCTGAGATGGTGCTATACACTTTTTTTCCCCTAGGAAGGACTGAGGCTTTCACTTCATGGCCTTTGGTTTTTTTTTTTCTTTTTTTTAAGCTTCTTATGGCCTGTGAGTTGTTTCTGGGGTATTCAGAGTTTTCTGTGGCTAGTATCCAAATATCAGTGACTGCATATTATGTCTGTTCTTTTGTGACTGGGTTACCTAACTCAGGATGATATTCTCTAGATGCATCCATTTTCCTAGGAATGTCATAAAATCATTGTTTCTAATAGCTGAGTTTTTGCATCTATTCACCTATTAAAGGATATCTGTGTTCTTCCTAGTTTCTGACTATTAAAAATAGGGCTGCTGTGAACATGTTGGAGCATGTGTCCTTACTCATTCTTCAAAGCCACAATAACCCTTATTCCTAAACCACACAAAGACCCTACAAGGAAAGAGAACTTCAGACCAATCTTACTTATGAACATTGATGCAAAAATACTCAACAAAATCCAACCAAATCCAAAAACACATCAAAATGATCATTCATCATGATCAAGTAGGGTTCATTCCTGGGATGCAGGGATGCTTTAATATACAGAAATACATCAATGTAATCAAACATAAAAACAAACTCAAAGAAAATAAACACATGATCATCTCACTAGTTGTTGAGTAAGCATTTGAAAAAATTCAACACCCCTTCATGTTGAAAGTTTTTAAAAGAGCAGAAATTCAAGGCCCATGCCTAAACATAATAAAAGCAATATACAGCAAACCAATAGCCAACATCAAACTAAATGGTCATAAACTTCAATCCCACTAAAATCAGGGACTAGACAAGGCTGCACACTCTCCACTACCTATTCAACATAATACCGGAAGTCCTGGCCAGAGCAATTAGACAGCAAAAGGAAATCAAAGGAATACAAATTGAAAAGGAAGAAGTAAAAATATCACTATTGGCAGATGACATGATAGTGTACTTAAGTGATCACTAAAATTCCATCAGAGAACATTTACAGCTGAAAAACAACATCAGCAAAGTGGCTGAATATAAAATTAAATCAAACAAATCAGTAGCCTTCCTCTACTCAATGGAAAAAAATGCTGAGAAAGAAATAATGGAAAAGATACTCTTCGCAATAGTCACAAACAATATGAAATACTTTGGTGTGACTCTAACTAAGCAAGTGAAGGGCCTGTATGAAAGGAACCTCAAATCTCTGAAGAAGGAAATTGAAGAAGATCTCAGAGGATGGAAAGATCTCCCATGCTCATGGATTTGAAGGATCAACATTGTAAAAATGCCCATCTTACCACAAGAAATCTATCTATTCAATGCAATCCCCATCAAAATTCCAACTCATCTCTTCATAGATGAAAATTATAGTTGCAAGTTCATCTGGAATAACATAAAACCTAGGATATCAAAATCTATCTCAACAACAAGAAAGCATCTGCAAGAATACTCTTCTTTATTTGCAGCCAACCACAGAAAACTTGCTAAGTAGCCTCATGTAGAGTGAACATATCATTATAGGACATTATGGAATATATGCCAGTCCAAAACCTCACAAAACTGAAGCACTCAAAGGGCCATCCTTAATTATCAAAGTATAGAAGTGAGGGGGTTGGATCCTTGAAGGACACAACTTGTCAAAATCAAGAGCTAAATATAAACTTATCACCCCTTCTCTCCTAGAAAGTTAAGAGCATGTCTGCAGGATTACTGAAAAATTCTGATCAGAATGGACTCCACAGGTTCATACATTTGAATACTTGTTCCAGAATATCTTGAACTGTTTTGGAAGAAGAGGAGGTGTGTCACTGGAGTCAAAGTTTGAAGTTGTAAAAGCACACACCATTACCAGTTAATTCTATTTTCCATTGCACCCTGCCTGTGGATCAGATGTAAGCTCTAAGCTACTATTCTAGTGCCTAGTGCCTTGCCTTCCTGCCTACTCATACGATGGCCATGAATTCTGAGCATCTAGAACTGTAGTTCTGAAATAAAGTGCTTTATTTCATGAGTTGCCTTGGCCATGGTATTTTTTTACAGCAATAGAAAAGTTATTACGACAATTAATTTTGACTTTCTTCTCAGTTTGCATCCCATTGACCTAGGCTTCTACTTAACCACAGAAGTATAGGAAGACTTCTAAACAGCAGTGAAGGAGCGAACATGCCCCTTACTTAGCATCTTTAATGTCAGTAACTTGAGAAAAAGAATAGAGCCCATGATGCATAGACAATCCATTAAGCCAGTTAAACACATATATTAAAGCTAACAATTCAGAATTGTGGGTACCCTATTCTCTTCTCTATATTCAATACTTATAAATTAATCTGGCTAATTGGGCCTCACATGCAGTTATAACAAATACTTGAGTGACAATTATAGATAGATGTGATAAAAAATCTCATATCAAAAAGAAATTGAGAAATTTTGCTTATTTTTCTTTAAAAATAAGTGTGGTGCTTATTGTTATAATAAAATTGTTAATTAAAAATTGTGAAGTATAAGTTTTGTCTTAAATAGCTAAAGTTCTGAGTCTTTATCAATCTTATATATACTCATAAATGCAATAATTATATTATACATAAATTAAATATATATGTCTACTTTTCTTTCTCATTGGCTGTATATTTAGTGAAATAATTAGATATTTTGGTTTTATGTTTTCATAGCCAACTATGCAGTAATTAAAAACATCGTTACAAATGGTATTTACATTTAGTAACATGTACCAACTTCACCATATGTTCCATACCCTTGTCAACTTGTTTAAATGGCATTTTATCTGCAGGCAACAGCTTTGTTCCTCATGGCTGGAGTCACATTCTGTGAAAACAAACACTCTGAGAAATAGAGACAAATGTCTCAGTGAACTCAACCATGTGGAAGATGACATCTCAAATCAAGTTTCTAGTGAATTATCTTCAAGACAATTGACAAAGTGGGCTCCTTTATAAACATTTTTTTGGGCTCTGAGTTCATGGCCTGTGAAGACTAGTGAAAATTACCTGAAGAACATTCTGCATGTGTAATGTATACTTGTGGACTCATACCACCATAAGTATGACTATACCTATGAAAAATCATCCATATATATATATATATATATATATATATATATATATATATATATATATATATATATATATATATATATATATCACCAACAGCACCATAACCTTTAGAACAACCACTGCCACTATAGTTTGTTTGAAGGATCATTGATATAGAGAATCAACAAATGGGAACTGATAAAACTGCAAAATTCCTGTATGACAAAGTATGAAACAGCAACCAACAGATTGAGAAAATCTTTACCAATCCTATGTCTAATAGAAGCCTAATATTAAATATATACAAGGAACCCAAGAAGATAGACTCCAGATAATCAAATAGTCCTATTTAAAATGGGATACAGAGCTAAATAAAGAATTCTCAACTGAGAAATACCAAATGACTGAGAAGAAACTAAAGCAATGTTCAATATCCTTAGCTCTTGGGGAAATACAAATCAAAACAACACTGAGATTCCACCTCACCCCAGACAGAAGGGCTAAGATCAAAATCTCAGGTGACAGCAGATACTGGTGAGGATGTGGAGAAAGAGGAACACTCCTCCATTGTTGATGGAACTCTGAAAGCTTGTACATCCAATTTGAAAATCAGTTTCACTTTTCCTCAGAAAATTGGACATAGTGCTACCTGAAAAGCCAGCTATACCACTCCTGGGCATATACCCAAAAGATGCTCCAACATATTACAAGGACACATGCTCCATTATATTCCTAGCCATTTTATTTATAATAGCCAGAAGTTGAAAAAAATCCAGATGTCCTTCAGTGAAGGAATGGATACAGAAAATGTGGTATATTTACACAACAGAGTACTACTCAGCTTTTAAAAACAATGACTTCATGAAAATCTTAGGCAAACAAATGGAACTAGGAAATGTCATACTGAATGAGGTAACCCAATAACAAAAGAACACACATAGTCCACACTCACTGATATATGGATATTAGCCCCAAAGCTCACATTACACAAGATACAATCTACAGACCACATGACACTAAAGAAGGAGGAAGATGAAAGTCTGGATGCCTCAGTTGTTCTTAAAGTCCTCAAGGGATGAAATATAGAGACAAAACATGGAGCAGAGACTGCAGAAAAGGCTATTCATAGACTGTCCCACCTTGTGATCTATCCCATATACAGACAGCAAACCCAGACACTATTGCTGAGGCCAAGAAATGATTGCTGAGATTCTCTGTGAGATTTTGACAAATACAGAGGTGGAGGTTCATAGCCAACCATTGGACTGAGTACTGGGTACCCAATGGAGGAGTTAGAGAAATGACTGAAGGAGCTGAAGGAGTTTGAAGCCCATAGGTATAACAACAAAAATCAACCAACAAGAACCTTCAGAACCCGCAGGAAGTAAACCATCAACCAGAGTAAACATGGAGGGAACCATGTCTCTAGCAGTATATGTATCAGAAGGTGGCCTTGTTGGACATCAGTGGGAGGAGAGGTCATGGGAAGGCTCAGGATCCCGATGAGCATCCTTATAGAAGTAGGGTGAGGGAGGATAGGATAGAGACTTTCTGGAAAGGATACCAGAAAAGGGAATAACATTTGTAATTTAAATAAATAAAATATTCAATATTAATGTTTCTTGGCCAAAAAAAGAAAAAGGAAGGAAGAAAGAAAGAAAGGAAAAATTTGTCCACAAATCCAAGCTACATATGATAATAGGTGAAAACTCCTTCACTAAGAGGGAATCTTCACCCTAGGAAAATCAAGAGACTAATCCTCTTGCAACAAACACAAAAGAAGAAAGGCACACAAACATAATTCTACCTCTAACAAAAATAATAACAGGAAACAACAATCACTATTCCTTAATATCCCATAATGTTAATAGACTTAATTCTTCAATAAGAAGATATTGACTATCAGACGGGATATGAAAACAGGATCCAGCATTTTGCTGCATACAGGAAACTCATTTTAGCAACAAAGACAAGCACAACCTAAGAGTAAAAGGTTCAGAAAAAAACTGTCCAAGCAAATGGTCCCAAGAAACAAGCTGAAATAGCCATCCTAATATTGAATAAAATTGATTTTCAACCAAAAGTCATCATAAAAGACAAGGAAGGACACTTTTTGCTCATCAAAAGCCACTATCAAGATGAACTCTCAATCTTAAACATCTATGCTCCAAATACAAGAGCACCTACATTCATAAAAGAAACTTTACTAAAACACAGAGCATATATTCCACTATATACAATAATAGTGGGAAACTTCAACACCATACTTTCATCAATGGACAGATCATAGATGCAGAAACTGAACAGAGACACAGTAAAACTAACAGAAGTTATGAACCAAGTGGATTTAACAGACATCTACAGAATATTTTATCCTAAAACAAAAGAATGTACCTCCTTCTTAGCACCTCATGGCACCTTCTCCAAAATGGACCCTTTAGTTCACCAAAAAACAGGCCTCAATAGATACAAGAAGATCAAAATAATACCATGCATTCTATCAGATCACCATTGACTAAGGCTGGTTTTCAATAACAAAAACAACAGAATATCAGATCACCATTGACTAAGGCTGGTTTTCAATAACAAAAACAACAGAAAGCACACATATACATGGAAGCTAAATGATGCTCTATTCAATAACAGCTTTGTCAAGAAAGAAATAAAAAAAATCAAAAACGTTTTAGAATTTAACAAAAATGAAGGCACAACATACCCAGACTAATGGAATACAGTGAAAGTGCAAAGAGGAAAACTCACAGTGCTTAGAGCCTCCAAAAAGAAACTGGAGAGAGCATACACTAACAACTTGACAGCACACCTGAAAGCTCTAGAACACAAAGAAGCAGATATATGAATGAGGAGTATACTGCAGGAAATAATCAAACACAGAACTGAAATCAATCAAATAAAAACATGAAGAACTAAACAAAGAATCAATAAAACCAAGAGCTGGTCCTTTGAGAAAATTAACATGATTGATAAACCCTTAACAAGTCTAACCAGAGGGCACAGAGAGAATATTCAAATTGACAAAAAGTGAAATCATAGGAGAGACAAAAAAACTGAAGAAATATAGGAACTCTTCAGATCCTACTACAAAAGCCTATACTCAACAAAACAAGAAAATTTACAGGAAATGGACAATTTTCTAGACAGATGCCAGGTACTAAAGTTATATCAAGATCAGATAAACCATCTGAATAGCTGCATAACCCCTAATATATAGAAGTAGTCATCCAAAACCTCCCACAAAAGAACTAAACAAAACAAAACAAAACAAAAGAGAAAACCCAGAAGCTAATGGATTTAGTGCAGAATTCTATCAGACCTTTATAGAAGACCTAATACCAGTACTCTCCCTCTAAACTATTCCACAAAACAGAAACAGAGGGAATATTACCCAACTGATTTTTCAAAGTCACATTTATGCTCATTCCTTAAAGACCCTACAAAGAAAGAGTACTTTAGACCAATTTTCCTCATGAACATAGATGCAATAATACTCAATAAAATTCTTGCAAACCAAATCCAAGAACACATCCAAACTATCATTCACCATGATTAAGTAGGCTTCATCCCAGGGATGCAAGGATAGTTCAATATGTGGAAATCCATCAACGCCATCCACTATATAAACAACTCAAAGAAAACAATTTACATGATTATCTCTCTAGATGCTGGGAAAGCATTTGACAAAATGCAACACCCCTTCACGTTTAAAGTTTTGAAAAGGTCAGGTAGCCAAAGATAGTTATTAGACATAGTAGAAGAAATATACAGCAGATCACTAGCCAACATCAAAGTAAATGGTGAGAAACTTGAAGCAATCCCACTAAAACCAGGGACTAGACAAGACTTTACACTCTCTCCCTACCTAATCAATATAGTACTGGAAGTACTAGCCAGAGCAATAAGACAACAAAAAGAGGTCAAAGGGATACAAATGTAAAGGAAGAAGTCAAAATATCACTATTTTCAGATGATATGATAGATACTTTAGTGACCCCAAAATTTCACCAAGGAAGTTCTTTAACTAATAAATAGCTTTAGCAAAGTGGCCGGATATATATAAACTCAAACAAATCAGTGGCCTTCCTCTACTCAAAGGAACACCCTTGACAGTTGTCACAAAGATCATAGAATACCTTGGAGTGACCTTAACAAAGAAAGTAATGCATCTGTACAACTAGAGCTTCAAGTCTCTAAAAAAGTAATTTGAAAATGACTTCAAAAGATGCAAAGATCTTCCATATTCATGGATTGGAAGAATCAACATAGTAAAAATGACCATTTTGCCTAAGGCTATCAACAATTTCAATGTGAGCCCCATCAATATGCCAACACAATTTTTTATAGAGTTAGATAAAGAAATTTGCCAATTCATTTGGAATAATAAAAAACCCAGGATAGCAAAAATCCATTCTCAAGAATAAAAAAAAAAAAAAAAAAAAAAAAAAAAAAAAAAAAAAAAAAAAAAAAAACCTTCTGGAGGATTCACCATCCCTAACCTTACTGTATTACATATCAACTGTGATAAAAACTGCCTTGTATTGATACAGAAACTGGCATATAGACTAATGGAACAGGATCGACGACCCAGAAATGAACCCAAACAGCTATGGTCACTTGATCTTTTACAAAGGAGCAAAAAACATGGAATGCATAAATGACACCCTCTTCAACAAATGGTGCTGGTTCAACTGGCAGACAAATTCAGAAGAATACAAATCAATATTTTCATATCTTCTTGTATGAAACTCAAGTGCAAGTGGATCAATGACCTCCACCTAAAACCAGGTACCCTGAAACTAACAGAACAGAAAGTGAGGAAGAGTTTAGAACAAGTAGTCATAGGGGAAAATTTCCTGAACAGAACAACAATGGCTCATGTGCTAAGATCAAAAATTGACAAATGGAACCTCATGAAATTAAAACGCTTCTGTAAGGCAAAGGACATTGTCAAAAGGACAAAACAGTAACCAACAGATTGGGAAAAGATCTTTACCAATCCTACATCTGATGAAGGGTTAGTATCTAATATATAGAAAGAACTCAAGAAGTTATACTCTAGAGAATCAAATAATCTTAATAAAAATGGGGTAAAGAGATTTTTCTTAACTGAGGAATATCAAATGGCTAAGAAGCATTGAAAGAAATGTTCAACATCCCTAGTCTTCAGGGAAATGCAAATCAAAACAACCCTAAGATCCCCATCATACCAGTCAGAATGGCTATGATTAAAAACACAGGGAACAGCAGATGCTGTTGAGGATCTGGAGAAAGATGAAAACTCTTCCAGTGTTGGTGGGATTATAGACTGGTGCAACCATCTGGAAATCAGTCTGGGGTTCCTTAGAAATTTAGACCTGAGGACTCAGCTATACCTCTCTTCGCCGTATATCCAAACGTAGCTCCAAAATCTAACAAGGACACATGCTCAACAATGTTTATAGTAATCCTATTTATTATATCCAAAATCTGGAAAGAACCCAGTTGTCCTTCAACAGAGGAATGTATACAGACATTGTGGTACATATACACAATGGAGTACTACTTAGTTATTAAAAACAATGAGTTCCTGAATTTTCTAGGCAAATTCTTGGAACTTAAAGCTATGATCATGAGTGATGTAACCCAATTTCAAAAGAGCATTTATGGTATTTACTCACTTATTTATTGGGCTATTGGGTTACTAGCCAAATAAATAAATAAATAAATAAATAAATAAATAAATAAATAAATAAATAAATAAAGTCAGAATTCCCAAGAAACCATCCACAGAACTTATGAAGCTCAAAGAAGGACGGGTAGAAATTGGATGCCTCAGTCCTTCTTAGAAGAAAGAACAAAAGAGGATAATAAATACAAGGTCAAATAGAGGATCAGAGATTAAAGTAAAGATCTATGGAAACTGCATCACCTGGAGAACCACCCCATATGTAGCCATCAAACCCAAGTGCTATTGCTGATGCTAAGAAGTGTTTACTGGCAGGAACCAGATATGGATGTCTCCCAGAAGCTCTCCCAGAGTAATTTAGGTACAGATGAGGATGCTCTACAGCTAAACATTATACTGAACATGGCAACCCCTAATGAACGAGCTAGAGAAAGGACTGAAAGAGCTGAACGGTTTACAACCTCATGGGAAGAACAACATTATAAACTAGCCAAGGCACTGAGGTGGATAGAGTGATTGGGAGAGGGAGCAACTTCATGGAAACAAGCTGAGGTGGAAGAGGAAGGAGAGTTGGGGGGGGTATAACATTTGTTATATAAATCAGAGAATATGCAATATAATTGAAAAAAAGAAAAAAGAGAGATGTCATGTGTATCTGAGTAATGCTACTTCTAGAGCCACTTTTTCTTAATTAATAAAAATTTAAATATCAAGTGTTAGATAGTGTTATATGATTTGTTTCAGGAAGGACCATAGATCTCCATTATTATATTGGTTATTTTTATTGCTTCTTATAGCTGACTAGAATTAGGAATTAAGTCCATATTATTGAAAAAGCCACAACAACCATCAAGTTCACTTCTTGATGTCCAATGCCTCTGGACTTTACATGCAGTGCTTTCACATATACATATCTACACAAAGACATACATGTATTAAAAAACATAAAGTAAAATTAAAATGCTTTCATATCATAGGATGTGATATATGAAATTTTCTGGTTTTCCTTTTGTCTCAAAGAATGTTTTATATTGAAGTGAAGAACCACTTAGCAAACCACTTTCTATGCTTTGAACAATATTTCTCTGCATGTGTCTAATAAAAGCACTTACATAATTTTCATAAGAATATGTATGTATAGTTTCTATAGTAGGATATAGGCCACTATAAAGGCAAGAATCCTTTATGAAGTCAAATACTTTATTATGTTTCTCTAATTGTAATTATCATATTGTAATTAAGGACAGAGGAATGTGTATGTTTGTACACGTACATATTTACATGTATGTATGTGCACATATTTCCTTTGTGAACACAGAGCACAGCATATTTGTTAAGAAAAAATAAATAATAAGAATACAGGTATAATTAAATAGTTCAAGATCCTGATAATGTGCTCTAGCAAAAGCAACTTTATAGGAAAGGACTAATTTTGCCTCGGAGTCTCTTGATACAGCCCATGACAGTTGGTAAGTCACAGTGGCTGTAACCTGAGGGTCATGTCACATCCATAATCAGAAACAGGGGGTAATGAATACAAACCTGCTAGTACTCAGCTCACTCTCTCCACTTACATAACTTGGACAATTCCCACAATTAAGATGTGCCTTCCCACATCAATTAACATAATCAAAACAAGTCCTCAAATGCTATCCCAGAGTTTTATATCCCAGGTAGTTCTAGATTCTGTCAAGTTGATAATTAACAATAAACCATGACATCTCCAGCTAGTGTCAACTTGACACCTAAACTTGTTACTTTTAAGTTATCATCTTTCAATCCTTGTCCCCAAAGTTTCATGCCCATGTGTTAACCTAAAACTGCATTTTTTCCAATTTTAAATGTTCCTTTAGTTTAAGTATTCCATAACTACTAACTGTGAGTTTTTTTAATATTAATGAAAAAACAAACAACAATAAAAGACAACAACAAAAAAATTACTTACTTGAAATAATTAATAAGTCACAGGATAAATGTTCTTATTTTAAAAGCAAAGACTTGGAGCATAGCAAGACACAATCATACTTAAGTAAAACCAAAATATACCAGGAAAACACCAAGTCCTTTAGTTCAGTGTTTAATTTGCAATGTTCTGAACTCTAATGACTCCAGTGCCCTCATATCCTACCTCTTCTATCTGTTGCACACACATTTTTTTCTCCTAGGACACTTCTTCTACATATCTATAGCACTTGGAGGCAGACATCTAGACTCTACTAATGTACTGGTATTTTGAATATTCTGGGCATTTGATAACAAGTCAAATTTTGCCTTCAAAACATGACACAGTGACTTCTCAGGGCAGGTTCTCTCTAAGGGAATCCAACAGTGACACACATTGCCTGGCCTCTATGACCCCCAACAACCTTGCATCTCTTGTTCTTTTAAAACCAATTCCACAAGAATGATGCTGCAAAACCCTACCACCAGCTAAGATGAACCCTGATTTTTTACTCACATATCTCAGTACCATCAGATTTTGTATGGCAATCATGAGTAAACATATCTTTTCTAAGCAGTTGCCTTGGAGGAGCAGGGTATCTCCTCAGCTTAAGGTTTCTTCCTTGAATTTGGATTTTTACAAGATGAATTCTCTAGAGGGATAGAGTCTTACCCTCAGCGTGTCCCATTCTCCTGCTAAAGTACACAATGCTTTCCTTCCGTGGTATGGACTTGCTTAAAAATTACAACTACTTCCATTTCACCAGCCTGCCTCGACATTACTCATTATTATTATATTCAACTGCACTCAGATTCTTAGGACATTTCAGAAAAACAATCATACAAATGTCCCATTGCTCAGTGTTTGCTATAACCACTGTCCCCTTCTGCATATCCCTCAATATCATTGTCTTCCATGTTCCCAACAGAATGGCCCATTAATCTATCTCTGCTTTCAACATTCAAGGGATCTTCTGACCTAACCTTCCCAACAGTTCAACATTATTCCAAGAACTCTGTTACAAAAGCTAAAGAACCTCTGGGTCACAATGATCACAACCATGACTCTATTTCCTGTTACTAATGTTGTCTTAATTTCTTTCCCTTGGCTAATATAAGATTCCATAACAAAATCAACTGAAGGCTGAAAAGGAATATTTTGATTGATAATCATGTGACAGCATAGTGAGAAAGTGACAGAGGCAAAAGCTAGAGAGAACAATCCACATTATGCCAGTTATTTGTCCTTGGTTTCTAACTGAGTGTTATGCGACTAGCTATTTTAAGCCCCTGCTTCCTTTACTTTCTGATCATGATCCATTTATCTTGAACTTAAGCTAAAATATACCCATTTTTCCCTTAAGTTAGTTGGTCAATGAATTTTATAACAACCATAGAAGTTAAGATAGTACTCTAACATTGCATTTAATGTTAATATACTGATAGGTTAATAAAGTACCAGTCAAGCAGCAGAACCTTGTAACCTGTTAGCTTTGTGTAGCTGAACCTTAAAAGACTGATTCTGTTCTGTACAAAGAATATCTGAGTAACAAACTGTGTGCGGGTTAATTTTCATTGCCACCTTGCCTACATTTCAATTCAGCATGGAGACACATGATGTACCTGAAAGAGTGTTTCATGAGAAGCATATCTGAATAGGAACTACCCACCTAGAGACTGGGACATATGAAAGAGCAAGCTTTGCTCTTAAGCAAAATAAAACAAAACAAAAGATAGAATGAAATCTGAACAGCAACAATCACCTAATTCTGTTTCTTGACTACTGAACTGATACAACCTACTGTCCCAAGATTCTAACAATGTACTTTCCTCACCATGGCAGACTTCAGTCTCAAACAACATGCCTAACTAAACCCTTTCTTGAGTTGCTTTTGCCCAGCAGTTTGTCAGACGCAGAAAATCAAATAATAGAACCCCTTTATTCCAACAATATTGTTGGGAGTTCCTGGACCCAAAAGTATCTATGTGAGAAGGATGTCCCTGAGTTCAATGTTCTATGAAACAGGGTCAATTAATAAAATAATGGTGTATAAAGACCAGTGATCAGCAAATGTTTCCTAATTCTACAGCTCTATAATGCTAAGAAAGAATCAGTCATGCCAAGTAAATGGTAGACGAAGTACAAAAAAAAAAAGGAAAAAAAAAAAAGAAAAAAAAAGAAAAAGAAAAAAATAAACATCTCAGATAAAGTGAACTACAAATAATCATCTCTTAGAATCAATACTTTTGTTACTAAGTGATAGGTAGCAAAGACACTATCCAGGGTTTCTCACTTCTTCCAGGAAGGTCAGATATATGCAAATACGTGTATTTAAGCCTTTCAAATACAACTACCTCTGGACTTCTTTATAACTCTAGTATTTAACTGGAGTAAAACATAACAAATACAAATAAGGATTGCATCAGTATAAATTCAACTTACTCACTGAAGCAGCTTCCAAGCAGCTTACATTCTCCATTATCCCTGTGCATAGTGGCACTATTCATAGTATGAATACAATATTGCTAATTTTATATAGAGGCTTAAGGTAATATTTTACCATACATATTGTCAGGATCATCATGCTAAATAATTTGAGGATTATCACTTTAAATAAAAGTTAGACTTTGATTAAATCATTTTGTGTGGCTCCACAAATATATTTCTTGATGAATATATGATTTATTTTTACATTTTTTACTTTGTTAATTATTTTTCATATTGGATTTATTAGGAGAGAGAAATCATGATGTTATGGGTCCAATATATATATATATATACATACATATATATATATATATATATATATATATATATATATATATATATATATATATATATATCACACCAGAAAGCCAATATCAATGTCTCCCTCCAAACCAGTAACCAGAAATGAAAGTACAGCGAAGTCAGCTATTGAGCCCTGAGACTGACTCAGCACTGAGAAGTACTTGACTGGAGTTATGAAACGCTTGCTTAGTCACAACATTCAAAACATTCCCACTTCCATTTTAAATCCTAATTTTTAATCTTTTATCAGTGTTTCAATTTTTCCTGTTCATTAAGCAACATTTTCCAAGACCATTTCCATGTAATTTATACCTCATTTAACATTATTATCACTTGAAATCGCTCGAGAATATAGTTAGTTCCAAAGATTTTCCACAAAAATAAGGCTTCATTTCACCATTCAATTCAAGGCACAGACCATCTTAAAGGAACAAGCATTGCAACTTGACCTTCCAAATAATTCATTTTGAAATGTGAGTATGCCCATAGAGGACAGAATTTGTCCACGAGGCTGTCTACACTGTAAAGTGAATTCTTGTGAAAATATTTTCTCATCAACAGAATAAGAACAAATTGGTTTCCCCTCTCAGTCTTTTGACAGACAGCTTCATGAGTTTGCATTGCTAAGCTTACCTTGAAATGTTTCCCCAGTCTCTGTTAGTTATTTGTGCTTCATGAATTTCTTTCTTATTGTTCATGTCAGGTTGACCACAATTGTAATTATTTCAATCTTGGTTTAAGATTTTAAGTTGTTAAGTAGAGGTTAACTCTTTTTGTCTAGCAAATTAAGCGAATCTAAATTACACAATTAATAAAGTTGAAGTCCAGATTTTAGCATGATGGTCAGTGAAAAGTTACGAATGAAAGTATTCAAGAAATGTTAAATTGTGTGCAAGACAGTGTATTAGACAGTGTCACTGAGTCACTTCTAGCTGATATTTTGAAAGTTAGAACAAGTAAAAAAATTAGATAGAAAATAGAGGACTAATTGGAGAAGACACATACTAATTCAGAACATAACACAAAGTAGTTTTCAACTATTTCTTTTTTATTATTAATTATTTTGTTAATTTACATTTTAAATTATATCTCTTTTCTGTTACCTCTCCATACATTCCTAATGCCATACCCCTCCCTGCCCTCCTCTTTGCCTCTATGAGGGTGCTCCTCTACCCACTAACCCATGCCTGTCTCACCGCTCTAGCATCCCCCTATGCTGGGGCATCAAGCCTGCACAGGACCAAGGGCCTACCCTCCCATTGATGTCAGATAAGGCCATCCTCTGCTACAAAAGTATATGGAGTCATGGATCTATCCATGTATACTCTTTGGTTGGTGGTTTAGTCTATGGGAGTTCTGGATGGTCTGGTTAGTAGATATTGTTGAGAGCAACCTTGTGTTTATCTGAATCACTTGTCATCTACCTTTGAATATGAAAGGGTAGCTTCAAAACTGTGCACCCATTTTTCTGCACATTTCTTCTCCATATGATCATCTCCCATTGGTACTTTAATCTTTTTATTTGTGAAAGAGAATATCATAGACCAAAATTTATATGTGTGTGTGTGTTAACCTTAGCTTCAATTCTGCCAAATCTGCAATTCTTAATTTTATTTACTCGCAGTTACATATACAATTACCAGTGAAATTAATGTATATGTGAGTATAGGCTTCAGAAATATCACAATCTCTTGTCATACTCAGTAGCATCAGCAACATCAGCAGTGACTATTGCCTTCCTATTCCTCTCCATCTATATTTTTCATGTTCTGTTCTTGAAAATACTGTATGTGTTTTATTAAATTAGTTTTACAAACACCAATGTCTTGATAAATTTTTGCCCCAAGAAATTATATAAGATAAATAAAATTTTACCAAATAATTTATTAAAAATTAAAATTGGGATTGATTATGCTAAAATATTTTCATGTTGTCATAATAAATTATCCCCCTCTGAAGATATAATCTTACTATTACTGGTTTTCTTTTGATATATTACTCACAGGTCTTTAATAGTTTAATGAATTATGTCATCAGCAGGTTGGGTTTTCATACCCTTTAATGAGGGTGCTCATAGTATGATTTTTTAGGGCATGAGAGAAAAAGTAGATTTTAAGTTAAAATATATGTTTTAATGGGCATGACACGGGCTATTATGAAGTTGTTGTTAACTTGTTTATTGAGTCTCATGCTTCAACTTTGTTTTCATGAAGCTGATGTCACAGTGTATTATTCTTGGCAACTCCAGACAAATATGTGTCTGTAGAAGTTACATTTTGCCAAGAGGACTTCCTCTGTGTTTTGCCCCTTCTCTGACTAATTATGGCTACTTTTTGTTATACTAGAACTTTAAACAAACAACGTTCTTCCCTTCCTACTAGAAATACAAACATACAGAGAAAGATTTGTATTGGTCTTGACAGTATCTGTAGTTAATATATTGACCTATAACATCAATACACTGTAGGGGCCACTTGGAAATTCATTAGAAGTTCACCTGGGGTCTTAGGTTTTGGATAAATGTCTTTAGAAGCTAATCTAATGACCATATCATCAAATTTCACATAATGAGTCTATTAATAATACTCTACTGACAAAGTCAAGGAGGAACATTGTAGTATATCCATTCATAATTGCTACAAGTAAGAAGCAGCCAAGATATCACTCAACTGATAAATAGGTAAAAATTATAGCACATATGCAGTGTAGCACTATAACAAGAAGTGAATTGATAAGCTACAACCTTATGAATGAATTAGAAATCACTAGAGCTAAATAAGATAAGCAAATCTAAAAAACAATCATAAAACATATGGCTATGTAGAAAATGAAAAGATAGAGAGATAATAAAGCAAACAAAGCGATTAATGGTAATAGGAGGTTGAAAATGTTAGGGCAATGAAACCATTTTTAACCTTCTTCAATAATAGATATATGATTATAAATATGTCATACACCAGAGTCTGTAAAGCTCAGAAGAAACTCTAATAAAATACCCTCAAATTTGTTAAATTTCATGAGCCACTGGCTGTAATAAATATACCCAACTAAGGCAAACTGCTAATGTAAGAGGATAATTAAGGGTTAAACCTTGAAATATATAGAAAAATTTGTAATTTCTGATATAGATTTTGAAAACAAAATAGAATTCCTTTATTTATTCATTTTTAAAATGGGAAGTAAACTGAATGAATGAGGAAGAGAAGAAATACAACAAATAAAAATGGTGGAAAAAGGATCTCACAAACATTTTCCTGGGAGTTCCAAGGTTCAAAGGAAAATGCACAGTCATGTGTAACTAATATAGCTAATTTTCAAACAACTCTGGTAAAACTAATTAAATTTCACCATTTCTCTGTGAGAAGACTGAAAATCTGAAATATTATTTTGAGCATATTAACAGCTTTGGAGTGCAAAATTTGCAATTATCATGATTGCCAGACACTGAAATGTGTTTGCTTATTTCTTGTGATTAGAAACTGAAAAGCCTTTTTTTCCTCTTTAAAACTATACAGAAATTAGCAATTAAGGACAATTTCAAGTGAAAATATGTAAATATCACTTAGTAATAAAATTAGAGAGAAACGTAAATATATTTTATATTGAAACAAGGAACTCATTTCACTAACAGAATAAAATAAGTAAACATAAAAGGAAATACTAGCTAGAGAGAATTTATTCTTTCACAAGGGTCAGTGTCCTTTGAAAGGAAGTACAAGCACATAAATGTATGCAAGATTACAAAAGTGTTAATTAAATGGAAAATGACATTTTATGCAAAGGTTATAAAGTTAAAAAGGACTGGATACACTAAAAAAAAATCCATAGTCAATTTTGGTTGGTACTTCCTTAATACTATTATTAAAATCTTCACATTTAAAAATAGAAAGAGGAGCAGTGAGAGGCGTGAGAAACCAAGAAAGAAGATAAATATCGTTGTCTTTCAGAAAAAGTATTTAAAAACTCACGAAAAACAGGAACAATAATTTCTATGAATATTGAAATAAACATTTTTGAGCTTATTTAAAGAAAGCCTTTTAAAGCACTGAGTTAAGAAAAGTAATACCAAATAGGAAATGAGAAAAGCTCAGAAAATATACTAAATTTTTTTTTAAAAATTCAAGAAAGTGTTTTGTGAACCTACCCATAAAACCTTCAACCAAATATGTGTCCTGCTTACAAGATGTGTATGGATAAAGGTGGAGCAGAGACTTAGAAAACAGCCAAACAATAGCTGCCCCAACTTTAGACACATAACATGTATAAAAGCCAGCCCCAGACACTATAAGTGAAGCTTTGCTATGAACTTAGCCTGGTGAAGGATATGCTATTTCTGTTAGCATGGCCAATGTAGAAATTTCATTTCCCATAGGACTGAGATGTGGGGAAACATGATGGCTCCTTTTGAGAAATTGTTGCCTTTCTTGAATTTTTCTCATGATCTTTCCTGAACAGGCATCTTACTTGGCTGTTATAGGATAACATGTGGTCAACTGGAAGACCACCACTGCATACCTACACACACTTGAGCTTTGTTTCATTCTGGATTCTGACCAAAGACTCTAGGAGCATGGGTCCTGCTGCAATGACATAACCACAATAAAGCTGCTAAATTGTTGACAAAATTAATCCACAAAGGGCAAAGAGGAAATAATTTTTCTAAGACTAAAGATTCCTGTCACAAATAGAATAACCATTACTAAGTTCTTATTGCCTGGTAATATTGATAATCAACAGCTTTCTTATAAATGTTCCTAATCCCATAAATGGGCACTGTGTGGTTTGTATGAAATAAACTCCAGGGTCTAGAGACTAACAGTGAATCTGGGCTTCCAAATGCTCAGTGGACTAGAATTTATGAAAAGAAAGTTGAAATTTAGGTTTCTTCAATGGATTATCCTGACTTTTGGCATGAGAGTCTCTTATTCATTGTTTCAAAGGTGTTACTGCTGGTGTTGTTTCTCTTCTACCCTATAGTTCTTCAATGGAGCCATCTTTGTTTGATGTGTTTTCATGTGATTTAAAATTTAAAATATATGCATCACATGTTTCATGTGTTGCTCCGGTAATTAAAATTCTAATGTCAATATTTCAGTCAATAGGCATTCCACACAATATAATCTTATTAGAAACAACAACAGCTCACAGTTTGTATAATCATCCTAGATCAATACTTAAATAAATGTTATTATAAATCTTTTAGAAATATCAGAATATTTCATTTTCACTTTAGACACATTGCAATTGAACCTAAAGGAGAATGATCAAGGCCATTTATGTTTCTGATATAAGAAAGGCTGAGTTCAAGGAAGGACACATCTATCATATACACATGGGGTGCTCTTCTACAGTACAGTTTCTCTTCCTGAGTCTCATGTAGCTGGTCAAAGTTGGCATAATAATGAAACTATATGATTATTTATAAACTGTGAAATATTATGGTACTTTAATGTTTTCTTGTTTTTATTCAATGATACATTTTGAATATGCACATATCCAGGCAGCAGGCAAACCATTAAATATTTTAACATAAATGCTGGCAATGGGTCCACTGGAGCATAAAGAAGTATGTAGAAAAGAAACTTCAAATATATAATGTGGAAAATGCCTTCACAGAGTATAAAACAGAACACTATTTATTCCTCACATAAATGGTCACCTGATTTTTGAAAAAGGAGCTATAAACATTCAGTGGAAAAGGACAATCTATTCAACAAATGATGTCAGTCCAACTGGCACTCAGCATACAGAAGAATGAAAATAGACCCTTTCTTTTCTCCTAGTACAATGCTCAAGTGCAAGTGGATCAAAGATCTCCACATTAAACCAGATACACTGAAACTATTAGATGAGAAAGTAGGGAAAACCTTAGGCACAGGAGAAAATACCCGGAACAAAACACCAATGGCTCATGCTCTAAGGTCAAAGATTGACAAATGGGAATTAATGAAATTGCAAAGTTTCTGTAAGGCTAAAGACACCATCAAGAAAACAAAATGGCAGCCAGCAGAGTGGAAAAAGATCTTTACCAATCCTACATCAGATAGAGGCCTAATATCCAAGGTATACAAAGAACTCAAAACACTAGACACCAGAGAATCAAACACCCTTATTAAAAAATGGGGTACAGAGCTAAACAAAACGTTCTTAATTGAGGAATATTGAATGGCTGAGAAGCATCTAAGGAATGCTCAACATCCTTAGCCATCAGGGAAATGCAAATAAAAACAACCATGAGATTACACCTCAAAAAAGTCAGATTGGCCAAGATCAGATGACAGCAGATGCTGGCAAGGATAGGGAAAAAGAGGAACACTTCTCCACTGTTGGTGGGGTTGTAAACTAGTACAACCACTCTGGAAATCAATTTTGCGATTCCTCAGAAAATTGGACATAGTACTACCTGAAGACCCAGTTATTCCACTTCTGGGCATACACCCCAGAGAAGCTCCAACAAACAACAAAGACACATGCACCACAATGTTCATAGCAGCTCTATTTATAATAGCCAGAAGCTAGAAAGAACCCAGATGCCCTTCAGTGGATGAATGGATACAAAAATTGTGGTACATATACACAATGGAATACTACTCAGCCACCAGAAACAATGACTTGACCAAATTCTTAAGAAAATGGCTGCATCTAGAGAATATCATCCTGAGAGAGATAATCCAGTCACAAAAGAACAAACATAATATGCAGTCACTGATAATGGGATGCTAACCCCAGAAAGCTCTCAACACCCCAGAAACAACTCACAGACTGTGTGAAGTTCAAGAAAAAAAAAAAAAAAAAAGAAAGAAAGAAAGAAAAAACCATTATGCTCTATCCTTACAAACCAAGAAAACTTTGACTAATTCCAGGTTATATCCTGTTTTGTATGTACTTTAAGCTTATTGTAACTAGGAATACCTTAGTGCACACTATTAAACCTTTGGAAGGAAAAAATGTCAAGCACTGACAAAAATGTATTCGTATACTTTTATGCAAAATGCTTAAAATTTGTACATTTATCTTTGTTTTTAAATTAAAGTTGTTCAAAAAAGAAAAAAGAACACTATCTATTAATTTATTTTAAATGTCTGTTTATTATAATATGATGCACAGCTAGAACATATTTCAATGCTTATTCACAGACATGGCATACACAGATAGAATATGGAAGCATATAAGGAAGTAATTTGCATTCCTCTACCAGGCCAAATAAAAGCAAAAATAGGTTCTCTCCAATAATCTCTCTACTATTAAGTGTTAAATGCAGATAAGGAGATGGCAGGAGAATGGCAGGTCAGTTGTGGCCTAGATGAAGCTGAATAGCTCAGTTTTTACATGAATAGTCCTGCGCAACCGTCTCGCCAGCAAGAACGACGTGGCACATGAAATAGGATTCTTCTTAATGCTCTCGAGAGGCAGAGCATAAGCTTGCAACACGTGAAGACGAAGTCCCCGAACTATCTAGCCCATCCCCTTATAAAGGAATCAGTCCTCACCTTGGACGTGGAGCCCCCTGATTGGTTGAAACTCATCAGGCCCTATGACACCACGGGAGAGGCAGAGCTCAAGGAGTGGAAAGTTACCCAGCACGTGCGCACATGACTTGTTTGCTGCTAATTCCAGCCGGATGTCAGCGCCATCTTGTAATGGAGAATGTGCAGGCAGCGCCCCACAATGAAACATGGGTGCCTTTTTCTTTGGAAAATGTGTCTCAAAAAGATTAGCGAGAAGGAAAACTATCTGTTATCCTGAAGCCATTAAATATTTGTTCCAAAGTTTCTTTCTTTGGAAGTTTTTTCTTAGACTTTTTACTGGTGCCTTTAAAACCTTAACTCTTAAATTTAAAATCATTCTTCAATTGTTTCAGCAGACATCTTTTGTCTTTCTATCCTCTTCTGCAATGATTATAGAATTTTTATTTCACTCTGAGTGAAAAACTAAGCCATCTTATTTCATGGGTTTAAGTGTCATCCTTATGATGATAATTGTATAAAAATATTTTTAAAGATTATTTTGTTCTGTGTGTCTGTGTAAGTATCTGCCTGCATTCATATGCCTTGTGTCTTTGGAAGCCAGAATAGGACATTATATAGACAAGAATTGTAATTATTGGTGATTGTAAACTACCATGTGAATGTGTGAACTGAATGTACATCATCCACAAAAGTAACCAGTGTTCTTAGCTGTGGAACCATCTTTCTCTCTAGCTCTTAATGGTATTTGTAATCCAATGTAAAAAATCACAATGGGTTTAAAGATTTATGGGGTACCATGAGTTACTTCATTATCTATATACATAATATTCTTGCACACATATCTATCTCATCAAATACTTCTCATTAATTTTCAGTGCAAATGCACATGGCAAAGTATTTTCTTGCTTTTAAAATCAAACAATCTATTTTCATTGGTCAAAGAACTGAGAATACATACCTTCACAGACATGTTGTGTATCCATTTTAATTGCTCTTGCCAACATTCCTTACCTATCTAAATCAACATCCAAATGCTTTGTCCTCAGACTGTCATCTCACACTGGACTATGAGAATACCATACTATCTTTCTTCAGGCCCTGTTCATGTTTTCTGCCCTCAATACTACAGTCTTAACCATGTTACACTTTTTATTAAAGTTTCACCAATAGTTTCCTTTATCTTCAAAGGAGATCAAAAGAACTAGCCCAAGAAATGTTTCCAGACTAGTCTCTGACAGACTGTTCAATTTTAAACTTACTTTCTCACTCTTTTCTTCTGTCCCCAGTTTACCTTGGCCTTTTTTATTTTATTCATGGACACTCTAGGTACCCTTTATCCCAAGATACTTTATAATTTGCACTTTCTTCCTTTTTGTTTCCTTTTTTCAATTTTATTATATATTCTCTGTATTTGCATTTCAAATGTTATACCCTTCCCCCTCCACTCCCTTCCTTCCACCCCGTCAATTGCTTCCATGAAGGTGTTTTCTCTACCAATCACTCTCTCCACCTCAGTGCCTTAGCTAATGATGATGTTGTTCTTTCCATGAGGGCGCAAATCCTTCAACTCTCTCTGTCCTTTGTCTAGCTCTTTCATTGTGGTCCCTGTGTTTATTCTGATGTTTAGGGGAAATCATCCTCATCTGTATCTGTATGACTCTGGGAGCATTGGAAGCAACACATTGGAAAGTTTACAATAGAAGTGATACATGTCAGTTCTTTTTGCAAACCAAGATGGGACAGACTGAAGGCTGTCCTTCAACCTGATCCTTTGCAAACAAATTTATTCACAGTGTTCCTGTAACTTGTTCCTGGTATTTTCCTAAGCATTTCTCACAGGATGATCTAGTATCTTTTCCAAGTCCCTACTAACAATTAACCTCATTGGCAAGATCTTCCGGGTTCTTTTCACCTAAAATTACAACCTCAAACCATTTTAAATTATATCCTCATATAATTTTTCTCCTTGTAATTTTTCACTTAATAGGATTTTATATATTTTATCATTTTATACATTTCATTTATGCTGCCAAGTATCTACTTTCTCTTTAGTAATAGGAATATACATAGTTTGTTGAAATTGTTAACTGCTGCTTCTTCTAATAATTAAAAAATATAGACTGATAAATAATTTTTGGATAAATAAATGAATCAAAATATTTTATTGAATTTTCTTTTTATTTTGTCTAGGGAGTTATTGATATCCTGATAAAGATTAGGAGGCAGGTTGTGTTGCTGAAGTTTGTGAATAAAATTATTGGTTATAAGATGATCACTAAAAAATAAAAAGGGGCAATGTGTTTTATATGGGAACAAAGGCCAGATTCAGAGGCCATTTTTCTCTGTGCTAATAATAGAGATTTTACTCAGACTAACAGAGAGACAGTGTAAGTTTTTGCATCATACAGTTAAGAAACCAGATTTTTACCTTAGAAGAAATCATCTGATATCTGATAGAGAATATAGTGGAGACAAGTAAGATGAGACAAACAGACTGACTAAGAATTGTTTCAGTGGCCTTACAGATGACATAAGAGGAGATACAAGATATATTATGAGATATAAGGATGGTATACGCTAATGTGAAAATCTGAGACCAAGTAATCAGTTTGGTATAATGGATTGGGATGGAATAGCTCTTCTATCATTCTCACATTTCCTGAGGCATTTAATTCATTCTACCCTAACACTGACATTTAACCTGAAAAGTGGTATCCTACCTTCCTAACAGACTGTATTACATAACCTAAACACAAGTTTCTTACTGGTACAAAAGAAGAAAACCAAACTTATGGTTATAAGTAGGTAAATTACTTCTTATTTCATTTGTTTTCTGCAGATTATTTAAAGCCATTGTTTCAGACTCTAGCATGGCTAGACAAGAAACAGGCTAAAAAAAGGCAAACCGTGAAAGAGTTACAGCTCCTTTACAGTTTTCTTTAAAAATTGGACCCAACATGTGTCATACCACAAAATTACATATTTCCTTGATTCCTATGACATTGGTGCTAGTCCTCATGAGGCTAGTCTTTCATTTATCTGATAAAATGTTGTTACTTGAATCTGTCCTTGCAGGAGAAAGCACATTCAGGTCACGATATACCATTTTAATGTTTCTTTTTTTAATTGAACTACTTTATTTAAAAAAAAAAAAAACAAAGATAAAAGTACAGATTTTAAACATTTGTGCATAAAAGTATATGAATATACTTTGGTCAGTGCTTAATTTTTTTAAAGGTTTGATAGTGTGCATTAAGATCTTACTAGTTACAATGAGCATAAAGTACATGTAAAACAAGATGTAACCTGGAATTAATGAAAGTTTTCTTGGTGTGTAAAGAATAAGCACAATGGGTTTTTCTGGTTTTTTTCCCTCTTTTCTTGAACTTCATATAGTCTGCAAGTTGTTTCTCGGGTGTTCAGAGCTATCTGGTATTAGGATGCAATTATCAGTGACTACATATTATGTCTATTCTTTTCTGACTGGGTTATCTCACTCAGGATGATATTCTCTAGATGCATCCATTTTCTTACAAATTTCATAGTCATTGTTTCTGATAGCTGACTAGTACTCCATTGTATAAATACACCACAATTTTTGTATCCATTCATCTACTGAAGGACATCTGGGTTCTTTTCAGCTTCTGGGTATTATAAATAGGGCTGCTATAAACATTGTGGTACATGTGTCTTTGTTGTATGTTGGAGCTTCTCTGGAGTATATGCCCAGAAGTGGAATAACTGGATCTTCAGGTAGTACTATGTCCAATTAACTGAGGAATTTCCTGAACAGAACACCAATGGCTTGTGCTCTAATGTCAAATATTGACAAATGGGACTTAATGAGATTGCGAAGTTCCTGTAAGGTTAAGGACCCTGTCAAGAAAACAAAACAGCAGCCAACAGTGTGGGAAAAGATCTTTACCAACCCCACATCAGATAGAGGCCTAATAGCCAAGGTATACAAAGAACTAAAGAAGCTAGACACCAGAGAATCTAACAACCCTAATAAAAATAGGGTACAGAGCTAAACAAAACATTCTCAATTGAGGAATACTGAATGGCTGAGAAGTATCTAAGTAAGTGCTTGACATCATTAGCCATCAGGGAAAATGCAAATCAAAATTACCCTTAGATTCTACCTCATACCAGACAGATTGGCTGATCAAAAACCCAGATGAGAGCAGATGCTGGTGATGATGCTGAGAAAGAGGAACATTTCTCCACTGTTGGTGGGGTTGTAAACTGGTTCATCCACTCTGGAAATCATTTCCATGTTTCAACTTGGACACTGGGTGAATAATGATTTTATTCAGTCCCATGGAAAAGGTGAATCAGTTTTATGTCAATAAGATGAGACACAAAGTACTAAAGCAGCACAAAACTATAAGTTGTTTAGTCTTCTGCAGTTTAAGAAAGATACTGCACTACAGATCCTCACTTGGAAGTTACTAGTCTAAGGAATTTGGTGCAATATTGAATACAGGAAAGAAAGAGAAAATATCTATGGATTACAACTCTATAGATAATACAGAGCGATTTAAAACTCTCTGAAGTATAACATAAAAAATGAAAGGTTTCTAGGAAGTTAAGGAAGAGATACTTATAAGAGTGGCAGAGATGGCTGTGATGACAAATAGAAGGAGTAAAACTGAGGGTTTCTGTGACTTCTGTTACAGCTGCTATTGTGTGGATTTCTTACTCTGAAATGGAGGTGACAGAAAACATGTTACAGTGGGTTAGGCAGTGTCAGAGAGGTTGCAAAGCAGAATGTATTATAAATTCCTTTTATAAAAGCCATTACTCAGAAGGGAGCAAGGTCACTGGCATTTTTACCCTGAGGAGAAATATCACAGCAGCATGTTTTTCCAAATGGCATGAATCAACAGTGGTATTTAAAAATTATGCAAAGCTTATTAGAGATATCATCCTCTGTCTCCACTGCTAATATTCAAACTGGCAATTTAGGTAGCAGGAAGACATCACAAATCACATATAAGCATTACACTGGCATTATCAGTTATGTTCCCACTCTTGCAAAAAAGTAATATGGAATTAAGCTTCCCCTTTTGCACCCCAAGACAACAATCATCCTAGAAGACAATCTTCCCATGATACATTTAACAATATTCCACCGAGCTTCTGCTTTCTTCAAGCGAAAGGATCACTCAAGTTGGACTATAATCAATTTTTAGAGAAGAGAAAAGTCAACAAAAATTCCACAAGCAGGGAGACATAAATGAGAACAGGTTTTGCTCAAATGGTGACTGTAAACAGTCTGACCAGTGAATAATTGCTGTAAGAAATTTTAGAATGCCTGATCTTACTAAAAGTTTTCTGAGTCAGTAAGTTGCTGATTTCAAGCCTGATAAAGAAAAGCTGGGGATTAAACAAAATTAATTGATAGACTCCCTACAAAGGGCAACAATGGCATCTGAATGTATTGAGAGCCAAAAACATCTTGCACCACAACTGCTTATAATTTTATCAGTACATTAACTAGAGAAAACTATTAAATTCATACCCGAACCCATAGTATTTATAGTTGGGTAGCTGTGCCAATAGAAATGTATATGCCCTGTAGGTCTGTGGTCATTTCCATTTAGTGTCTAATTAAAAAAAATCTAAACAATACAACCCTCATGAGACATGAGCTCAGCAAATCCAACTTTATTAGAATTGCCTCTCCACATAGCTGAGAATCACTGTAGAAATTACAAAATTATACATACAGGAAGTGGGCTTTCCATCATCTTCTCATCTTTATGTGTCATTGGAGACCCAATGCAAACTGTTTCTGTTGCTCACATACAAGTCCTCTTAGGTTCCTGTCACTTACCCAAATGTAGGCAGAGACCTTATCTTAAACTTCTTCCATTGAAATTAAGACCAAATTGTGTGATTCAGCTAAATGGCCCTGGAATCCTAGAATATAATGAGAGAGGGATACTGGGGAAAAAAACAAGTACAAAATTACAAATGATTGCTAAGCAGAGGCTGAGTGAGTAGGTAGCTCAGTGGTAGATCAATTGTGTGACTGAAATGTGCTGGCCTTAATCTTTAACACTGATAGCAAGAAGAAATAAAATGAGACAAAACAAGACCTCATTGGAGGTTGTTGAAACTCGCATGTTGATAGGCTTCCTAAATATTTTACTTCTAAGACTTTGACCTATATGAGACTACTTCCATCTATCTAAACCTAGGAAGTTGACCCAGTAGCCGCTTTCCTCTGAAGCGTCTCACAGAAGAAAGACATTTATTCTCTAAAATTAAGTCAACCCAAAGACATAATATACAAACCTTTCTACAACATCACTTTCTTGAAAGTGCCAACTTTGCTGCTTCAATTTGCATACTGAAAAGGTCTATCAATTTTTTTTTTCAAAAGTAAGAAAGTAGACTCTCTTAGGTGAACCCAATCATATCTCTAGTTTAATGTTTATTAAAAATGAGATTAAGGTCAAATTTGAGCTGGACATGCGTAAATTTTATTTCTTTTAAATACTATAAAAAATAGGAGCCAATATATCAGACATCAGATAGGAAGCAATGATGAGAGAAGGAAGACAAATAAAGAATAGGATGTTCTCTCTAACTGCAGGGGATTAATGCATGAAAAGGAATTCTAGAATACCACATAAAGGCTATGTAAAGAGTCCAACATCCTTATTTAATTAGATATAGGGTCATGGAAAGCTGTAAGTGCTACTGCTCACAGGTAAACATCATACTACTCTAAACCACCCTGAATCCTGGCAAGGAAAGTTCATTGTTCTTTCATCTTTTCTCTAATTTTATTATTTTGAAAATATCCCCTTGTATCATTTTTAACTCATGTCAAACTAATTTGTATATTTTAAACATTCTATTATAAAATATTTTTTATCACTTGTCTTTGGAGGAATATAGTGTCTTCCTTATCAACACTCAGTGGCCAAATTTAAACTGCCTTTTAGGATGTCCTGACTCTAGCCACAGTCACAAATGATACTGATCTTCTGGACTGTACCATGGCTCTTGTGAGCTGAGTACTGACTTCAATATAGTAATTACAATGTTTATTCACATATTTCAGCAAAGAGTTTCTTTATAGATTTCTGGTGTAGAAAAGTCATTGACAAGATGATTGAAAAGATGGTTCCGATAGAATTACTATCAGGATAATGGAAGTTATACATAGAGAATAATTAAAGAATCATAGGAATATGAATTTTGAAGCAATTTTGGGAACAAAAAAAAACTATTAAATTTGTTTCATAAAGCATCAGAGAGAGAATTCATGATGGATGTGGCTGAGAAATGAGCACTCATAATTCCAGATGTTGATATGCAAGCTGCCAAAGAATGGCAACAACCCATAATCCTATAAGCTATAAACCCCATGAAACACAGAAATGAACACCATGGCTACATAGTCCCAAGGGTATAAGAGTAGCATCTTTATCTAACCAAAATTCATTTAACTGAACTTAAATATTATCTAATAGTAGTGAACTCATGCCTTGTACTGTAATTCAACCAATTACCTATGGCTGGTAAGGTCAAGGACTCGAGAATACTTTCTACTGTTGCCTTCTTAAACTAAAGTTACATCTAACTGTATTCTTAAGGTCTACACTAATAGCCATAGAAAAGGTTTAGCTGTCACCCTTCATCAAAGCATCCTCCCAACCCCACCCCTCTCTCTCTCTCTCTTTCAGCAGACAGAAACCATTATGGTAATCATAAATTGATCATGATACAAAGAACTGAATATGAAGGGCAGAGGGCAACTGTTAAGTCTGTATAAACACTTCAAAAAATATGAGAGAAGAGAGGACAGAGAGTCCAAGAACCAGAAGACCAGTGTGTCCGCTCTGAGATTAGGGACTCTTAAATGTGACAAGAATGAAATATAGATGAAACCTAAGAATTATGATCACCTAACCAAGACCTGAACATAAACCTGTTGATATGGCAATTTGATTTGGGAAATCTCAAAAGTCCTATGTGTAGATGAAAAAGTACAGGAAATACCAGAATTTGAGATAAGATTTTTTTTTCTCTTCCTAGGATGAGCCTCGGCTAGGTCATCTAGTTTTAAGAAGTCAGCCCTAAACACATTCATTTAAGATAAACTCTGTAGATGGTAGAGAAATTAAATAGGTAAAGGATAGATAGATAGATGATTGGTAGATAAATTATAGTTAGACAGATTAAAAAAAATACACAAATATTAAGAAAATATACTGAACTCTGTAAATGGCAGAGAAATTAGGTAAATGATCAAAAACCTCCACATAGAACCAGATATACCAAAACTATTAGAAGAGAATGTGGGGAAGAGCTTAGAATACATAAGCACAGGAGAAATTTTCCTGAACAAAATACCAATGGCTTATGCTCTAGAAGCAAGAATCAACAAGTGAGACCTCCTGAAATTGCAAAGCTTCTCTAAGGCTAAGGACACTGTCAAGAAGACAAAATGGCAGCCAACAGATTTGGAAAGTATCTTTACCAATCCTACATTTGATAAAGGGCGAATATCCAATATATAAAAAGAACTCAAAAAGTTAGAGTACAGAAAATCAAAAAATATTATTAAAATAATGGGGTACAGAGCTAAACAAAGAATTCTCAACTGAGGAATACCGAATGGCAGAGAAGTACCTAATGAAATTCTCAACATCCTAGTCATCAGGGAAATACAAATCAAAACAAACCTGAGATTCCACCTCACACCAGTCAGAATGGTTAAGATCAAATCTCAGGTGACAGAAGATGGTCCCAAGGGTGCAGAGAAAGATTAACACTCCTCCACTGTTCATGGGGTTGTAAGAGAGTACAACCACTCTGGAAATCAGTCTGGCGGTTCCTCAGAAACTGGACATAGTAATATCTGAAGAAACAATAATTCCATTCCTGGACATATACCCAAATATCACTCCAATATCTAACAAAGACACGTTCCACTATGTTCATAGTAGCCAGAAGCTGGAAAGAACCCAGTTGCCCGTCAACAAAGAAGTGGTATATTTACACAGTGGAGTACTACTCAGCTTTCAGAAACAATGACTTCATGAAATTCCTAGGCAAAAGAATGAACTAGAAACTATCATCCTGAGTGAGATAACCCACTCACACAAGAACACACTCATAAGGGGATACTACCCCGTCAAATCTCTGAATACCCAAGAAACAATTCACAGACCTTATGAAGCTCAAAAGAAAGTAGGCAGAAATGTGTATGCCTCAGTACTTCTTAGAAGGGAGAATAAAACACTAACAGGTGATATTACAGGAGCAAATAGAAGAGTGGGGATTGAAGGAAAGATCAATCAGAGACTTTCCTACCTGGGAATCCACCCCATATATATCACCAATCTCAATCATTACTGCTGATGCCAAGAAGTGCTTACTGGCCGAAACCAGAGATGGATGCCTCCTCAGATGCTCTTCCAGAGTCATTTAGATACAGTGTGCAGCTAACCATCAGACTGAACAAGGGGACCCCATGAAGGTGCTAGAGAAAGGAGTGAGTGAGGTAGCTGAAAGTTTTGCATCCTCATGGAAGGAACAATATTATCAATTATTAATCAACCAAACCCTCTGCAACTCCCATGGTCTAAAACACCAACCACTGAGCACACATGGAGAGACCCATGTCTCCAGGTGCATATGTAGCAGAGCATAGGTTTGTCTAGCATCAATGGTAGAAGAGGCCTTTGGTCCAATGAGGGCTTGTTTTCTCAGTGTAGGGATTGCCAGAGCATTGAATTGGAGAGGGTGGTTGGGAGAGGGAGTACCTTCGTGGAAACAAGACAAGGGTGAGTGGGGATAGAAACATGGGGGTAAAGGAAATAACATTTGAAATGTAAATACAGAGAATATCCAATAAAAGAAACCAAAAAGAAAAAAAAAAGGTAACCTGGTAGAAATGAAATAAGCTTCCCTACTGAGACTGTCACTACTTTTCTTCCTCCTCTGCATCACTGTGTAGCTGAGAGCTGACAGAAGTCCATGGACAATAATTTATGAATATATGCAGGTGTCAAGAAACCCTCATTCCACACAGTGTCCTAGCACCATGAAGTCACACGAGGCAAAAGCACAAGGTGTCATACCATTGAGCAGCCTCACCTCATCTCCTCCTGTTAGTCTCTCTAACATGAAAATAGCTCATGATTATTGTGTTGATTTGTTTACAAACAAGAAGGACCTAGGCAGAATTAAAAAATTCTTTATTTAGGCTTCATATTTTCTTCCTCCCTCTTTATTTCATCCTACCCTACCCTCCTTGCTTCACACAACCATATTCTGTGCATAGTTTATTGCTCCTTCCTACCTGTAACTTATCACTTCTTGTAGTTTTGAACTATACAAATAAAAACTAAGTTCAATTTAAAAAAATGCAGATCTAAAGAATCTTTAGTTACAAATATTTTTATAGATTTTCTCTTGTTATTCATTAAATTGTATAATAAAGCACACACCAAAAGACTGAATTAGTTGAATAACTAATAGTTAAAAGATAAGCACTCATCAAGAAGGAATTTCCTTAGCTGGTGGGCTACTATTTGAATTCTATTAAATATACATATATTACTAAAAAAGGCTTAGCTTCTTTCCTATTATCCCTATTATATGATTTTTGTCTTACTGTCGGTGTTATTTTTTGTTCCTAATAAGATATTGCTTTATCTCTGATGTGATATATGAGTGAACTGTAAGTATATTCTATGACCTACACAAAAATGTTTTTTAATTTTAATAGAATTATAGTAAAGCCATGTCTCATATTTAATAAACTATTAGTTAAATATGATGTCTATGTATTATATCAGTATATATGTATATATCATAAAATTTAAACACACATATATTTAATATATATAGTATGTGCATATAAAATGTATATTATATGCATGTGCATTTATCATATAAACACACACACGTGTGCGTGTGTGTGTGTGTGTGTGTGTGTGTGTGTGTAATTTACTTCACGAGTGTTTTAGCTCTGAAGTTTTGTCTCATTGAGTTAGATTTTGTTATATTATTAGCTCCAGAAGTTCATTTGGATTCTTTGTGCATATGTCTCCTGCAAGCTCAGTATTATTTTTCTCCTCTTTTCTCTTTTCTTTGGAGATACAGCCTCAAAGTGTAGCCATGGCAGACCTGCCTACAACTATATATATACCAGACCACTCCCCTCTTCCAGTGCTGGCTGGAAGGCTTGCTTCATCTCCATTTCTATTTTTCTTTCTAGTCTGTCTTTTTCTCTTCTTTCTGTACTATTTTTTAAATATACCTTTTTGCTATTGAATCTTCTTGCTGAAAATAAAAAAAAACTCATTTAACTGTAAGTATTCCAAAAATATGGGTCAAATGTTTGAACTTCTAATACTTTTCCATATTGGTATGGTAATCTGTATACTATAATGATTTGCCATTACAGCAAGTTAGTGTCTTAATACTGAATGTATTTGTCCAATTATTTATTTGTTGGAGTTTATGGTTAGTTAGTCCAGGTTTTAGATTGTTTTACGTGTAAAACTATTTTCTGTTTTGTGTAGACAGAATTTTCCTTCTTTCTCCCCAAACCCTATTCCTTGTATTCATTGATTTTATTTGGCTAGGCTATCTGATGCAATGCAACTCAAAGGTGATATTGGGAAAGCACTAAATCACACGTAGGTGACAGCTACTCCTCAAATTAAACAGATGGGAGTATCTGGGCAGAAGAGAAATGGCTGATGAAGGTAGATACCAAGAAAGTATATGGACAACCAGCTTTTCTGCCTTTATTTCACTTAATTCTAAAACATTGAGTCTTTAATGTCTCTTTTCCTTACATAAATAAACTGTTTAGATTACTCCAAAAGTTCACAAAGGATTTTATTTCATTTCTAAAATGCTGAAATAAAATGTCACTTGTGGTAATCATATTAAACCTCATAGTATATTTTTATACTACTATATGGAAAAATCAGTTCTAAATTCCATAATATAACATACCCTTACAATTAAAAGAAACAGTGGTAACTTCAATGGTAGCAGGTTAAGGCCATGCTTGACAAGATTTTACTTACCATCTGTTTTCTGGGTTTATCTGTCACAGTACTTCATAAACATTCACTTGTAGTATTTTGAGTCCATTGAAATACCTAGATGCTAATGTTAGAAGGAATCTTAAGAGATGCCAACAGAGTTTTAAGAATCTCTTCTGTTAATACTCTACTATGTGTGCACATTAAAATACAAACTGTATCAGTCTGTCATGATCCAAATGTGGACTCCATGCCTTAACCATAACCTGAAAGATAAAGAATGGCTTCACTCTTTAAAAAGTCCTTTAAAGCAAGTATGCACATGCAGTATGGTTGTTGGGTGTTTTTCTCTCTCACACTTTATTTTTTAAAAGTTTTATTTATAGTTCAATTTCTAGGGCCAACAAAACTATATTTAAAATACCAGAAGTGTTAAAATTTCTACAAAGAACAGCTGTTACCTCAGATGCAGTGTTTAAAACTATGCCACATGTATTGGAGGGAAGAAAAAAAAAAAGAAAATAAAAAAAGAATTTACTTCCATTATAGGAAACATATTAAGCAATTTTAAAGCCTGCAATAACCTAAAAATGCTTCTGTATGCCATAAGTCTAAAGGTGGTGTACAAAATATAAGTGAAAATTATATATACTTTAAGCAATATTGAACTAAATAAACTGAATTGCATCTTTTAAGATGTGTTTAAATTATAAAATATATTTTTTATAAAAATGTTATAATGACATTTTAGTGAAAAAAAATGAAAACAGTAGAAACTTCCATAAAGATTAAATTTATTATATAAGAACACTTGAAGCAGTCCTTATAGACTTGAGGCATGACTGTGTCTCATGCCATATAACTGAAATAAATATTAAATCTTACCCCTCAGTTTTCTAATAGAAATCTTATTTCAGACTTAGTTACATTTCCTCTTTTGACACCATGATTATAAAAATTCAAGGAGAAAACATTTAAGAACGGGTTATCATTCATGGAATGTTCCGCAGCCTTTAGAACAAACCCTGTGGTTCAGTATGACAAGCACAGTGACTACTGATTATTAGCTCACAGGGTAAAATATCTCAGAATTCCCATCTCATCTTCATCTGATAAAACAGCTGTAAAGTCTTCTCATTCTGCCTATTCTTGTAAGGTAGCATGATGCTTTAATTCTTGTGTTCTTCAGACATTGCCTTTAAAACACCATTTAAAATTTAGAAAGCAATTCTTGTCTCTTTCAACAAAATTGTATATATTTTAACACACAAACTGTTGTTTGTGGGTATATATGTATCTGTTTCTCCCTCTCCCTCCTTCTACCTCTCCCTCATCTTCCCATCCTCCTCTCCCTTCCTCCTCCTCCTCTCTCTCTCTCTCTCTCTCTCTCTCTCTCTCTCTCTCTCTCTCTCTCTCTCTCTCTCTCTCTCTCTCTCTCAGTGTGTGTGAGTGTGTAAATAAGAAAGTAAAATCTGTACATAAACATTGTAAATAAGAAAATCAAATCTATGCACAATCATCGGTGGCATAAATTAAGAACTCTCTTGCCATTTCCATCAGTAAACACAAAGTTATCTATTAACAATGAGTAACTGATGAATACAGTCCAGGAATGAGGGCTTTACTGACATACTGATAGAGTAATTGACATTCAAACTAGGCGCTGAACTTCTTTATGTTTGCTGAACATGCTGGGACACTCTATCACTGGAAAGACTGAAGCTTGTGTACTGGATTCCTGTGTCACATCTTTTGTCTCTTTTGCCTGGATTCCCTGCTCTGTGAGTCCTTTAATGTTATACAACCCCACCTTAGAATACTGTATTTAACACAGTAAGTCTCATGTGCCCAGTTCTTCACATTCTTCAGAGAGAAGTGAAGACCAGGTGGCATTTCTTTTATACAAAAAAACTCTTCTTTACACTATCACCAAAACATTCATTTTTCTTAGAAAAATGTATGGATGGGAGAGAATAGTGACCTACATTAATGACAAAGATGAGGTGGGCAAGGGATAATGGAGTCAGACAGAAGCAGGGAACTTCTATCCAGACACACAATTAGAACTTAGTTTGCAGTTATTGGTCCCTGGAAATAAAGCTAATAGAAACTGTGCAGCACAATTTCTTGTGGTCCAAGAGTCTTTTATAATCCATTATATCTCACTGTAGTGCTGCAGCTCTGTTCAACATTTCCATCACAATTCTGCTTATACCTTTGCATTGGAAGTCTTGGAATATAGGAAGTACAGGATCCCCACAGCCACATACTAAATAAAAGATTGTTATGTGATATGAAGTATGTGTTTTGGTGTGATCAATCGGTTTGTAAAATATGTTACATAATAGGGTCTTGGAACACATTTTTAATAATCAGAACAATTTTTGAATAATGTGAGTAGCGATGTTCAATCATGGAAGACCACCTCTTTGGTGATCAGGGATTTTCTCCCTCTTATCCACATTTTTTTGAAGTCATGTGTCTTGCCAGTATCTTACTGAATTCCACAGCAAATGTATTCTTCTATGAATGACTACTTTATAGAACCATTCTTCAACTGAGTTTTGTTACTTACATAGAATTATGACTACTTAATATTTTTCAGGTACATCATCTGTTACATGGTTCTGAAGGCCATGGGATAACATCCTATCAATGGCTTCAAATCAAAAGCAACTTCCATTTAGAAATTTAAGTCTGGACTACGTATTTATTAGCAATCCTTTTCCACTTGCAACTTCTTTTGGGGATTCCCAGCTTGACTTTACCTTGCACAGATGGAGAATAAATGCCTTGTAAGAGATACACTGGGCAACGGGGCAGAGGATCAGCAAATATATTTTGTAGTGCTATTTGTTTGACCTAGTCTTCCCTTTTCACCTCATGATAAAAACACTGTTTTCTAAGCAGTGAAAATATTGTTCTATTACTTTGCAACATCTTAAAAACAGATAATCTCAATATTTATTTTCCAATGAAGCATGAACAAACTCTAAAGCAAAAGTGTATGTTGCATGGTCATTTGAACTATGTGATTTATTTAGAAGTTATTTTTTGTTTTTTTTTTTAACTCTGGAGAAAGTATGTGGTACAAAAATACTTAATAATTTTGAGAATAGTGCAGTGAATAGTACATATCCATAGACTACATTGAAGTACTAAAGAAAAGAAAGTGGCTGAGGGAAAGTTACTTAGATGATGCAAATAAGCTAAAGAATAAGCAAAATCGATTAGTAATCAGTGAGTCAGTTTTTAATTAAAAATAAAAATTCATGAGATCCTGTGCAAGCATTAAAGTACGGAAAGCTAATATTTGTTCATAAAATAATCTCAATGAAAGTTGAATGAGGAATATTAAACTATTAGACTATTATGAGATAGAGAAAAAGAGTTCATTTAATTCCTTAATAAATAAAAATCGGAAAAGTCCTGTGAGAGACACAAATGAACAATAAATCCCTTGTAAAAGAAATATTTGTAGACAATGGGGTAGAAGATCAACAAATTTATTTTGTTACATAAATGCCATTAGAATAAGTATAGTTTTGTGTACAGTTGTCATCTTTGAAAGAATCTTTTTTTATTATTATATTTTATATATTTACATTTCAAATGCTGCTCCACCTTCCTGTTCTTCCCTCCTCAATTCCCCCATCAAACATTCCTCCTTTGCTTCTTAAAGGGTATGCCCCACCTACTTCTACCACACCTTTCTAGCCTCCCGTTATGCTGAGGTATCAATCCTCCACTGAACCAATGGCCTCTTTTACTATTGATGTCAAATAAGGCAATCCTTTACTACATATGTAGCTAGAGCCATTGCCCCTTTCACGTATACTTTGGTGGTTTAGTCTCTGGGAGCTCAGGGTGGGGGACAATTATTTGATATTATTTTTCTTCCTATGGGGTTGCAATCCACTTCAGCTCCTCAGTCATTCTCCTAACTGGTCTATTGTGGTTCCCAGTCTCAGTCTGATGGTTGGCTGTAAGTATCTGCATCTTTCTTAGATGCTGGTGGGGCCTCTCAGAGGACAGTCATACCAGACCCCTGCCTTTGAGCAATTTTTTGGCATCACTATAATGTCGAGGTTTGGTGTCTAAAGATGGGATAAATTCCAAGGTGAGGCAGTCTCTGGATGGCCTTTCCTTTAGTATCTGCCGTATTTAATAGCCATGAAAACTAATTGGTCTTTCGGGGTTGTGATTTAAGTGTAAAATGTGCTCCACAGAGTTTCATGTTTCAATACATGGTCACTAGCAGATGATGTTTGGAAAAGTTGATAAAACTTTAAGAATTAAAGCACTCAGGAACAAGTTGATCACAGGGAAGGACCCTGAGGCTTCACAGCCCTGCCCCACTTCCCATTCAGTCTTTGCTTCCTGAGAATATATACAGTATGATACTTCTGCCATGTCTTCTCTGCCAGCTGTCATGTGTTACCACCTTGATAAAATGTACTCCTCTGGAACTGTAAGTCAAAATACAACTTACAAGTCTTACTTTTTATGGTGCTGTTGGAAGTGTTGTTTTGTGTTCTTTATTAAATTCATCCTTTGATGCTCCTGTGGGTTTGTATGGTACATTCTGATCTGCACTCATTAAAAACCAACCTCGAATCCTTTATTATTCTGTTCTTTACAAAGTCCTTTCTGTTTTCATTGTTTTCTTCTGTTTCATCAAGCTGTCTTAGTGACCATGGATTTGGTCTACGCTTGGGAGGTTAAGAGGACAGGCTACACAGACATTTGTAGACTATGTTTGTCCCTCATCTGTAATACTATCAGTAGCCTAGTGATTCCTTCCTCAGTCCTTAATTGACTATTGACTATCCCAGGCATAAATAGGTCCACTGCTGGTCACCATAGCTGTGATGAGATCATGATATTTTTTGTGCTCTTCTTAGAATAAATTCCCTTGTCTTCTAGTTCTCACTTTCGTCTATCTGTTTCCTGGGCCTTGTGGGGATGGTAGAAATATCCTGTGTATGGATGACCATTCAACCGTTGATTGTGCTCTGTACCTTGAGCAGCTATGTGTCTGGATATCTTATGCCCTTCAGTGATTCATTGCAAAAACAAGTTCCTGTGACTAAAGCCAAGGGTTATAAATCCAGATATTAAAAGTCAACTTGAAAATCCAATAATTTGATAAAATAACAATAATAATATCTTCTTTCTGGGAGAAGACCTCCTCAGCCATGAGGTTTGGGCTGTATTTATAATACTAAGTATGAATCGCCTCTTAAGACACTTGATCCTTATCCAATTAGAAAGTTGTTGGTCAATTTCATAATACTTTGCTACAACTATACTAGTGAAAAAAATCTGGCCTTAATGGTTAGTACTGTAGTGTGTAACATACAAATCTAGATAAATAATTGATGCCTTTTCACCCAAAGCAATTTGAATTGCACCTATCAATTCAAAGGTAGCCACTTAAAAGGAAGCCCAAGCTCAGTTGAAACTTACTTTCTCTGAATCTATCAGACAAGGTGTGTGTTTTCTTAAGCAATAGAGTTTTTCCAACAATCCTTGTAACAAGGGGAACAGCAAAAGGCTGTATTATTGGGGCAGCAGGTAATTACGGCTTTCCTAACCAGTGGCTCATAAGGAGATAATGTGTCTTAGACTGAATTTTCTGTTCAATTGTCCCACAGGAAGGACACTTATAAGTGTATTTAACATGCTTTTATGAGTCTCTCAATGATTAAAAATAGAACTAAAATATGATTTGTTTATTGTACTACTCCAGATTTAACGAAGGAAATTAAGTCAGAGGGAAGCACAGATCCCTGTATCTTTATCCATATTGTGTCAATATTGACTCATTGAAGACATGAACCACTTAGGCACACATCAACACTTAAGTGGAAAAAGGAAAGGAGGTTTGGATATGCAATGGACTACAGTTCAACAATGAGGAACAATAAGCTTATTTAATTTTCAAGACAATGTGAAGAATTAGGGATGTTATGTTACGTGAAATAAGCTAGAAGCAAACCAATATAATTGGATAGGATGGCTTGAAAGTAAAAGAGGGACAGGAGAGAAATAAAAAGAAGAGACAAAAGGAAAAAAATGAGAAAAGACGGTGGACTTGACTAAAGCACAACACACTACAAATGCGGTTATTTTATGCCGTTAGGAATGATGAAAGGGTATGGAGGAAGTCGTGGGAAGGACTCATATCAGATCTGATAGGAATCATGGGGCATATTGTCTTGTTTACAGAAAGTTGGTGATCTAACATTTTTTTATGAGGAGGCATATCTGGTCATTTATGAACTACCTGAGAAGTTAAGGTTCACACCTATCTATCCTCCATTCTCTTCACATGCCCGTGATTATTTTCCCCATTCTAATTATTCTTCTTTTATTTTTGAACATCATAATTTTCTGAATTAATATGGTGATGGGAAGTTCAAAGTTCCTTATTGCCAAGTAGAAATAAGCCCCTAGGGAAAGCTTTGTCTTAATAATATTTCCCAAAGCAAAAATTATTTTTTAGTAAAAATTATAGCTTCCCATTGTTGAATAAGCTGATTGTTCCCTAAATCCCTAAATTCCATTATTGTAAATTTTATAACTTTGAAGAAGAAAAAGCTTTTTCTCTGGAGTTACTTCTTATAAAGTAAAGAAGCAGCAACAAAGAGGAGAACAAAATGTCAGCCTCTCGGGACTAGAACTGACTTCAATGTTCAAAGAGTGGCTGCTGATTGTGGACCTGTTTCCCTCCCCAAATTTGCTAGCTGGTAGAACTAAGCTCTGTTCATTCCATGACCTGAGGATGAAGAGCCAATGAATTTATTTGAATGAACAATGGTTAGTAATAAAATAGTGAAATTATATACTGATTTATAATCACCCAATCAGCACACATTATCAAATGAGTAAACATCACCTTTCAGGTATATAAACAAAAGGGAATTCCCTTTATAAATAAATATGAAGTACTTCAAGCCAGACTTTCTCCCTCTTGAGAAAGTTACACATCAAATGTCTTCTTGAGATGGTTACTTATAGGGAGCAGATATTATTACTTCTCAGCTTTATAGGTTCTAAAACATTGATGTTGAAACTAGAGATTTTTTTTTCAAATAGGTTATAAAGATGATACATGGGCACATAAAAGATGATTTAACTGGTCATCAGGAAAATGAAAATTAAAACCCAACAATTTATACCTTTACATAGGTTGGGTATCTTTATCAGTGAGACAACATTGCTAGAAAGAACATAGAGAAAGAAAACCTATGCCCCCGATTGTTGGAAACAAAAGATGGAACAGGTATTATGGAAAAATATTTGTAAGTTACTTCTCATTCTTCTCCCAAATAAGAGTGACATATGACCTACCAACTTTGAGTGTATATGATAGGAAATGAAGTCAATAACTCATAGAGTTATTGACATTTTTGTCAGACTCATAGCATACAACATAGAGATGCAACACTATTGTGAACAAGCTAATGAACAGAAAAACTTGTGGTGTTTCTATTGCATTTTACATATTGTATGTTCTAATAGTTTACAAAGCATGCATTCTACTTAAAATGAAAAATTGTATATAAAAGGATGAAATTTGTACAGCAAAATATTATAAAGTCCTATTAAACCCAAAAGAACTCTGTCTTACTTTATATTTCTACTGCTGTAAAAAAAAAAAAAAAGGACCATGAACAATTTGGACGGTACAGGACAGGATTAATTCAGCCCACATATCTTTTGCAGTCTACCAATGAAGGAAGCTAGGGCAGGAAATGGAAACAGATATTAAAGCAGAGACCACATTAAAGTGCTGCTTTTTGGGTTGCTTGTAGATGGCTTGCTCACCTTGCTTTTTTCTACCACATAGGCCCACCTAGCCAAGAGTGAAATTGCCCAAAGTTGGCTTTGCTTTCCAACATTAACCATAAATCAGGAAAATGAACCTATAGGCCAATCTGATCAAAGCAAATTTTTAATTGAGTTTCATTTTTCCCAGATGTTTTAATCTGTGTCACACTGTCAACAACAACAACAACATAAAATACCTGGCACACATTCCTATTTGCAAGAATCTGGATAAATGAAAATTTCCAGACAGAAAAAGAAAAACATTATCGCACATTCATTTTGGTACATGGAATCTGGGGGTGAGGTGAACAATATCTGGTTTCAGAGATTTTCAGAGAGCTGGTGCAAAGTGTACACAGTAAAGCTGTTCTTATGCAGGGTAAACATGTCTAGAAAATTAAAGCACAGCATACAGACTGAAGTTAATAATATTTATTATTTGCATGAAATTTGCAATACAAGTAGATCTCAGTTGCATTTGTCATATAAATAGATAACAGAAAAGAACTAGGTAAGTATTTGCAATGCAGGATATATTAATTGATATGGATATATAATAATTCTAATAAATTTGTCCATGTAAACATTGTGTTATACAAATTAAATATATATATATATATACCAAAGACATATTACAAACAAACATTATCTACTCAAAAAACCATTGTTTGATCAGGGTTAGAATTGGTCCTGATACACAAATTCTCTGAAGGTTTATATACTACTCTGAAAGTATAGGTTTGAAAGTTTTTAGTCATTAGTTCAGAAAATTGTCTTTCCTCTAATGCTAACTGAAAAATAGTGGCAATCTTACATGAAATATTTTTATATAATATTTATGTGAAAAAGTGATAGCTTTTCTATATACAAGTAAGATATAATTTACATGAATCGTGTTCCTAAAAAAATAGATTTTATAAAAATCATCCAGGATGTAAAACACAAACTACAAATATAATAAAAGAACAAAATTATAAAACTTTACCAAAATGTAAATTTTATTAACATGCTATACTATGTTTTTAAGTACAAAGACAAAATATGTTAATTGCTCATAGATTTATAATACAAAACACCATATTTATAAAATTCAAGATGAAATAGCATTACACACTGCTTAAATGAGTTAAGCATAAGATATCATACAGGCAAAAATATTTGATAGTGCAACCAAAAAAAAAAAAACATAAAATAAAATTACATTTGAAATGCAAGGTTTATGTGTGTGTGTGTGTGTGTGTGTGTGTGTGTGTGTGTGTGTGTGTGTTGGAACATTTAAGAGTGGTTGGGGTTTAAAATCTGTATATGTATTATATTTTGGAAGGAGACAGGAGGGAAGATTGAAAAAGGAGGGCAGGATCAGGTGTGAGAGGAGAAAAGAAATATTTACAGAGGGTTGGGAACTTGAACAGAGGTATGTAGCAATGGGAGATTTGAGTAGCCAACAGAAAGCCCCAGACACCAGGAAAGCAAGAGGCTCTCAGGACCCAACAGGGATAACATTAGCAAAACTACCCAACAAATGGGTGAAAGAACCTGTAGAGATCATATCAAGAGGTTAAGCATGGACCCCGGTTGAGTGATGGGGTCATCTTCTCTTCTCAAAAATTTAACCTAGAATTACTACTCTCTAAAGGAAATAAAAAGAGTGGGGCAGAGACTGAAGAAAAGGCCACCCAGAGATGTTGTACATGGGGATCCATCCTGTATGCAGTCACCAAACCCAGACACTATTGCTGATGCCAAGAAGTGCTTTCTGACAGGGGCCTGGTATATGTGTCTCCTGAAAGGCTTGGCCTGAGCCTAACAAATAAAGATGTAGATGCTAGCAGCCAACCAGTGGACTGAGCACAAGGAACCCAATAGAAAAGATTTGGAAATGAATAAAGAAGCTGAAGGGGTTTATAACCCCCATAGAAATAACAACAGTATCAACCAACCAGACCCCCAGAGCTTCCAGAGACTAAAGAATACACATGGAGAAACCCATGGCTCCAGGTTCATATGTAGCAGAGCATTGTTTTAATGTGGAATCAAAGGGAGGGGGGTCCTTGGTCCTATGAAGGCCCAATGTCCCAATGTAGATAAATGCTAAGGAAATGGGGCTGAAGTGGGTGGGTGAGTGTCTTTGTGGTATCGGGGGGAGAAGAGGTAGAATGGTTGGTTTGGGAGAGGAATCCAGGAAGGGGATAGCATTTGAATATAAATAAACATAATAATCAATATTTTTTTAAAACAAAAAGAAGAAATAGAAGAATATCAAGGCTGACATGTACGTATTCATCAGTTAATTTTCTAACATGTGTGGCATAACAAAATAGGGAAATGATGAGTTTCTGCAACAGGTCTTACAAAGTGGAAGAAACCTGTCACAAGCCTGAGAACTCATGTTGTATACAGAAGAGGCAGCTATGATCTGTAATGTACCAGTTAGGATGCTTTAGAATTCAAGGCCAGACTATGATACTTAGTGAGGCCTTGTTTCAAAAGTGAGCCCTAATTCAGAGTATAATAGAGTTTCAGGGTTAAAATGAACATTTAAATATATAGTATTTAATAGGGGAGATGTTTATGATATTTGTGAAAAAGCACACTCATACATAAGCTCAAATAATTACAACTGAGATACCATACACTTACAATCTCTAGTTGGAAAGACTGAGAGGATTTGGGGGTCCTGCCATCTAAATACACTTAAATTACCTCAAAAAGAAACATGCACCACAAGCAAAATAAAGACCTATCCTGAAATGCAACTTTGAAACAGACCAAGAGAATGAATGCCAAACTGAGGGTAGTAAATTTTCATCTTGCAAGGAACAGGGGATCATAAAAGGTCTTGACAAGGAGACCAAAATGATCAAAGATGTTTTTAACAGTGGAATGTGTTAAGTCACATACAGAGTGAATTAGAGTGGCAATGTTAAGCCAGAGAGGGGGAGGGGTTGTGCAAATAGCAGTTCAGTTGAAGACAAGATCAAGTAGGTAGTAGTTATAATATCCAGGGAATTAAGAACAATGGGCACTTTGGTAACCATAAGAAAATAAAAGTCTATTCTCAGAACCTGAGACTCAGAGTAGGTGGAATGATAGTATTTATTGAATGCGAATATTTATTACAAATTCTGACTTTCCCTGTGGGCACAGGAAATGTGAGGGGATCAGCCCCTTCGATGCTGCTGGCCTACTTTCTTGATCCCCCTGTATCTTCTGAGTAGCATCATACATACCTTGGGGGAGGGTGCAGTGACCTCCATTAGTCCAGGCACATATAATCAGTGCACAGATAAACATGTCTGTATAAGTTACATGCAGAAAAATATTTCAGCAGTCTGCATTAACTAGATTCTGCAAAAAATAGGAAACCCCATCTTAATGATTGGATTTTGTTGGGTGCAAATGGAGCTTTTTGTGGTGGCAGTTTTATTGTCTTCTATTTGCTTGGTTGGATTTATTTTGGTTTTAGAGATTGACTGTATGAACCATGAAATACTAATTTGACCAAATATTTTCACTGATATAGCTACTTACATTTGCTTTCACTTTGCCAGCTAAAATCTAGAAAGTTGAAGTCAGATAAGTCTGTCCCTCAATGAATGTTCTAAACACCATGACTTTAGTGAACTTTTCTGCCTGACAGTAGCTTGAATATGCCTTCATGCATTTCTGTGATGAGAAAGAACTTTTCTTGAGACTCCACTGGAAAGAGACCATCAAAGCTTAGAGTTGGTTTCACATGGATTTCATCCCTGTGATTCCTGCCTTTGCTTATTGTATTCTGGGAGCTATCTTAGTGATAATCTATAAATGTAATTTAACCATTTTGCTGAGCCCTAAGAAACTTTTCAGTGAATCACTGAGATTGAGAGTAATCTTGGGGACCCTTGACGCAGAAGAGCTGTGCTGATTAAGGACTATTTTCTGATAAATATTCATTTTGTAGTATCACTAGTCAAGTCATATAATAAAAAAGCCAGACAAAGAAGAAACAAAGGGCACACACATTAAAACCTAAATAAATAGATTGTAAATAAACAGGTGCTCAGACAGAGAAATCAAAGATGAGTGAGTAGGGAGAGTTTCACATGGAATAAAAAAGGAAAATGTGAAGTTACATTCAGTCATCTGGTTATAACTAAAAGAAAATAGTTTCACTAAAATGATGAAAATTTTTAAAAAGGTTTAATCATTAATAGCATATAACACTGGTAAGAGTACACAACCTGCATCATTTACAGGGACAAAGGGAAATGTTCAGAGTCTACATGAAAATTGTGACATGTTAAGTTTTGTTTGTAATGGAAAGTTAATATCATGTGTATTCAAAAATAAGATTTATGTTCAATTGCCATTCTATACACAGGATTTTTATGGTCCCAGTAATCACACTGGTTCATATAATGCTCAACTTATTCTCATATGTTTCTCTGAAGGGTTGCTGTCAAAAAAGAATGATACTTTATGAAGATTTTTTGAAGTATAAATTACTTCACATTTATATTGCGTTATTTTCCTTCCAAATTCTTTATAAATAAGAAACACAATGAAGCAAAATAATAAAAAAGAAAAAAAAAACCTTATCTCTCATCTTAATTAATGAACATTTGATATATGTAAGTAATGTACAAAGTACATGGATACACTTCTTTTCTTTCCTTTTATTTCATGAGCATTTAACGTAATGTAAAAAGGACCTTTTTTAGAGTATATATAGCTGTCTCTAGCTTTGTTTGTAAATTCTTGAAGTTATTGAGAGAACTTGATTTTTTCATCTTCTACCATTACATTAGTAAATAAAAGAATCATTTAATTATGTTAGGATTAAACTCAAGTACCACACATCCTCTGTCAGAGAGTCTAAGGCAAGCACTTACAAAGAATTAACAAAACCAGGAGCTGGTTCTTTGAGAAAATCAACAAGAATGATAAAGCCAGACTAACTATATGGCATAGAGAGAGTATACAAATTAACAAAATCAGTAATGAAAGGAGAGAGATCACATCAGAAACTGAGGGACACAGGCCTGGTAAGAAGGCATTCCATATAGAGGTGGTGCAGATATCTCTGCGGTGCGCTTGGAAAGTGCTCCCCCAGCTTGGTTTAGGGAACCAGTAACCCTATATCAAACTACCTCCAGCAGAGGACTTAGAGTGCAGAACAGGCACTCAGACCATCCGCCACCAGGAACAGCAGAGATCCAGGGACACAGGCTTGATAAAAGGACATTCCGACTAGCCAGGTAACAGGAGATCCAGGGACACAGGACAGGTAAAAAGGAGTGGTAAGAACAAAGCACAGACAACAAGACCAGGTATAATCACAGACAACAAGATGGCAAGAGGAAAGCAAAACAACGTACCACAGGGAAACCAAGACAACCTGGCAACACTAAAACCCAGCTCTCCCATCACAGTAAAGAGAAGAATGCCAAACACTCCAGAAAAAGAAGACTCAGACCAGAAATCCTACGTCAAGATGATGATAGAGATCCTTAAACAAGAACTGCAGGAAAAGCAAAAAGATTCAGAAGCTTTTAAAGAGTAAACAATCAAAACACTCAAAGAACTCAAAGAACTAGAGGAAAACATAACCAAAGAGATGAAGGAATAGAAGAAAAAATTAAAAATGGAAATGGACACAATAAAGAAAACACTAAAACAGACAACTCTAGAGGTAGAAAACCTAAAAAAGAAATCAGGAGTTACACATGCAAGCATATCCAACTCACTACAAGAGATGGAGGAGAGAATCTCGGGGGATGAAGACAACATTGAAAAATAGACAAAACAGTCAGAGAAGATGCAAAAAACAAAAGGCTTCTAACCCAAAATGTCCAAAGATCCAGGACAACATGAAAAGACCAAACATAAGGATAACAGGAATAGAAGAGGGTGAAGAATATTAACTAAGAGGCACAGTATATATCTTCAACAAAATTGTTTAAGAAAAATTCCTGACCATTAAAATGAGATGACCATGAGCATAAAGCAAGCCAATAGAACTCCAAATAGGTTGGACCAGAAACGAAATTTCTCCTGACACATAACAGTAAAAAGGCCAAGTGCTCAAAGCAAAGAAAAAATACTAAAAGCAAAAAGGGGAAAAGGCCATGTAACATATAAAGGCAGACAAGCCAGAATCCCACCCAACTTCTCAACAAAGACTATAAAAGCTAGAAGAAGCTGAACAGACATCATGCAGACCCTAAGAGAACACAGATGCCAGCCCAAGCTGTATACTCAGCAAAACTCTCAATCACCACAGATGGAGAGACTAAGATATTCCAAGACAAACCAAAATTTACACAATATCTGAACACAAACCCAGTACTACAACAAATTATGGGTGGAAAACCCAATAAAACGAGAGGAACTACATCCTAATAAAAACAAGAAAACTCCTAAGCAATAAAACCAGAAGAAGAAAGACATACAGGTTCAATTCAACCTCCAGAAGCAACAATAGCAGGAAACAGCAACACTATTCCTTCATATCTGTTAACGTAAATGGACTCAACTCCCCAATAAAGAGACATAGGCTATCAGACTGTATACATAAACAAAGCCCAGCATTTTGCTGCATACAGGAAACCCATCTCAGAACAAATACAGACACTATCTCAGAGTACAAGGTTGGGAAAAAACTTCCAAGCAAATGGCCCCAAGAAGCAAACTGAAGTGGCCATTCTAATATCGAATAAAGTAGTTTTCTGAAAAAAGTTATCAAAAAAAAAATAAGGAAAAACACTTTTTTGCTCATTACAGGGTAAATTTGTGAGGAAGAACTCTCAATCCTTAACATATATGCTCCAAATACAAAAGCACACATATTAATAAAAGAAACCCTACTAAAGCTCAAAAAATACATTGCATCCCACACAATCATATTGGGAGACTTCAATACCCCACTCTCACTAATGAACAAATCATGGACACAAAAAATGAACAAGGACACTGTAAAACTATCAGAGGTTATGAATTAATAGATATCTATAGAACATATAATTCTAAAACAAAAGAATACAAATTATTCTCAGCAACTCATGGTACCTTCTCAACAACTGACCACATAATTGGTCACAAAAGGAGCCTCATTAGATATAAGAAGTTTGAAATACTCCCATATATCCTATCAGATCACCATGGTCTATGCCTGGTCTTTAACAACAAAGAAAACAAAAAGTCCACATACACATGGACACTAAACAATGCTCTATTAAATGATAGCAGGGTCAAAGAAGAAATAAAGAAAAAAAAAATAAGGATTTTCTAGAAATCAATGAAAATGAAAATACAATATACCCAAACCAATGGGATGCAATGAAAGCAGTACTGAGAGTAAAACTCATAGTTCTGAGTGCTTCCAAAAAGAAAGTGCCAAGAGAATACAACACCAACTTGACAGCACAGCTGAAAGCTCTAGAACAAAAGGAAGCAGATACACCAAAGAGGAGTAGACGGCTAGAAATTATCAAACTTAGAAATAAACAAAATAGAAACAAAAAGAACCATTGAAAGAATCAACAAAATCAAGAGCTGGTTCTTTAAGAAAATTAACAAGATTGATAAACTCTTAGCCACACTACCTAGAGGGCAAAGAGAAAGTATCCAAATTAACAAAATCAGAAAAGAAAGTGGAAAAATAACAACTGAGAGAAAATTCAAGAAATTATCAGATCCTACTACAGAAGCCTATACTCAACAAAGCTGGAAAATCTGGAGGAAATGGATGAATTCCTAGACAGATACAAGATAATATAGTTAAACCAGTACCAGGTAAACCATCAAAATAATCCCTTAACACCTAAAGAAATAGAGGCAGTCATCAAAAGCCTCCCAACCAGAAAAGGCCCAGGTCCAGATGGGTTCAGTGCAGAATTTTATCAGACATTTATTGACAACATAATACTAATACTCTCCAAAAAAATCTAAAAATAATATCAGATGGAACACTACCTAACTCTTTTTTTGAGGTTACAACAACCCTCTTTCCTAAACCACACAGAGACCCTACAAGGAAAGAGATCTTCAGACCAATCTCACTTATGAACATTGATGCAAAAGTACACACCAAAATCCTTGCAAACCGAATCCAAGAACACATCAAAACAATCATTCACTATGATCAAGTAGGCTTCATTCCTGGAATGCAGGGATGGTTTAATATATGGAAATCCATCAGTGTAATCCATCATATAAACAAACTCAAAGAAAAAATCCACATGGTCATTTCACTAGATGCTGAGAAAGCATTTGACAAAATTCAACACCCTTTCATGTTAAAAGTCTTAGAAAGAATAGGAATCCAAGGCTCATACCTAAACATAATAAAAGCAATATACAGCAAACAAACAGGGAACATCAAACTTAACGGTGGGAAATTTGAAGCAATCCCACTAAAATCAGGTACTTGACAAGGCTGCCACTCTCCTACCTATTCACCATAGTAGTGCCAAGTCTTGGATGGAACAATTAGACAGCATTACTTTGCAAAGTTTCTGTAAGTCTAAGGACAGTGTCAAGAAAACAAAATGGAAGCCAACAGAGTAGGAGAATGTCTTTACTAACCCCATCAGATAGAGGCCTAATATCCAAGGTATGCAAAGAACTAAAAAATCTAGAGACCAGAGAATCAAACAACCCTATTAAAAAATGGATGCACCTAGAGAATAGTATCCTGAGTCAGATAATCCAGTCACAAAAGAACAGACATAATATGCAGTCACTGATAATTAAATACTAACCACAGATAACTCTGAACACCCCAGAAACAACTCACAGACTGTGTGAAGTTCAACAAAAATAATATATTTTAATTAAAATAGAACTGTATCACATCCCCCTTTTCTCCCTACAGCTCCTCCCAGTTTCTCTCCTATCCCCTCAAATTAATAGCCACTTTTCCTATATTATTGTTACATATAGACATTTGTGTATGTATATGTCCCCAAAAATACTTAATTACAACCTTAAAAAATGTATTCGTATACTTTTATGAAAAATACTGAAAATTTGTACATTTATCTTTGTTTTTTAAAATAAAGTTGAAACTTAAAAAAAATAAAGGCACGTGCCACAACCCCCAGTAATACTCTTAATAATATAATAATAGATGTAAGGCCATTGTGAATTGTGTCATGTTTTTAATTCTTTTATTATTATTGACTTTTAGTTATCCATTTTGTACTTTGTACATGTGTGGGGGTGGGTGTGCCATGGTGAACACATGGAGGGCAAAGAACAAGAATTGGTTCTTTCCTTCCTAGTATGGGTTCTGAAGAACCACACTGAAACAGTCAGCTTAACAGCAGGAACATTTACTTGTTGAGACATCACACCAGCCCTATTTGTATCATTTTTGACAGGGTAAAAAAATGGGGTACAGAGCAAAACAAAAAATTCTCAATTGAGGAATATTGAATGACTGAGATGCATCTAATGATGTGCTCGACATCATTAGCCATCAGGGAAATGCAAATCAAAACAACACTGAGATTCAATCTCATACCAGTCAGATTGGCCAAGATCAAAAATTCAGATGACAGCAGATGCTGGTGATGATGCAGAGAAAGAGGAACACTTCTCCACTCTTGGTGAGGTTGTAAACTGGTACAAGCACTCTGGAAATCAGTCTGGTGATTCCTCAGAAAATTGGACATAGTACTACCTGAAGACCCAATTATTCCACTTCTGGGCGTTTACCCTAGATACGCCCCAACATACAACAAAGACACATGCACCACAATGTTCATTGCAGCTCTATTTATAATAGCCAGAAGCTGGAAAGAACCAAGATGTTTTTCAGTAGATGAATGGATAAAAAAATTGAGGTACATTTACACAATGGCATACTACTCTGCTATCAGAAAAAATGACCTTATGAAATTCTTAAGAATAAGGATGCATCTAGAGAATACCATCCTGAGCAAGATAACCCCATTACAAAAGAACAGACATAATATACAGTCACTGATAATTGGATACTAACCCCAGAAAGCTCTGAACACCCCAGAAACAACTCACAGACTGCGTCAAGTTCAAAAAAAAGAAAAGAAAAGAAAAGAAAAAACCATTATGTTTACTCCTTACACACCAAGAAAAATTTGAATAATCTCAGGTTACATTCTGTTTTACATGTACTTTATGCTCTGTGTAACTAGTAAGATCTTGATGCACATTATCAAACCTTAAAAAAAAGCCAAGTAATGACAAAAATGTATTCATATAGTTTTATGCAAAAATGCTTAAAAATTGTACATTAATCTTTTTAAAAAAATAAAATTCTTTAATAAAATAAATAAGTAAATAAAATCATCGGATTCTACTGCAAAAGCCTATACTTAACAAAACTGGAAAATCTAGACAAAATGGACATTTTCAAGACAGAAACTGAAGTTAAATCAGTATCAGATAAACCACCTAAACAGTCCCACAAACACTACAGAAATAGACATAGTCATCAAAAGTCTCCCAAACAAAAAAGATGGGTTTAGTGCAGAATTCTATCAGAATTTCATAAAAGACTAATACTAATATTCTCCAAGCTATTCCACAAAATAGAAACAGAATGAACACTATAAAATCTCTTCCTGAAGCTGTCTTGTAAAGATTAGGAATTCAAAGCCCACATCTAAACATAGTAAAAACAATATACAGCAAACCAGTAGACAATATCAAACTAAATGGTGAGAAACTTAAAACAATTCCACTAAAATCAGGGACTAGACAAGGCTCCCAACTCTCCCCTTACCTACTCAATACAGTACTTGAAATCATAACCACAGACATTTGACAAAACAAAGGATATTGAAAGGATACAGATTAGAAAGAAGGAAGTCAAAATATCACTATTTGCAGATGATATGATAGTTTACTTAAGGGACCCCAAAAATTGCACCACAAAAAATCCTACAACTGATAAGCAACTTCAGAAAAATGATTGGATATAAAATTATTTCAAACAAATCAGTAGCCTTCCTCTAATCAAAAGATAAACATGTTGATATAGAAGTTAGGGAATGACACCCTTTACAATAGTCACAAATAATATCAAATACCTTGGTGTGACTCTAAGCATGCAAGTGAAAGATCTGTATGACAAGCACTTCAAGTCTCTGAAGAAAAGAACTGAAGAAGATCTCAGAAGAAAGTTCTTCCATGGTCAAGAATTGGCAGGATTAGTAATAGTAAAAATGGCCATCTTGCCAAAAGCATTTACTCTGAATTTATCTTGTCATCCCTTTCTTCCCTTTTAGTTTTTACTTTCACAGTCCTTCAAAAGAAACACAGTAAAACACTAAGTGAGAAAAAATGTGTGTGTATGTGTGTGTGTGTGTGTGTGTGTGTGTGTGTGTGTGTGTGTGTGTGTGTGTGTGTATAAGGCATTGTCTTCTATTAAGACTGGCTGAGGCAACTCTGAGAGAGAAAATTGCAGGGGCAGGAAGCAGAGTCAGGTCTGGCTTGCACTGTTAGGAGTCCCACATGAAGGCTGAACTATAACACTGTAGCTTATGTGTGGAGAGCCTTTGTCAGTCCCACATAAAGTTTTGATATTAGAGAATAGGTGAAATTTAATATTAAAAAGTTTATTACTATCCCATTGACTATGTATGAAGATATCTCTGAAGGTTTGGTTTTTCTTGTAGTTTATAGTAATAAGGAATGAACCATGCTCTACTACTGAGCCCAAGATTCTTTCTAAAGAATTGTATTACTGTCATCATATTTCAAGAACCTGACAGACAATTTAATATCTTTTAATGACAGAATTTATTTAAATTGTATTTATAAATAATCGCCCAAAATTTAGTCAGCTGATGAAAATTGGCATATTTTCTGAGAGAGGTTTTCAGAAATTTAGGGCACTTATTATGTATTTCTGATAAGATACCTACTAAAACTAAATCCGTAAATATTGCCTTTCGTTTTAGAAATATTTCTGTGCTCCTGTCAAAACAAAACCTAAATTACTGAGCACATAAGGAGAATAACAATGAGAGTACAAAGGAATGAGTGGATTTTGAAGTCTGTAATTATTTTCCCTTCCTCTTCTCACCACCCTCTAGCAGAAACAATATGCCAGAAAGCGTGTTATTTGCGTTTAAATTGTCAATTAAATCATACTAAATTCTTTTGCTCTCAGAACCTTTATTTTCTGGAAGATACAAAAATGTGGTTCCCAAGCATCTGGTCTGAGGACCCCTGAAGTGTTGCAGAAGGTTCTGTGATAATAGTCAATAATTATAACACCACACCAAGGACTAAGTTGTTCCCAATTACCACTGGTTCCAAGAAGTCATTGCTTGTATAACTGGATAGCCAATTAGTTCTTGAAGTAGATAATAAAAAATTCATTCAATTACAACTGACATGACTTGTTCAGGAAATGTGAAAAATACTACTAAATGACATCCTGGAGTTTTCGACCTGACATTTCTTTGTAACTGCCATTTCTGGAAAAATTACTCTCCCTGATGAGATGACAGTTTACCTACCCTTTCAGGTAGATGTGATTACGTAACTATTTATCATATGGGAATGGGAGAACTTGTTATTTTTACAAGAGAATTGAACCTTGTAAAAAGTGGTTTCATGTCCTTAGCATATCTTCGATCACTTGGATCTTTAGCACAATGATGAGGAAAGTAATTTCAGAGATGTTTGGAGATGTATGAGACACAAAGATGGTTTCTTCAGTAACTAGGAACAATTCTACTTAGCTATCAATTGACAAAATAGTTTCTGGCTATCCAAGAAATGTTTTAGCTATAGTAATTTACACTACATTAATTACTACTGCAGAACATCATTAAGATGAATTTACCAAGAACAACAACTAGATGCTGGAAACAATAGAGACTAACAGAAGTTCTTATCGTTGTTTATAAAAATATACAAGGGTACAGAGAATTGAGAGGTAATTTATCAATTACTTCCAAGAAAAGTGCTTTTAGCATTTCATTCAATAATTTTACTTACTTTCTTTTACTCAAGTAAATTTAAAGACATCTATGCAACACTTGCATATAGATTTTTATAGAAACTTTAGCCATAATAGACAAAATTGGAAACTACCACAATTCTCTTAAGTATGTGAATTTACTTTACACATTAATCTACTGAACTACATATTGGATGTTTTTAATTTGCACTGTATTGTAAAACATCTATAAAGTCTGCACCAAAAGAAAAAAGAAATGATCTATTAACACACAAAAATAAAACATGAAAAAGAATAAGAAAATACTGATAAGTTAATGAAGTCAATATATAAAGTGGCAATCTGGAGGCAGCCTTGCAGATGGTCTTGACTAGGACTCTGGACTGGAAAAGAATAAGAAGAAGATCAGAGGTAAGAATGTTTAAAATGGTGAAAATATTCTGCATGACTCTTGAATTGTGATTATCAGTCTTTATGGATTTTTCCTAAAATAAAGACTTGTCTACCCCAGAATGTACTTTCATATAAATAGCATGAAATTAGTTATAATAATGTAAGACTTTGGTTTCTCAATTGTAATACTCAGAAATTCGTAGTAAAAGATGGCAAAGAAAATTGTGCACCTAAAGTAGAAAGTCAGGGGTACATGGACTTTCTGGTATATATTTCTATAAAAACAATTGTTTAGAAAGGATCTCTTAAGAAATTTCATTGCCGTTTTACATATATATATATATATATATGCCTTCATATATAATAACACACACACATACACACCCTACATGGACAAAGGACTAGCTCTGATGATAAAGAATTACATACTCATAATCTTTTAATTAACAGTGGAAGTGGTTAAGTAGAGTAAAGAAATCATGAATAGAGAGAATCTAAGCATGCGTGAGGACACACAGTGGACACCTATGACCCAGGCTTAAGACAACACAGAAGATGCAAAGCAAATTGTAATGGGTGGCCATCTCAACATTTTTAATACTTCTCATTTGCAAAATGACAAAACTCTTAGGGTTTCTAATTACTCACGGGTAATTAAATTTCTTGAACTTTTCTTTAATTGTAATTATTTACCCCCGCCCCGCTGTGCTTTCCATATTGCATTTAGAAATATTTACAATGATTGATTTTTTTAGAAAACATTGTCTCTATTATACAATTTCATATCCATGTTGCAAATCTGAGAGAGCTTGCATGTGAGAATCTTTGAGCTGCATATTTTCAATTTAAACTTCAGGGACCACACACTAGTCTTTATTCTTTATTTATTTATTTATTTTTAAAAAACGACTTTATTTTACAAAACAAAGATAAATGTACAGATTTTAAACATTTTTTGCTTAAAATTATGCATTTTTGTCAGTACTGTTTTTTCAGGTATTAAAATAATTTTTACATAAAACTATGTGAATATATTTTTTAGTCAGTACTTGATTTTTTTCAAGGGCTTGACAGTATGCATTGTTACAATGAGCGTAAAGTACATGCAAAACAAAACGCAACATGGAAATAGTCAAAGTCTTGTTCTGTAAATATTTTTTTTTGTTTTCTTTATTTTTTTGGACTTCATACAGCCTGTGAGTTGTTTCTGGGGGAGTGCAAGCCTCTGGGGTTAGCATCCCAATATCAGTGACTGCATATTATATATTCTTGATATCTATTTGTAATTACTGAGCTTCCAAAAAATGTTTTAGTTATGGTAGTGGTTAATCTTGATTGTCAACTGGACTGGATCTTGAATCAACTAAGAAATGTGCCGCTAGACAGATCTGGGAGGGATTCTTTAACAAATATCCATTGAAATGGGAAGACTCTCCCAGTGACACCTCGTGGGGGACTTCCTGGATCAGTTCTAGGAAATCTCAGTGTTGCTTGCTTGTTACTTGCTTGTCACTGTATGGGTCTTTGCATTTCTAGGGCTTCTGACACCAGATGTTAGCTTCCTTGCAAGACTGAAAACTACTGACTATCACAGCATCTTTCAGGCCTTCTGTTCCAGATTAAGACTGAGGAGACATATATCCTAACAGACTAATTGGCTACCACATTCTTATCTTCACCATACAATGCCATTGTTATATTACTCATGGTCCTACCTGTTGTAAGGCATTCTAGAAAACCCTCCTTTATAATGTATAGTGTGCAGATAAGATAGACATGTAATGTGTTCTGTTCCCCTGGATAACTCTGCCTTATAGATTCAGCAATCTAACAACTGCTTTATATTTAACCATCAGGAAACCTGAGCAGGACTTCATTGTTTCTTTCTATGATTTATGCAGTTATCCTCAAACTAAGTAATTATATTGATTTTCTTTTTCTACAAGAGACTTGTTTTGAGTTTCATATCTTGGCCACTTTTCTTTTTTTATTTTTTTTCTTCACAATAGAATATAAGATTTTTTAAAATTTATAAATAACTTATCTGTAACAAGGATAGTTTATTCAGCTAAATTATAAAATTATCTTATCTTTGAATGTGATAAACATATATTATCCAGAGAAGTTGAGTTTCAATATATCCTTAGATTAAGTTTAAATTATAATTATATTAAGTATAAACATCACACATAGGAGACACTAGAATGGTTTGATCATGGATTATATATTGCTCTGGAATTTCTTATAGCTATAACTATTTTATCTGAAAAATGGATAATTTAGAACCCATTGTAATATTCAAAAGTAAAGCAACTCAAAGGAACTACAGTCAATATTTTTACAGTCTATGAAATTTAATGGTCTAAAACTAAGTAAAAAATATTAGCAAAAAAGTACTTGGAGTCTTGAGTCACATTCTGAATGCCAATACTATCTGTGAAAGACAAATGGAGTTTACTTTTGTTGACTAGGCAGTTGCCACAAATTAACAGAAGCATGGAATCTGTGTCCTCTGTGATTTGTTCACCCTTGCCTAGGGCATCAGAACTTGCCTTGGTTCTGGGTGATTTACATGGCTTGTGCTTTTCTTATAGAACAGTTTTATATGTTCTGTTTCTCTGCAATCATAATACATGACTTTTGTGGATTTTTTTTGTAATTCTCTTTTTAAAGCATACAGAGTACTTTTAACAGGTCCATTGATTTTCTTGCTATGTGTCAACCAAATTATTTCCTGATAAGACATCAAAAATGCACTGCTTTAGGCACGATGTGTTAAAAGAAACTAAGTATTTTGGATTTTCAAAACAACACAAAGATGTAGTTAAAAAGAAAGAACAAAAGACAGACAGACAGACAGAAAAAGAGGATGAAAGGAAGGAAACTCATGACATCAATGCTTAATTCCAAATGAGATTTGAATTAATCTCAAAGATTTTAATTGAAATGATATCTAATTTTCGAGCATTTGGAAACTCACAGGTTGTATGCTTGTACTCTTCATAAGCACTGATGCAATCAGTCTATTCATGTTGATATAAACAAGATACTTCAATCTGATGGTCCTACCCGAGAGGAAGACTTGTAAGAGTATCAGTATAAAGAAATCATGGGCATAAATGGTTAACAAATTAGTGACATGGAAAAGTCAGAAAGATAATTCTAATTCAATAAAATAGGATGAATATAGGTAATATCTTGTATATTGGCAAACCACACTACCTCCTATAGAATTTCTTCTAGAACAAGTGAAAATAGGAGAGGTCACTTTGGTTATGAAGCTACAATGGGAGGTGATAAAGTCACTTTGTTGCCAGTGGTGTGCAGAAGAATACTCTCTAAATCTGCTCAGATTCCTATTGGAAAACACAGTGAGTCCTTAGCTATGGCTCCCATTGCATTAGTTACTGTTGAACTTATGGCGCCGTTCCTAAAACATATGTAAGTTTAAAATCTGGAATTAAGAAAGTTCTTTGTTTCATAGGGTTTCACACTCTTACCATCAATGACATGTTTTTCTTATTTATTGTGTTGTTCGCTATTTCAATATCCAGAAATTTAAATACATATATTCATCATGGAAAGAGAAAGAAAAATGGTGTATTTCAAACTAGAAAAACAACAGCTTTGTAAACTTTTATGACTTAGTGTCCTTTTGCCAACACATGTTCTCCTTCTTCAGTAATATTAGTGTCTTTTGGTTATACCTGTTTACATATATACATGTATACATCATACTATACACTCCACATATGAGGGAGAAGATGCAAGTTCTTCTGTTTTCCTTCTGAGTTTGAGTCAGATTGCCTAACCTTACACTTGCAAATTCCATATAGTGTCCTGTATTTTTTGCCTTTATAGGATTAAGTAATTAAGAAATGCTACAGAGTCAAGAAAATTAGAGAGAAGCACACAGGTATAAATCAGGGATTCTCTCCTGATGCAAGTTAGTTGATTCAATCACCACAGAACATAAAGGACACCTATGATCATAGAAAATAAATGTGATTTTCACGATTATATGAGAGTCTTAAAATTGAGAGCATTGAAGCTCCTTTCTCTCCTAAGTAAAGGGAATCATCTTTCCTTAAAAAGAATTATAAAGCTACTTCAGTTGTGGAAGAAAAAGAAACTTCTCACTAATTTGCATATGACTATAAATTTTGAGTTGATTTCCAAGATAACAAATGTTAACTCAAAAATTTTAACAGAATTTTTAATATAAATATAAATTTTGTACCAGTACTTGTGCACATATGAAAATATTATGGATAATGTATAAACAATGGCTCTTCTTTCAATATTTACTAGTAGTCTAGTTTTGCTTATTAATAACAGCACTTTCCACTCATAATTTGTAATAGCAGCACCTGGAAGAATCCTAATAAAGGCATAATTTCTCCACCAGTGCACAGATATTCTAAGATGGCATACACAGCATGCATAATTTGTGTGTAAATTGAATATCTGTTGTACTGCCGACATGGTTGAGACCCAGGTTACCAATTCCCTGCTTCACTTCGCTGCATTTAATGTAAGACATCTACCAAAGTAATGAGGGAGGTGACAGAAAAGCGAATATTATTTTTGTGGGGCCACTCAAACCTTTTGCTCATAAAAATATGTTTTTGCAATTTAAGAAATACTGCCTCCTCAGTGATAGTACCCTGAGTGTCTGATCACGAGATGAGACCATTGCACAGAAAAAGCCAACCCTGCACTACACAATTCGAGCCTTAGCTTAAATGCTTCCCAACCTTCCTCATGTTATAGTGACCTCCAACTGTAAATCATCTTTCATGATAACTAGTGAGTGTAATTTTGTTACTGTTGTGAATAGCAATGTAAATATCTGTGTGTTCCCATAGTCTGGTGGACTTAGGTGAGTCTACTAAAGAGTCTTTTGACCCCAAAGGGTTCCTGACCTACTAGAAAAGAACCAATCGTCTAGAGCAAAACAGTGAAGATTCTCCTTCGGGAAATTGTACTAAATGCAGAAGTTAAATTTTTTCTTAACAAATGATCTTTTTCATGGTACTCCATAATAAAGGGCTCTCAGTAAATTTAAAGACTATCTGCAATATGTATCCTAGGAATAATTAGAATCATAGATAAAGGCGATTTTGAAACTGTTTCTAGAGATGGAGTTTAACCAAACAAAGAAGAGAGGTCTCTGCATTTCCTCTGCCTATCATAGCTGAGGAATTAGAATTACAAAGGCAGCTTCAATCACAGCAAGAATACAGCCATTATGATGGAAATATGGAGATGGAGTTAGTTTTCAGATCAGAAAACAATTTTTTTCTTCTATAATTATGCCTGTGCCCTTGTCTTTTCTTTTGTTTGCCAACTGCCTTCCGTTCCCACGCTTCATTCCCCATCATCTGGAAAGGGTTCCTGTGTCAGGAGGAGGAATGTCACACCCTAAAGCAAACCCTGGTTCTCACTCTTAAATTGCCAAATTTAAATCTTGTCCACTCTGGCTACAAACAGAAACCATAATGAACTGTCTATCCTCCAGAAGACAACATCTGCCAGGCTCAAGTTTCAGAAAACACTGTTCAGTGCCAAAGCGCATCTTCAACCTGAACTAGAAAAGCAAATTTGTGAAAATGACCTGCCTGGGTGAGGCTCCAGGGACCCTTATTAGCCAAGGATGCTTCAGTTTGTGCAGCTCCTGTGCCCTCTCCTACCTGTCAGTCACTCATTATTTTCAAGGAAAACCTGATGGAAAATAAAATTGGGTTTTATAAAGTCCCACTGTTAATTAGATAATACAGCAGTGTTATTATTCCTGCCCCAGAATATCATCCAGCACCATGCCATTTCCCAAGTTACTGCAGTTCATTAGCTGAATCAAGGAAGCTCTGCGGCTGGGAAGTTTTTTAGAGTTCACCTTTCTCAAGGAGCAAATGAAAAGGGCAAAGCATGACAATTTCTCATTTCATAATGGGAAATTTATTCAAGACTTTTTCTCTCCATTTATCACTAAAGACACATTACAATTAAATGCCTTCATTTGCACACAAGTAGCCTATAAACTCTTTTTTTAACTCCCCAGGTATTTACAGTATGTTTCTTCCTAGCAATTTTATATTTGGTTTTATTCTCTGTTCACCTATTAAGCAGTCTGACTGAGAAACTGAATACTGTTAGTAGTAACAAAGGGCTTGCAAGGAACAAATTCCATCCTCCACAGGTCAGCAAAAACAGGATGAGAAACGAGCCCATCATCTGAAGGATCCTTTATTCTGACTCCATACTTTTGATTATCCAGATGTGGATGGATTATCCAGGTCCTGATTAAGGACTACTTCCAATTGATCTAGCCTGGCTTTAGTAGGAAAACCATGTTCATTTCTTCTTAAATAAAATATCCTGTGTGGAAACCTATTTACCTATGCCAACATTATATTACACCCCATTTCAACACACTACATTGTATGTACTCTTCATACTTAGGAGTAATTACATTTGTTCCTAGAATTAAAAGTAAATTGTCAAGCAGTAAGCCAGCAGTGAGCCAGTGTGCGATTTCCTGCTTCCCCCTTCCCACCCCAGATTTCTCCAGGGAACCAATAACCCTGCATCTGGCCATTCCCAGCCAGACAACACTGAGTGAGGAACCGCAGTCAGACCACCCACGACCAGGAACAGCAGTGAGTCAGCAGTAATCCAGTAGTGTTCCAGGGACACAAGACTGAAAACAAGATGGCAAGAAGAAAGGAAAAGAAAGTACCCCAGGGAAACCAAGACAACCTGGCAACACCAGGACCCAGCTATACCATCATAGCAAAGCAGAATGCCAAACACAGCAGAAAAAGAAGATGCAGACCTAAAATCATACCTAAAGAGGATGATAGAGATCCTTAAACAAGAACGGAATAAAAAACATGAAGAATTCGAAGCTTTTAAAGAGGAAATAAAAAAAAAAAAAAAAACCACTCAAAGAACTCAAAGAACTAGAGGAAAACAGAACCAAATATATGAAGGAATGAAAGAAGGAATTTAAAACAGAAATTGACACAATAAAGAAAACACTAAACGAGATAACCCTAGAAGTAGAACACCTAAAAAAGAAATCAGGAGTCACAGACAGAAGCATTTCCAATAAACTACAAGGGATGGAAGAGAGAATCAGGGGGCAGAAGACAACATTGTAAACATCAACAAAAGAGTCAGAGAAGATGCAAAATCAAAAAGCTCCTAACCCAAAATGTCCAGGAGATCCAGGACACAATGAGAAGACCAAACCTAAGGATAATAGGAATGGAAGAGGGAGAAGAATATCAACTAAGAGGCACAGTAAATATCTTCAACAAAATTGTAGAAGAAAACTATCCTACCCTTAAGAATGAGATGATCACGAGCATAAGAGAAGCCTTCAGAACTTCAAATAGGTTGGGCTAGAAAAGAAATTCCTCCCGACACATAATAGTCAAAACACCAAGTGCCCAAAGCAAAGAAAGAATACTATAAGGAGTAAGGGGAAAAGGTCAGGTTACATATAAAGGCAGACCAATCAGAATCACACCCTATTTCTAAACAGAGATTATGAAAGCTAGAAGAGCCTGAACGGAAATCATGCAGACCCTAAGAGAACACAAGTGCCAGCCCAAACTGCTATACCCAGCAAAACACGGAAGAGATAACTCTAGAGGTAGAACACCTAAAAAAGAAATCAGGAGTCACAAATGCAAGCATTTCCAATAGGCTAAAAAAGAGATGGAAGATAGAATCTTGGGGACCGAAGAAAACATTGAAAACATAGACAAAACAGTTAGAGAAGATGCAAAAGCCAAAAATCTCCTAACCCAAAATGTCCAGGAGATCCAGGACACAATGAGAAGACTAAACCTAAGGATAATAGGAATAGAAGAGGGAGAAGAATATCAACTAATAGGAACAGTAAATATCTTCAACAAAATCATAGAAGAAAACTTCCCTAACCTTAAGAATGAGATGACCATGAGAATAAAGGAAGCCTACCGAACTCGAAATAGATTGGATCAGAAAAGAAACTCTTCCCGACACATAACAGTCAAAACACCAAGTGCCCAAAGTAAAGAAAAATATTAAAAGCAGCAAGTAAAAAAGGCCATGTAACATATAAAGACAGACCAATCAGAATCACACCGGATTTCTCAACAGAGACTATGAAAGCTAAAAGGGCCTGGACAGACATCATGCAGACACTAAGAGAGCACAGATGCCAGCCAAAGCTGCTATACCCAGCACAACTCTCAATCACCATAGATGGAGAGACAACGATATTCCAAGACAAAACTAAATTTACACAATATCTGACAACAAACACAACACTATAATGAATTATAGGTGGAAAACCAATTACAACAATAGGAACTACATCCCAATAAAAACAAGAAAACTCCTAAGAAAGAAAACCAAAAGAAGAAAGACATATAGGCACAATTCAACCTCCAAAAGCAAAATAGCAGGAAACAGTAATAACTATTCCTTGATACCTGTTAATATAAATGGACTCAATTTCCAAAAAAGACAAAGGCTATAAGACTGGATACATAAACAAAACCCAGCAATTTGTTGCATAAAAGAAACTCATCTCAGAGACAAAGACAGACACTATCTCAGAGTAAAAAGGTGGGAAAAAAAACTTCCAAGAAAATGGCCCCAAGAAGCAAGCTGGAGTGGCCATTCTAATATTGAATAAAGTATATTTTCAACCAAAAGTTATCAAAAAAGATAAAGAAGGACATTTTTTACTCATTACAGGGGAAATTTGTCAGGAGAAACTCTCAATCCTTAACATATATGCTCCAAATACAAAAGCAACAATATTCATAAAAGAAACCCTACTAAAGCTCAAAAATACATTGCGCCCCAAAAAATAATAGTGGGAGACCTCAACACCCCACTCTCAAAAATGGACAGATCAGGAAAACAAAAACTGAACAAGGATACTTTAAAATTAGCAGAGGATATACACCAACTGGAATTAATAGATATCTACAGAGCATATCATCCTAAAAAAAAAAAAAATAGAAAAGAATACACCTTCTTCTCAGCACATCATGGCACCTTCTCAAAAATTGATGACATAATTTGTCACAAAATGAGTCTCAATAGATATAAGAAGATTGAAATACTCCCATGCATCCTCTCAGATCACCATGGTCTAAGGCTGGTCTTTAACAACAACAAAGACAACAAAAAGCCCACATACACATGGAAACTGAACAATGCTCTGTTAAACAATAGCAGGGTCAAAGAAGAAATAAAGAATTAAAGAATTTTCTAAAATACAATGAAAATGAAAACACAACATACCCAACCTATGGGATACAATGAAAGCAGTACTGAGAGGAAATCTCATAGCTCTGAGTGCTTCCAAAAAGAAAGCATACATCAGCAACTTGACAGCACAGCTAAAAGCTCTAGAACAAAAGAAAGCAGAAACACCCAAGAGGAGTATACGGCAAGAAATAATCAAACTTACGGCAGAAATCAACCAAATAGAAACAAAAAGCACCATGGAGAATCAACAAAACTAAGAGGAGTAGGATCTTTGAGAAAATCAACAAGATTGATAAACCCTTAGCAAGACTAACTAGAGGACAAAGAAAATCTCAAAATTAACAAAATCAGAAAGGAAAGTGGAGAAATAACCATTGAACCTGAAGAAAATCAAGAAACTATCAGATCATACTACAAAAGCCTATACTCAACAAAGCTGGAAAATTTGGAGGAAATGGATGAATTCCTAGACAGATACAAGGTACTAAAGTTAACTCAGAACCAGGTAAACTATCTAAATAGTCCCATAACACCTAGAGAAATAGAAGCCGTCATCAAAAGCCTCCCAACAAAAAAAAGTCTAGGTTTAGATGGGCTTAGTGCAGAATTTTATCAGACATTTATCGAGGACTTAATACCAATACTCTCCAAACTATTCCACAAAATAGAATCAGATGGAAAACTACCTAACTTATTTATTGAGGCTATAATAACTCTCAATCCAAAACACACAGAGACCCTAAAAGGAAAGAGAACCTCAGACCAACCTCATTTATGAACATTGATGCAAAAATACTCAACAAAATCCTTGCAAACCGAATCCAAGAACACATCAAAACGATCATTCACCATGATCAAGTAAGCTTCATCCCTTTCAGGCATGGATGGTTTAATATACAGAAATCCATCAATGTAATCCACCATATAATCAAACTCAAAGATAAAAACCACATGGTCATTTCACTACATGCTGAGAAATCATTTGACAAAATTCAAAACGCCTTCATTTTAAAAGTCTTTGAAAGAACAGGAATCCAAGGCCCATACCTAAACACAATAAAAGCAATATACAGCAAATAAACAGCCAACATCAAACTTAACAGTTTAAACTTGAAGCAATCCCATAAAAATAAGTAACTCAACAAGGCTGCCCACTCTCCCCCTACCTATTCAATATAGTACTGAAAGTCCTGGCTAGAGCAATTAGACAGCAAAAGAAAATCAAAAGGATACAAATTGGAAAGGAAGAAGTAAAAACATCACTATTTGCAGATGACAATAGTGTACTTAAGCAACCTCACAAATTCCACCAGAGAACTCCTACAGCTGATAAACAACTTCAGAAAAGTAGCCAGAAATAAAATTAACTCAAACAAATCAGTAGCCTTCCTATATTCAAAGGATAAACGTGGAGAAAGAAATTAAGGAATAGATACCCTTCACAATAGTCAAAAAAACTATAAAATACCTTGGTGTGAGTCTAACTAAGCAAGTGAAGGACCTGTATGATAAGAACTTCAAACCTCTAAAGAAGAAAATCGAGGAAGATCTCAGAAAATGGAAAAATCCCCATGCACATGTATTGGAAAGATCAACATTTTAAAAATGGCCATCCTATCAAGAGCAATCTACAGATTCAATTCAATCCCCATCAAAATTCCAACCCAGTTCTTGGAAAGAGCAATGTGCAATTTCATTTGGAATAACAAAAAACCTAGAATAGCAAAATCCATCCTCAACAACAAGAAAACATCTGCAGAAATAACTATCCTTGACATCAAGATATATTACAAGGCAATTTTGCTGAAAACTGCATGGTACTGGTACCGAAAGAGGCACATGGTTCAAAGCAATAGAATAAAAGATCCAGAAATGAGCCCTTACACATATGGTTACTTGATTTTTGACAAAGGAGCTGTAAACATTAGATGGAAAAAGGACAGCCTATTCAACAAATGGTGTTGGTTCAACTGGCAGTCAGCATGCAGAAGAATGAAAATAGATCCTTTCTTATCTCCTTGTACAAAGCTCAAGTGCAAGTGCATCAAAGATCTCCACATTAAACCAGGTACACTGAAACTATTAGATGATAAAGTAGGTAAAACCTTAGAACTCTTAGGCACAGGAGAAAATTACCTAAACAAAACTCCAATAGCTAGAGCTCTAAGGTCAAACATTGACAAATGGGACTTAATGAGATTTCGAAGTTTCTGTAAGGCTATAGACACTGTCATGAAAACAAAACAGCAGCTAACAGAGTGTGAAAGATATTTACCCACCCCACATCAGATAGAGGCCTAATATCCAAGGTATACAAAGAACTCAAAAAGCTAGACACCAGAGAATCAAACAACCCTATTAAAAATGGTGTATAGACTTAAACAAATATTTCTCAATTTTGGAACATCGAATGGCTGAGAAACATCTAAAGAAGTGCTAAACATCCTTAGCCATCAAAGAAATGCAAGTCAAAACAACCCTGTGTTTCCTCCTCACACCTGTCAGATGTGCCAAGTTCCAAAACTCAGATGACAATAAATGCTGGCGAGGTTGCAGAGAAAGAGGAACACTTCTCCACTGTTTGTGGGGTTGTAAACTGATACAACCCCTCTGGAAATCAGTCTGGCAGTTTCTCAGAAAATTGGATATAGTACTACCTGAAGATCCAGCTATTCCACTTCTGGGCATATACCCCAGAGATGCTCCAACATACAACAAAGACACATGCACTACAATGTTCATAGCAGCTCTATAATAGCCAGAAGCTGAAACGAACCCAGATGTCCTTCAGAAGATGAATGGATACAAAAATTGTGCTACATTTACACAATGGAGTACTACTCAGGTATCAGAAACAATGGCCTAACGAAATTCTCAAGAAAATGAATGCATCTAGAGAATATCATTTTGAGTGAGATAACCCAGTCACAAAAGAACAGACATAATGTGCAGTCACTGATAATGGGATACTAACTCCAGAAAGCTCTGAACACCCTAGAAATAACACACAGACTGTGTGAAGATCAAGAAAAAAAAGAAATAAAAGAATATATTTTAGTTAAAATAGAACTGTATCACATCCCCCTTTCCTTTCTACAGCCCCTCCCAGTTTTTCTTCTATCTCATCAAATTAATACCCTCTTTTCCTATGTTATTTTTACCTATATACATATGTGTATGTATATGTACCCACAAATACTTAATTACAACCTTATAAAAATGTATTTGTATACTTATATGCAAAAATGCTTTAAAATCTGTTCATTTTTTCTTTGTTTTTTAAAATAAAGTTAAAAAAATTAAATTGTCATGATACATTTTCTTTTTCTAATAGTCATTATAGTTATAGCTGTTTCAAAATGGCCTAGGACAGAAATCTATTTTATATTAGATTTATTTTACTTCATATTATAAACATTTAATGTTAAGAGTTCAGTCTTCCAGATCTAATCCCAGGTCAAAATATTGTCCATTATAAACATAAAGGAACTTGGGCATGCTGTGATATTTCTCTTCAGTATTGAAAAACACTCATATTTGTCACAGTTCCCATATTCAAAATCTGTTTGAATATTGGTAGTACATATTACATTATTGCCTAAAATAGTATATAGTTGAATTAAATGATCTTTGAGATTATTTCCATTCTAAAATCAATGAACATATACTCAAATATATATAATACTTTCCAAGTTCATAAGAAATCATATTAATTTTCTTATACTAAAATTTCACAATATATAGATGCATGTACATGAGTATATAAAACATTTATACACACACATACACACACACACACACACACACACACACACACACACACACTGACAATGCTCTCTTCTTATCAGCCATAGACTGACAAAATAGCCCTATACTAGTAGTGAGAATTGACATTTCATGATGTTGGTCATGGAAATTCAAGATATTCAAAAACAAAATAGGTTTGTTTAACTACTAGAAATTAAAAGTAAATCCTACTGTTGAAGAAATTATGCACGTTAGATATAAGACTCAGAGAATTTGAGAGCTGATTTGTTTTGAAATCCTTCTCCCTGAAGACTAGTTTTAACAGCACTAGAAGGTACTATGAAAGCTGCCAGAAATGGCAAATTAGTATTCTTTAGAGATGAGTCCCCTAATACAAAGTAGTCAGTACTAAAATTATGTGTATGTATATATATATATGTGTGTGTGTATGTATATATGTATATATGTATGTGTATACATATATATATATATGAATGGCATCGAGTAGAAAGATAGAAATATCTATATATACATATAGATATAAAGATTGATATGTAGAGAGATTAGATAGGTATAAGTATAGATATAGATACAAACAATATTCAGACACAGAAAACTATATTTACACTTTATGTTATATATGTATATATATATATAATACATTTATGCATATAACAATAAAATTAAGGATCACATTGTGAATTTGAAAAAGAACAAAGGGCTAATTCTTCGTAGATTTTCAGTTACAAAATTAGTTTTACTAGTGGTTTGAATCATCAGTTAACTAAAGAAACTGAGTAGAAAACAAATTATTTAAAGAAAAAATTCTTATATTTTTAGTTATGCAGATGAAATTTTTATTTGCATGCTTTTCTTACTTAAATTTGGCTCTGCCCAGGGAATTGCATATGTTTTAAGATGATGAAAGCCTCTTAAAGATGCAAATACAAGACAAAAGTATTTTAGCTAGATGTAACGTATACTAATATGACTAATGTGAAATCTGTGCAAAGGATCAGACTCATTGACGTGATTCTTGCTCTTTTCATTTGTGTTATATAATTAGAAAATCCTAAGAAGCAACTCTTTGACCCTTCTGGTCTTCATCTGAATCCAGGAGTTAAACCTGTGGCACAGATCACTATACCCAAATCCTTCCAAGAGAGAACTGATTTTTCCAGGAGTACTATAACTTCTAAATTTACAGGTGAGGTCAACACATTTGCTCCTAACACTGATCAAGAAGGTACCCACCAGAATACTACAGGGCACAGGAAATGCAGAGCAACTGGGGCCATGATTCTTCTGATCTTCTACAGCACCCCAAATTAATGAAACACCTAAGATCACAAGCTCACAGAAGGAGCAGGCTCCAGTCAGAGACAGAAAGACCAACTAACACTAGTAATAACCAGATGGAGAGAGGTAAGCATAAGAACCTAAGCAATAGATAACAAGGCTACTGACATCATCAGAACTCAGTTCTCCCACTACAGCTAGTGCTGAAAACTTCCCCACACTGAAAAAGGAAGATACATGTTCAAAATTACATCTCAGAATGGTGATAGAGGACTTTAAGACAGATGTAAATAACTCACTTAAGAAGTACAGGGCAACACAGGTAAACAGATAGAAGCCCTTAAGGAGGAACAAACAACAAAAACAAAAACAAAAACAATTAAAGAATAAAGGGAAAACACAAGCAAACAGGGGAAAAAATTGAAAATAAACATTCAGGATATAAAAATGGAATCAGAAAGGGAGACAACGCTGAAGATAGTAAACCTAGGAAAGAGATCAGGAGACATGAAGGCAAGCATCATCAACAGAACACAAGGGATGAAAGAGAAAAATCTCACAGGCAGAAGATACCATAGAAAACATTGAAAAAAAATCAAAATAATGCAACATGCAAAAAGTTCCTAAACCCAAACATCCAGGAAATACAAAACACAATATGAAGACCAAACTTATAGGTATAGAAGAGAGTAAAGATTCCCAACTCAAAGGGTCAAAAATACCTTCAACATAATTATAGATAAAAATGTCCTTAACTTAAAGGAAAAGATTCTCATTAATATACACAAAGGTTACAGAACTCCAAGTACACTGGACAAGAAAATAAATTCCTCCTGTCACATAATAGTCAAAAAACCCAATGCACAAAACAAGGAAAGAATATTAAAAGCAATAAAGGAAGAAGGTCAAGTAACATACAAAGGCAGACCTATCAGAATTATACCAAACTTCTCATTAGAGAGGCTAAAAGTCAGGATATCCAGAAAAGATGCCATACAGACCCTAAGAGAACACAAATGCCAGCCCAAGATACTATAGCCAGCAAAACTTTCAATTAACATAGATTGAGAAACCAAGATATTCCATAACAGAACCAAATTTACACAATTTCTTTCCACAAATCCAGCTCTACAAAAGATAAAAAATTGAAATCTCCAACACAAGAAGGGAAACTACACCCTAGAAAAATCAAGAATCTTAATTTTTAATCTTTTTTAACTAACTCAAAAGAAGATAGCTATATAAACATAATTAAAATTCTAGCTACAAAAAATAAAAGGAAACAACAGCCATTGGTCCCTAATATATCTTAACATCAATGGACTCAATTTTCCAATAAAAAGACATAGACTAACTGACTGGATACATAAATATGACCCAGTATCTTCCTATATAAAGGAAACACACCTCAGTGACAAAGATACTACCTCAGAGTAAAAGGCTGGAAAACAATTTTCCAATCAAATGGTCCCAAGAAACTAGCTGGAGTAACCATTGTAATATCAGAGAAAATCTAATTTCAACAAAAAGGCATCGGAAAGAAAAATAAGGAAGGACACTTCATACTCGTCACAGGAGATTCTACTAAGATGAATTCTCAACTCTAAATATCTATGGTCCAAATGCAAGTGCACCTACATTTATAAAAGAAACCTTAATAAAGCACAAAGCACACATTGCACTTCACACAATATTGATGTAAGAGTTCAGCACAGCAAAATAATCAATGCACAGATAAAGAAAAGAGAAATTAAACAGAAACAAAGTGAAACTAAAAGAAGTTAGGAACCAAATGGATTTAACAGAAATTTATAGAATATTTCTTCCTAAAAAATAATATTTTCTCAATAACTCATGGTACCCTCTCCCAAATTGACCAAATTGGTTACAAAACTGGCCACAACAGATAGAAGAAAATTGAAATATTTCCATGCATCCTATCAGGTCGCCACACACAGAGGCTGGTCTTCAATACCAAAAACACTAGAAAGTTCACATACACCTGGAAGCTGAATATCTCTCTACTCAATGATATTTGTTCAAGAAAGGAAAAAAAAGAAAAAATTAAAGACATTTTAAAATTCAATGAAAATTAAGGCACAATATCCCAGATTTGTGAGACACAATGAAAGTAATCTTAAGAGAAATACTCATAGTTCTGAATGCCTCAAAAACCAAAACAAAACAAAAATAACAATAACAACAAACTGGAGAGAACATGCACTAGCAGATTGACAGCACAATTGAAAGCTCTAGAACCAAAAGAAGGAAATATACCCAAAAGATGTAGACATCAGATAATAATCAAACACAGAGTTGAAATCAACCAACTAGAAGAACCATACAAAAAAGTCAACAAAACAAGGAGCTGTTCACACACACACACACACACACACACACACACACACACACACACACACACAAAGCATACTTTTGTGTGTGTTCAAGTATAAATGAATGTTTATGTGTGCATCAAAATGAAAAATGACACTTTCCTTATAGAACAAGGAGTCCAAAGTAAAATTACAGACTTCTGATGAGAAGTTCAATTTATATTATATCCCAGTAAAGCCTGTTTCAGAAACAAAACAAAATCAAGCCAAGTAAACTTCTGAGATTATGCTAAATTTTGAATGTTTGTAAACTGGAAAAATTAAGTCTTTACTATTTCAACTGTGATGTATTTAATTCTGTTTGATAAAAAGAAGCCATCTGAACTTGGTACCATGGATTATTCAAAGAATAAGACAAAATCTAGAGAGAAAACCATCATAAGTTCCAGTTTATCTTCAATTTCATAGAGAAGGCTTGTTAACACTATGGAGTAGGATCTAGGAGGATTTGGGGGAGTAGAAGGAGCATAACTAAAATATATTTCAAGACCTTCAGATTTAAAAACCATTTGTTTAAGATGGAACCAAACAAGGTTTTTATTTAGCATTCATGAAAATAAATGTATTGTGTAAATATACAACAATTTTGTATCCATTCATCTACTGAAGGACATCTGGGTTCTTTCCAGCTTCTGGCTATTATAAATAGGGCTGCTATGAACATTGTGGTACATGGGTTTTTGTTCTTTGTTGGAGCTTCTCTGGTGTATATGCCCAGAAGTGGAATAACTGGGTCTTCAGGTAGTACTATGTCCAATATTCTGAGAAACAGCCAGACTCAATTCCAGAGGGGTGGTACCAGTTTACAACCCCACCAACAGTGGAGAAATGTTCCTCTTTCTCTGCATATGCACCAGCATCTGCTGTCCTCTGAATTTTTGATCTTAGCCATTCTGGTTGGTGTGAGGTGGAATCTCAGTGTTGTTTTGATTTGAATTTCCCTGATGGCTAATGATGTCGAGCACTTCCTTAGATGCTTCTCTGCCATTAGATATTCCTCAATTGAGAACTTTTGTTTAGCTCTGTATCCCATTTTTAATAGGGTTATTTGATTTTCTGGTGTCTAACTTCTTGAGTTCTTTGTATATCTTGGATATTAGGCCTCTATCAGATGTAGGGTTGATAAAGATCTTTTCCCAATTTGTTGCCTGCTGTTTTAAGATTTTATGGCATACTATCAAACCTTAAAAAAAATCAAGTAATGACAAAAATGTATTCATATACTGTTATACAAAAATGCTTTTAAAATTTGTACATTTATCTTTGTTTTTTAAAATAAAGTTGTTCAATTAAAAAAAAGATATCTTCTCCAGTATTTTCCAGGTCGTGTTAACATCAGGGCTTGGTTAACCAAACAACTTTGATAAGAAAAACAATAAAACAGTACTCCTGAAGTTAATTACAATTGGGAAATAAGGTGAAGATAATAAAAGCTATGATTCTTAAGTACTGTTTTTAAAGTCTGTTCAAAAGAAAGTAAAACAATTCTTTTTTTTTTTTTGTTATATATATGGATTAAATAGTCTTGAAATGAATTTGTTAGAAGCTACAGAAAACATATGAGCATTCCCCTTATCAAATGTATAAAAATGAACAGGCCTGTTCAGTGTTTTAGCTATTTAAAATGTATTTGAATAACTATAATGTTAACAAAAGGTATTTTTACCCATGTGTCAATTATCTTGAAATTCACTCAAAGAAAAATGGATACTTCAAAATACCCTTCTTTTCATTAGTGAAAGTTAATTGGCATAGCTGCATTGTTATGGTCTTTTGTTTTAATAACACTTCTTGAAATATAATAGATAAGCTCCAGAATGTTTTGTCTCCAACACCTTTGAACATTTTTTTTTCATTATGAATTTCAAAAGTGTTTCTGTGATTGCATCAAATGTTTAATGGCAGTATTGATTCAAAGCATATTGAAAAGAAAAAGAAATTTTGAGAGACTTTACATTATACTTTATTCCTCCCTTATCCCATTCTCTTGCTCAGATTATCAGAGTTTTGTTTGTCAACTTTTGTAATCCTGTTCTTTCAAACCATGGGTGTATTATGTTTTTATCATTGCGTCTAATACTGAGTTATAATAAAGTATCTTGACTACTATCAACTTAGGAGTGATTAGTAGATATTGCATCTCTAGAAAAACTTACATTTTTAAAATATTATCCACTAGAAATATAAAATCTGTGCTTAAAAAGAAACAAAAAACCCAAAAAAGTAAATAAATATATTAAAATTTTCCCTAGGAAGTATCAATTGCATAAATATTCTTCTTTGTTTTATTAGATACTCTGAATTTACATTTGTGATGATATTTCTTTACCCTGCCATGCTTCCATTCACCCTCCCCCTCCAGTTGCCTTTAAAAAGGTGTACTCCCTTCTGGTCTACCTCTCCACCCCATTGCTTTGTCATTCCCCTGCACTGGGACAATGTGCCCTCTCTGGAACAAAGCCTCTTCTCACATTGATGCCAGACACTACTATCTTCAGCTACATACACAATTGGACCAATAGGTCTCTCAAAGTGCACAAAGAGTTTGGTGTTTTACTACATCAAATTTTTGCAGGGTTTGGTTGGTTAATAATGTTATCTTCCTATGGGTTTGCAACCCCTTTCAGCTCCTTAGGTCATTTATTTTGCAACCTCATTGGGATACCCGAGTTCAGACTGATGGTTAGCTGAAAATGTGTTCAGCTATATCTATATGACTCTAGCATAGTCCCTGAGGGGGCATCTCTGACTGGTTTCTTCCAGTAAGTACTTTTTGGAACCAGCTATAGTGCTTCCATTAGGTAACTACACATGTGGTGGATCCCCAAGTGGGGCAGCTTCTTAATGATCTTTTCTTTAATCCTATTTCCTCTATTTGACCTTGTAACTTCTCCCATGAGAGTTTTGTTCTCTTTTCTAAGAAGGACTAAGGCTTCCACTTTTTGATCTTCCTTCTTTTGGATCTTCATAATGTCTATGAATTATTTCTTGGCTATTGGGTATTCCAACCTTTCTTGGGCTAGTATCTGTTTATCAGCAAGTACATACCTTGTATGTTCTTTTGTGACGGGATACCTCACTCAGAATGATAGTGTCTAGTCCATCTCTTTGCCTATGAATTTCAAGAAGTCATCATTTCTAATAGCTGAGTAGTACTCTATTGTGTAAATGTACCATATTTCCTGTATCCATTCATCTGTTGATGGACATCTGGGTTCTTTCCAGCTTCTGGCTATTATAAATAAGGCTACTATAAACATGGTGAGACATGTGTCATATGTTGGCGCATCTTTGAGGTATATTTTCAGGAATGAAGTGGCTGGGTTTTCAGGTAGTACTATGTTTAGTTTTCTGAGGAACCACCAAATTGAATTTCCAGAGTGGTTGTAATAGCCTACAACCCCACCAAAGTGGAGGAGTGTGCCTCTTTCTTCATATCTTTGCCAGCATCTGCTTTCACCTGAGTTTTTGATCTTAGCCATTCTAACTGGTGTGAGTTGGACTCTCATGGTTGTTTTGATTTGCATTTTTCTGATGATTAGGGGTGTTGAGTATTTCTTTAGTTACTTCTCATACATTTGATTTTCCTTAGCTGAGAATAATTTGTTTAGCTCTGTACCCCCATTTTTAATAGGATTATTTAATTATCTATAGTCTAGCTTTCTGAGTTCTTTGTATATACTGAATACTATCCCTCTATCAGATGTAGAATTGGTAAAGATACTTTCCCAATCTGTAGGTTGCCATTTTGTCTTCTTAACAGTGTCCTTAGTCTTACAGAAACTTTGCAATTTCATGAGGTCCCATTTGTTGATTCTTGCTCTCAGAGAATAAGCCATTGGTGTTTTCTTCAGGAAACTTTCCCCATGTGCCTATGTGTTCCAAACTCTTCCCCACTTTCTCTTCTGATAGTTTCAGTGTACCTGGTTTTATGTGGAGATATTTGATCAACTTGGATTTGAGCTTTGTATAATGGGATAAGACAGGTTTGGTTTGCATTTTTCTGCATGCTGACTGCCAGTTGAAATGCTGTCCTTTTTCCATTGAATATTTTTTAGCTCCTTTGTCAAAGATCAAGGGACCATAGGTGTGTGGTTTCATTTCTGGGTCTTCAATTCTGTTCCATTTATCTACCTGCCTGCCTCTGTACAAATACCATTCAGTTTTTAATACAATGACTTTGTAATATAGCTTGATATCAGGGAAAGTGATTTCCCCCAGAAGTGTTTTTGTTCTTGAGAATAGATTTTGGTATTCTAGGTTTTTTGTTTTTCAAGATGAATTTGAAAATTGCTTTTTCCAACTCTATGAAGAATTGAGTTGTAATTTTCATGGGGAGTGCATTGAATCTGTAGATTACTTTTAGAAAGATGGCCATTTTTACAATGTTGATCCTGCCAATTCATGAGCATGGGAGATTTTTTCATCATCTGAGATCTCCTTCAATTTCCTTTTTAAGAGTCTTGAAGTTCTTGTTATACAGTTCCTTCACTTGCTAGAGTCACAGAAATTAAACAAATATCACAATAAATGAACCCTACTCTTTTTTAATGTGCAAAACAAAGTAAATATATTTTCAGTTGTTTTATACATTCAAAAACTTGAGATGTGTGTGTATGGTGAATAATTTTATAAGTAATTTCTGGAAGTTAAAAAGTTTTACTGAAAAATTAATGTGATTTGTCTAATTTTTCAAGGAATATTTTATAAATTTAAAAATCTGAAGAGAGACAATGCAAAAACCAAAACATTGGGTAAAAAGCAGAAGTAATTTGGAAATACATTTATTGAAAAATAAAGGTTATCATAGAATGCCTTGGTTTAAAAAATATAACAAAAGACTGATTAACATTCAAAAGTGTACAGCAGCAGGATTAGAGGTCATTGTTATACTAAATAACTTACATGTGAACTTAGATCCCCTTAGATTTTATCTAGTGTAAAAGTTAATGAAGACAAACAAAGTGAAGAGCAGAGCCTAATAAAATGTTAAGTGCATAAATGTTAGCAAAAACAATTACTGACATTTATTTAACCCCATTTACTAAATAAGTTTCTGCATATACATATACTGTACATCACACATACACACAGACACATACACACACATACAAACTCATATTCACAATATGTCTTCTGTTCCATGCATATAACATAGATATTCACATATTCATTAGAATATTGACTTAGAACAATTACTGAAGTTACTTATACAAAAGTTTTCTTCAGTAGTCAAATGTTTAAAGCCATTTAATTTAATATTGATCTACATTTATTTTCAATCCATGATGTTTGAAGGAAGTCATCCATGTGTAGATTCAATGCATATATTCTTAACTAATCAAGGTGTTATTGTAGCATACTTCCAAATATGAAAAATAGAATTTGCTCCAAATCTTTATTGCTATGTTATATAACTAAAAATGATGTTTTGTTATATGAAAGCACACTTAGGTATTGAAGTATTGAACTGGTTTTTACTAAGCAATAAGACAGTTCAAATAAAATATACAGTGAATAGCTTTGTTATGGTTATACACCTATTTTCCACTTAGTTATGCAAGATTAATAAACAGTTTTAAAAGATTGGAAAAGACATAGAAACCATAGGTTACTGGCTTCACAAAGATGTAACCAACTAGTTGGTAAATCACATGCACTTTTAATTGATTAACTGTGAATATGGTGCATGTGGAGTAGCGTGCAGCCCTGTGAGACACTACAGTCTGTTGTACAACATCACATTGATATCTACAGAGATTTTTGTCTCTTTAAAAAGTGCTACTTTTATAAGCTCAAAGAGCCCTGAAACCAAACAGTAAGTACATAAAAATAATGATCCTGTTTACAGTTTTTACCCATGAATTTCTAAATAAAATTCAAACACATCTGTTTCCTAAAGAATATGATGATGTTCCCATTATTTCATACTTATTAAGTTGAAACCGAAGCAATCAGATGCTGCGGGGGAGTAGCAGAGATGACTTTGTTAAGTTATTAAGTCATTATTTCCAGCAAAGTATAGACAGAAGACAAAATTCCTACCACACGTGCAATTGATCTTTCAGAATGGGTGAACTCTAAAGTCACAGATTGGTACCTTGTGTGTAGAACTTAATCTAATATCTATTTATGCTCTGTAGCCTCGGTGGCATAAGAAAAATATTGTTTGGTTGCCAAAAGATTAAATTAAGCAGATTGTACACTGAAAACTTATGTTTAAAACCAATTTTTTAGTAATTACAATTTTGACAATATATAGGCTTGCAGTAGCTAGAGATAGTAGGAAGCTATTCATCTAAGGACTGGGTCCCTCCCCCCAGTCTACTGTCATTCACTGGCTAGTCACTGCCTTCAACACCATTCTGATCTTGCAATCCTAAAAGTAATCTGTAGCTGTTAATTTCTTTACAAACTGTGGAAATTGCCTCTTTTTAAAGCCCTAAAGTGTTAGTTATATTTGGTGACAAAATGATCACTTTATGAAATAGGGAGTACTGTTTTTATCTTTTTTATTTTTTTATATTACAGTATAATTGTAACATTTCAGTCTTCCCTCTTTATATCCTAAACCCTACCATTTACCATCCAACTCTATTCTTGAAATTCACTCTCTTCATTCACTACTTTTTATTGCATTAAATGTGAATTACATAATAGGTTATTGTAATATACATGTAGAGATATATGTAATATATACACTATATACAAACATACACACATAAATGTGTACATATATGCATATATATGAACACATGTATACGGTAATTCTAAATATATCTTGGTCAGTTCCTCTAATGTTACATGTTTCTACGTTTTCAGAACTGACTGCTCAGAACTAGAAGACCAATCAGCTGGCTCTTCCCTGTGGGAGACCACCTCTCCCTTTTCCTTTCTTACTCCCAGCTGTGAGGAAAGCAGTGGAACTACCATAGTATTCTATGCAGGGTTAAGGAATTCTGGGGTTTTTCTTCTACACTTTGGCATGTTTAGCATGCTGATTATTGTCATTCTTGCTCAGCTCAGGTAGGAACAGTCATGTTGAAGAGACTTTTTTAAAATTAGATATTCTCTGTATTTACATTTCAAATATTATCCTCTTTACCCCTACTCCCTTCCCCCCTTGCTTTGCTTCCTTGAAGGTGCTCCCTATCACCAACATGCTCCCACCTCAGTGTCTTGGCATTCCCCTACACTGGGAAAATAAGCATTGACTGGAACAAAGGCCTTTTCTCCCATTGATGCCAGACAGTGCTGTCCTCTGCTACATATGAGGCTGGATTCATGGGTCTGGAGAGACTTTTGACATATAATTTCTGCTATAATTAGAAAACAGCAAACTCCCTAATCCTGTGGCTCTTAAATCTTTCTGCCTCCTCTCCCAGGATGTTTTTAGAGCCTTGGGTGCATGAGTGTTTTGTAGATGCATTTCTTTGTGCAGGTCTTCACAGTTCCACATTGCAACTGGTTGTGATATTCTGTAGTGGTCTGCTGCAAAAATGAGTTTCTGTGTTCAGTTGTGAGGACTACACTTAGAAATAACTTTTAGACAACCCCCTAAAATTGAGTAAAAATGTATTTCATCTTTAAGTAAATAAAGGTATGATGACAACATTGCCTTAATGTAATTTTAATGAATTCAGAGCTCATTTTAAACTAGCTTTTTGTTATTTTTAAATTTAACAAGTGTTCTTTAAACTTAAGAGTGATAAATAAGATGGATAAAACAGAAGATAAAATGCAAAACCTATTCAAACCATATCTGTTATTAAAAAATGACAGACGTTCTGGGTTTCAGCAACAATGTTAGGTTAAGGATGTAGGGGGTGGGAAATATGGCCCATGGAGGTGCGGCAAGACACGGGGGCAAGGGAGACATGCCTCTGGGGTACCCATGTTTGGAATCCTTTCCCCTTGAGGGACTAGCCACATGATGGAATAGTACAGAATAGAGTTTAATTGGATCTTTGGGTGAATTAAGAGGGTACTAGAGGCAGAGAGAGAGAAGAGGAGACAGGTAGAGAAGTACAGGCCAGCCATGAACACATGGAGGGAGACAGGGGAAGGAAAGAGGGAGAGAAGTAAGGCTGACAGAGCAAGAGAGAAAGAGAGCAAAAGAGAGAAGAGGGGCAAGCAGCTACTTTTATAGTGTCCGGTAACTCGGAAAGAGCATACCTGGCAATTGCCAGGTAAATGAGGTTTGGGGCTGTTGCTAGGTAACTGAGGGGTGGGGTTTACAGAATCCTAACAAAATCAATAATAGCATTGAGAACTGATTAACCTTCAAACTGACAGGTAGATTATATCAGGACAGAACCCCAGCTATCCCTAAATGAATGCTATCTTTTAACAAACGGGCTTTAAATTCAACTATGATATCAAATTCAAATACACATAGATGAAGATAAATGATATGAGAAGATAATCAATACAAATACAGGCTTAAGAAAGACATGCTGGGAAGCATGCAAAAGGAACAACAACAACAGATTTAGAACTCATGGAATGTGGTCCACCAGTTAGAAAAACCACGGTTAGTATGCCTTGGGGAAGCAAAACCCCAAGGATGTCATGCGGTTGTTAACATTCGCCCTGCTAATTGTGCTCACATTTTCATAATATATGAGTTTTATAAAAAGTGTAAGGGGACTTCCACCCCCACCTCATTGGGAACTATCATTGGCATTTCGAATAACAGAGATTGATTTTTTTCAAGCATTGCTCCTGGAGCAGATTAATGATTTATCAACCATTCTTAGATGGAATTTAAAGATGTCAATTGTTAGCAATCACTACCAACCTTAAAAAGAATTTAGAAAAAAATAGATTGTTAGTTTGCTAGATTAAGATGTTTTAGTAGTATCTCAGGTCGGAAGTCTTACAAAACAATTTGAAGCTCAGAAAGGCATACTCTTTTCTTTACTGATTTTATTTAATTATTTGATTTAATTACATTTCAAGTATTGCCTCCCTCCTCATCCCCCGAGAGCTTTTTATCCCATTTGCCTCTCAGAGGGTACCCCCACACTACTCTTTCCTGGGGTATCAGTTCCCTACTAGATTAGGGGTATTCTCTCCTATTGAGACAAGGAAAAGCAGTCCTCTATTACATACATGCAGAAGGCCGTTGACCAGCCTGTGTGTTCTCCTTGATTGGTGGCTTAGTCTCAGGGATCTACTAAGGGTCCAGGTTAGTTGAAACTTGTCTACCTATGGGGTTTCCATGCCCTTTATCTCCTTCAATTTTCCACCTAACTTTTCCATGGAGTGTCAGGGGGCCCGAAGCCCCAGGCTCATGCTTACTCATGAGTATCTGCATTTGTCTTAATCAGCTGCTGGTATAACCTCTCAGAAGACAGTCATACTAGGCTTCTGTCCCTAAGCATAATAGGGCATCAGTAATAATGCCAGGGTTTGGTGCCCATTCATGGGAATCATCCCAAGTTGTGCTGGTTGTGGGATGGCTTTTCCATCAATGTCTGCTCCAATTTTGTCCGTGCATTTCTTTTAGACAGGAAGAATTCTGTGTCAATATTTTGAAGGTAGATTGGTGTCCCCATCCTTCAACTGGGGGCTCTGTCTAATTTCTGGAGGTAGACTCTTCAGGTTCCATCTTCCTATTGTTGGACATGTTCAATAAGGTCACCTCTACTGAATCCTAGGAGCCTCTGACACCCCATGTCTCTGGGACTTTCTAAAGCCCCCCTCCAACATTCACCTCCACGAGCGGCATATTTCTATTCATTGTCCTGGCACTCTGGGATTATCTCATGTCTCTCCTCACATCTGATCCTGTCCCTCTTTGCCCTCATCCTCCTCTATCTGACCCAGATCCCTCCCACATTCTGACTCACATGATTAATTTGTTCACCCTTCTAAGTGAGATTGAAGCATCCTCAATTGGGCCTCCCTTTCTGTTCAACTTCTTATGGTTTGTGAGTTCTACCATAGATATTCTTAAAGGTTTGACTAATATCCACATAACATTGAGTACATACCATGAATGTCCTTTGGAATCTGGGTTACTTACTCAGAACGATATTTTCTAGTTCCATTTATTTGCCTGAAAATTTATGATGTCCTCACTTTTAATAGCTAAATAGTATTCTATTGTATAAATGAAACATATTTTTGTATCCATTCTTCTGTTGAGGGACATATGGCTTTCTGCCTATTACTAATAAGACTGCAATGAACATAATAGAGAATGTGTCCTTATGGTTTGGTGGAACATCTTCTTTGTATATGTGCAGAAGCAGTATAGCTAGGCCTTCATGTGGAATTTTTAAAATGTACTTCTAAATAGCTGATGACATTGAGAGAAAACAATGAATAAGGTAAAATGTATCAATATCAAAGCTCCAAGTCTTCAAAATAATATTAGGGATAACAGTGTTAAAGGCAATAACCTCAATAACATGAATATCATTGGCAAAAAAACCTGACTAAAGAAAAAGAAAGGCAGAGAAAAATCAAGGGAAAATGCATTCATGATTTTGGAATTATAAAAATCGAGGGTTGAAGCAATATAGAATGGGCACACACAAAATTATCAGGCACTGTCAAAAAAGGTTCAAATCTGTTTTCTTTTATGTATGGACATTTTTTTTTGTTTTCATGAATGCATGCACGTGTGCCACAGGTGGGCTTTATGCCTGCTGAGTTCAGGAATGGGAGTCTATTCATGTGCTACTTAAATCATGGCTGTAAATACATGCTGTTACTAAAAATAAAACCTTGGTTCTTTGCAAGAACAGGACATTCTCTTAACCACTCGTATATCTTCCTGGTCCTAAAAGAAATTTTAAAATTATTTTATTATGTAAAATGGATAATATTTTGTTAGGTAAGTTTTGATAGTAATAACCTACAATTTAATTTAAATTGAGGTTTGCTCTCAGAACAATTGATAATACAGTACAACAAGATTTTTGCAGATATCAAAAGTAAATTATAAAACAAATACAGAGAGTTAAAAATTACCAATATTTTTTATGAAAGGCCTTGAATTCAGGAGTGTGATTTTGTAAGAAGAGATTTGATGGGAAAGGGGCACTGTTTGGTCTGATGATACCACCATCTTTCAATAATTTAGCACAGTACATTATGGGATTCAGTAATACTTTTCTCTTGACTTGCTTTTCCTATACTCACTAATTTATCCTAAAGAAAGATATAAAAAAATTACATCAAGATATATACAATTCTGTTATTGTATTATATTCTGTTAAATGTTAAATATTTTATGTTCTATACTTCACTACTAATAAATATTCTTAGGATTAAAATATCAAAAACTATATAGGCTCTATAAGATATATAATGTCATGTAAAATACTTGTAAAATTGATATAATATACATGGAAATAAATTATTCAGAGTATGAACAACATGTAGACTGGAGTTTTGACTCTTTATTCCTGTAACTGGAGTTGTTAGGACCAAGGTGGGAGCCCTGGAAGATCTAAACTACTAATGGGAAATAAAGACATCTAAAGAGACAACAAAATACAGAAAAACAGAAAGAAAGATTTAGGAAGTGTGGAACATTTGGAGAAAGGAACAAAGAAGTCCAGAGGAGCCCTACCTTGAGAAGTTTACCGAAACAGATCTTCCCTGAGCTATACAGAGGGCTAATGTCTACATAATAACCAGTCTTGACAAAGATGTGATCTCATTCATGCACATCATGCACCTCTCAAAAGCAGTCCAAGAAGCTTCCAGATACATGGAAAATCTGACTCCAGGGGACAATCCTGGTTGGCACCAGGATTCAGTCTTTTTCTTTGTTCAACATAAGAGGTCTTCAGAAGTTCTTTCTTGAAGCCCCTTGTACTAGTGGTGAGATTCAAAGGGAAGAATTTAACTGTCTCCCTAAAATATGTTCATTCTTGCAAAGAAAAATTATCCTCTTATATGTTCAACCTCCAAAACATATTCAGAATTCCTGATTTTTATATTAAAGTAATGATAGAGCCAGCCTCTTCTTGGTTGGCAAGTTTGAAGATGAGGTCTGTTACTCTGTGTTTTGAATGTTCAAACCCTCTTCTTTTATGGCAAATGTCATTTTAAAAGTACTTCTAATTGTTAAAGCTTAATTATAGGGAGTCCAGAGAAGTCTGCCCAATTATAAGAAGTCTGAATTGTCATCCCATGGAGATCAATCACCATTGATGTAAAGTCCCCAGGGAAGTCTAGAAATAAGATTAAAGTCTCAAAATAATATTTAAAAACTCACTCATAGTTCTGTAGGCAGTGGAAGCTGCTATAAGATTTTTTCTTTGTGGATAATCATAATTTCATATATTTTCTGGAACTGAAGTTATTCATCTCCTGTGATGATAGCAGCCTTAGAATTAAGTTACTTTCTAGTTAAAATTAAATAAATAAAATAATAATGATAATAAATACTTTTTAATAATTGAGGTGAATTATCTTTTATAGGAATCAGGTTGTTAATTATAAGCACTTTCAATATAAAGATCAATTAGTCAAAGTAATTAGAAAAACAAAGTATATTTTTTGGAATCCTTATAGAAAAATATGAAATAACAGCATTCAGTCATGTGACCTTTACTGCTTGTCAAAAGAGGAAGAAAACCACCTGATGAGTCCCAAGTTATATAAGCCTGAGATTCTATAAAACCATCCACATCCTCAACCATGAATGCCTCTTTTACTAAAATAATAGAGCGATTTATGCAACATTGGAAAGCATGAAATAAATTGAACATGTAAAGTTTACTCTATGAATATGATATAATGCAATCTAGTTACAATAGTTTACAGGTTACCTATTACATACTGCTTCAGGACTGTTTTATATGATACTTGGTAAAACTAGTAAGGGTAGCAATCTAGGTGTGAGCAGGATGTAGAGCTTATACAGTGATTTCAACAAGAGATTTTTTTATTGGATATTTTCTGTATCTACATTTCAAATGTTATCCCTTCCCCTCATTTCCATGAAGGTGCTCCCTCTCCCAACCACCCTCTCCACCTCAGCTCCTTGGTATTCCCCTACATTGAGAAAATGTGCCTTCACTGGAACAAAGGTCTCTTCTCCCATTTATGCATGACAATGCTATCCTCAGCTACATATGCAACTACTACATAATTTTTAATGTAACAAATTATGGTATATGACCAAGAATAACTGAAATTGAAAGTGTACTACAGAGAAGAGTTATAAGATCTATGGAAGAGCGGTCCTGGTGTTGTGATTTGAATACAAATGGCCATCATGTTTGGTCAAGTGGGAGTGAGACTTGTTGGAGTAGGTGTAAGCTTGTCTGAGGAAGTGTGTCACTGTGTGGGCAGGCTTCAAGGACTTATATGCTCAACCACACTCAGTGTGCCTTTGAACAGTTCAATTCTGTTGCCTGGGGATCAAAATGTAGAGTTCTCTGTTCTTTATACAGCATACAACATGCTGCTGTTTTCCACCATGATGATAATGGACTAAACCTCTGAACCTATAGAACAACCCCAATTAAATGCTTTCCTTATAAGAATTGATGTGGTAATGGTGTTTCTTCATAACAATCAAACTCTAGAACACCTGGGAAGAGGTCACCTTTTCTTAAGCTAAGGTTTAGTGGCAATTCATGATTGGCAATGACAATCACCAGGATGCCCAGATCATATAGAGCATTGTCAGATGGAAGCATCCCCATAGAGGTTGAGCTGCAATTATGGAAACATGCACTAAGAGTGGAAAAGCTGTTGCAGCCATCAAGAGAAATCTTTCCTCTTCCAGCATTCTTAAGGAAGCCTAACTTTACTTATGGTAAGAATGGGATAAGGGATGCTAATCAACCTGTGCAGAGCAGATACTAAAGAAAGTTTGAAACTAAAAGACACCAAATAGATGTGGGAAAAGAGGCCTATGAGACCAGCATTTGAGTCCCCAGTTAAACCAGAGAACTTCAATTTTTCCATGTTTAAAAATGGTAGCTACACATATAAGTTATTTGAAAGACAGTGAATGGAAATAAGTAAAACAACACAAAAGTTTTTAATTTAACCAGGGAATGTCAATAATAAATTATGACATTGCCTGGAATTTCTTATTTTTATTTTTATCTAAACTTTCATTTCATACAATATATTTTGATCATATCTTCCTTTGCCCCAAACCCCAACAGTTCCTCTTTAGCTCTCACCAGACCTTCCCTACCTGTTCCGCAACCCTTCCCACCCAATCAATGTATTGTTCTTTTCTTCTTCTTCTTCTTAACAAAATAATTTAATCCACAAGAACCACACCAATCCAACCAACAGACAAAACAAAACAACTAGTAAAACAAAAATACTGAAACAAAACAAATGTCCAACAAAAACCATGGGGTCCATTTGGTATTGGCCAACTCTTTCTGTTCCTAGGGCCTACCATCAGGATGGTTGATATACTAGCAACACTTCACTAGAGAAACCTGAACTTAACTCTTCATAAGTAATCTAATGTAAATAGCTTCTGTATTAAAAATGGACATTGTGCTCACTACTTGGTTTCAGTGCTGAGACTTTGTCTGACCTGAACCTCTGAGGGCTTGTGTGTGCTGTCACAGTCTCTGTGGGTTCTTAGATTCATCAGTTCTGCTGTGTCTGAAAGGAGCATTTCCTTGGAGACACCTATTAAATCTGGTTCTGATAGCCTTCCTGCCTCCTCTTTAGCATAGGTCTTGGAGTATTGAGATAAGGCATTCAACAAAGACATCTTTTGGGGGACTGACTGCTCCAAAGTCACTTAACCTCTGCTCACTATTTAGTTAAGGCTAGAGTCTTAAAAGAAGGTTCAAGGACACAAACAGCAAAATTGTTAACTTACTCATGTTAATGATTAAACAAACAACAAACAAACAGCCTGCCCCAAAACAAAACTTAAACACATTAATTGCTCATGATGAGGTTTCTTTGCTTTTTACTTCTCCCTCCTCTTGGTTTTTTTTCCTTCTCAATGAATATTTCACTATGAATTAAAGTGTGTTCTGGAAATCCTTATATAGATTAAGTAGTTTTTATTACTTAATTTGAGACTTTCATGTAAAAGTTCAGTCATACCAAAGCAACTTCTGATGTATGAGGCTAGTCAGTCTTCAAGTCGGAGCCTTCCAGGCCAGTTCCAAATCAATTTTTCTAAGTTCTGTATATGAGGTATGTGGTATCTTTAGCAATAGGTTCTTATCATTTATTTCTGGGAGGTAACCAAGTGTAATAATATGTGTTGCTTTTTGACTGTCTTGAACCTTGCTGATCATCAATAAGAAAGGATGATGCCTTAAACTGGAACAGGAGCATATACTTGCATATGTACTATTGAGTAAACAGAAAATGTAGGTTAAAATTCCTATAAATTCATTACATTATTTACACTTACTCAAATTCACAACTGTCTTGTTTGGTTTGCTCTTGTTATTGTATTATAGACATGTGCAACTATGCCAGGGTAATTAACTTACATCTACCACTGGTAGAAAAATGTGCATAATAAACAGAATAAACATTAATTAGGATAACAGCAATATTATGACCCAACAAACAATCAGTTGAAGAGGAAACAAAAAAGATATCGATAAAATCTTGTTGAATTACTTAGAATGCACATTATCTGAGCCCCCAAACAAGCAAAACTTAAAATTTGTGTATATTTTTTAATTTGATTAAAATTTTGCATACAAATGCCAAACATTGTAAGAAACTAACATGTGTTGCAAATGTTCTTAGAAGCAGCTTTAAAAGTAAAAATTTCCCACCATGAGAAGAAATTTTATATTTACTCAATTTGTGTTTATACAGAGATTTGAACTTGATCAAATATCAAATCTTAGGAAAACTATTACCAGAAAGGACAACATAGTACCATGGCTTTTAAACTGTTCTTTTATTCCTTCCAAACTTTCTGAACTAAGATCAGAAATAAATGCCCAGTGTTCAATGCTCAACATAAGCAAATAGTTAAAAGAAGTCATGAGATACATTTGAAGAGAAGAAATGAAAATTAAAATCCATGCAATAGTTGTTCTTGGATAGCAATATTCACTCAGTGATCAGGATAAGGCTGCAATATTAAACAAACAAACAAACAAAAAAAAAAAAACAAAACAAAATAATTGCCCATTTCTTTGAGATGCTTAAATGTAAAAAGAAGAAAATATAAGCTACATAAATATAAGTGAGATATTAAGTTTCATTTTAATGGCAAATGAAATAAAAATAATTAAAAAGCTCAGCTGACACGAAATTTAGAGATTCAATAACAACTGAAGTTTAGTTGAAAATTAAAAAAATACTTCCTTTCCTCCTGTTCCAACTAATAAACCTTATATATAGCTATCATGCATAACTATGATGATTATTACCAACTCGCAAAAGATGTTATTCAGTTCAGAAAGTGTAGCATTAAACAGGGCTTGAAGCAGAGGATTCACCCATGTGTTCTTTGATCGTCTAATGGTTCCGATGGCGGCCTAATCGCCATCTCACATTTTTTCTCCACATTTCCCACTGGCTTGGAATCATTTTCTGATATCAAATCATAGAATATTATGTCTGCCTTTTAGCATCAACCTCAGATGAGACTTAGTCCACATGCTAATGAAGCTTAAAGGTCAAAGTCTTTCCTTGTGTGTGTCCTTTCTAGCAACATGCTCTATTCATTTGTAAGATGTATAAAAGTAGGGCACTTTAACCAAAAATAATAAAGACTGCTGTCTGTTCTACTCCATTTCAGCCTTTAACACAGGTCTTCTGTAGAACAATATTTGTAGCAGCACCATGGTTCAAGTGAAATTCCAGTCTTGATACTTAGCTGACATTGTTGCTATTTAGCAAGATAATGAAACTTTTTGTAGTAAAGCCTTACTGGAATAATGGGTCTTTAGGAACAGGACTAGACACTTTTTTTCTTTCTTCTTTTAAAATTATGTTATTTATTTACATTCCAGGACTTTCCCCCTCTCAGTTCCCCTTCCCTCAATTACTCATATTTCTCTTCCCCCTTACTTCTGCAAGGGTACACTCCCCACCAGGCCTCCCAGTTCCCTGAGGCCTCAAGTCTCTTGAAAATTAGATACATTTTCTCCTTCTCCAGACAATGCAAGTTCTTTGTGATATATGTGCCTGAGACCCCAAACCAGCACATGCATTCTTCTGGCTGGGAGCTGAATCTCTGGGAGCTCCTTGGGGTCCAGGTTAGTTGAGACTGATGGTCTTTCTACAGGGTTGCCCTCCCATTCAACTTCTTCAATCCTTCTCCTAATTTAACTATAAGGTACCTAATTTCAGTCTAATGGTTGGGTATAAGTATCTGCATCTGTCTAAAATCAGCTGCTGGTATGGCTTCTCAAATGACAGCCATGCCAACCTCCTATCATGAATTTAATTTTGGGTCTTCACTCAGAATGATATTTTTTAGGTCCATCCATTTGCTTGCAAAATTCAGGATGTCCTTGTTTTTAATACTGAATAGTATACACTGTGTAAATGTATCACATTTTCTGTTTCCATTCTTTGGTTGAGAGATATCTGGGTTATTTCCAGCTTTTCCTTATTACAAACAAGGCTGCTATGAACATATTGGAGCATATGTCCTGATGGTATGTTGTGGCATCTTTTGGATATATACCCAGGAGTGGTATAGCTGGGTCTTCAAGTAAAACTATTTTCAATTTTCTGAAAAACTGAGATTGATTTCCAGAATGGTTATACCAGTTTGCAACCTCAACAGTAATGTAGTAGTGCTCCTCTTTATTCACATCCTTTCCAGGATGTGCTGTTGCTTGAGTTGGAGACATGGTGTGGTGAGGAATGGGATGAGGAACAATCAGAGGGTAAATCTGGAGAGTGATAACAACTGGCCTACAAAATGATATAATTAATAATAATAATAATAATAATAATAATAATAATAATAATAAACTCAGGCTAGACACTTTCTGCCATGTTGTACGTCCTCATTGCTCCTGTTTTCTAAGTGTGATTAACACTCGGCCTACTATTCCTGTCTCCAAGCCTGACCTGCCTTCTGCCATATTTTCTATCACAATGAATCATATATCTTGACACTTTAAAGCAGAAAACCTTTGACTCTTCAGTTGTTCTGTTGTTTAGTCCTTTATTTTATCACAGCAAGACAAAAAGAAAACTGAGACTGGACAGGAGTTGGGTTGGAAGCAATAGAGGTTGATGAATCTGTGAAATTAGACCAGACATATCTACTTCTATCTCTGTCTCTGCCTCTACCTCTGCATCTTCTACTATCTTTATCTTTCTATTTGTTTTTATCACTGTCTTTCCCTTTATCTAATCTCTACCAATCTATAGCTATGTAGACTTGATTTAATGCTGCCCTGGAGTATGTATGGATGCCAAGGTAATGACTAAGCTAACTATGTTATCATGCTTTTTGTAGAGACAGAAAATTTTGAAGTCAAAATGCCACTAATTTTAGTAAGATGTTAACTTATTTTCCTAAAGCTGATCCTGGAATAATGAGGGTAACAAAGGAAACAGATGAATTGCAAACTATAAGGAACAATACAGTAAAAGATTTTGTCAGTGTGGATATCTTGTGACAAAAGAAACTTTTGGTGACACCTTACATTATTTGATAGCAATTATACATTTATCTGTCATTAGAATATGGAACTATGAATCTGAAAATAATAAAAGAAGATAAAGGCAAAATTTAATAAAAAGTGCATTGTTTCTTTAAACCTGCAAAAATTATTAGATAATAATCACGTAAAGTGGCATTCAAGTTTGAAGCCAAAACAAGTAGGAACTAGGATCTAAACAATTATTTCATTGAAATGTGACAGTTTATTTTTTTATCATTGTTTTAAAAAGTTTTTAAAGATGTTTGTGTGTGTGTGTGTGTGTGTGTGTGTGTGTGTGTGTGTGTGTGTGTGAGTGTGTGTTATAATGCATGGACATGTATGTGGACATGTGCAAAAGCCAGATGAGACTGCTCCTGAAGCTGTAATTAGGGATGGTGACAAGCTACTTGATAGGGGTGCTGGAAATAGAACTCAGTCCTCTGCAAGATGATTAAGTGCTTCCTAGCCCCTTTGTTATATATTCAGCCTCATTATAGAATTTGTAGCTTTATGTTGTACTAGTAAGCTTTTCAATGTTTGCAATTTTTTATAAATTGTTTTATTATCCTTAATACATTTAAGTATATCTGTAATTTTAACTGAAACTTTTTAGTTCATATGCAATTGAGATATCAGGAACTTGATGTTATCCTGGATTCCTTTATTACCTAAAAAACTTTCATAATGCTAAGTTTCATAGTTTCTTTTCTTTTTTTTTTTTTAGATATTTTACTATAGTCAATAAGTGTGTAATTTTGTTTCATTCTTGTGCTTTCACTTGCCTTATTGTTTTTTATTACTTTTATTTATTTTTTTCCCCAGTTCACCTCACTTTTTTATTAGTTACATACTTTCTTGTTTACAATAATACATAATCAAAAGCCATTTCATTGTTTTCCTCAAACCCATTATTTTTCCTGAAAACCCCATGGAACTACACTGCCAGAAAACACAATGTGTGCAATTCACCATTTAGAAAAAAGCTTTACCATTAACTTTTAACTCTCAGAGAAACTTCCAAATCACAGGTCATCTGGGCATAAACCTACAGTTACCGCATTAGATGAGAAAAAAAAAGGTGCTAAAACAGGTCAGGGTAATGTTAATATTTTTAACTTGTCTAAAGTTGCAAAATCTCTTTTTTTTTTTTATTTTAACATCTTTATTTTACAAAAAAAGATAAATGTACAGATTTCAAGCATTTTTTGCATAAAATTATATTTGTCAGTACTTTTTTTCAGATTTTAAAATAATTTTTACATAAATCTATATGAATAGTCAGTACTTGATCTTTTTGAAGGTTTGACAGTATGCATCGAAAACCCAGTAGTTACAATGAGCACAAAGTACATGCAAAACAAAATGTAACATCATAATTTCATAAAACAAACTCTAGGCTAATGATCTTTGTGTAAATCAGTTTCTTAGAGATTTCATAGGCTTATTCAATTTGGATCCTGGTACAAGAAATTCTGAATCTCAGACAATCCAAGAAAAAAATTATTCAAGAAACTAACAAAATTTCAGGTGAAATATCAAAGTAAATAGTAGAACAGAGAAAAAATTCTCTACACACAAAGATTAGATGAAAATTTCCAAATTTCTTGTTCCCCCAATTTTACTAACTACCCTTCAAAACAAGGGTAGAATTATGTGCCATTTGCCCAAGTAACAACATTCACCCATTCAGTCCCTACCAACATTATCTACAGCATCAACCTCTGGCAGCCAACATTCTCATTTCTGCCTCTAAAGTTGGCATTTTTATATTCAATATGTGGCATGAAATCATGCAGCATTTGTTTGTCAACATCTGCTTTATTTCCTACTATAATGTTCCCCCATTTGATCTATGTTGTCATGATTGGCCCATTTGCTTTATTTCTGTGGCTGAGCTTTCTTTTGTGACACACAGACTGTATGTCCTTTATTCGTTCATTTGATATAGACATTTAGATTTTTTTCATGACCTGCCTTCTGAGAATGAAGCCATAGCTGCTAGGGTAGTGGTCATGTCCCTCTGACATAGTATTTTGGACATATATTCAGAAATAAGATTACCCAATTATGTAGTAGACCTACTTTTAATGTTTTAGGATCACTCGTGGTTTGGAAGGGCTGTATGCAATTACATACCCACCAACATTTCCTTGCTTCCTCCCATTCCTTGCTTACAAAAGGCATGTTGCTGTTTTTCTAATGGCATATTAATTAAATTTCATTGTAACTGCTTTCATTTCTCTGAGAATTAGTGATGTTGAGTAATCATAATAACCTGTAGTACATTTGATACAGTATTTTAAAAAGATGTATATTAGGTACTTTTGACCTAATAACTGGTTTATAACCAGTTCATTTGCTATCTCCTATTAATTTGGGTTCCATATATATTGTGGATATTAACCTCAAATCACCTGATTACATGACAAATACATTTTTCCATTTTGTAAGATAAAAGTAGTGTTCTAGTATCTTTTTCTTTTTTCGTACAGAATATTTTATTTTGATTATCCTGGGTGCTAAAAAGGGAAAACTGGAAATAAATATGACTTCCTATCTTCTGGCTTACCAGAGTATTTTGGCAAAACCAATAAAATACTTATCATAAAATAAACTATAGACTTTTTCATAATTATTTATTTTATGATAAGCTATTAAACTATCAAGAAATAATATTTTAATCACTTTATAATTACATGAACCAAGAATATGAACAGCAAATATTAATCATGGAATTCAATGGTTTAGGTCAACATTCAGTATTATCAATAATTTTAATCTCATAATGTTTTATAAATTATCTTCAATGCAAGTATAATTAACTGCATTATAGAAAGTATGTAAATTTTAAAACACTGGGTTTTTTAAAGGATAAAACCATACACTGATTGAAAATAAAAAAAAGAGTATCTTCAAGATCAGATAACTTTTTAACAAACAACAAGTTTCAATATATTAATATTATGCTTTGTTAATAATAATTTATTTAAATATGAACTTCCCCTCCAGTAAATATGTATTCCTCAATTATCACCTCAGACATCATTTCATTTTAAAAGAAGTGTTTTTGTCCAACTATGTGAGTCCCTTGCTTCCTTGTCTATAGCCTGCTTTATTCATTCCCCCTACTTATCAGAAATGACTCTGTAGGCTAGGATTCCCAAAGTGCAATCCATGGCAAAGAATTGTTAATTTAACCTTGGCATGTGTTAGGACCCCATGTCTTCTGGATCAACTCTACACATACTAACCCAAGATCAATGTGCATGCATCTTGGGAAGCTCCAGGTTAAGAAACCTCCCAAGTAACTATTACAAGCTTAGCTAAAGAGTCTGGGTCTCCTGCGTTCACTGTAGAAGTTAAACTGAGTAAAGACAGGAAACGACACAATTTGTTGCTGTATTCTAGAATCTGAATATTATACCTGAGAGATATTTTATGTTTCTCAGAGTGTCATGCTTACAGAGACATGGCCTGCAAATATTGAAAATGAGGCCAAACCCCATTGTGTGCTTATGTTTCATGTTCCAGTCATTGCATATTTACTGAGTTCTCAATACACATCATATTCTTATGGGGCAATTTAAAATCTCCTTTAGTACAGATGAAGAATGAGGCCCAGAAAATCCAGGAACCCAAACAGTCAGTGATCAGCAGAAGCAAAGAATATTCAGAGTGCAGCCTTTAACCATTAAATTACATAGACTTAGGATGCCTGGAAATAATCAGAATAACAAATTAAAATAATAAATCCTCCTCAGCTATCAGTATGTATTGTACCATATGTAAAATATATGACAAATGAATGACATTTTGGTCCTCCAAGTATGTTGTATATGAAGTTCCATTGACAATAGTTCTCTAATAGTCATATGCCACTGAAGTAGCTGCATGAATCTACAAAGACTGAGAAAAGAAGTATCACAAGACTCCCATGGCTATCACCTCATAGAATGAGCTTAGGGATCCCACAATAAATGGATATATAAAAAAATGAGTTTGAACACACAGTAGAGCATTAATCAGATAAGAAAGGAATAAAACTAAGATTTTAAGGAGAAAATGGGATGGATAAAATAACCCAGAGTAAAATTAAGTAGATATTTTTGTACTGTCTCATATATGAAGCCCAGATGTCAATGCAATCAAATATTAAAGTAGAAGTAATATCAGTTTGATTTCATGTAAAGAGGAGGATAAGGGAAGACTGAAGATGATGACCACCAAAATATAGATCTAATAAATGTTTGCAAAACTGCCCTAAAACACATTGTTTAATTAATAGACATGGATACTCATTAACGCCCCAGCTTTACTAATCCTACATTTACTACCTATCCAAACAATTTGCTAATAAGGATCCAGCTCAGTGTTATGGAGTACTAAGCCCTTATGGATTTGAATTCATTCTAAAATTTAAAGGTTCTGAGAATTTCTTTAATTGTTTTGAGGTGTAAGTCACTTTATGTTTAATGAGTTAGAACTTAGGTCATCAGAGTACCAATGGAAGTGTCCCTCACTAGCTCCCTTAGCACTAACTCTTCAAGTGATAAAATGGGTGAGCTTTATAAATGGCCCCATTGAAAGTTCAGCTGTCACTTATCTATAAGTTGAGAATAATATATAAGCAAACAGCCCCACATTATCAGAATTGAAGAGGGCCACTTTTCAGAAAACCAGTTCAGTGTAATATGCATGTGAACACACTAAGTCTCCTTCCTACAGGGAAGATAGCGTTGAAGTGTACTCAGTCAGCCCTGGAGCTCATCATTGTATTACATTTTATTTGGGGCTGTGCCTAATGCACAGGTTCTACACATGCTGAAATTTCTATGTGTAAAATTACATCAATTTGTTTTCATTTGGGAAAAAAAGAAATCTTTACTGCCTTTCATTTCTTAAAATGACAAAACCCCCGCAGATTAAACAGCTTAAAGTCTATTGCTAGAACATCTCAGCACAACAAAGATTTAGTCTACTAATTCAAATTACCACCAGGGTAATTATCGTTTTTATCTTCATTATGTGAGCTGACTGCAACACTTCTTAATTCCATCATTCCTTTAGGTGTTCAGACAGAGCAGCCAGCCACAGGTGCTCTGACTCTCACTCCTGGACTTCTGCCTGATCTCATCTTTGCCAGTTGACATTGCAGGCAGGAAGCATATTAGATTAGGCTGATGTTGAGCTGTGGAGACACTGTGCAGTTTGGTAATCCTGGGACTATACAAAATGCCTCCCACAGTGTGAATACTGAGGTTTTCGCATAAGTTTCTGTCATTGTATTATGAAATGTTGGCCACATAAGGAAATAAGTTAAGTGAAGGAGAGTGTGAAAAAAAAATGAACAAAAAAATCCTTCGAATTGACCATGATATATGGAAGAATAGAGAGTGGTCAACACGGCTGAAGGGTGGGTGCTTGCCCTGTTGATAGCCTATCATTAATAAATAATGAAAAGATCTAAAGGGATTTCTAAAGTTCCATTACCATGTTTGCATACCACTATCCATCTTAGAAAAGGCAGAAATAGGTTGTATACTGATTAGCTCAAAGAATTAGTTCATTAGTTAGCATGTGGTAAACATAGATCTGAGCAGGCTACAGGGCTTCTCTTCACACCAAGGAAGCCAGCTCTCAGACAAAATGCTTTGATATTATCTGTGGTTCACAGATGGATACTGGAGATGCCAGGCAGATCAGGTGGATCTGAACCTAAACTTACTGATCAGATTTTAAGTTCATTGCTTTTGGTTAAAATAATCACAATAGTGATTATTTTATTTTTTATTTTTTATTTTATTTTTTTACAGTCTAGTCATCAAGCTCACATGGTCTGGCCTCCCATTTCTACAGCAGTCACTTTGTAAAAAAAAAAAAAAATGCATTTCAAATTGTATGATGCAGAAATTTGAGATTCTCCCTTCTGTGGTATACACACCCCTGTAACACTTTGATGTTGAATATGACTTGGAAATGTGACAGGGTATTATTTCCATGATGCAGTCACTAATGAGCTAAGATCTAATTAATCCAAAAAGAAAATATTGCAGGTAAAGCTGACCTAATCAGACAAACCCTTGAAAGGAATGTGAAGTTCAACTTCCTGCTGGCCTTGGAGACAGTGCCTCCATGGAAGCAACAGCTGCAAGGAAATGAATTCTGCCAACAACAATGTGAGTTTCTGAAAGGCTCCTGGCCAGAAGTCCAGATGTCTCCCAGCACTGGCTGACAACTTGAGAACTTAAGTGCAAGACTCAACCAATCTGGCACAAATGCCTGACCTTTATAAACACGAACTAATGTAGTTGAGCTGGCTTAAGCTTTCAATCTGTTGCAATTTGTTATAAACAGGTAAAAGTAGCTAATAGAGGGGATTTGCAAAATTAAACTCTTTAAATATTGTTGTTCACATGTGTGTCCATTTGGCTATGTACATTCATCTTTGTGCATAGTAAGCAAACACTCTAGATTGAAACACACCCATGTCTGTATCTTCATATTTAATATTTCTGCATATGGAAAATTTCCCTTACCAATATTACTATTGAAAACCATATTACTAAATATCTACCTAGACTAAATTTTCTTTTTAACTCAACTCTGCTCAATACTTTATAATTCAACTATTACTATTGAGTAGCATAGTATCATAAGTGGACTCAATATCTCCTTGGAAATGGAAACCCATGGGTCTTTCTTTTTTTTTCGTGACAGCTGGACACTCCCTAAGATACATGTAGGCAATTATGTTAGTAAAAGAAGAAGAAATCTTCAGGCTGTTTTAAAACTCTTTGGAAGCTAAAGCAAAAGACTGATATATAACCTACACAGTGGATAGACTTTCTCTTATAATGCAATAAATGACCTTTGTCATTACACTCTGTCTAACTTCGAATGTGCCACAACTGAAGGAGATAACAAAGAGGTATGTCCATCCCTGTGGGGAAGAAAACAATCTTTCAGAATATTTCCAGGATGTATTTTATGAGGTACCAGACAACTTGAAATATTCCCTGTGACATGAGAGGGTTATAAGCCAGGATAAACCTCCACCATGAAAAAAGCATGAATTATACCTGTGAGGAGCAACAGCTCAAAAAAGATTTATAAATGCTCAATTATAGAGAATCATATTTTCCAAGATAGACAGTGTCTGTAGAGTTGCTTCCCAGTCAGATGGCCTGGGCAAGCTTCCTCCTCTGTTTGCACGTTTCTCAGTAAGTATCTGAGACTATACCTGTCATAAATACTGAGATCTACTACAAAGAACTTCCAAAAAAGCCACAGAGAAAATTTCGGCCCCTCGCCACTTCTTCATAAAAGATGAGGAAATGATTTAGAATTTATGCTTTGAGGATGTTCATGGCCCCCTATGGTTCCTCTTCAGTAAAATATTTATAGGATTATTCCCAGTTAGGCCATCATCAAGCTTATTTTGTTCTGATCTAGAAACATGGAAGCAAAAAAGTCAATTACATTATGTCAAAAATTTCTAAAGTATGAAGTATGACATATATTATTTGTAGACCTGTATAAAATACCATAGGTTGTCCTTTTACTATATTGAAGCAAAAAGATAAAGTATTAAAAATAACATGCTTCTTAAAATATTAATAAAAATCTATTCCTCCTTTTAATACTGCATGGACAAACAAAATCAGAGAGCAAATCACCCAATTCTGCTTAGTCAGCTATCAAGGGAAATAATAGACAAAGCACAGTCAAATGTACCCAGAATACTGATTGTTCTGAATTTCAAGTGCCACTGGCCTACCCTAAGAGCAAAACTGTCACAATAAATATACATAAAATTTTATTATTAGTGAAAGGTCAACAATAAAAATGTACAAATATATCAAATCCTTAGAACCTTTCTACATATTACTGGAATGTAGTTTTTAGAGATATCCTCTGACATTTGTGAAAATCTGATAGGATTCTGTTATTATGCAGTCAAGGTAAATGGACTAGTTTCCCAGAAACTGTATTCTGCACGAGTAAACCATAGCATATCTCTCCTGCTTTATTATATAATACATCAGATAAGTTGGTGCTCTCATGGGACAAGGATACAGTATGCATGCATGAATTTGGGATAACGTTGAATAAACCCTACCTTAAAATATCTACATGAGATTAGAGAATTCCTTCACTGTTAGCAAGTTCACTGTACAGTAAATTTCCAGTGGGTAACTACTAGCTCACAGGAGAGGCAGATTTTTAATTATCTGAACCTTTACTAACAATTCTGAAAATGATCTTTGAATAAGGAGTATGATATAGGAACTGATTGATAGTTGTACATGATGAAAGAAGGGTAGAGAATAAGAAAAAAATGAGAGGTTAAAAATCATGAGAATGTGAGCTACAAAGACCTTCAGGTGGATCTTGTCAAAAGTGAGTTGACATAAAACATTAGCAGGTAAGGAGGCCATGAGGAAAGAGTGACCGACATTGTGCCTAAGTTGTATAAAAAGAAATTCTCTCTGGGTAGAGAAGATAAACTTACATGAACTACAGGAACTGAACAGAATCACAAGATAAAACTGCTTTAGCATTATACTAGCAGCAGCTCAGGCCCCAAACTAGATTTTGAAATACATGAATAGGAGGATATTTGTATAAGGAATTATCATATATTTATGGTAGCTCAAAGTATACAATTACTCAGTGTTACTGTGAGTTTGGTCAGACATCTGCATAATGGTCAAATATTTGCAGAATCATACATCCAGTAACTCAAAAATACATGTTATTTTTAGAAATTCATAAAATGTTATTCTCAATGTGGTCCTATTTTTAGCCATAAAAATGTCTAAACATACAAATTGAAATGACTTTTTGCCTTATTCAATTAAACTATAATTAAACTAGAAGCAAACATAAATAAATAAATAATAAATATGTTACAGAACTAATAAACCAGACTTAAAATTGCATTTTAGAAAATGTAGTATGTAATTGAAGAAATCAAGAAAGAAGCTAAAACATTCCTATGAAAATGAAAACATACTGTAACCAATTCAAGATGATACATGTAATGAGGGTTTATACCTCTGAATCCATAAAGTATAAAACAGAGCTCAAGCAAATAACTGATTCAATTCTTTGTCATAATAAAGAAGAAATAAACCAAACTCTAAACCAGAGTTTAGAAATGATAACTACAATAACAGTAATAAATTCAGTTTTGTTAAAAATCCAACAAATAGATAAAAGAAACAAGAACCCAGTTATGTGGAAATATAAAAAAATGTTAATAAAACCTTTGCCAAAAAAAGAAAGCAGAACTGAATTCAGAGAACTAGCTAAATTCATTAAAACCAAACAACTGGCAAGTAATAAAAGAAATCAATGGGGAAAAATATTCCTACTGATATTTTGCTATATACATAGGTCAGTGACTTGTCTAGTTGTTATCAGAGAAGCTTCGTCTAGTAGCAGACATAAGTGGGGGCTGAGACCCACAGCCAGATATTGTGCAGAGCAGAGCTAATCTAAGTGAGAGGTCTCTATTGGTCCCTTACTCTAGGAGTTCAGGAACCCTGCAGGAGAGGGAGAGAAAAGATTGTAGTAGACAGAGGAGAAAGAGGACACCAGGAGATCATGGCTAACTGAATCAACTAAGCAAGGTAATTATGCATTCACAGAGACTGAATCAGCAAGCAGGAGCTTGCATGGATCTGCACCAAATCCTCTGCATTTGTGTTATGGCTGTCAGCTTGGAGATTTTGTGGGACTCCTCACAGTGGAAGGAAATGTGTCTCTGACTCTTTTGTCTGCTCTTAGGACTCTACCTCCTATTAGACTGTCTTATCCAGCCTCAATATGAAGGCTTTTGCCTTGTCTTATAATATCTTGATTTGTATTATTTAGTTTTTGTTTCTCAGAGGTCTGCTCATTTTTGACAAGGAAATGGAGGGGGAGTAGATCAAAGAGAGAGGAAAGCTGGGGTAGGGCTGGGAAGATGTGGAGGTCTTTTGAAGTATAGAAGATGGGGGAATTGATTAGGATGTATTGTATAAGATAATAATTTTATTCAATTAAAAAAACAAGTCTCTATAATACAGGCTAATAATGACAAATGTACAGCCAATAACTTACTAAACGGACAGAGTCCAATGTATTTTGTTTAATTAAGAAGTAATACAGTACTTGAAATTTTGGCTGAAGGATTCTGCAGCAGAACAAAACAAAAGGGCTATAGATTGTAAAGCAGAAATTGATATCAAACATGTTTGTAAGAGACTTGACTTTATATATAGAATAAATTACAGAGTCCATAAAATGCAAAACTAAAGAATTTAGCAAACCAGTCAGATACTGAATCAGTGTACAGAAGAGTATTTTTTTTTTATGTTAGTAAAATATTCACTGACAGAGAATCTCATTGAAAGAGACACCATCTTTCAATTGAAAGAGAAAAAAGTCGCATTCATGATAAACCACTGACTATAATCCCTATCAAAATTCCAATTGTATTTTTTAAAGAATATTCTTTTATAATTGATATTTTAATATAATTATATTATTTCACCCTTTCCTCCTCCTTGCGTTAATCTCTTTCAAATCCATGGTCTCTTTATTTCATTATACTTGTTATATTCATATAAGTATATATTTATATGTACACACTCCTAAATATATGCTGCTTAGTATATATAATCTTACTCATATTTATGTATTTAGGTCTGACCATGTTGTAGTGAAACATTCATTGGAAAATGTAAAAGGTCCCAGGTAATAAAAAATTCTGAGCTAAAAGAAATGTGATAAAGTTCATTAAGTCACACCACAGAATCATTATCAGAATGACACAGTATTGGAAAGATTGGTCATATGATCATTCTATTTTAGAGGTTTTAATGAATCAAGGTTAATATATTTCAAAAGGTTGCCAAAAACTATTACAAGTTTAGCAAAGGGAACTGGAACAGAGTTCACATAAGAAAGCGAGAATGTGTACTGTAATTCTAAACCCTGCATTTTCATTGAAAAATACCATGGCCCCATGGGTGCATGTCACTCAGTGATTTGTCATTCTGACTAGCAATGGGAAGCAGATGCATAAAACTTGAAGCTATTATCCTGATTGAAGTAACTCAGTCACAAAAGAACACTCATAGTATGTACTCATATATAAATAAATACTATCCCAAAAAAATCTCATAATACCCAAAGAATCATCCACAGAACTTATGAAGCTCAAAGAGAAGGAAGGCAACAAAGTGGATGCCTTAGACTTTCTTAGAAGGAAGAAGAAAACATTCATGGGAGGAAATAAAAGGACAAATAGAGGATCAGGGATTGGAGAAAAAAAAATCATCCAGAGACTGCCTCACATGGAGATACACCCCATATGCACCCAATAAACAAAGCACTATTGCTGATGCCAAGCATTGCTTACTGGCAGGAAACTGATATGGATGCCTCTTCAGAGGCTCTACCAGAGACATATTGATACACAGGAGGATGCTTGCAGCTAACCATCAGACTGAATATGAGGACCCCAATGAAAGAGCTAGAGAAAGGACTAAAGAAGCTGAAAGGGTCTGAAATACAATGGAGAGAGCACAATTATCAACTATCCAAACACACCACAGCTCCAAAGACTAAATCACCAACCAATGAGTTCTTATGAAAAAACTGACTCCTAAAGGAGGAGAGGCCTTGAGTCCAGTGAAGGCTTGTTTTCCCAGTGTAGGGGAACTCCAACAAGCTGCAGTAGGAGAGGGTTGTTGGGAGAGGAACCATCTTTATGGAGGCAATGGGACGGGCAGGGGGAAGGTATTATGGGAAAGGGATAACATCTGAAACATAAATCCAGAGAGTTTCCGATAAAAAATTTTTTAAAACAATCTTAGCTCATGCTCTTGTTCATGATTAAAACCATTGCTGACTGGAGGGGTACAGTGTCTTCAAAATTATTCATTCTTGATATAAACCAGTGGATGTTTGTTAAACCTATGGTATACTGGAAACTAAATATTAGTGTAGAAATAAGGTTAGTTATTCATACATTTGAGGGAAAATTCATGATAATGAGAGTAGTAAAGAATCTTGTTCTGATGTTGTTGTGTGTGTTTGTACCACTGTGAATTTTCTTTGAAGGATTCAGTAGTTGAGCCACGATCAGCATGAGGTAAAAAAAAATGATATTACATATTTTGATTACTGAGCAATAAATAATTGTATAATATGTCCAGTCTTCCTGCGATGCTCTTGGAAAATCTTAAATGTACATAAATCCTATGAAATAATAAATGGAAAGCAGCCTACTTAAAAGATAATATCTATCACTGAATATACCAAAGTCATTCTAGATGTGATGAATTCTGTTTTTTTATTTAAAATATTGTAATCTATATAGCAAGAATCTTAGGGTTTTTACAATGTGGCCCATAAAACCTTGATTTCAAAAATAAAAATGTTTTATTATTGCTCAGTTACTTCAAATTACATCAAAACATTTTTCTTACATTTGAAGTTGTTTTTAACCAGGACTGCACAGCAAAATTACTTGCATATTTTAAAATATATAAAGAGTTTACTAGTTCCCTCCAATCATTTTATAATATGTTCTACATGCTTTCATTACCATCACTAAAAAACCTAAGTAATCATAATTTAAGTTTTGTATATTAACTATGTTAATATACTTTTTAAAATCACCTGTTCATGCTTTATGTCTTAACAAGATGTCTTGTTATCTTGTGTTTGGAGATATGTATTTCTTGAACTTTTCCCTCAATTTTTATTTTGCCATTACATTCCTATTCATGTTGTTAGTTACTGTGTATTTTTAATATTAATGATTTTCCTCAAGCATGTTGTAATTGTTACTCTAATCTTCATTCTATTTGTTAAAATACTTCCATTAGAATGTTCCTTTTAAAAATTTCATTGAAATCTGTCATCTGCTAATAAACTTTCTATATGATACTATCTATATTGGTATGAAAATTATTTTTAAAGTTTTTCCAGGCGTTATAATATTAATTAGATCATAGATGAGGGGAGACCAATCAATATAGTCACCGTGCCATCTGGAGTCAGAGATGTAGAGGATTCACATTTGTTTTACCTCATAATTTTACACTAACTTGAAGAAAGTCTTCAAATCTTTGGTTTTTACTATTACAAACAAAACACAAATTTTAGATGAATCATTTCAAGTTCTACCCCATATAGTTTGTGTCCAATTAATTGCCCCAAATCTAGATTTTTTTTCTTATATGAGAAACAAATTAGGCCTGTGTATATTAAATCGGCAAGTGTCACCCTATAGACTAATGTTTGTAGGAGATATAAAAATATATCTTTAAAAACTGTAAGCTAAATTTTAGCTGTAGACCGGGCTACCTGAACTCCTCTCAAATATTACCTTTGCTTAGCATTGAGAAATACCAATTATGACCATCACAAATACAAAGCAGACAAAATAACAATGCTGATATCAATGTAGCAAATATTGAAAGTATTGACTGCTTTTAAGTAGCATTTAAAAGCTAAGAATTTCTTATCATAAACATCAAGATTTCTCCCTAAAAGTGGCAATTGAGAAAAACTTGAAGATTGAATAAAGAAATGACCAATAAAAAACTAAAACAGAAATAGTATGATATTGATAGTACATTAAGTCTCACAACTTACCTAGAGAATTGGTACTACCAACACATGTACACTGATGCTGACCAATAGGCAGCTGTCCTTCACATTCTGTACTAGCATATTTACAACAGCTGGTGTCTAGGACCCATATAATTATAAAATTAGCCCTTTTGCTATCTTAACTGTGATATGTATAGTGGTCACTCTTAATACCTTTGCTTTTCTGTATAGGATTCAAAACATAGTAGAAGCTCTAGAAAAAGGAAAGTGAGCTTCACCAAGCAGGTAGTATTATTTTGATACTGAATACAGATCTGGCTACTATATAACATAGTGTGAGGAATTCCTTACCAAGCAAGCACAATCCTATTTGAAAAATGTCATCCCTACTCTCCTTTGCTTTTCCCAATAGATCAGTTACCCCAATATATCCAACATGTGATAAAGACTTCTGAGCAATGGCCTAAAAATTCACAAGTTTTACAGACATACATTTGCCTTAGTTATGATCACTGCAAGCTTTTCCTCCAATATGCTGATTCTTCGTCTCAATAGAAATGAAAGAAGCAGGAGAACTTGTGAGATCCATCTCATTTTTACTTTACCCTGGTCCTTTGTTTCTATTAAGTTAGTAGAGAAGGTTTTTGCATCTTCTCTGGCTGTTTTGTCTATGTTTTCAATGTTGTCTTCAGCCCCCAAAATTCTCCATTCCTTCTCTTGTAGTCTGTTGGAGATGCTTGTATCTGTGACTCCTGATTTCTTTTTTTAGCTTTTCTAACTCTAGGGTTTTCTCTTTTAGTGTTTTCTTTATTGTTTCCATTTCCATTTTAAATTCCTTCTTCCATTCCTTCATCTCCTTGGTTCTGCTTTCCTCTTGTTCTTTGATTTCTTTGAGTGTTTTTCTTGTTTTCTCTTTAAAAGCTTTTATTTCTTTATGCTTTTCCTTCCATTTTTGTTTAAGAATCTCGATCATCATCTTGAGGTATGATTTCGGGTCTGAGTCTTCTTTTTCTGGGTTGTTTGGCATTCAGTTGTTTGCTCTGATGGAAGAGCTGAGTTCTGGTGTTGCCAGGTTGTCTTGGTTTCCCTGGGGTACATTCTTTTTTTTTTTTTTTCTTTTTGTTCTAGAGCTTTTAGCTGTGCTGTCAAGTTTCCTATGTATACTCTCTCCAGTTTCTTTTTGGAACCGCTTAGGGCTATGAGTTTTCCTCTCAGACTGCTTACATTGCATCTCATAAGTTTGGGTATGTTATGTTTTCATTTTCATTAAATTCTAGAAAATCCTTAATTTCTTTTTTTCTTTAACAACTTTATTTTATAAAACAAAGATAAATGTACAGATTTTAAGCATTTTTGAATAAAATTATACAATACAGTTTTGTCAGTACTTTTTTCAGATTTTAAAATAATTTTTACATAAAACTGTATGAATATATGTTTTAGTCAGTACTTGATTTTTTTAAAGGTTTGATAGTATGCATAGAAAACTTAATAGTTACAATGAGCATAAAGTACATTTAAAACAAAATGTAACATGGAAATAGTCAAATTTTTCTTGTTGTATAAAGATTTTTTTGTTTTGTTTTGTTTTGTTGTCTTTATTTCTTGGTGTTCATACAGTCTGTGAGTTGTTTCTGGGACAGTGCGAGCCCCTGGAGTTAGCATCCCATTATCAGTGACTGCATAGTATGTCTGTTCTTTTGTAACTGGGTTATCTCACTCAGAATGATATTCTCTAGATGCATCCATTTTCTTAAGAATTTGATCAAGTCATTATTTCTGGTAGCTGAGTAGTATTCCATTGTGTAAATGTACCACAATTTTTGTATCCATTAATCTTCTGAAGGACATCTGGGTTCTTTCCAGCTTCTGGCTATTATAAAGAGAGATGCTATGAACATTGTGGTACATATATCTTTGTTGTGTACTAAGGTGTCTCTGGGGTATATGCCTAGAAGAGGAATAGCTGGGTCTTCAGGTAGTATTATGTCCAATTTTCTGAGGTATCGCCAGACTGATTTCCAGAGTGGTTGTATTAGTTTGCAAACCCACCAACAGTGGAGAAGAGTTCCTCTTTAGCCGCTACCTCACCAGCATCTGTTGTCATCTGAGTTTTGGATCTTGGCCAATCTGACTGGTGTGAGGTGGAATCTCAGGGTTGTTTTCACTTGCATTTCCCTGATGGCTAAGGATGTGGAGCACTGCCTCAGATATTTCTCAGCCATTCGATATTCCTCAACTGAGAACGTTGTGTTTAGCTCTGTACCCCATTTTGAATAGGGTTATTTGATTCTCTGGTGTCTAGCTTTTTGAGTTCTTTGTATACCTTAGATATTAGGCCTCTATCTGATGTGGAGTTGGTAAAAAACTTTTCCCATTCTGTTGGCTGCTATTTTGTTTTCTTGACAATGTCCTTAGCCTTACAGAAACTTTGCAATCTCATTAAGTCCCATTTGTTAATCTTTGACCTTAGAGCTTGAGCCATTGGTGTTTTGTTCAGGAAATTTTCTCCTGTGCCTATATGTTCTAAAGTTTTCCCTACTTTCTCATCTAATAGTTTCAGTGTATCTGGTTTAATGTGGAGATCTTTGATCCACTTACACTTGAGCTTTGTACAAGGAGATAAGAAAGGGTCTATTTTCATTCTTTTGCATGTTGAGTGCCAGTTGGACCAGCACCATTTGTTGAATAGGCTGTCCTTTTTCCATTGAATGGTTACGGGTCCTTTGTCAAAAATCAGGTGACCATATATGTGAGGGCTCATTTCTGGATCTTCTATTCTATTCCATTGATTCACATGCCTATTTCTGTACCAGTACCATGCAGTTTTCAGCACAATTGCCTTGTAATATCAGTTGAGGTCAGGGATAGTGATTCCCGTAGATGTTTTCTTGTTGTGAGAATGGATTTTGCTATTCTAGGTCTTTTGTTATTCCATATGAAATTGCACATTGATCTTTCTAATTCCATGAAGAACTGGGCTGGAATTTTGATGGGTATTGCATTGAATCTGTAGATTGCTTTTGGTAGGATGGCCATTTTTAAAATGTTAATCTTTCCAATACATGAGCATGGGAGATCTTTCCATTTTCTGAGATCCTCCTCAATTTCCTTATTTAGAGGTTTGAAGTTCTTGTCATACAGGTCCTTCACTTGCTTAGTTAGAGTCACACCAAGGTATTTCATAGTTTTTGTGACAATTGTGAAGGGTACCTTTTCCCTAATTTTATTCTCCACATGTTTGTTCTTTGAATATAGGAAGGCTACTGATTTGTTTGATTTGATTTTGTATCCAGCAACTTTGCTGAACTTGTTTATCAGCTGTAGGAGTTCTCTGGTGGAGTTTTTGGGTTCACTTAAGTACACTAACATGTCCTTGGCAAAGAGTAATATTTTTATCTCTTCCTTTCCAATTTGTATCCCCTTGATCTCCTTCTTGTGTCTAATTGCTTCAGCCAGGACATCCAGTACTATGTTGAATAGGTAGAGGGAGAGTGGGCAGCCTTGTTGAGTCCCTAATTTTAGTGGGATTGCTTCAAGTTTCCCAACATTATGTTTGATGTTGGCATTTGGTTTGCTGTATATTGCTTTTAGTATGTTTAAGTATGGACCTTGGATTCCTGTTCTTTTCAGGACTTTTAACATGAAGGGGTGTTGGAATTTGTCAAATGCTTTCTCAGCATTTAGTGAGATGACCATGTGATTTTGTTATTTGAGTTTGTTTATATGGTGGATTTCATTGATGGGTTTCATTATATTAACCATCCATGCATCCCAGGGATGAAGCCTACTTGGTCATGATGAATGATCTTTTTGATGTGTTCTTGGATTCGGTTTGCAAGGATTTTGTTGAGTATTTTTGCATCAATGTTCATAAGTGAGATTGGTCTGAAGTTCTCTTTCCTTGTAGGGTCTTTGTGTAGTTTAGGTACGAGGGTCATTGTAGCCTCAAAAAATGATGTGGGTAGTATTTCTTCTAATTCTATCTTTTGGAATAGTTTTGAGAGTATTGGTGTTATATGCACAATAAATTCTGCACTGATGAAATTCTGATAAAATTCTGCACTGAACCCGTCTGGACCTGGGCTTTTTTTGGTTGGGAGGATTTTGATGACTTCTTCTATTTCTTTTGGGGTTATAGGGTTATTTAGATGGTTTACCTGGTCCTGGTTTAACTTTGAGATCTTGTATCTGTCTAGGAATTCATCCATTTCCTCCAGATCTTCCAATTATGTGGAGTATAAGTTTTTGTAGTAGTATCTGATGATGTCTTGAATTTCCTCAGTTTCAGTTTTTATGTCTCCACTTTCCTTTCTGATTTTGTTAATTTGTATACACTCTATTTGCTTTCTAGTTAGTCTGGCTAGGGGTTTATCAATCTTGTTGATTTACTCAAAGAACCAACTCTTGGTTTTGTTGTTATCTTCAATGGTTCTTTTTGTTTCTATTTGGTCTATTTCTGCCTTAATTTTGATTTTTTCTTGCCATCTACTCTTCTTGGGTATTTCTGCTTTCTTTTATTCTAGGGCTTTTGGCTGTGCGGTCATGTTGCTGATGTAAGCTCTCTCCAGTTTCTTTTTGGAAGCATTTAGGGCAATGAGTTTTCCTCTCAGTACTGCTTTCATTGCATCCCATAGATTTGTGTATGTTGTGTTTTCGTTTTTGTTGAATTCTAGAAAGTCCTTAAAGTCTTTCTTTATTTCTTCTTTGACCCTGCTATCATTTAACAGAGTGTTGTTTAGTTTCCATGTATATGTGGGCTTTATGTTGTCTTTGTTGTTGTTAAAGACCAGGCATAGACCATGGTGATCTGAGAGGATGCATGGGAGTATTTCAATCTTCTTATATCGATTGAGGCTCGTTCTGTGTCCAATTATGTGGTCAATTTTAGAGAAGGTGCCATGGGGTGCTGAGAAGAAAGTTTATTGTTTTACTTTAGGATGATATGTTCTGTATATATCTATTAATTCTAGTTGGTTCAAAGTCTCTGCTAGTTTTGCAGTGTCCTTGTTCAGTTTCTGTTTCCATGATCAGTCATTTGTGAGAGTGGGGTATTAAAGTCTCCCACTATTATTGTGAGGGGTGAAATGTATTTTTTGAGCTTTAGTAGGGTTTCTTTTATGAATGTGGGTGCTTTTTTATTTGGAGCATATATATTAAGAATTGAGAGTTCCTCCTGACAGATTACGCTCCTGACAGTTAATGAGTAAAAAGTGTCCTTCCTTATCTTTTTTGATAACTTTTGGTTGGAAATTTACATTATTCAATATTAGAATAGCGACTCCAGCTTGCTTCTTGGAGCTCTTTGCTTGGAAGTTTTTTCCCACCCTTTTACTCTGAGATAGTGTCTGTCTTGGTCTCTGAGATGAGTTTCCTGTATGCAGCAAAAGGCTGGATTTTGTTTATGTATCCAGTCTGATAGCCTATGTCTCTTTATTGGGGAGTTGAGTCCGTTTATGTTAATAGATATCAAGGAATAGTTGTTTCTGTTTCCTGCCACTATTGCTTTTGTGGGTTGAGTTGTGTCTGTGTCTTTTTCTTCTTTTAGGTTTCTTGTTTATGAGTTTTCTTGTTTTTACTGGGCTGTATTTTCCCTCATTGTATTGGGTTTTCCACCTATAATTCGTTGTAGTGCTGAGTTTGTGGTCAGATATTGTGTAAATTTTGATTTGTCTTGAAATATCTTCATTTCTCCATCTATGGTGATTGATAGTTTTGCTGGGTATAACAGCTTGAGCTGGCACTTGTGCTCTCTTATGGTGTGCATGATTTCTGTCCAGGCTCTTCTAGCTTTCATAGTCTCTGTTGAGAAATCGGGTGTGATTCTGATTGGCCTGCCTTTATATGTTACCTGACCTTTTTCCTTTACTGCTTTTAGTATTCTTTCTTTGCTTTGCGCACTTGGTGTTTTGACTATTATGTGTCGGGAGGTATTTCTTATCTGGCCCAACCTATTTGGAGTTCTGACGGCTTCTTTTATGCTCGTGGTCATCTCATTCTTGAGGGTAGGGAAGTTTTCTTCTACGATTTTGTTGAAGATACTTACTGTGCCTCTTAGTTGATACTTTTCTCCCTCTTCTATTCCTATCATCCTTAGGTTCAGTCTTCTCATTGTGGCTTGGATTTCCTGGACATTTTGGGTTAGGAACTTTTTGTTTTTTGCATCTTCTCTGGCTGTTTTGTCTATATTTACAATGTTGTCTTACGCCCCCGAGAATCTCTCTTCCATCTCTTGTAATCTATTGGAAATGCTTGCTTCTGTGACTCCTGATTTTTTTTTATGTGTTCTACCTCTAGGGTTATCTCTTTTAGTCTTTTCTTTATTGTGTCAATTTCCGTTTTAAATTCCCTCTTCCATTCCTTCATCTCTTTGATTCTGTTTTCCTCTAGTTCTTTGAGTGTTTTTCTTGTTTTCTCTTTAAAAGATTCTGAATCTTTGTGCTTTTCCTCCCATTCTTGTTTAAGTATCTCTATCAGCATCTTGAGGTATGATTTCAGGTCTGCGTCTTCTTTTTCTGGAGTGTTTGCTATTCCGATGTTTGCTGTTATGGGAGTGCTGGGTTTTGGTGTTTCCGGGTTGTCTTGGTTTCCTTGGGATATACTCTTTTGCTTTCCTCTTGCCACTTTTTTGTCAGTGATATGTTCTCGCATTTCTCTTGTATCTGTTCAGTGTCCCTGGATCTCCACTGGTCCAGGTAGCAGATGGGCCCAGCCCTGTTCTATGCCTCAGAGTCGCCGGGTGGGAACAGAGGTTCCAAAGTTCTGTTTCTGGTCCCTGGATCAGGCAGGTTGGAGGGCGCACTCCGTGTGCACACTCCACAGAGATCGCTCTGCTCCCTGGCCACCCAGATCTCCCACTCACCAGTTTCTCAACCCCTAGTGGCTGGCGTTACGCGTGGCAGATGGGCCGGGCTCTGTTCTGCACTCTGAAGTCGCTGCTGGGTGGAAACAGAAGTTCCAAAGTTCTGTTTCTGGTCCCAGTTTTTCAGCCCTAGGAGCTGGTGGTCTGCGTGCCAGATGGGCTGGGCTCTGTTCTGCGCCCTTAAGTCACCGCCTGGTGGAAACAGAAGTTCTAAAGTTCTGTTCGTGGTCCCTGGATCAGGCAGGTCAGAGGGTGCGCCCTGTGTGCGCACTCTGCAGAGATCTCTCTGCTCCCTGGCTGCCCAGATCCCTGGGGTACATTCTTTTGCTTTTCGCTTGCCATCTTGTTGTCTGTGATTATAAGTGTTCTTGTTGTCAGTGATGGGTTCTTGTCTCTCCCGTGTACCTGTCCTGTTTCCCTGGATCTCTACTGTTCCTGTTGGCAGATGGCCTGAGTGCCTGTTCTGCATGGACAGGCCCTCCAGTTGGAAATCAAGTCCCTAAGGCAGAGTTCCTGCTCCCTTGAACCAATTGGGGAGGGGCACACTTTCTGGATGCTTGACCCAGACCTCTTTGCGCTCCAGCTACTCGCAACCCAATCTCATCAGGCCTGTGTACCTGGATCTCTGCTGTTCCTGGTGGCAGATGGCCTGAGCCCTATTTATAATATCAAGAAGCTGGAAAGAACCCAGATGTCCTTCAGTAGATGAATGATACAAAAGTTGTGGTGTATTTACACAATTGATTACTACTCAGCTATCAGAAGCAATGATTTTATGAAATTCTTAAGTAAATGGATGCATCTAGAGAATATCATCCTGAGTGAGGTAACCCAGTCACAAAAGAACAGACATAATATGCAGTAACTGATAATTGAATACTAACCCCAGAAAGCTCAGAACACCCCAGAAATAACTCACAGACTATATGAAGTTCAAGAAAAAGCAAAAGCCAAAAAAAAAAAAGAAAAAGAAAAGAAAAAAAAAATGAAAAACCATCGTGCTTAATCTTTACACACCAAGAAAACTTTTACTAATTCCAGGTTACATCTTGTTTTACATGTACTTTATGCTCATTGTAACTAATAAGATCTTAATACACACTATCAAACCTTTAAATAAAACCAAGTACTGACAAAATATATTCATATACTTTAATGCAAAAAGTGCTTAAAATCGTTACATTTGTCTTTGTTTTTTTTAAAATAAAGTTGTTTAATTAAAAAAAAAGTTAGTAGAGAAAGGCAAACTGTAATTGGAGAAGGGACCACTTTCTGTATTCTAGACTTCATGAGTAAAAGTCCTATCTTAGAAGTCTATCACTCAATCCTTTTGTTTTCTTTGTGATATAACTAAGATACTTAATTGAGCATAGAGGCTAATTTTGAAACTAACCTTAAAATTTTGAGCATGTTCATTTTTACTGAAAACAAAGACTGAGATAGAATACTCTTGTGACTCACATCTTATTGAAGATTTCTGGTTGGTCATCCTGTCCTAGAAAAAGAAAATTTGCAAACTCATTCTTTCCCTGTATATACAGTTGCCAGTTTAATCACCAGCACTTACACAAACAAACAAACTATCCTTGGTTTCATCTTTACTTAGGGTGGGCTCTTTCTATTTAGAAATTGTCATAAACTCACAACACACATAGCTTATATTTTCCTTTCAATAGTTTTTTTTAATCACAGATAAAATACATATGTAAGGATATAGTATCTGTATTCATTATCCAGAGCTACCTGACATATTACCTCAAAGCTTAAAACTAGTATCTGTTATGCCACAGCTCAATCAAAACCAGAGTAAGAGTAGTTGTGTGCTTTGGCTCTCATCTTTTCTCTCACAAGGCTCCAATTAAATTTTGTGATAGAGAAGTCATCTCAGATCCAGCTGGGCCAAGTTCCACATAGATTGCAGTCATATGCAGAATGTTAATATCTAATTCTTTGTAAGTGGATATGCTGAAGCCCTGCTTTCTCACTTAGCCAAAGGTCCCTCTCTTCACTCTTGCCATTGAGATCTCCCAGAGCATTTAAAAACATAATTGGTCTTCAGGTCTCAGAGCAGAGCCTGGCCCAACCACCAGCCAGAAAGGCGGCTCCAGCCAGAAAGGCGGCTCATACAGGCTGAGCAACTGGTGAGTGGGAGACCTAGGCTGCGGGGGAGCAGAGGGATCTCTGCGGAGTGCACACGGAAAGGGCACCCCCTGCCCTGACCTGCCCTGTCCTCCCCGATCCAGTAACCATGAACAGATCTTAGGAACTTCTGTTCCCACCCGGAGACGACTTCAGGTCGCAGAGCAGAGCCTGGCCCAACCACCAGCCGGAAAGGCGGCTCATACAGGCTGAGCTACTGTGACCAGGAACAAATCTTAGGAACATCTGTTCCCACCCGGAGGTGACTTCAGTACGCAGAGCAGAGTCTGGCCCAGCTGCCACCCGGAACCTGGGCTGCTGGGGAGTAGAGAGATCTCTGAGGAGTGCACACGGAAAGTGTACCAGGGACACAGACCAGATACAAGGGAAAGGCAATAACATATCACTGACAACAAAATGGCAAGAGGAAAGAGAAAGAGTATATCCCAAGGAAACCAAGACAATCTAGCAACACCAGAACCCAGCTCTCCGATAGTAGCAAACATAGGAATTCCAAACACTCCAGAGAAAGAAGACACAGACCTGAAAACATGCCTCAAGACGCTGATAGAGTTACTTAAACAAGAAAGGGAGGAAAAGCAAAAAGATTCAGAAGCTTTTAAAGAAGAAACAAGAAAAACACTCAAAGAACTCAAAGAACGAGACGAAAACAGAACCAAGGAAATAAAGGAATGGAAGAGGGAAATTAAAACAGAAATTGACACAATAAAAAAAGCGCTAAAAGAGATAACCCTAGAGTCAGAACACCAAAAAAAGAAATCAGGAGTCACAGAAGCAAGCATTTCCAACAGATTACAAGAGATCGAGGAGAGAATCTCGGGGGCAGAAGACAACATTGCAAACATAGACAAAACAGCCAGAGAAGATGCAAAAAACAAAAAGCTCCTAACCCAAAATGTCCAGGAAATACAAGACACAATGAGAAGACCGAACCTAAGGATAATAGGAATAGAAGAGAGAGAAGAGTATCAACTAAGAGGCACAGTAAATATCTTCAACAAAATCATAGAAGAAAACTTCCCTACCCTCAAGAATGAGATGACCACGAGCATAAAAGAAGCCTTCAGAACTCCAAATAGGTTGGACCAGAAAAGAAATACCTCCCGACACATAATAGTAAAAACATCAAGTGCCCAAAGTAAAGAAAGAATACTAAAAGCAGTAAGGGAAAAAGGTCAGGTAACTTATAAAGGCAGACCAATCAGACTCACACCCGATTTCTCAGCAGAGACTATGAAAGCTAGAAGAGCCTGGACAGACATCATGCACTCCTTAAGAGAGCACAAGTGCCAGCCCAAGCTGCTATACCCAGCAAAACTATCAATCACCATCGATGGAGAGACAAAGATATTTCAAGACAAATCAAAATTCACACAATATATGACCACAAACCCAGCACTACAACGAATTACAGGTGGAAAACCCAATACAAGGAGGGAAAATACAGCCCAGTAAAAACAAGAAAACTCCTAAACAAGAAAACTAAAAAAAGAAAAAAAACACGGACACAACTCAACCCAAAAAAGCAAAAATGGCAGGATACAGAAACAATTATTCCTTGATATCTATTAACATAAATGGGCTCAACTCCCCAATAAAGAGACACAGACTATCAGACTGGATACATAAACAAAATCCAGCCTTTTGCTGCAGACAGGAAACTCATCTCAGAGACAGAGACAGACACTATCTCACAGTAAAAGGGTGGGAAAAAAGCTTCCAAGCAAACAGCTCCAAGAAGAAAGCTGGAGTGGCTATTCTAATATCGAATAAAGTAAATTTCCAACCAAAAGTTATCAAAAAAGATAAAGAAGGACACTTTTTACTCATTACCGGGGAAATCTGTCAGGAGGAACTCTCAATCCTTAACATATATGCTCCAAATAAAAAATCACCCACATTCATAAAAGAAACTCTACTAAAGCTCAAAAAATACATTTCACCCCACACAATAATAGTGGGAGACTTTAACACCCCACTCTCACCAATGGACAGATCAGGGAAACAGAAACTGAACAAGGACACTGCAAAACTAGCAGAGACTTTGAACCAACTAGAATTAATAGATATATACAGAACATACTATCCTAAAGTAAAAGAATACACCTTCTTCCCACCACCCCATGGCACCTTCTCGAAAATTGACCACATAATTGGACACAGAACGAGCCTTCATCGATATAAGAAGATTGAAATACTCCCATGCATCCTCTCAGATCACCATGGTCTACGGCTGGTCTTTAACAACAACAAAGACAACAAAATGCCCACATACACATGGAAACTAAACAACACTCTGCTAAAGGATAGCAGGGTCAAAGAAGAAATAAAGAAAGAAATTAAGGATTTTCTAGAATTCAACGAAAACGAAAACACAACATACCCAAACCTATGGGATGCAATGAAAGCAGTATTGAGAGGAAAACTCATTGCCCTAAGTGCTTCCAAGAAGAAACTGGAGAGAGCTCACATCAGCAACCTGACAGCACAGCTAAAAGCCCTAGAACAAAAGGAAGCAGATTTACCCAAAAAGAGTAGAAGGCAAGAAATAATCAAAATTAGGGCAGAAATAGACCAAATAGAAACAAAAAAAACCATTGAAAAAATCAACAAAACAAAGAGTTGGTTCTTTGAGAAAATCAACAAGATTGATAAACCCCTAGCCAGACTAACTAAAGGGCAAAGAGAGAGTATCCAAATTAACAAAATCAGAAAGGAAAGTGGTGACATAACCACTGAAACTAAGGAAATTCAAGAAATCATCAGATCCTACTACAAAAACTTATACTCCACAAAATTGGAAAATCTGGAGGAAATGGATCAATTCCTAGACAGATACAAGGTACCAAAGTTGAACCAGGACCAAGTAAACTATCTAAATAACCCTATAACACCTAAAGAAATAGAAGAAGTCATCAAAAGCCTCCCAACCAAAAAAAGCCCAGGTCCAGACGGGTTCAGTGCAGAATTTTATCAGACATTTATTGGGGATATAACACCAATATTCACCAAGCTATTCCAAAAGATAGAATCAGATGGAATATTACCCAACTCATTTTTTGAGGCTACAATAACCCTCGTACCTAAGCCACACAAAGACCCTACAAGGAAAGAGAACTTCAGACCAATCTCACTTATGAACATTGATGCAAAAATACTCAACAAAATCCTTGCAAACCGAATCCAAGAACACATCAAAACCATCATTCATCATGACCAAGTAGGCTTCATCCCTGGGATGCAGGGATGGTTTAACATAAGGAAATCCATCAATGTAATCCACCATATAAACAAACTTAAAGACCAAAATCACATGGTCATCTCACTAGACGCTGAGAAAGCATTCGACAAAATCCAACACCCCTTCATGTTAAAAGTCCTGGAAAGAACAGGAATCCAAGGCCCATATTTAAACATAATAAAAGCAATATACAGCAAACCAACAGCCAACATCAAACTTAATGGCGAGAAACTTGAAGCAATCCCACTAAAATCAGGGACTCGACAAGGCTGCCCACTCTCTCCCTACCTATTCAACATAGTACTGGAAGTCCTGGCTGGAGCAATTAGACAGCAAAAGGAGATCAAGGGGATACAAATCGGAAAGGAAGAGATAAAAACATCACTCTTTGCCGATGACATGATAGTGTATTTGAGTGACCCCAAAAATTCCACCAGAGAACTCCTACAGCTGATAAACAAGTTCAGCAAAGTGGCTGGATACAAAATTAACTCAAACAAATCAGTAGCATTCCTATACTCAAAAAACAAACATGTGGAGAAAGAAATTGGGGAAAAGGTACCCTTCACAATAGTTACAAAAACTATGAAATACCTTGGTGTGACTCTAACTAAGGAAGTGAAGGACCTGTATGACAAGAACTTCAAACCTCTGAAGAAAGAAATTGAGGAGGATCTCAGAAAATGGAAAGATCTCCCATGCTCATGGATTGGAAAGATCAACATCTTAAAAATGGCCATCCTACCAAAAGCAATCTACAGATTCAATGCAATCCCCATCAAAATTCCAACCCAGTTCTTCATGGAATTGGAAAGATCAATGTGCAATTTCATCTGGAATAACAAAAGACCTAGAATAGCGAAAACCATCCTCAACAACAAAAAAACATCAGCGGGAATCACTATCCCTGACCTCAAGCTATATTACAAGGCAATTGTGCTGAAAACTGCATGGTACTGGTACAGAAATAGGCAAGTGGATCAATGGAATAGAATAGAAGATTCAGAAATGAGCCCTCATGTATATGGTCACCTGATTTTTGACAAAGGAGCAGTAAACATTCAATGGAAAAAGGACAGCCTATTCAACAAATGGTGCTGGTCCAACTGGCACTCAACATGCAAAAGAATGAAAATAGACCCTTTCTTATCTCCTTGTACAAAGCTCAAGTGTAAGTGGATTAAAGATCTCCACATTAAACCTGATACACTGGAATTATTAGATGAGAAAGTAGGGAAAACCTTAGAACACATAGGCACAGGAGAAAATTTCCTAAACAAAACACCAATGGCTCAAGCTCTAAGGTCAAAGATTAACAAATGGGACTTAATGAGATTGCAAAGTTTCTGTAAGGCTAAGGACATCGTCAAGAAAACAAAACGGCAACCAACAGAATGGGAAAAGATCTTTACCAACACCACATCAGATAGAGGCCTAATATCTAAGGTGTACAAGGAACTCAAAAAGCTCGACACCAGAGAATCAAATAACCCTATTAAAAAATGGGGTACAGAGCTAAACAAATCTTTTTCAGTTGAGGAACTCCGAATGGCCGAAAAACATCTGAGGAAGTGCTCGACATCCTTAGCCATCAGGGAAATGCAAATCAAAACAACCCTAAGATTCCACCTCACTCCAGTCAGATTGGCCAAGATCCAAAACTCAGATGACAGCAGATGCTGGCGAGGCTGTGGAGAAAGAGGAACACTTCTCCACTGTTAGTGGGGTTGTAAGCTAATACAACCACTCTGGAAATCGGTCTGGCGATACCTCAGAAAATTGGATATAGTACTACCTGAAGACCCAGCTATTCCACTTCTGGGCATATACCCCAGAGACACTTTAATACACAACAAAGATATATGCACCACAATGTTCATAGCGGCTCTATTTATAATAGCCAGAAGCTGGAAGGAACCCAGATGTCCTTCAGAAGACGAATGGATACAAAAATTGTGGTACATATACACAATGGAATACTACTCAGCCACCAGAAACAACGACTTAACCAAATTCTTAAGAAAATGGCTGCATCTAGAGAAGATCATCCTGAGTGAGATAACCCAGTCACAAAAGAACAGACATAATATGCAGTCACTGATAGTGGGATGCTAACCCCAGAGGCTTGTACTCCCCCAGAAACAACTCACAGACTGTATGAAGTCCAAGAAATAAAGAAAACAAAAACTATACATATATTCACAAAACAAGAAGACTTTGACTATTTCCATGTTGCGTTTTGTTTTGCATGTACTTTACGCTTATTGCAACTAGTACGTTTTCAATGCATACTGTCAAGCCCTTGAAAAAAATCAAGTACCGACTAAAAAACATATTCACATGGTTTTATGTAAAATTTATTTTAATGTCTGAAAAAACAGTACTGACAAAAATGTATAATTTTAAGCAAAAAATGTTTAAAATCTTTACATCTAACTTTGTTTTGAAAAATAAAATCATTTAAAAAAAAACATAATTGGTTTTAACTGTTAATGAGATAGAAGGCATTTGTTTTCCAAGCTAATCTCAGAGGTAGATATACACTTTCACCTTTCTAACCATGTTACAAGCAAGTTTCCATGTCCAGTTTTTACTTCAGATGGGATTACTCAGAATCAGAACATCAAGAGTTAGCCATCATTAGGTAGTACCCCAGATGTCAGACTTACAAAAATGTCCTGAAGAACCAAGCTGCCAAAGGGGATTAAAAGATAAAATTTAAAGTGGACTTATTATGGTGACATAAGCTGCCAAATGCTGTGAATGACTGCTTCTTCCATGCTATGGCCGCTACCCTCACACTTACCCTTTATAGTTAGTTCATCACCTCCAGCTTCCTCTTCACTTCTTCTCTGTCAGAGTCACATTTCCTCACAGGAAAAACTGAGCAATCAAATAAGAGTTCCCAAATTGCATAGACCCCACTGAGAAATAGGAGACTATTTTCCTTCACTTGTCCCTTTGTAGTCTGATCTCAGAGAAGTTCCTCCAGTCTGGGAGAAATATCTTTACCACTAAGCTGCTGTCTCCTCAAGAATTTCACTGTTCATTGTTCTTGTGTTGTGCGCTTAAATGCAGCATCTCTGATGGCTTCTGTCATGACATGTCAATTGCCTCTTTCTCTCCCATTTGCCCTTTGTCCCGTTCAGATGCCCTCCCCTAGTTCTCCAAATGGAAATTCTCCATAATATACTTGAATGTGGTGAGTGTCTCCTATAGGCTGCAAAACTTGACAATGTGTTATAATTACATAAAAATGCATTTTATTCTTTATGTAATTTGATAAGGGTAGTGTTTAGAGGGAGGTTCAAATCTATGGTTGTAAAGAATAAAATTCTAACATTGATAATCTATTGTAAATTTAGAAAAAGGATTTTCATATTCATGCAGACAAAAGAAAAATATAAGAAATACAGCATATATCAGTTTACTTATAAGCAGAAACTTAAAATATAAAGCCGATGACATTTAAAGAAATGGTCTCTCAAAGGTCAGTACATTCAGGGAAAAGACGTTGGTTCAGTGATTAAGAACCTGTTGTGCAAAAGAAAAACAAAAACAAAAGCATAGAGACCCAAAGCCAGACATTACACAGAATATAGGAGACTTTGTAACATTCAGCCCTAAATGGGATTTCTACATTGAATTTTTGCCCTTGGAGTTCAGGGAATCATAGACAAGAGGGTAAAAGAATGGAATGGTAGAATGTATGGAGGACACAAGGAGTGCAGGTGCACAGCTCATTTATATGGTTATTGTTTTTGTGTTCAAATATGTGCAATAAAATACTAGAGTTTGGGTTTTTTAAATGTAATTTGAAGTTGTTTGCAAAAGCATAGGTATCCTGTATAAAGCAGAGTGGCTATACATATATGTGATAAAACTATTACAAAACGATGTTATAAGCACCAGAAGTGCAAGTTGCAAACAGACATTAGTCTGAAAATCACATTCACACAAGACTGACATGAACTCAATAAGCTGCCAACCACCTAGTATGAGGTAGGCTTGTCATGCTTATCAGTTAGTTCTTTGAGTCACCAGAATTAACACAGCTGCCTGACACTATTCTTCAGTAAACATTTTTGCTTGTTTAATGTTTCTATTGAATATATATATATATAATCACACACATCATGTTTCTATTACATTGAAAAGCAACTGAAAATGTCAGTTGATACCTGTGGTCATTTGGATAGATAGGACCCACATGAACTGATGTGTATGGAAGCTTGGCCCACAGGAGTTGTCACTATTAGAAGGTGTGGTCTTGTTGAAGTAGGTATGGCTATGTTGGAGTAAGTGTGTCACCCTTTGGTGGGCTTTTAGGTCTCCTATGCTCAAGTTATGGATGATAACACAATCTTCTGCTGCTTTCTGATCATGATGTAGAACTCTTAGTTCTATCTCTAGGAACATTCCAGACTGCATGCTGCCATGCTTCCCTCCACAATGATAATTGATTAAAAAAAAAAAAAAAAAAAAAAAAAAAAAACTCTGAAATTGTAAGCTAGAGACAATCAAATGCTTTCTTTTAGAAGAACAATGGTAGCTCTAAGAAAATAAGTATGACTCATATAAGTGTATATAACACTACTTGATCAACGTAATATATTTTATTCTAATAGACTTTCTTTTCTGTAGTGATATCTTCTACTGCAAAATTATACTATATATTTTAATATATTTTGTTGTAAAATCCATGTGCATAGTAGTTATAAATGTTACAGAAAAATAGCATTGTTTTCCTGCTTACGATACCCCTCATTCAATAGAATATATTTATAATTAGTGTACTTTAAATCTACAGGAGAGAACCATTACTTTGTTTCAATACCAATGCAAGCTGCCTTTTTCTCCTCTTCAAAGAATGATGCTATCCTATTTTCAAATATTGAGATGACAATAAAGTTGAAAATATTACCAATTTTTTACTCACTATATAAAAGTTTAACAAACATCATTATCACTTTTTTAAAATAAAAACATCTCTCATTCATTGCAAAAAAAGAAAGTAGAACAAAGCTGAAGAAATTTGATTATAACACTAGGCAAACTAATATTTGAGGTGCTTTTTTTTGTAAGTAAGCATTGTTGAGCAGAAATCATAAGCTAAATACAATCAAAATAGCCCTGAAATATTTGGTTGCAGCAAGAATAAAAGGATTCTCATCAGTAACTGAGTGCAAAATGAGCACTTTTAAATATCGATCATAATATTTCAAATGTGAACAAATGTAAGCATTTGAACAAATCTAGTATTGTTGTTTTGCTTAGTTTCTTTGTTTCTAAATTCAAAAAGTATACATTTTCACTGAGTCTTTCAAATGCTCATGGGCTGGGTGTCTTAATTAGTTGGGGGCTCTCGCATATGACAAAATATTAGAAGAGAACATGTTTGAAAAGTATTTTACTGTAATAAATGTCCCAATAGTATTTATACATCAGCAGCCATTTGGAATAAGGACACACAGAGCATCTGTCCCCTCAGAAGGGGTGACTGGTAAACTGCACAAAGTGCTTTACTGGCTTCATATTATTCTTTGAACAGCAGCAATTAATGTAGTCTTTTTTCCACATAAAGAAGACATACATATTCAAACACCACTTAATTTCCTAATCAACATATCATTTTTCCACATTACCTTCTGTCAAGTACAGTATGTAGAAGTCTGGAACAAAAGGTGATACTTTCTCCACTGTTTAAAAAATTCAAGACAGTATATTTCAGTAATACATTTGCTAAAGATATTTTAAAGTTTAGTATAATAGTAATATTTACTTCTTGACACTAAAACAGACATCCAAGTTATCTGCTGATATCAAAAGTATTCTACCCCAATTCTGTGTTGGTGATAATAGTTACAGTCAGGAATGTATATTTTTATATCCCCATAGATACTAAGAATAATCATTTTGTATGTAAATATATTTAGTGTAACTACCTGAGAGACTGCAGTAGCTACTGTAGTCATTAATGAAGCTGCACTTAATTTGATGTTCAGCCAAATTACATGCTAGAAAAAAGTCAAATAGCGAACATGATCTCAGCCCAAACACAATATTTTACACGTTTGATAAACAGTCAAATGTACAAAAGTACTTAGGTGTTAAACTTCAGTTTAATTTCCCTAAAGTGTGACATATGTAATGTTATTCATTGTTTTGATCTGGTTGCCTAATTTTAATATTATATAATTTTCTAATATTTATATGTATATATGTATATGTCCTAGAGAGTTGTAGTTCATGCCTACAATTAAGGTACTGTAACAAGTTAATCCAAATATTTGATTTTTTATCTCAGAAAAATACCCAAAACTATTAAAATTCTAGGCTTTGCATACATGTTGCCTTTGATATCTCATTAAGTAAGAATCCAAGAGCTTGACTATATATAAAGAAAAATTAATAGCTCCCCTAAAACAAACCAATATAACAAAAAGCAAAAACTTAATTTTAAGGATTGGGGCCTCCCTTTTCTCAACATTCTCTTTATCAAAAATATATCTTTATCAAAATGTTGAACATTTTGTTTCGTTAGAAATTTGGATCATAAAAATCCAAAAGGAATGAAACTTATCTACTAATAATGTGAAATATAAATTAACTTTCAATTTTGAAGAAGTCTAAATTTTATGAGTTGAGTAATGATTTGGATGACTTGATCTCATTTTTGGGGTGGAGAAAAAGATGGTGTTTATCTGTGATAATTGTTCCATGCTTGGATTTCTAATCTAATAGAATGCTTGGGAATTGGTGTACATTTCAAGTAGAAACACTGATTAGATGCATCTAAAAGAATGGGATTCCCATCCTTTTCACTTACTATGTAGATCCCTGTCAGGCTGTACACTAAACTCATCATGAAATCTTATGTGCATTTAAGCTATCAAGAATGTTGTATTTTTCTTAGTTTATATAATAAGAAATCCATGAGAACATTTTAATGTATGTCTTTATTAAATGGAGCTGCAACGTAATAGTGGAGTTCTTCTAATTCTATAGACTTTTCCTTCATTATTTTTCCTTCACCTCCCTTTTTCCTCCTTCTCCTCCTCCTTCTTCTACTTCTCCTTTCTTTTCCTTTCTAAATTGCGGTTTTACTATCATGTATCTATGATTGGCCTATAACTTATAGAGATCTGCCTGCCCCTGTGCACAATACCTAGTTACATATTTCTTCTTTCTGTATTTATTAGGAAATTAAAATTTTATAATTATATTATAAAGTATAATTAAACTCTATTCCAATTGTTATATCCTAAAATGTACTCTCAGATTTACTACAATAACACATATTATCAAAGAAAACTTCAGATGCAAAAACCTATCTTTTCTATCCAACTTCATTTTATTTTTAGTTTTTCATATAATACACTTTGGCCATATTTTTCTACCTCGATTTATTCTTCCCAGATTCTTTTTTTTCTTCTATTCATTCAACTCTGCTATTAAAAGCAAGGACATTTAATGAAATTTAAAAGAAAATGGATGAGACTAGCAAACATCCTGAGTGAGGTAACCTGACCACAGAGGATATCCATGATATGCATTCACTTATAAATGGCTATTCACCATAACATTCAGGACATATACACTATAACTCACAGACCCAAAGAAGCTACGTAACAAAGGGTGTCCAAGAAGGGCTTGAGTTTCAGTCGGAAGGGGAAAGAAAATAGTCATTGTAGTTTGATGAAGGGAACTGGGTGAGGACTTGGGTTGAGAAAAGCTCCACAGAGTCTATGAAAATGACTCTAGCTGAAACTCCAAGCAGCTGGGGAGAATATGGTGCCTGAAGTGGCTATTTCCTATAGCCAGGCTGGACTCCCAGAGGAGGGAGGACACCAACCCATCCACAAGATCTTTAACCCAAAATTTGTCCTGCCTACCAGAAATGCAAGGATAAAGATAGAACAGAGTCTGGGGCACTGGCTTATCAATAACTGGCCCAACTTGAGATCTATCCTATGCACAACTAATTCCTGTCACTATTAATGATATTCTGTTATACTTAAGACAGGAGCCTAGAATAACTGTCTTCTGAGAGGCTCCATTCAGCAGCTGACCAAAACTGATGCAGAGAGAATCACATCCAGGCATTAGTCAGAACTTGGGGAGTTTATTGAAAAGTTGGTGGATTGAGGGACCCAAAAAGAAGACCAACCGAATCAGCTGACCTGGACCCTTGGGAGCTCCCAGAGAGTGAACCACAAAGCTAAAAACATAAGTGGTCTGGATCAAGGTCACCCCACAAATATAAACAGATGCTCTGCTTGATCTTCATATGGTTCTCCCAACAAATGGAGGTGTTTCTATGTTGTCTGTCTGTAGATCCTGCTCCCCTAACTAGTCATCCGTGAGACAGGATGAACCTAATCTAGCAGTGACTTGGTGTACCAGAATAGGTTTATACCCAGGGGTCTACCCCTTCTCAGAGGAGTAGGGTAGGTAGATGGGGAGCAGGAGGGGTTATGTGAGGTGGGACTGGCAGGGGAGGTGAGGGTTACAATCAGCATGTAAAATGAACAAAATTTTTAACAAAGACTGTAATGCGTCTTTTTGGGGCACCTAATATTGGGAGCATGTGTGTCTCTAACTCTAGCCTGCTCTTTGAACACTTCCTCCTATTGCTTACCCTTTCCAGCCTTAATATCAGAGCTTTTGCCTTTTGTTAATAAACCTTGTTTTGTCCTGTTTGATTGTTGTCTCTTGGAGATCTGCTTTTCTGAAGGGAAGTAGATCTTGAGGAAAAAGAAAGTCATTGGGGCAGTCCAGGTCAATCTCAGAGAGGGGGAACTGGGGTTGAAATGTATTGCATAAGAATATTTTTAATTAGAAAAAATAAATTCTCTTTGTCACTTGTCAAATATGATAGTCTCTATTATATGTAATTATATTGCATAATCAAATGGTATTATTAGGGATTTCTAATTAAAACAAGAGATTTTAAAATCTCAATACAGCCACTGACACACATATATGGTAGTGTCACTGAGATCTATGATTTATTAATTTCTTTTTTGTTCTTTATCAAAACATATGCCTCAGTACATTAAACATGATTTAGAGTTATGCAGCTTTTACAGTTTTACATTATTTGATCACTATCTGTAATGAAATGTACTTTAATTTAAAGCAGAGATGCCATTAATCTCTAAAACAATGACTACTGACATCTAATAAAAATGTGTCACATGAAAACCATGGCTTAACCGTACTTCCAATATTTTTTGTGACATCTATTCTTCTGTTCTGTTATATGCACCCCTTTGTAAAATCGACAAACCAATTCCTTTTTCTTAGATGGCCCATGAGACCAGTGGTACAATTTCTATTGTGTTTTTTAAGTGTTTTTTTTTTTTTTTTTTTTTTGTTGTTTTACATTTTTATATCTCAAGTCCTTTTTTAAACTTTCTTTACATTCAATTTTTCCTTCCAATTATCTTCATGTATTTCTAAATATTTATGTATATTAACATATACCTGTATATACATGTACATGTACAGAAATATTGTGTATGATATATAACATATAACATACACATTCTAATTTCTACATTGAAATATGTTGATCTATCTTTAAATTATTCATTAGTTCATTTTCAATTGTTAGCTCTCTAGACTTTGGTATCTTAACAATGGTCTCAACCTAATAAAGTACTCATACTGTGTAGGTTTAGATTTTTTAAATGTACTTTTAATACAGGTTTATGAATGCTTTGACTCCCCTTCTATCCCCTATCCAAAGGTAGGCGAGAAAATAGGACAAGGGAATGTAGACCTTTTAGTAGTTACTTGGGTGATTCCCATCACTATTTGTCAGGATACCAGCAGTCAAGTTCAGTAGTATCAGGATAAATAATGTGTGGAACAATCTAACAGAAACCACCAGGCCTTTATCAAATTGGCAGGAGTCAGGGGACCAACCAGGACCAGCTGGGATGCCAGGAGAAGTTCTCTGACATGCTTTCCTCAACCAAGTATTTATCAGTGAAGACAAACATGGGAGTCCAAGAAGCATTTTAAAGCTCGCTATGCAAACACACAGTCACTGTCCAATGATTCCTATTTATAGTCTTTCCATATGTCACTTGTCCTTCCATGGATCTTGCCTCAGCCAAACACCACATAACTCTATATCACTTGACATTTCCAGAAACTTCCACTCTTTGATACCCTGAAAGTTTATCTTCTCAATAAAACTCACATTAGCTTTCTTCTGTTTTCAAGAATATAATGGTCAGCAAAAAAATAAACATGAGATCACCTAAAAGGCAAGGTTCTAGGCACACTTGTGTGGAATCAAGACTCGTCTATGTCTGTGAGGAATTCTCTTGGTTATGATAAGCAATGTAGGAGACCACTTAATTGTGGGCAGGACCATTGCCTGGTTGAGAGACCATGGACTGTGAGAAATGGAAAACTCAAGGGAACACTACCATGAATTCACCCACTGTTCCCTGTCATTGACTTTAGCTGTAACATAATTTACTGCTTTAATTCATGCTGCTCTGACTTCTCAACAGAAATTTGCTGAAACCTTTTTTTTGTATTAAGATGCTCCTATTGTGTTATTTTATCATATCAATAGCAGATGCAACTATGAAGCATGCATATACCTATCGATTAAAAGCAAAACCCACATTTACTGATTGTATTGGCTGAGATTTGTGTCAACTTAACACAAGCTAGATCTATCAGACAGGGAGCCTCAGTTGAGAAAAGGCCTTCATAAGATCTCAATAAGTTATCCAGGGGGGTTGACAAGACTATTGTGACTGGTGCCACCAATGGGCCAGTGGGGCTGGGCTCTATAAGAGTGCATGGTGAACAAGCCATGTGACAACCATTAAGAAATACCTCCACAACCTCGGTATCAGCTCCATCTTTCAGGATTCTGCCTTGTTTGAGTTCCTGTTCTTACTTCCTTCAATGGTGAACAGTGCAGTGGAAGTGTAACCTGCTTTTCCTCTCAACTTATTTTTGTCTCAGCAATAAAAATTCTAAGACACTGAAATACTACTCTAAGCTCTATGTAATCTGACCCAAACACCTTTAGAGTGTTTAGGATGTGACCTATAATAGTATCAATTTTCTTCTTTTCTGTTTGTATCCTCTTTGATTTTTTTCTCTGCCCTTCTTTTACAAGGTATTCAGTATCATCAGTCTTGGCAAATCTCTGCCTTCCTATCTTCCATCTACATGATTGTAGCCATTCCAATCTTTCTTTCATCTTAGAGAAAGCCATTATATTATACAGCATTGTGAACTTTTAATAGTTCAATGGCATATATATATATATATATATATATATATATATATATATATATGTATGTATGTATGTATGGTACACACACACACACACACACACACACACACACACACACACACATACACAAACACATAACCTGAATAAATCTAAACCTTATCAAGCTACTGTGTTTTTTGCAAGTTTTTCCTGGGATACACACATCTCCAAGTTTATATGTGGCTTGTGGCTGTTTTTGTGTTACAATAATAGTGTTAACAACTGCAGTACTATATGGTCTACAAGTTCTAATTTAACTACTATCTAGTTCTACAGGGAAAAGATTGCTGAGATGACATAGAATGCAAAGAAGAAAAGTGTGGAAAATAAACTTTGTTTGGATGCTGGGAGAGACTCCAGAACACATTCCAATCTGGCACTTTGTTCTCATTCTGATCCTGCCCTCATGTTACTGCTAGCACAAGCACCAAGTATACAAGGGAGTGAGCATTTGGCTAAGACATAGGAATCATGGACAATGTGAAGTGCCTCTCTGAGTATACTCAGATCCTATACTTAACATTTTGTGGTAGACAGTTAGGACATCTGATCCACTCCAAAGCCAAGGAGAAAATGCAGCTGCCATCAATCAGATCTAATGGATTTTCATAGTAATGCAGGGACTGAAGTTCATCCTAATGGTCCTGTGAACTATTCTCACATAGAGTGTTAAAAAGACATTTCAATAGGAAAGCAGCCATTCTAGGTGACAAAAGATTACATCTAGCTGACTCATTTTGTTAAAATCAAGTGAATTAAGGTAACTTAAAGACTCAAAAAATCTTCTCCCTTTAAAGAAATTACTTTTTTCCATGAGAATTGTAATAATTATATTTGTATTGCTCTATTCGTAATTTCTTGAGTACCTTCATATACGTATTTATATAGCTATCTAGCTAAGTATTCTCATTTTCTAAATCTAAAATTTCTGAGGCTTACATATATTTAAATTTGAATTCTGGATCAGAATGGAATAGATTATTTTGAGCTATTTCAGTCATCCATACTTTTATATTCATGAATTCAACATTAAAGTTTAGTTAGCAGATACCATATACTAAGCATAGTAAAAAATAGTTTATAGTAAAGATATCTATGATAGAATGATGTAGTGTAAAGAGCCCTAGATTTTTAGCCATCAGAACCAGGTTTGAAATTGCCTTTCCATATTGACTAAGCTAATTTGATGTCTTTGGAATATATTTTTGGCTTTAAAATGTGAAGTATTAGTATGTTTTCTTTGGAAAAGCTCATACCAGAATTACGTATAATAACTCTTTTGGTTTGCCTGGCATTTTTAGCTCCTTCTTCTAGGAGCAAGGGATGTCCTCTAACCATACATTTGATAGCTAGAACCAATAAGGGCCAACTACATTGACTGCCTTGTACCTGATAAAATTCTTCTAGGACTTCAGTAATAAAGTGAGGGTTGTTTTCAATATATTTTACTAAGGTCAATATCTCTTCACCCATTAGTTCAAAGAGCAAATCTAGGGATGCTGATAAAAATGACCTCCAAAATTTAGAAAGGCTACTAGTTTTTAAAAGAGACCAAAGGTAAAACCATAAATGATTAGAAAAAAAAAACTGTAACTCTGGATTTTTAGTTCTTAGGTCACTAGATGTATTTTAGAGCATAGTCTGTCTGATACCTGCAATGAATGCATTCCTTTGAGCTAGGATCCCAATATATTATAAAATGCTGAGCTAAAGCACAAAGGGTGTATAAAATAAATGCCAATTACCTGCTTCTACTTCGGGTATAGGAATTTGGTGTCACTGCCCTTGTCATGCAGCTGCTTTTGTACCTTCTGTTACTGAAAAATGGTACCTTTCTTAATTTTTACTTATTTATAACATTTGGAACAGTAACTCACATGTACTAAGCAAACAATAAATATATATTTGCATGTGCAACAGCTCAGTGTGTTGCCAAGGCCTGAGGTCCTGAGTTCAGTCCCTGATATTGACATGGTAAAAGAAAACCCATTCCCAGAGATCTCTTCTGACCGCCATATGAATGCTCTGGCACTAGAATGTTCATTTCTCAACAAATAAGTAGATAGATAGATAGATAGATAGATAGATAGATAGATAGATAGATGGATGGATGGATGGATGGATGGATGGATGGATGGATGGATGGATGGACGGACAGAAAGATAGATAGATAGATAGATAGATAGATAGATAGATAGATAGATAGATAGATAGACAGACAGACAGACAGACAGATAGATAGATAGATGATGGATGGATGGACAGACAGACAGACAGAAAGAAAGAAAAAAGATAGATAGATAGATAGATAGATAGATAGATAGATAGATAGATACATAGATACATAGATACATAGATACATAGATAAATACATAGATACATAGATAGACAGGCAGGCAGGCAGGCAGACAGACAGACAGACAGACAGAAAGACAGATAGATAGATAGATAGATACATAGATTTGATAGATTTGTCCAAGGATCCAATGCCTGATTAGCTCCCTATAATACTAACACTCAGATTTCTAAATACCATAGATGGAAATATAAATATAAGCGCATAAGAAAGGGTTACTTGAGGTGTTGCTATTGTGAATGTATAAAGGACTACTTAACCACAAATATGAAAATAAAATGTTCATACTATATTGTTTCTTTATGGTATCAAAGCAGTTCTACTCTTACTATCTCATTACCAAGGGTTGCAAAGTTCTGGTAGTAAAATTACAGGAATATTTGGCTTCTCCACTGAAGAGAACTGTGTCACCAGCACCACCAGATTAAAAGAACAGGAGTACGTCTATAGGCCCTTATTTCACTAAATTCCGTGAGATCCTGTTGTGCTGATGGTATCCCTCACTTTCTGATCCACCTTCAGCTACTAGATATATTCTGGATTTGTTCTGGATAAAACCCATTTATTAAATACCTATGAAGTCAGTGTAAGTCTACTTTTTTCCTGCCTGCCTAAAAAAGAGTATTACTGTATATCTCAATATTGCTAGAGCCTAGTGTCCATATATGACCATGCCTATCCCCTCTCCTAGGTTTAGCATAATTCTGGATATTTTACCTAATTGATCACACAAAATATTGCCATTTCTATTTTTGACTGAAGCTATCACCACACAAAAATCTACTTGTCAATGTTCTTTCATATGTTTTCTTCCAATTCTGGGGAATCATAAAAACTGTTTGTTCAGCTAGACCTTCATACATGTTTGCATAATCTGTATGCAAATCTTGAAGCCAAACAAAACTCATGGATGTACTCACTTATAAGCAGATACTACCCCCACCCCCAAAAATGAGCTCAGAATACCCAAGAAACCATCCACAGAAAGTATGAAGCTCAATAAAAGAAAGACAAGAATTTGGATGCCTCAGTCTTTTTTAGAAGGGAGAACAAAACAGGGGAAGAAATACAAGGTCAAATAGAGGAGCAGGGATTGAAGAATAGATCTACAGAGACTGCTTCACCTGGAGAACCACAGCATATGAAGCCACCAAACCCAAGCTGATTCCAAGAATTGTTTACTAACAGGAACCAGACTGTCTCCTCAGAGGCTCTCTCAAAGTCATAAAGATACAGATGAGGATGCTTGCAGCTAAAAATCAAATTTAACACAGGGACCCAATAAAAGAGATAGAGAAAGGACTGAAATAGCTAAAAGATTTGCATCCTCGAGAGAAGAACAACATCGTCATCAGCCAAGGCACTAAGGTGGAGAGGGGCAATGGGAGAGGGAGCATCTTCATGTAATCATGTTGTTGGGGAGGGAGGGGAATGGAGGACAGATATAACATATGAAATGTAAATACAGCGAATATCCAATAAAAACTTTTAAAAAGGAACATCTCTTTTAAATAAAATACTCCTTTTAAAAATAGTGTAGATAGCTAAAAACTATTTCTCAACTGAGCAATACAGAATGAATGAAAAGCAACTAAAAAAAAAATCAACATCCCTATGCATCAGGGAAATGCAAATCAAAACAACCCTGAGATTCTACCTCACAGAAGCTAGAACATCTAAGATAAGGTGACAACAGGTACCAGTGTAGATGTGGAGAAAGAAGAACACTCCTCCCTTGCTGGTGGGATTGTAAGATGGTATAACCACTTTGGAAAGCAGTCTGTCTGTTCTTCAGAAAATTGGACATAGTACTACCTGAGGACCCAACTATAGCACTCCTGGGTACATACCCAAAAGATCCTTTAAGATATAACAAGGACCATGTTGATGGCAGCCTTATTTATAATAGTGAGAAGATGGCAAGAACCCAGATGTCTTCCAACAGAGGAATGGATACAGAAAATGTAGTACATTTAAACAATGGAGTACTACTCAGCTATTAAAAACAATGAGTTCATGAAATTCCTAGGCAAATGGATAGAACTTGAAGCTATCATCCTCATTGAGGTAACCCAGTCACAAAAGAACACACAGGGTATGCACTCACTGATAAATGGATAATCATCCCTAAAACACAGAATACCCAAGAAACAATTCACAAACCTTATGAAGCTCAAAAAGAATGAAGGCTAGAATGTGAATGCCTCAGTCCTTCTTAGAAGGAAGAACAAAACACTTGAAATTTGAAGTAATTTCACTAAAATCATGAACTAGACAAGCCTGCCCACTCTGCCCCTACCTACTCATTATAGCACTGAAAGTCCTAGTCAGAGCACTTAGACAACAAAAGGAAGTCAAAGAGATACAAATCAGAAAGGAAGAAGTCAAAATATCACTATTTGTAGATGATATGATAGTATAACATAAGTGATTCCCAAAATTCCACCTGAGAACTCCTACAGCTGATAAACAACTTCAGCAAGCAATAATATTCTTGGTGTTTTATAAACTGTAAGATAAATACGTACATATTTTATTCAATTATAAAAAAAACATTGTTAGTCTAAACCTTCACAAATAGAAAGGAAGGTGGCTTGTTCCCATCACAGTGAGAGTCTTGTGAACAGAAAGAATTTTACAAAGACCCAGAGTTAATCTCTTTGGTTTTGTTCATTCCTGGCTTGACACAGCTGAAAGCTAGCAGATGTCATCCTGTTTTAATACTTTCCACAAATACTTCCTTTGCTGGAGGCTCAACTGACAACCACTGTCAGTCCATTTATTTTCATGTCAGGTGGTGATGAGCAATTACTGATACATTAATCTGGTGTCACTGCCTCAGCCCAAGCCTTTCATTGAGTTTCAATAGCATGAGGTGAGCAAGATACATGACAGGTGTGATAAAGAAGAAACTGAAGGACTAGAACTCACTGAAGGAGACTTTAGCCTTTTTTTTTCATAATTTATTAGAATCATAAAAATATTAGCATTAGTAGATTTGATGTTTATTCTAACAGAAATATATTTGTGACAATGCAGGTTTTGTTGTTGTTGTTGCTTTTTTCTTAGAGATAGGCAAAGATACCTTTTCCTAATGAGAAACATTGTCAATTGACTTATAAATGCAGACAATCTACTTACAAAATCATGCTTTCTCCATTTTGTCGGCTATAGAAGTTCTTTTAGAAATAGAAACAAATATCATGCCCAGATATATAAAAATTCTCTTACCAAACCATGTGAGAAATAATATTTCCAATAATTTTTACTTTTCATTAGTTTCTTATAAATATGAACTGAAAATATTTAAAAATTGTCTGAAGCATAAAATGGTATCACCCATAACATTCTAATGTCATATTTACACATTATATTATAGTTAGCAGTTTATGAGATCAGATTTGTCCTAAGTACTTTTTAATTCTTTTACAACATAACATAAGTCACCAGAGAACTCAATGTGTTATATTGTTCATATAAAACAGCATTTGATATTAATATTGTCCTTTAAGATATAAATGATTTGATTTGTTAATGATAAAAATTATACTCATCGCTCAATTCTCCCTTATAATAGATAAATATATATGAAGAGACATGTTTTATTAAATACACATTATATTACATGTCATTTTGTTCTTGTCTCAGAAGTGGCAATGAAGAAATGATGGATAGAATTGCACTTACTCTAACACAAGATTGCAATAATCTTAAAATCATGCAAATTTGGCACATTTTCCTAAAACTTGCAAAACAAGTTTGAAAACAAAAATACTAATCTGCAAAAATTATACTAAAATTTTCTAGCTTTCTAGATGATGATCACAGCAATATATATTTTGAGACTATTTCCTTAAAAACAGCAAGCTGTGAAATCTATGAGCCATGCAATTGCAATTTGGTAATTTCTGGCATGACAAAAAGTGTATTATTAACAACTGTCCATAATGCATCTAAGGTTTCTAATTATTTTCAATATGAAATGTGTCTACAATTTACTTGATAATAATAAAAACAATGAGAAATATCTTACTTCAGTTATGTACATGTCTTAAGATCCACTGTGTGTTTACTCCAGTATCTTTAAATAAATATCTGTTTAAAGCATTTCCACTGGCCAGGGAAAGCTAAATTTTTGCTTGGCTAACATTTCCACAGACTTCTGACAGTTGCCAAACTTTGAGTTTCACTTACACAGCTGCATGAAGAAGGGCAGAGACATTTAAAATAATTACTTGCCACATGAGTGTGACTCAAGAGATTACAAACGCCTTTCTAGACTTCTAGATTTGTAATATGCATTTTGCTTATAGCTGAAAACACAGTCTTTGTGTCTTGCTTTAGTCCAACTTTAATGCATTAAAGGGAAAGTGTTCTTGTAAAATGTATATCTGGTCACAAAGAGTGTTTGTTTTGGGTTTTTTTTTTTTTTGGAGGAGGTGGTCTATTTTCTTTTCTGTTTTAAAGTAAAATGTACCTTAATCTGGTTTCAGGAAGAATCTTTCAAGCTGAAAGTTGGGAGGAACAAATTAGTAAATAACCAAGCCCACCACAGCTCCCAGGGACTAAAAACTAACCAATGATTTCTTATGGAGAGACCCATGGCCCATGCCCCAGGTGCATATGCAGCAGAGGATAGCATTCTCTGCCATCAATGAAAGGAGAGGCCTTTGGTCTAGTGAAGGTTTGTTTTCCCAGAGTAGGGGAACACCAAGGAACAGAGGTGGGAGAGAGTGGTTGGGAGAAGGAGCATCTTTATAAAGGCAATGGGAGGGAGAGGGAGAATAGGATTGGGGTAAAGGGGATAACACCTAAAATGTAAATGCAGAGAATATCCAAAAAAAGAGGAAGAAAATAAAAAAGAAAGCTTCTGAACCAGAATTGACGTTGTACCTAATGCTTTCCCTATGGACACCTGAGAGGTAGTGCTTCACTAAGTTTTTCAGTCATATGTGCTGACGGTCATGTGAAAGAACTAGAGCAAAAGTGTCTGCTCCATTACAACACTTCATTCTTCTGTATTTTCTGTATCAAGAAGTTTCTATTTGCTTAGGAGGGTTTTGAGCAGAAGGCCAAACCATTAAAGCATCACTTCTGGACCACATACAAGAACATGATCACAAACCACTGAGTAAAAACTGATCTTCAGAGATGACTGGATATATAGTGGTTTGACCATAAATTACTTCTTTAGTATACACTTGGAAAAAGCAGCATCTCACCAACAAGTGTCCAATCTTGAGCATTATTAGGTTCAGGCACAATATTTTTTAATTAATATAAATTTTAATGAGCCATACAAACTGTAAGATACAAAAGTACTTTTCAAGTTACATCAAAACTTAAAAACCCATTTATGAAGTGAAAAAATAAGCTCAGGCAAAATAATTAATGCAAACTGACTACTTCTCTGTCAATGGATTGTATTAATTTTCCTTCCTTCAGCTACTGAGGAAGCTGCTACTGACTGAAGTAATAATAGCTATTGTAATCTTAGCACATAGAGAATAAAATGGAATGTATCAAGCACTCAAATATGCAAGAAGCAAGAAAAAAAAGAAGTTTAGCAAATAGAATCTAACTCTTCACTAGCTACCAGGAGTTATTAGATTTAAGAGAAATATGGCATTTATAAGTGCTCATGCACAATATAATAAGTGGGAATGAATCCCTTAGTTTTAGGAATCATGAAGAAAGCCAAGACCTGATGTCTTCTGAAAAATTCATTTTTCATGTCCCTTCAGTGATGGAAAATTTAGAACAATTCAATGGCTTCTCAGTGAGATGTCTAGTAACTAAACACTCCAACTCCCATTCATCTCTTCTAATTCAGTCTTGAAGTCTTTCTACTGGTCAGTTTTTACTGTCCTATGATCAAAATATGGATTACCTTTAATATATCTGATACTCCTGGGCCAGGAACAGGGCCAGTCATAAATACCAATATTTAACTTCTTATTTTTTCCATCAGGAGAAAAGAATGTGATAGTTGACACATCCCTTTAATTACAGAAAAAGCATGATTTTCAATGCAATTTCGCAATGCCTCTTAACATCTCTCTATTTTAAGAAATGAAAAAAATGATTCTCTTAAATTTAGTAAAAGAAATATGCTCACATTCAGTCATTTGAGCGATGGATACTAATATAGAAATTAGTAATCTACTGATAAATTAATAAATTGATTCTTGAACTCAGTGAGGTGTGACTTGACTCACTAAGTATCTCAGGGCTAGGACCCATCAGTTGTAAGGAAGTGCATGTTTCCAGATGACTCCCCTAAATATAGTTTTGAACTGACACTGAAGCTCCAGCCAATGTCTTGACTGTGTCCTGGACCAGCATGATTTCAAACCCACCTGTGATTCACAATGGGACAGCACTTAGCTTTCCTCATAGTGAACAAACAATTCACGAAGAATCATAAAAGAATGCATAAAGTGAGAGCAGTATATTTTATATTCTCAAATATTTTCTCAAGCATGTGATCTTATCATAATATTGGATCAAAGTTCAGAAGTATAAAAATGAAGTTTAAGTATTAAAGAGACCACTAGGATAAAGTTCCTTACATATTATTCTTAGTCAGAGTATTAGATAACTAAAGAAGAGACCAGATGTCTATATATGCATACATAATGAATAAAGAGATATATGTTTAGGATAAATGCTATAAATAAAAATGTTTCAGGTAAGAGAAAGAGAGCACAGGGGTTTATGACTTTCACTACTCAATAGGAAACTGTAAACACAGTGAGGCAATGATAGGAAGTTCTGAAGTTAACCTAGGAAATGTTCTATGCCTCATGGCCCTGCTTTCTATGAACTAAGTCATTCCCTGGATGATATCTCTCATTAATCATGGCAAGTATCTGGCAAATGAGCCAATTTATGAACATGCTTACTGCCAGAAGATTAGATCCAAAGTTATATCTTCAAGTTTTAATGTTTTCTCCTTCTCATTCTAAACTTGCTATGTTTCTGCAGTATGTTTAAAACAATAATGCTGGACCATGAATTTTGTTATAATTCACTTCAGTGTTAAAGGTCACATCTACCAGAAAAATAAAAAGAATGGGAACACAAACACACACACACACACACACACACACACACACACACACACACACCACTATCACCATGACTGTAAACAACAACAACAAAATGACAATCAAGAATATTTGGATATTGTTATCTCTCTATATCAATGGTGTAAATATCCCAATAAAAAATACACAGACTAACAGAATGTATGTTAAACCAGGACCCATCCTTATGTTATATCCAAGAACCACTCCTAAATATTAAGTGTAGGGAGCCGTTTGTACTGCACCCAAACATGGCGCCGGCTTCCTGCCGAGAACTCAGCAAACAGAGCTGTTGCCCAGCCAAGAGACTTAATGGGCATGCACCACATAAGTCACAGCCCACTCTTGAGGCACGTGATTGAGCTACAGGAGGATGCACCAATCAGGTAGCAACACGAGTCTCCTAGGCATATATAGCAGTGCATTTCTCCCCCACGTGAGGAGAAGAGGAAGACAGTGGAGAGATTGCGGGAGACCCCACGTGGAGAGATGGCGGAGAGGTACCATGTGGAGAGGGACCTGATAGGAGAGATTGTGGGAGATCCCGCATGGACAGAGACTCGGTAAAAGAGATTGCAGAAGGGCCCGCGTGGACAGAGACTGGACAGAGAGATCGCTCGTGGGGGACTGCACGTGAGAGGTCGCCTAGACAGTAGAACCCGGTAGGGAGTCCCCGTCTCAGAGAGAAGTTTCCTGCTCAAGAAGCCCCCTGCTCAAAGTGCTGTACAATAAAGGTTATCCGCAGAAGAATCTGTTTGTTTGTTGCACTCCTGTTCCTAGCGGCGGGAAGTGTGGGCACGTGACAATTAAGGATAAATATTACCAGAGAGTGAGGGCTGGCAAAAGATATTCCAAGCAAATGAACAAAAGAACCAAGCTGGTGTAGCCATCTTAATATTCAACAAAATGTCTTTGGTTTCACACCAAAACTAATTTTAAAAAGATATGGAAAAATAGTACAAACTCATCAAAAAATTCACCAAGATACCATTCCTATCTTAACATTTATACCCCAAACTGAAAGGCATCCAAGTTTTTAAAGGAAACATTATTACAGCTGAAATCACATTAATTCCTAAACACTGATTGTGGAAGACTTCAATATTTCACTCCCCACAATAGGTAAGTTATTAAGAAAAATAATATTAAACAGAAAAATACAGGAGTTAATAGATGTTACAAATAAAATAGACCTTATGTATATATATAAACATCTTACCCAAACACAAAAGAATATATGTTCTTCTCAGTACCTCATTATTCTTTCTCTAGCGTTGATCATGTTCTCAGACATAAAGTAAGTCTTCAATGATAAATTGAAATAACTATTTTTATTCAGTTAGATTACTGCAGATTAAAGCTAGATATCAACAAAAACAGAAAAAAAAAATAGAAAGGTCATAAAATCCTGAAACTAAATAACTTTCCAGTCAATAAAATGGGGCTAATACAGAAATAAATTAATTTAAGGAAAAAACTTTTTGAGATTTCATCATACAACCTTAAGAAATGCTAAAATCAGTAACACAATTGACAACTCAGGTTGACAATAAATTGCTGTCTACAGACTGACATAGGTCCCATTGCCTAAGACAACGTCCACACAACACACTGAACATGGAGAAATCATACTGGTACCAACATAATGCCTTCAGCCATGAGTTTTCATGTCTTCATTTGGGAAGAAGGTACTATGCAGGCTACCAAAAGAGAGACAAGAACATCATCCCAGCCAAAAAAAGAAGGTTGGCCTACTATGTGTCCTGCAAATGTGGCAAATTACTTGTGGCAGTAGTGATTTGATGTCTTCTTATGCTTAAGGCCTACTTCAAGAGAAAGAACTGATACCCGACATTATAGAGTAACACAGAACTAGAAACAGATAAAACAGAAATGTAGTGTAAAACTGTACACCACTGGTTTAAAAAATATCAATAAAATGACTCCTGACAATATTTTACTACATGCATACACCAGTGCCTTATCCATTCACCATCAGAGAGGCTTTCTTTGCTAGCAGATGAAAACAGATGGAGTGTTTGGCCACCAGACATTAAGTGAAGAGTGGGTCTAAATGGGAGGTCTCTCCCCTCAGTGCTCAGGGAATCCCATGGAATAGAAGGTGAAAAGATTGTAAAAGTCAGAAGAGATGGAGGACATCAAAAGAGAAAGAACCTGAATATTCCATTGAGAGGAAACTCAAAATCATTCCAATTTGTTCTTACTACATTTCGCATCTTATGTAGAACTTTTAAGGTTATGAGCTAAATGTAGATTTCTACAACAATAAAAACTACTGCTTCATGTATCTGACTATCCTGTACTTTATGGCTAATATCTACCTACAAGTGAGTACATACTATGCATGTCATTTTAGGTCTGAGTTACTTCACTCAGGATGACACTGTCTAGTTCCAAGATGTCCTTAGTTTTGATAGCTAAGTAGAATATAATTGTGTAAAATAAACTGCCCTTTTACCTCCACTCTTTAGTTGAGGGACAGATGAGTTATTTTAAGAGTGCAAGCATATTGCAATTGAACACTTCAGTACAATTTCAGGGTCATGACCTACTTCAAGGTATTCAAAACTGAGTAATTTCTACTTATTTCCAGAAAATGTTTCTAAAATTCCTCCAGGTTAGAAATCCATTCCTTGATATATTTGATCATGATTTCTGTAAACATTTGTTGAGTACCAACTGACACACATTTAAAAAATGAAATTGGGAATATAAGCATGTCATCTTGCTATGAGTGAGCAGATTCCTAAAAGTTATTTACAAATTAATAATTACATTAAAACACCATGAAATCTCGAGTGGCATATATGACACTGTGTAGGTGGCTAGAAAATGACTGAAGCAATAAATCATTGTTTTTCATAGTCTGTAATCTATTATGGTATAAAATATGATATAATATACATGAATACTTTAAAAATGTTGACTGTAGTCTAGCTATTTATCTATTCATCTCGCATAGTTACCTTATCACATTAAAATGTATTTAAGAGTAATTTGGACAAAATCTCAGTATTTCTTCAAGATAAAGAGACGTCTTTGGCCTTTTTCAGCTGTGTACCATGACTCTTGAGTTTCTCTTTCCAGTGTGAAATGCTTTTAGATTTACTTACCTGCAGCCTCACTCATGGTATTTGACATCTTTTGTCCAGAGTATCACATTAGACTCTGCAGGAACTTTCTACTTATAAATTTTTTTTTCACCCCAGGGAAGCCAACATAGCACTGTGGGCCATAATTCTGAAAGAAACAAATTACATCATTTTCCAATTTAAAACTTTTTAAGAAGATAGATATTGTCGTGTGTTCTTGTAATCTCAGTCCTTCGGAAGCTAAGTTAGAGGGGCTGTAAATTTGTGACCAGCTTATCTGATAAAGGGATAACCTATCATTGCATCAAGAAATAATAATAATAATAATAATAATAATAATAATAATAATAATATAAGAAGAGGAAGAAGAAATAAAAACATTTAGCTGAAAACCATTATACAATTAACTAGCCAAGAACAAATAATGAAAAACACTCTTACTTTAACTAAGTGTAAACAATATTCAGCTTATCTTTTTATTTATCTATTCCAAAGTCATGAATGTATGTGTTTTGGCTACCTGTCAGATACTGACAATTTAAATAGAATATCAAGAATCTTTCTTGCAGGTATTCTTTGGTTGCTAAATTGAAACTATGTTTTCATCTTTATTCCTTATAATGGCCTTTGTCAGCCATTACTGATAGAATTCAGGGTGCAAACAATCCATCCAGTGTCATGTCAATTTACATTCTTCTTTTCTCTCATACTTTTTTATGATTCTGCAGATTTTTTTCTCTCGTTTTAGTTCTTGAGTTATCTGTATTCTTTCCCACTCCTTCTGGAATACAATATGTAAAAATATAATTGAAATACAACCGTTTTACTGTGCTTTAGGTTCATCTCATGAATTAGATATTGGGGGTGGGGCAATTTTACAGACTGATTAATGGACATCTTAAAGTCCCAGGCTGAATAACTAATCAGCAACAGAACCAGAATGCGAGAATTTAAACTCTCCCAGACAGAATTTCAGCACATCCTGTGCATCCTTGAGTGCACCATTCTCTGCGGCACTCACGGATTTCTGTTTTCCCAGGTTTCACAGGTAACTGTGGGAAGTCACTAGATGTCTTTAGTTTATTGGAGAAAACTGTTTCCACTACAATAAATAATGGTCAGCAAACAGAGACGGTTGTCTGTCCCTCACCCTATTAGAATGTTCCTCAAAGGCAGGCAGGTTTCCTCCCATATCTCTCAAATGCATGGAAACCTTATAGTCAATGGGCAGCCACTCATTTGTAGTTCTAGGTGTTTCCTCCTACTATGACTCATCCAGTCAGATTGTGTGTATCAACAGCGTCACATCCTGACCACACAGGGCTCTCACTCTTCCTGCTAGCATCCCCTCCATCAAGAAGCTATCAAAAAAAACTCCACAAGTAATGTGCTTTCAGTGAGCATATATCAACTGGCTGAAGGGAAATTGTAAGTTTTCAAAAGAGATTTGTACACCATCCTATGATAAATACAAATGAACTTTCTGTCTTTGCCTTCAAAAATAGCACATTGTTGTGAAAAGACACAAAAGAAATAGAGAAATGGGGTCTGACACTTTTCATAGAAACTCTAAATTCCAGTGTGTGCATAAGCTTCTAGATAGAAGTGTCCCTTTTGAATTCAAGATTTTAGTCTGACTTTGTTATTCTGTATTTTGTCATGTAGTGGAGGTTTTAATTTCATTATTTAATTTACTTGGTTGCAATAGCAATAAAATGTGCATATCTAAAAAAGATTACGCTGAAGTGAAGGATGTCTTAGAAAGCAATGATTTGATTTTATACACCAGAACTGACTTCTTGAAAGAAATTCATCAAATTGTACTTTAACTTTTATAAGAGGTTTTGTTTGAAAGGAATTAATTTCATCAATGCTTAAAATGTTAATCCTTATTGAAATCTGTCTATTGCTTCTACTGTTGCTTCTGATAGAGTCTTGTTAGTGATAGATAATGTGCTGTATTTGTACTGTTTGATGTTTAGCTACAAAGTACACTGGGCTATTAGTATATCAGATGAGACCAATGTGACAAATAATGCTACTTAGTCTAATTGTGTTACTTTGTATTTTTATTTCTGTGTAATACCTTATGTGTACTACTTGAAAAAAAGTTGATATAAAGCACAGATGTGATCCATATTTTAAATCAGCATTGGAAGGCAGAGATAATTGATTCCTGTGAATCTGGAGGACAGCCTAGTCTCCATAGAAATTATTAGCCAGCCATGTTCAGCTCTTGTGGAAATGTATCAAAACATACAAAAGGCTGGATATGATAAACTCATTGCCAACATTAATAGTTTTCTTAACAAATGAATCATATTTCATATGTGTCTTATCACATTTTATTCTTCACTCCCAACTAAAGGATATTATGGTTGTTTATATTTCCTGGTTATTATTCTATATGGAGAAAATAAAATGGAAGCGATCTCATTACAATCAGGAACCAGAGAGACCTGTACAATATCCCAACTCTTTTTCAATATTATCTTCAAAGCAATCTCCAATAAGGCAATGCAACATAATTAAAGACAAAAAGTCAAATTCTTTATATTTTTGGATATTGTGAGATATATTTATAGTTATTATACATTATGCAAAGGACATACCAGACATTATACCAGAAAACTTCTGGAAAAGGTAGCCAATTTTGGCAAAGTGGAAAACACAAAATAAAATACAAAACCGATATACTACTAACAAAGGGCAGGTGGAAGAATGAAAGGAAAGAAGGAAGCAAGGAAGGAAGGAAGCAAGGAAACAAGGAAGGAAAGAGACCTCTAAGAGTAGTGCTGACAAAAATATGAAGAAATAGAAATTCTCATTCATTGTAGGTATGTTTACAAACTGGTATAGCCATTATGGAAATCAGCATGATGAATTCTCAAAATCTTAAAATAAATATGACCCTTTTACATCACTTTTTGGCATATGTCTTAAGAACCAGACATCTTATACCACAGATATTTGCTCAGCAATGTTCTTTACCACTATATTCACAATAGCTAAAATATGGAAACAAAGGTTCTTTAATATTATAATAGATAATGAAAATGTGGCACTGATATACGATTGAAAACTTTCCAATTGTAAATATAAATAAATCATAAATTTTCAGGCAAATGGATGGTGTTAGGTATTCAGGGTACAATTTTAATTGTGTGATATATCATCACATCCCTACTAGAAAAGCCAAATTAAAACACACCTACAATAAAAAGGTATTGAAGAGAATGTGGAGCCAATGGATCTCCAACACAGCTTAGTAGGGAAAGAAACATGAAATCCACTCTGGAAACTTTATTCTTTCTTCCACATGAGTCACTTAATACATATCCTGGTCATTAGTCTAGAAAGCAAATATGAGAACCTATAAATAAATATTTAAAGTACATTATTCCTAACAATCAAACACTAAAACCCACATAAATGTCTATTAATTGGTGGTGAGCAAACAAATTGGTGTCTTCATTCAATGAACACATATATATGTGAGTGTGTGCATATTTATATATATATATTTTTTTGTATGTGTATAATGCATGTGTATATATACATATATTAAATATTATATATATTATAATACATATGTATTAAACATATAAAAATACTTAAATGAGTGAGGTAACTCAAATCCAGAAAGACAAATGGCATATGTTCTCTGTTATCTGTGGTTCCTTTCTACAAGTAGTCAAATGTTAGTATCTTACCTGACAGAACTGCAGAAATCAAGAAAGTAAAAAGGGACTATTGTGGTGTAGCAATCCCTCTAGAGAGAGAGTAACAGGATACAGGTTATAAGAAAGTGAAAATGAGAAAAATTTTGGAGAGGCTTTGAGAAGAGAGAGGTAAAACAAAGAAAAGTGTGGGAAGAGAGACAAATAACACAAATGTTTAATAAAGTCTTAAGAAGTTATATTGTTGCAACAAGACTCAGCCCATCTGCCACCTGGACCAGCAGTTCCCAAAGGTGAAGTCCTAGTGAGAAGGAGATCTGAGCAGCCAGGGGATAGAGAGATCTCTGTTGAGTGCGCAAGGAAATCGCGCCCCTGCCCTGCCTGACCCAGGGACCAGGAACCTAGCATTGGGACCTGTGTTCCCACCTGGCAGCTTTGGGGCACAGAACAGGGCTCTGACCATCTGCCACCTGGACCAGTGAAGATCCAGGGACACAGACCAGGTACAAGGGAAAGGCAAGAACATATCACTGACAACAAGATGCAAAGAGGAAAGCAAAAGAGCATATACCAAGAAAACCAGGCAACACCAGTACCCAGCTGTCCCATCACAGCAAACAGTGGAATGCCAAACACTCCAAAAAAAGGAGACGCAGACTTGAAATCATACCTCAAGACAATGATTGAGATCCTTAAACAGGAACTGGAAAGAAAGCAAAAAGAATCCAGAACACAATGAGAAGACCAAACCTAAGGATAATAGGAATAGAAGAGGGAGAAGAATATCAATTAAGAGGCACAGTAAATATCTTCAACAAAATTGTAGAAGAAAACTTCCCTACCCTTAAGAATGAGATGACCACGAGTATAAAAGAAGCCTTCAGAACTCCAAATAGGTTGGACCAGAAAAGAAATTCCTCCCGACACATAATAGTCAAAACACCAATTGCCCAAAGCAAAGAAAGAATACTAAAAGCAGTAAGGGAAAAAGGTCAGGTAACATAAAAAGGCAAACCAATCAGAATCACACCGAATTTCTCCACAGAGACTATGAAAGCTAGAAGAGCCTGGACAGACATCATGCAGACCCTAAGAGAGCACAAATGCCAGCCAAAGCTGCTATACCCAGCAAAACTATCAATCACCATAGATGAAGAGATGAAGATATTTCAAGATAAATCTAAGTTTACACAATATCTGACCACAAACCCAGCACTACAACAAATAACAGGTAGAAAAACCAATACAATGAGGGGAACTACATCCTAGTAAAAATAAGAAAACTCCTAAGCAGGAAAACCAAAATAAGATAGAGACACAGACACAACTCAATCTACAAAAGCAATAATAGCAGGAAACAGAAACCACTATTCCTTGATATCTATTAACATAAATGGACTCAACTCTCCAATAAAGAGACATAGGCCATCAGACTGGATACATAAACAAAATCCAGCATTTTGCTGCATACAGGAAACTCATCTCAGAGACAAAGACAGACACTATCTCAGAGTAAAAGGGTGGGAAAAAAACTTCCAAGCAAACAGCCCCAAAAAGCAAGCTGGAGAAACTATTCTAATATCGAATAAAGAGAATTTCCAACCAAAAGTTATAAAAAAAAAAAATAAGGAAGGATACTTTTTACTCATTACAGGGGAAATCTGTAAGGAGGAACTCTCAGTCCTTAATCTATATGTTCCAAATACAAAAGTACCCACATTCATAAAAGAAAACTTATTAAAACTCAAAAAATGCATTTCATCACACACAATAATAGTGGGAGTTTTAATACCCCACTCTCACCAAAGGACAGATCACGAATACAGAAACTGAACAAGGACACTGTAAAACTAGCAGAGACTATGAACCAATTGGAATTAATAGAAAACTAAAGAACATATCATGCTAAAGTAAAAGAATACACCTTCTTCTCAGCACCCCATGGCACCTTCTCGAAATTTGACCACAAAATTGGACACAGAACGAACCTCAATCGATAAAAGAAGATTGAAGTACTCCCAAGCATTCTCTCAGATCACCATGATCTAAGGCTGGTCTTTAACAACAACAAAGACAACAAAAAGCCCACATACACATGGAAACTAAACAATGCTCTGGTTAAACGGTAGCAGGGTCAAAGAAGAAATAAAGAAAGAAATTAAGGATATTCTAGAATTCAACGAAAACAAAAGCACAACATACCCAAACCTATAGGATGCAATAAAAGCAGTACTGATAGGAAAACTCATTGCCATGAGCGCTTCCAGAAAGAAACTGGAGAGAGCATACATCAGCAACCTGACAGCACAGCTAAAAGCTCTAGAACAAAAATAAAGCAGACACACCCAAGAAGAGTACAGGGCAGGAAATAATTAAAACTAAGGAAGAAATAAACAAATAGAGACAAAAAGAACCGTCGAAAGAATCAACAAAATCAGGAGCTGGTTCTTTGATAAAATCAACAAGATTGATAAAACGCTAGCCAGACTAACCAGAGGGCAAAGAGATAGGATAGAGAATAACGAAATCAGAAAAGAAATTGGAGATATAACAACTGAAACTACAAAAGTTCAAGAAATCATCAGATGCTACTACAAAAGCCTATACTCCACAAAGTTGGAAAATCTGGATGAAATAGATGAATTCCTAGACAGATACAAGATCCTAAAGTTAAAGGAGGACCAGGCAAACCATCTAAATAATCCCATAACACCTAAAGAAATAGAAGAAGTCATCAAAAGCCTACCAACCAAAAAAAAAGCCCAGGCCCAGACAGGTTCAGTGCAGAATTTTATCAGACATTTATTGAGGACATAACACCAGTACTCTCCAAACTATCCCACAAGATAGAATCAGATGGAATACTACCTAACTCATTTTTTGAGGCTACAATAAACATCATTCCCAAAGCACACAAAAACCCTACAAGGAAGGAGAACTTCAGACCAATCTCACTTATGAACATTGATGCAAAAATACTCAAAAAAATCCTCGCAAACAGAAACCAAGAACACATCAAAAGGATAATTCACCATGACCACCTAGGCTTCATTCCTGGGATGCAGGGATGGTTTAATATAAGGAAATCCATCAATGTAATCCACCATATAAACAAACTCAAAGAACAAAATCAGGTGGTCATCTCACTAGATGCTGAGAAAGCATTTGACAAAATTCAAAACCCTTTCATGTTAAAAGTCCTGGAAAAAACAGGAATCCAAGGTCCATACCTAAACATAATAAAAGCAATATACAGCAAACCAACAGCCAACCTCAAACTTAACGTTGAGAAACTTGAAGCTATTTCACTAAAATCAGAGACTCGACAATGCTGCCCACTCTCGTTCTACCTATTCAATATAGTACTGGAAGTCCTGGATGGAGCAATTAGAAATCAAAAAGAGATCATGGGGATACAAATCAGAAAGGAAGAAGTAAAAACATCACTCTTTGCAGATGACATTATAGAGTACATAAGTGGCCCTAAAAATTCCACCAGAGAACTCCTACAGCTGATAAACAAGTTCAGCAAACTGGCTGGATACAAAATTAACTCAAACAAATCAGTAGCCTTCCTATACTCAAAGGACAAACATGGAGAAAGAAATTAGAGAAAAGATACCCTTCACAATAGTCACAAAAACTATGAAATACCTTGGTGTGACTCTAACTAATCAAGTGAAGGACCTGTATGACAAGAACTTCAAACCTCTAAAGAAGAAATAGAGGAAGATATGAGAAAAAGGAACGATCTCCCATGCTCATGGATTGAAAGAATCAACATTTTAAAAATGGCTATCCTACCAAAAGCAATCTACAGATTCAATGCAATCCCCATCAAAATCCAAAACCAGTTCTTCATTGAGTTGGAAAGATCTATGTGCAATTTCATCTGGAATAACAAAAGACCTAGAATAGCAAAATCCATCCTCAACAACAAGAAAACATCTGCGGAAATCACTATCCCTGACCTCAAGCTATATTACAAGGCAATTGTGCTGAAAACTGCATGGTACTGGTACAGAAATAGGCATGTGGATCAATGGAATAGAATAGCAGATCCAGAAATGAGCCCTCATGTATATGGTCACCTAATTTTCGACAAAGAAGCTGTAAACATTCAATGAAAAAAGGACAGCCTATTCCAAAAATGGTGCTGGTCCAACTGGCACTCAGCATGCAAAAGAATGAAAATAGACCCTTTTTTATCTCCTTGTACAAAGCTCAAGTGTAAGTGGATCAAAGATCTCCACATTAAACCAGTTACACTGAAGCTATTAGTTGAGAAAGTAAGAAAAATCTTAGAACATATAGGCACAGGAGAAAATTTTCTGAACAAAGCACCAATGGCCCAAGCTCTAAGGTCAAAGATTAACAAATGGGACTTAATGAGATTGCAAAGTTTCTGTAAGGCTAAGAACATTTTCAAGAAAACAAAACGGCAACCAACAGAATGGGAAAAGATCTTTACCAACTCCACATCAGATAGAGGGCTAATATCGAACTCAAAAACTTGGCACCAGAGAATCAAACAACCCTATTAAAAATTGGGGTACAGAGCTAAACAAAACGTTCTCAACTGAGGAACACTGAATGGCTTAGAAACATCTAAGGAAGTGCTCAACATCTTTAGCCATCAGGGAAATGCAAATCTAAACAATCCTGAGATTCCACCTCACACCTGTCAGATTGGCCAAGATCCAAAACTCAGTTGACAGCAGATGCTGGAGAGGTTGCTGAGAAAGACTATCACTTCTCCATTGTTGGTGGGGTTGTAAACTGATACAACCACTCTGGCAATCAGTCTGGCAATTCCAGAAAATTGGACATAGTACTACCTGAAGATCCAGCTATTCCACTTCTGGGCATATACCCCAGAGACACTCCAATATACAACAAAGATAAATGCACCACAATGTTCATAGCAGCTCTATTTATAATAGCCAGAAGCTGGAAAGTACCCAGATGTCCTTCCGTAGATGAATGGATACAAAAATTGTGGTACATTTACACAATGGAGTACTACTCAGCCGTCAGAAACAATGACATAACCAATTTTTTAAGAAAATTGTTGCATCTAGAGAATATCATCCTGAGTGAGATAACCCAGTCACAAAAGAACACACATAATATGAAGTCACTGATAGTGAGATGCTAACTCCAGAGGCTTGGACTGCCCCAGAAACAACTCACAGACTGTGTGAAGTTCAAGAAAAAAAGCAAATAAAACAAAGCAACAACAACAACAACAAAAAAAAAAATTCATGCTCAATCCTTACACACCAAGAAAACTTTGACTAGTTCCAGGTTACATCTTGTTTTACATTTACTTTTTGCTCATTGTAACTAGTAAGACCCTAATGCAGAGTATCAAACCTTAAAAAAAGGAAAAAAATAGCCAAGCACTGACACAATTGCATTTGTATACATTTATGCAAAAATGTTTAAAATTTTTTTCTTTTACCTTTGTTTTTTAAAATAAAGTTTAAAAAAATAAACAGAAAATTTAAACAAAATAAGACATTATATTGTTTTGTTTTTACCTAAAATTATATATGATTCATAAAGCATATGCATATATACTTTTATAGGAGGTTATGCCAGTTAGGATGGCAATGATTCTCAAAACTCATAGACTGTTTAAGAAAATCCCTAGTATAAGTCACGAGAAACTCAGTTTCAAGTTTTTGGGCAACAGAGTATTAGACACTTCCCTACATTTATATAGGATATTTCAATTGATTCTGTTTGCCTTCTAGAACTTTAAGCTAAAGCTGGGTTCTGAAAGCAAAACACATTTTAAACAAAGGACTCAGAGCATTCAATCTGTATCTAAATCCATGTTCTAGACTGCATAGTACCAGAAAATGTCATGCAAGCATCCATTGAAAGAAAAATGTCAACCAGTCAATTGTCCATGGAGCTGTAATGTTTATGACCTGCAATGATCTACATGGTCAGATATTCATTAAGATACAATAATATCAGGCACCTAACTTCAACTGATACATAAAATTCCTACACCTAATGTTCAGGAAACACTTCATATGAGGGGACATAGGACTTGAGAGCTAGAGCACAAGGCAGGGAGCCACAATATTGATGCTCCTAGATACAACAGGGAAGCTAAACTCACGAAATCTCAACAATATGTCTGTCTAAGGAAGTCATAAATATGTCAATAACTGTTTATATAGCATGTCAATGTGTGTAGGGAATCTTCTCATGACTAACACATAAAGAGCTACAGACTATTAAAGAGCACTGAAAGGAAGAACTAGACTTCCCCAGGATGAGGCCCCTAAATCCAGTAACACATATCACAGAATGATTAAGTTTTCAACCTCATAGGGGTGAGTAATCTTAACTCATGTAAATGTTTAGATATAAACAATATATAAAACATAACAAATCATGTTGTCTTAAAATCTCTCTGGCCTAGACACATTGGGATATTAGTTTTCAACCAGAGAAACTAAAATCATAACAGATAAGAATGTAAATCTATTATATATTTTTCTTAAGTGCTTCCATTTCATTCATTTCTATGTATGTTAGTTATCAGAATGAATTGAGATAGGTATACTTAATAAGTAATTTATATTGAGCTATAGAAAACATAAAACAGTCAGAACTAATGTGTCTCTAATTTTTTCATCAATTCACAAGGCACACTGTTATATTATTATTCATTTTCTATAAATGTGCCCCATTCATCCACAGCACACATCAATGTAAGAACATATCAGTTTTCCCATCTTGCCAATTCCTCTTTTCTCCAAGCACTGAAGTTGTTTCCTATCAGCTTTACAACACATGCTGGTACAGGAGATTCTGGTGCATATGATCTTACACTGGCTTAAATGAACTTTCTAATGTAAGTGTTCTCAGTGAAAGACTTCCAATAATTCCTCAGGAGATGGATAAATTTGGGTTTAATGACCTAGCTCATCAAGGAAGATGTTATGTCATAGAGAAATCTAAGGACAAATCTGGTATTGGAGAGTACTAATTTAGTGAAATCTACTTAGGTTACAGTCTGTTATAAAGTGTTGAAAGGAATGAAGTTTTGCTATAGTTTGAGGACTTAATAATTATCCATGAGATATACAGAGATAAAGAGAAGTAGAGCAGAGCTAAGAATTTATTAAAACATAGCCTCATGGTCTTATGAGCTGGAGATGGTCTAGGCTTGTCATTTAAAAAAAAAAAGATTTCTCTGTTTGTCCTGTAATTGAACTCAGGTCCTCTCAAATGCCAGGCAAGCACTCTAGCTCTGAGCCACATTTCCAGGCTGGTGTTCATATGTTTTGACTCTGCTTAGGTGCTGTCATAGAGCTGAGGCATATTGGTTTAGAAAACTAGGATACAACTTGCACAGGCTATGCCCTTAATAATGCATAAAGCAAAGGATTTAAAATCTGGAGCCCCTCACCTTCCTCAGATATGATATACAGGATTTAATACAGGAAAGTAAGTCACTGCTCTCAGCAGCCCATTGGTAACAATCTGTTTCTAATCAATCATTTTTAAGAACACATCCTGTAACCTTGAGAGATGAGCTGATTTGGTCTGAACTGCTTTGGATTGTATGCCCTATAAGGTAACACATGTCCCCAATGTGAACTTTTAGAGATAATCCCCCACTCAACATTATAATGGTAATAATTCATAATTCAGGATATATACTATTAAAATCAGATGCTTGATGGGAAAGAATATGTAGGTAGCAAAGAGTCACATAATAGGGCTTTCTCAAAGCAGAGATCCATGATGCTACCTATGCCTCTTAGCAACAATCTCCTACTCTCAGACTACATAAAAAAAGCTGTAAACTATAATTCTAGCCCCTGGGTGGCCCTTATTCATGTGGCCTGCTGTCAATCTTAACAGAGCATTTCAATATATTCTATCACTTGCTTTGAATCATTCCCTTGTTATTTTTAAATTTGTTTAAGTTTTCCTTCATTATTTAATAAGAGGCCAAGAACCTGGAAAATTCTCAGGCATCTAGCGTTGGTATCAAAGTAATCATATTTACTATAGTGTTACATGAAACAATCTATATGTCAAGAAGAGAACACAGGGAGTAGTGGATAGGAAAACATACCGTTAGCTAAACAGTAACTAGAGGAAGCCTTTAGAAAAATGTTTACTATGGTTTGGTCACCTAAATTGATTAGGTCATCCATAAAGTTTTCAGTCACACAGAGAATTCCCTAGAAAGCTTACTCTTGCTTACTCTTCAATAATACTTCTTTTTAAAAATATTTTGGATTTTTATTTGTTTATGTGCATAAAACACATGAGTATTAATATTCATTTAAGAATATATACTAGGGTTGTCCTATATTTTACCATTATGATGAGTAATGTGACATAAAGGAATAAAGAAAAATTTGATGAACAATATTTTGACATCTAGTGGTTTTGTTTGCCTTTCAACAGGGAACAAAACACTAAACTAACTTTGGGGGAAGGAAAGCATTTATATTAGCTCGCAAGTTATAATAACTGTATTGGTTATGGTACTTCAGAGTAACAGAACATACCAATGAATATATATATATATATATGTTATGCATTATGTGTAATGTGTTACACATTACGTGTTATGTGTTGCATGTTACATGTTACATGTTACACATTACATGTTACACATTATGTTATACATTATATGTTATACATTACGTGTTACACATTATATGTTATACGTTATATGTTATACATTATATGTTATATATTTATTATAAAATATTTATGTTAATATGCTAATATACTACATATTAATATATGATATATATATGATTTGTTGACATGACTTATGAGCTGTTGTCTAGCTGATATTCAATAGCTATCTGTGATTGGAAAGTTCAAGAATACAGTAATTGCTTAGTCCACAAGGCTGGATGTCTCAGCTGGTCTTCAGTATATCCTGAAATCCCCAAGATATAGGTGCCAATGCCGTAAAGGAATGTGCTAAGAAGCAAGCAAAAAGAGTTTTCTTCTTCATCCTTGTATAGACTTTCAAAAGAAGGTATGGCACCCAGATTAAAGATATATCTCCTCATCTCAAGATTTGGATAAAAATGTTTGCCTTCCTACCTCAAAGACCTGGACTAAATGTGGATATACTCACTTTGAATTAAAAAAAAAAACTCTCAGTATGTGTCCTTATTTCTGTATGTCATTTACTCCATATGTACTCATATGGATGGAACTAGAGAATATCATCCTGAGTGAGGTAACCAATCACAAAAGAACAGACATAATATGCAGTCACTGATAATTGGATACTAGCTCCAGAAAGCTCTGAATACCCAAGAAACAACTCACAGACCATATGAAGCTCAAAAAGAAGAAAGGCCAAAACGTGGAAGCAACCCTCTCAGAGTGTGGTACACCAGGACTTTAAATCAATAATAATTCAAGAGCTAATAATGCAGCCTTGTGGCAATGCTTGATATTTAAAAATCATTATGTTTAATCTTTACCCACCAAGAAAACTTTAACTATTTCCATGTTATGTTTTGTTTTACATGTACTTTATGCTCATTGTAACTAGTAAGTTTTCAATGCATAATATCAAACCTTTAGAAACATCAAGTACTGAAAAAATATATTCATATAGTTTTATGCAAAAATGCTTTTAAAATCTGTACATTTATCTCTGTTTTTAAAGTTGTTTAATTTAAAAAAATGAAAAGAAAACAGATTTGCATCCACACAAAAACCAACCTAGTCCATACCCTAAGGAAAGACCCAAGCAAGCTGGATTTCCAGTGATGATGAGAAACTGCATAAACCAGCAAACAACACATATTTTGTATTTAATTCACATAAAGGGATACGAATAATGAGCTAAGTGCTAAGGACCCATAGTGAGCTGTGTAGGAGAGGAGATTGACCATTGAAGCTTCACACGAGAAGGAATAACCTGGGCAACAATTTGTGAATCAGCTGCGTTATAACTTTCATACTCATTTACACACTATGATGTCATATGATGTAAATGTGTATTTATACAATGAAATATTATTCAGCCTAAAGAGGAATGTAATTATATTCTTTGCAGGATGATAGGTAGAACTTGCGGTCATCATGTTAAGTGAAATAACCCATAATCAGAAGGCAAATATCTTGTGCTTTTTTTCTCACAGCACAATCTAAATTTTAAAAACCAAAACTTGCAAGTAGAAGGGGGCTATTTAAGGAAAGGATGAAGACCATCAGAAAGATGAGAAATAGAAGAGAAAAACAAGAAGTCTGAAAATGATCAAAGTGACCTATAGACATGTAAGAAAACACAACAAAAATGTTTTGATAATTTAACATGGGCCAGTTAAAGAATGAAGCTAGGTATATTCAGAGGCATAACAAAATTGAGTAACTTAAGCCTCAAGTATTAAATATTAAATTGTGAAGCCTACCCTAACCAAACTATTAACGGTGTCTGAATACCTGGTTGAGGTTTACCCTCCTAAAGCCTGCTGTAGCTGGTGATATATGTGAGAAACATTTTGAAAAACAGTGGCAGGTCTTCAAACATTGTAACTGCATTTATCTCTTTTTTGGCAACATAACATTAATAATTTTTCAACCATATGAGACAGATTTTTCTATTGTTGTTTGTTTTCAAATCTTCAAAGGAAGAATGTTTTCCCTTTTATATTTGACTCATAACTTATTTTCAAATTACATCAGTAATAACGTTCTCTGGCTATGGCTAAAAGTTGAATCCCATATATGAATCTTCCAGCAGTGATGGAAAATGAGACACTCTTTCACCTATCTGATGTTCTATAGTGCTTTTCTTTGGGACAAACACAATAGATGTTCTTTTGTTATCAAGCCAGCAAGTTTGTTTTTTAATTTGATTTTTTTCTATTGAACATCTTTTACCAGTACCATTTAACTTTAAAAGATAGTTATTAACACTGAAAAGTGCAAAATACACTGTAAATCCTAAATGAAATGTAACCTGTGTTCTCATTACAGTAAACATAAGAAATATGTTACCGCCTTTATAACCTTTGTCTCCCTTCTCCATGTAGCATCATTTCATGATGCTTTGTAAATACACTGCTACAAATGATCTTTGAACTACTTATAAGGTTATTGCAATTTCAAAAATCTTTACAAAATCTTTTCTTTTTTAAACTAATGTCACCTATGTTCTTAAGAGTCCCTATAAGAAAACAACATAAGCTTCAAATTATCAGGCCCTGAAAATATCAGATGGTCTTAGAAAAATAATTGTCTATCTATAATTTAATAAGAAATAAGTTTTTTATCCACACTGGTAAATATGCCAATTTATATTAGAACCCTGTAGAGACTCTGTTTCATCCAGAAGAATGTCTAGAGAAAGTGCCTTCCTAACCTGCAACCAAATGTCATCACTAACAATAAACTTTGGAAAACAAGCACCCATTACTGAAAGCAGTTTTCTTAAGATTTTAGGACTATTTTTAAAATATGCTTTAAATAAGTTCTTTTTATTAGGACAATAAGTTGACTTGAAATTCGCAGAGAGCTGAGGTACAGGAGCAGGTTTGGCTGTGCACAGGTGCCAGAAATCAGGATGGCAGTGTGCTACTGTGATGTTCTGCTTCACTGAAAAGGAAAAAAAGCTCCCTAAAGCTGTTAATGTTGCTTCATTATCAGTGATAAGCAGATTCCATTGTCTTTGTTATATTACTAGTATGAAAACTAATTTACTGAAAATAGTCAGAAGAAAAGGCTGACTTCATTATCTGCTATCTCAGGTACAGGCAAAAGAACACATGCATCATTCTTACCCTCTGCTCTACAGTGACAGACACGGTAATTCATTTTATATGGAGGAAATGTTGACATGCTCCTGTTTGCTGTGATCAGCCTGCTCACAATTTCTTACTGTCCTAGAAGTATTGGATATTACACTTATCCCCATGACCACAAGTCCTGCTATGTAATAATCAATCAATATTAAGTAAACTTGCATAATCTTTGCAAAATTTTTTGCTCACAAAATATACTGAGACAGAAAGTCCATTTATTCTTTGTTCCTAAATGTCATATTCTTTATCAGCATAACAAGTTGAGGGAAAGTATTCCTACAATAATTTTCTCCAAGCTATAAAACACATGTTAATGGTAACATGCCAGATGATTACAGCAATATAAACCCCAAATCTTTACATTTTGTAACCAAATAATATTGTCTTTATTATATCATAATTATAGTATAATGTTGGTATATATCTATATATGTATGTATATATGGTATGTCTATGTGTATTTTTAGTGTGAATGTATATATGTATGTATATGTATAAACATACTTATATTTATTAAAATGCATAGATTTATTAAAGTGATCTTTAGTTAAATAATAGATCTGCTTATAATCATTTAGAAATATTTGTAGCAGCAGATGGAAGAATGTAACAAAGATTTTAAACCATTATTAGCCACTTCATACTATGTTTAGCCTTTTTATAATGTGAACCGAAAAACCAATATCACTAAACAATTCATTTCCTAGCCCTTTGGTCCTCTTTCCTTTCTCCTCATACCCCACATACCTAATCTTCACATTTTATCTTCTGCCACTCTATGCCACCCAGGTCAGCCCCTCCCTCTGCCTCCCATGATCAATTTTTTACCTTTCAAAGTAGGAATGAAAGGATCACCCAGAATTCTTTCTACTTCCATCCATTTTTCTACAAAAGTCATGGTGTCCTCATTTCAAATAGCTGATAGTATTCCATGTTGTAAACAAACCACATTTTCTTCATCCATTCTTTAGTTGAGGGACATCTAGGTTCTTTCCAGCTTCTGGCAATTATGAATAAAGAAACTATAAACATAGTAGAACAGATATCCTTGTGAACAGTGGAACAATTTTGCAGTATATGTGCAGGAGTGGTATAGCTGTGTCTTCAGGTAGAACTATTTCCAGTTTTCTATGGAATTGCCAGATTGACTTCCAGAGTTGATACCGGTTTGCAATCTTATCAGCAATAGAGAAGTGTTCCTGTTTCTACACATCCTCCCCAGCAACTGTTGTCACTTGAATTTTTTATTCTTAGCCATTCTGACTGCTGTAAGTTCAAATCTTACATTTTGATTTGTACCAGGAGAATGAATAGAAGTATGCAGCTGCAGTGGTTGGGGAGGAAATCTCTAGAAATTTCTGGAGAACTGGAATATGAGAGGCTCCCAAGATTCAAGAGGGATGATCTTAGCTGAAATGCCCAACAGTAGGGAGATGGAACCTGAAAGAAAACCTCTGGGAGCTCTAGATAGGGCTCCCAGTCAGAGGGATGGTGTATTCAAAATACCATTAATTTTTTTTTACCCCATTTTTTTTCTGTATGAAAGAACTGCAGGAACAAAACTGGAGCAGAGACTGAAGGTAAGGCCTTCCAATGACTAGCCCAATTTGAGACCTATCCCATGGATGGTCACCAAACTCTGACACTATTACTGATGTCGTGTTGTGCTTAGAGACAGGAGCTGTATGGCTGTTCTCAGAGAGTCTCCTACCATCAGCTGACTGAGACAGCTGCAGCCAATCATTGGAGTAAGGAAAAGGTTTGAAGGAGCTGAAGGGGATTGCAACCCCAAAGGATTTTTTTTTTTTTTTTTTTTTTTTTTTTTTGGAGCTTCCTGAGACTAAGCCACAAATCATATACCATACATAGGCTGATCTGTGGACCCTGAAACATATGTAGCAGATAACTTCCTTCCTGTAGAGACTTGATGCCCCATGGAAGGGGAATTCTAGGGCTTGGGGATTGAGGTGTTAGGGTGAGAGTATCCTCACTGAGGCACAGGGGAAAGGGAGGGGTGATAAAGAATTCTGGGAGGAGGAATAAAGAAGGGAACAACAGTTTGAATGTAAATAAATACAATACTTATTTTACATATGCTGACCTAATGGTGGCTTAATCTCTGGGAGCTCCCTGGGGACCAGGTAAGTTGCAACTGCTGCTGGAAACAGGCTGAGAAAGAAATTAGGATAACAACACCCTTCATAATAACCACAGATACTATAAAATTCTTTGTGTAACTTTTATCAAGCCAGTGAAAGATCTGTATACCAAGAACTTCAAATCCACGAGGAAATAAATCAAAAGAGACCTCAGAAGATGAAAAGTGCTCCCATCCTCATGGATCAGTAGGATTAAATTAGTGAACATGGTCATCCTACGGACCATACCAATCACAAACTGTACTACAAAACAATAGTGATAAAGGCTGCATGGTACTGGTACAGAGACAGGTTGGACAATAGAATAGAATAGAAGAACCAGAAACAAATCCTCACACCTATGGACACTTGATCTTTGTTTGACAAAGAAGCCAAAACCTACCAAACCTTTAAAAAATCAAGTACTGACAAAATTATATTCATATAGTTTTATGCAAAAATGCTTTTAACATCTGTACATTTATCTGTTTAAAAAAAAGAAGCCAAAACCATACAGGTAAAAAGAGAATGCATCTTTAAGAAATGGTACTGTTCTAACTGGTGATCTGTATGTAGGAGAGTTAAAATAAATCCATATTTATCACCTTGCACAAAGCTCAAGTCCATGTTGATCAAGGACCTCAATATAAAAAGTTTTAAATACCCCCTAAACAAAGCATGTTGCTTAATGTATAAAATCACATAAAGGCATATGTTTTCTGAAGATGCATAAATATTAGGAATAATTAAGGATATTAATCCTTGCTATAGGAATAATATCAGTTTCTTCTTCATATAATTAATTGTGTTTAATTATATTAATCTTGGTCCTTAGGCTCTTGAGTGTTAAGTACATCTTCTCTGATTGAACCACGACCCAAAAGTCCTCTGCTGTGTATGTGTTGGGGGACTCATATCAGCTGGTATATGCTGCCTGGTTGGTGATGCAGTGTCTGAGAGATCTCAGGGGTCCAGGTTAGTTGAGAATGCTGGGCCTCCTACAGGGTTGCCCTCAGCTTCCTTCTGCTTTTCCTTAATTCAAACACAGGACTCAGCAGCTTCTGTTGGTTGGTTGGTTGGGTGGGTGGGTGGGTGGGTGGTTGGGTGGGTGCAAATATTTGCATATGACTCTATCAGCTGCTTGTTGGTTCTTAATAGCAATCATGATAGGTTCCTTTCAGTGAACGTTCCATTGTCTCAGCAATGGTGTCAGCCCTTGGGGTCTCCTCTTGAACTGGATCCTCTTATGTGCCATTCCCTTGGCCTTCTTTTCCTTAGGCTCTTCTTTGTTTCTGTTAATTCATGGTTGCTGTTGTTTCAGATATAAACAGAGTTTTGGCTGGGACCCTTGTCTTTCTGCTGGAGGTGGGCTCTATAAGTTTTCTCTTTCCACTGTAGGGCATCACATCTAGCGTCCAAACCCTTTGAGTCCTGAGGGTCTTTTACCTCCCAGGTCTGTGATATATTCTGAAGGGTCCTCCAAATCTCTTATCTCTAGAGGTTGCCTGTTTTTATTCTTTCTAATGTCCCTTAGGGTTTCAGTCACTTTCCCCCACCCAACCAGATTGTGTTGCCCTGCCCCACTCTGTCCCCTTGCCCTCCCAAGTCCCTTTCTCCCTTCTCTTTGTGGTTGTTCTCTTCTCTGTCCCAAGTATAACTGAGTCATTTTCACTTGGGCCCTTCGGCTTGTTGAACTTTTTGTGTTCTGTGGAACTGTATCTTTTTTTTATTTTTTGCTAATATTCACATATTAATGTGCCCTTAAAAGAACAATGTAAGTCTCAACCTCATTTTTTTTTTGATTTCCCATGTAATCAAGGATTAGAACCTAAGCTAATCCATTGCTGTAATATTAAATTATGTAGTCATCCATGCCCCTGACCCCAAACATTACATTTTTGCTGAAAGTAGAAAATAACAAGGTTAAAAGCAAACATCTAAAAATAAATATCAAGTTATAAATATTGGTTGATAAATAATGATGTTAACACTACTGCTTGTTTCCTGGGTCAGTTGGGATCAATTGGAGTCAGTGACTTATTCCTTGTAAAACTATGCTAATGAATTCTGTAATGTATCCCATTCCTTCTCCATGTGATGCTTTCTGTACTGTCCCATCAATGCAGAGTGAACCCCTTTATTATAGACACAGTCACAGAGAGAAAAATAGATAAATTTAGGCAGAACATAGTTGCCCAATAGACTGATAAACTCAGGTACACATAGGACAGCTTTCAGGCAGGCACAAATTTAGATTCACAAAACAAACAAATGGAAGATGGATGAAACAGGAAGAATAAAATAGAACATTAAAATCTAGATTTGCTTTATGAAAAATCAATCCAAATGATTGAGTATTTTATTTCTTTCCTTAATGCCATACCAATGCATTATTGGTGACTTAATCACTAATGTTTTTAAATCTAATATATAGGAGTATCAACCGAGCCCTGTTTAATCAAAAATTTCATAATATTGACTGAACTCAAGTCTATTGCAGCATAAAAGCACAAGAAATCTCCCTGCACTTTCTTTTCAGGTAAAACAATATAATAAAATGGCATGAGCAAACACATACACACACACACACACACACACACACACACACACACACACAAACAAACAAACACAAACCAGAATGAAATTACTCCACCTCAGGGCAACAGCTTCCCTATTAGATACTAGAGACTAACAAACAAAGATTCCAGTGAGCAAATTCTTTGGGAGTGATTAGCCAGTTAGGTCCCATAGAACCTCAAATACTAGTGGCTTTTGTCACCGCTCCTAGATACCTTCCAGAAGTTGTAGGTAAGGCCCCCATTGCTGAAGCCACCACATACTTGAGTAATACAATATAGAGAAATTAATTTGATATTATCCTGAAAGATTTGACTCTTCTTGTCAGATTTCATAGTACTAAAAGGCCCCAGACATGCTATCAAATGAGAAAAGCATATATTGCTCTTATACAATGTTGATGTAAGTAACAACAATGAACATTCTGATAAACTGTGTTCATATACACAACAAGGTCACAAACATTGTAGGAAGAACCAACTTTTTTCTTATTGGATTTAATTTGAACTCCACAAGATAAAACTATACCTGATAACATTTTTGGAGCAAATGCCTAGATGAGTTACAATAGGCCCTAGGGGAAAACCTACTACTACTATTTTAATTAATAGTCATAGAACTAAATAGACTACTAAAGTCTTAAATATCATACATATAGATCAATACATCTCTCAATCCTTATAAGAGAATCTATTAGATACTCGATATAAAATAGAAGTATTTGCAATATATAGTGATTGACACGGAGATTTACAATTAGCCAAGGTACAATATGTATGCTACCTACAGAGTGCCTTTGCCTCATCCTGACTTTAGAGGGAATCTTTTGAGTTTTTCTCTATTAAGTGTAATGTTAGATATAGAATAATCTACAGAAAGCTACTATATTGAGCTAAGTGCTGTTTACTCTTTGTTTCTTACAAATTTTACTAAAAAGCATATTAGACTTTGTCAAAAAGCAAAAACAACAACAACAAAGACATAGTCCCCTTCTGCTGCCTGCAGATCAAAATGGAGAACTCTCAGCTTGTTTTACAACACCATTTCTGCCTAGATGCTGCCATGTCTTCCATCATGATGAAAATGAACTAAATTTCTCAAACTTTAAGCCATCATCAATTAAATGTTTTTTTTTCCTTATGTATCTCTTTTTTTAAATAAAGTTGTAAGAAAAAATTAAGGATATATTTCAAATGTTAAAAAAAAAAGAAGTTGACTTGGTTATGATCTCTCTTCACAACCATTGAAACCCTTTCTAAGACACTTAGGTTAATATTATCTTGTGTTTGTGTCATTATTATTATGACAGTGGCTTTATAAAAGTCTGGTAGTATTTCTTTTCCACTGTAAACAACTGTGTGAGGAAGGTCAGGGGTCAGGGATAATACTTTGAAAGCTTTGTTTTATTCAGCAATGAATGCACTTTGACCTGTAATTATGTGTATAGTGACTTTGGAGGCTGTTTATTCTATTTATACTTCTGTGATAACATAATCACTTTTTAGTTAGTTACGCTCTATATTTACATTTGAAATGTTATTCCCTCCTCCCCAACCTGCTTCATCCCCCCTCTCCCTCCACTTTTCTTCGCTAAGGTGCACTCCCTCCTAATCATCCTCTCCACCCAATTGCTTTGGCTTTCCCCTACATTAGGAAAATGTGCCATTCCTGAACCAAAGGCCTCTTTTCACATTGATGCCAGACAATGCTATTTTCAGCTATATATGCAACTGGAGCAATAGGTCTCTCAATATGTTCTTAATGGTTAGTGATTTAGTCCCTGGGAGTTATAGAGGGTTTGGATGGTTGATAATGTTTTTCTTCCCATGAAGTTGCAACCCATTTCAGCTCCTTCAGTCCTTTCTTTAGCACCTTCATTGGGGTCCCCAAGTTCAGTCCGATGGGTAACTGCAAACATGCTCGGCTGTATCTGTATTATTCTGGTAGAGCCCCTGAGGAGGCATTTCTATCAGGCTCCTGCCAGTAAGTACTTCTTGGCATCAGCAATAGTTCTTGGGTTTGGCGGCTATACATGAGGTGAATCTCAAGTGTGGTAGCCTCTGAATGATTTTTTTTCAATTCTTCTTCCTCTATTTTACCTTGTATTTCCTCCTGTGAGTGTTTTGTTCTCACTTCTAAGAAGGACTGAGGCATACATATTTTGGCATTCCTTCTTTTTGAGGTTCGTAAAGTCTGTGGATTGTTTCTTGGGTATCCAGAGCTTTCTGGGCTAGTATCCACTTGCCAGTGAGTGCATATCATCTGTGTTCTTTTGAGACTGGGTTACTTGACTAAGGATGATAGTGTCTAGTCCCATCCATTTGCCAGGAAATTGCTTAAAGTCACTGTTTCTAATAGCTGAGTAGTACTCCATTGTGTAAATCTACCACAATTTTTATATCCATTCCTCTGTTGAAGGACATCTGGATTCTTTTCAGATTCTGGCTAATATAAATAATAGCCCTCCCACAGATCCTTCTCCTTCTCCTTCAGCTCTCCCTGCCCCCCCTCCGCCCTCTTCAAGAGTATGCCCCCCCTCTAGCCAGGCTTCCTAACTTCTTGGGACCTGGCCACAGCTCCTGTATGTGGCCTTATTGGTGGCTCCATATCTCAGAGATCACAGGTGCCTGTGTCAGTTGAGACTGATGTTTTTCTACCCTCCTCCTGAGCTTCTTCCAGCCTTTCTCTAATTCAATCCCAAGTCCCTGATATTTTTTAAACTGGCCATAAAATTTGCTTTAATGTATTGTGAAAATAAGATATTTTCTCACTACTTTAAAATTTAGATATAGTGATTTATTTTAATTATTTCATAGTTCAATAGAGACTTGGGATAGCAGGAAAGTAGGAAGAAGACAAAAATATCTAAATAAAGAAAAGAGCCTTTTAATCTTTGAGATACATAAGGCTCCAGGGAAAGAAGAGGCCGAGAAGGGGGGGATTGGGGTGTCAACAACAGAAATGTAAATGCATAACACAACATTTAAAAATTAAAAAAATAAGAAATTAGTCTTTCAGATACATCCACATTTTGCCTAATGCTTGCCTTTTTCTTCTCGTTAAACAGACACAGAGCATTTCTACCAAGCACCTCGTGGCCTGTCAATGCTCTAATACTTCATCATTTATAACACAGCTCTTCTCTCCACAAAGCTCAATCTACTTCACAGATACATCAATGATGCTCACAATATTCCTCCGGGGAACATAGGTGACAGGAATTACTATGTGTTTAACTAGGAGAAGGAAAGAACGAAACAAGAATCCATTCGCACCAGTGAGCTAGAGTCCAGCACTGGGCCTTTCTGCCTGAGTAGGCTCTACAGACAGATGGAAATGACTACACTTACCCAGGAGGCCAGAACTTTACAGTCGAAGGATGTATTCAAGAAGCAGGCAAATGGCTTCTGACTACTCCCCTTGGACGGCCACTTAGGGATTGACCTCAACTGAATCTAGTAGCTAAAGCAAACACTTTAATTCGCTTTTAAACCTTCCCATGATGAGTCTCATCTCAGTAATAAGCATGAGATCTCTAATTAATAACCTCCCCCACAAATAAACCTGGAGCAATGGAAAGTCCCAGAAATCTAGCTAAGAGTCCTATCAATGGATGGATATTGAGCCTAAACCGTCCATTTCCTATAATCAGGCAAAATTTCCAATGGAGGGACTGGAAACACCAACACAGGCAAACTTATAACTACACATTGTTGTTCTGCCTACAATATCTGTAGGGACAGGAGCCTAACATAATGGTCACCAGAGGTTTCACCTACCAACTGATGGAAAGAGAGGCAGAGACTCACAGACAAACCGGCCACAGCATGTTTGAGAAATGCTGGGGAAGAAGAGGAAGAAGGATATGTCTCTAGATATGCCATAATTAACAGATATACCTATAGGAGGCCTCCCGTTTTCTAATGAGAAAGGCAGAAGTGGGTGGCAGGGCTGAAGTTCTGGATGGAGAGAAGAGAGAGAAGAGCTACGATAGGAGTGTAAAGAAGTAAGATAAAAGATGGTTGTCGTTCATTATCTTTCCCTCCACTTCCCTTACCTGCAAGTTGTGCTGGCTCACACTTCATGATTGATTCCAAATACATAAACACCCATCCTGTCATTAATATCACTGAAGACCAGATTGCTACTTTGCCCTCTAACAGTCTGGAAACCAAAAGGATAAGGAACACCTCCCACCACCACCATAAATATCCACGCACGACCCTGCTGTTCTGCCTTTTAGGCAGTTTTTATTCGTCATTTATTTGTTTTTATCTGTTTGTTTTGTGGTGGTGGTGGTTTTGTTTTGTTTTGTTTGTGAGATAAATGTCTTCATCATTGCCCTGGTGAGTACAAATTTTTCCTTTTTACCCCCCATTCTACTTTCTTTGAATCCCAACACACCCTAAACAAAACAGCAAAACAAGAAGAATAATTTGAAAATACTACTTGTAAATTTTATTATTGTTATTGTTGTTGTTGTTTTACTTTATATATATATATATATATATATATATATATATATATATATATATATATATATATATATATAATAGCTAAAAACAAAATAAGTTACTTAATTTTACTTTGAAAGAAGCTCCATGGTTAAGAAACACATATAGGATAATTATTTTGATTTATTATATTTGCCTGATATGTGTTCTGTAGAAACATGCTGCCCTTAATCAGCATACTGTTGCTGATTAAGTCTTTCTTATTCTGAGGCTTTATTCACTGACTGCTATTTAGAAGATAAGAGAATTTGCCTCTTTCCCAGCCCTCTATAAACCACACTCTTATTATCTACATCTCTATTCTTCTAACATGCTTTTATCATCTTGCTGTTTACGTGAGTTTGAGGTAAATGTGTGTGTGTGTGTGTGTGTGTGTGTGTGTGTGTGTGTGTGCGTGTGTGTGTGTGTGCGTGTGCGCGCGCGCACGTGCACTCGTGTTTTCATGTCTGCCCACATACTGCTTAGAGCTGAGACATACATACACATGACATATGGAATTCTCCCTTCAAAATATCCAATTACATAGTTTCCAAGTTTGACCTCCTTAAGGTACTTTCTACAGGAGCCTCCTGACCTATTGTGTATGGGCGTTTGAAAACTTCACACATCGCTGCGATTCTGCCTTCCTTCCATCTTTCTGCACCTCACTCTGAAGATTCTGCTGCTTGCATTTAAAGTTTGTACCCTGTGTAGCATCTCAGCTCCCCCACCTTATTGACTATGGCCATTCACACACTTTACAACGCAATCTTTACATCCCCCTTGCAGCTACTTCTCCTGCCACTCTTATCAGTCCCCACCTCTCCCCTCCTCCCCCACCAACTTCCTTCTTCCCTTCTCTCCCAGAAAGAAGAGACTTCCCTCCGATATCAATTATCTCCAGCATATCAAGCAACAGCAAGACTAGGTACATCTTTTCCACCAAGGCTAGACAAGGCCTACAGTTAGAGGACAGGAAGGCAGACAATAGATAGAGGCAGCCCCTGCTCCTGTTTTAGAGGTCCCACAGGAAGAACCAGTTGAACACTGCTACATATGTACATAGATAGGGCTTAGGTTCGTCCCCTTCATGCTCTGCTTCGCTGTCCTGTCTCTTTGATACCCCATGGGCCCAGAGTAGTTGAATATTGTCCAATAGCCTACTAAGAAAGGGCATGTGAAAGAATCTGGGTGCACAGTGTGTATCTGAAAGCATTCATCGACATTTGCTCTTATTTACCAATGTAAGCATACACAATATTCTGTATTCTGGACTGAAAAGCATTTACTGAGAACATGTAAGACATAGCCTCATTGCTCTCAGCTTCTGATACTGCTGCTAAATAATTTAAATTTGCTGTGATTCTTCAATCTACAAAAAATAAATTGTAAATTTTGAGAGAATTTTCTAAACTATTCTGAAAAAGAAGTGTTTTACAATAGCAAGTCAGGATTTAGGAGAAGCCTACTTTCTATGTTGATTACTGAGAGGAATCCTGGTATTTGCAAATTAAGGATCCCAGTTACTGATATTATTTTCCTGATAACCCCCACACTTCTATTTTCTGTTCTCTTCTCCTGTGCCTAAAGGAGGAAGGGAAACCTCATAAAACGAACCTAGTTTTCTTTCTTACTTTTTATTTTAAACTTCTTTGTGTGATGTCCTCTATAGGATTTTGTTACCTTGATCATCCAGGATTTTAGTTGGTATTCTATTCTAGTATCATAATTTAATATCATAAGGTCTGTGTTTCATGGGTCCAGTGCATTTTATATTGTAACTGTAGCTATTAATTTTATGTTTTTATTTCATTGCATAATTCATTCCACCATTTTTAACTCTCAAGTGCTGCCATATATAATGTGTCTCTTCATGTTAAATCTCTACAGTAGCATATCATCCGGCTGCATTTATACAAAAGCATAGATACCATGTTATGGGCAAAAGGATTAAAAATCAGTTTTCCATGGACTAATTTCTATAGTACAACAGGTTTATATTTTTAAAATATAGATTCACACATGGTGCTGCACAGAGATGGTAAATGGTAAGAGCACACGCTGCTCTTGCAGAGGACCTGGGTTCAGTTTCAGCACATACACAAGAGTTCTCAGTGGTGAGTACCTGAAATTCTAGAGGACCCATCTCCATTTTCTCACCTCATCATCAGTCAGATACAGTGCCCTTACATACATACATGCAAAAGTCATATACAGTGAACAAAAATAAATAAATATTTTCAAATATACACAAATTGGCCACCCCCAAAATTCTAAGGAGCCTGCAAAGTGATAAGTGCCTGGTGATGGTCCACTTCCTAAGATGACCATCCTTCATTGTAAGTATATTTAATACAAGGAGGAAGGAAACTCTGAAAGGGTCCTTCACAAAGACCCCATAGAATCTCTATAAAAGTTTTATCATTATGATTAAAAGATCCCTGATTCAACTCTACAACACTAAAAAGTATGTTTCAAAGAACACAAATATACTATAATATTGCCCAAGGTCAACTAATCTCGTTATTATCAGACAGCTAGTGAGCATTCAACTGTTAATAATTATAGACATTATTCAAATACAAATTTATGTATTTGTATACATATTCTATTCATAACACTATTTCTCCTTATTTTATTTGCACGCTACCCCAAAATCACATCATGTAAGGTTCATGATAGGTTAGCAAATCATTTGCACAAATTGAAGAGTGAAGGTAACCATCCTGTAATTAAACCGCTCCCAAATATGACCAAAACACTTTTTATCCATCTTGCATGCAAAATTGGATCCTGGTAAAAGCAATATAAGTTAAATAACCTCAGTATAAATTCAACAACTAAACTAAAACAATTTAATTAACTTAGCTTTGGAAGTACTACAGGGAACATTCTGGTTTTTTGTTTTGTTTTATTTTTTTGCAAAAGCCAGGATTTTAAAGTGCTGGGGATGAGACTGTGCATCCATTCAAAACCTTTAGTATTTAAAGAGACATGCTTAAGACGTTTCCAGAAGCTCTTAGAATAGCAAAAATGTAAGGATATAGTGACACTGTTGGGAGGTTTTACGTTGATTTGATAATTGAGAATGCAGGACTGGCATTAGAGCAAGGAGGTTAGACAGCTGTACATGTGAGTAATTGATAAATGAATCTGATGCTGTAACAGGGGACACTGGAGAGAAAGGAGGAGAGAGGATGGAGTGAGGCAAGTAACAGAAGGAATTGGAAGCAAAAGAGGAAGGAAGGAAGAATAAAGGGAGAAGGAAATTAAAGGAACTTGGGAATGATTTACCTTCCATTCTACCAGCTTGTCCTGGATGGTCTCCGGTGCTTTAAAGACCTTTCCCTGTGCGTTCCCTGCATTCAGACATCTCTGTCTCCTGGAGCTAGCAAATAACCTCTGAATTAATATCTACACACAAATTTCTGTCTTCTTCTAATCTGTCCTCTACACACCACTCAGAGAAATCTTAAAATTTAAATGTGACCATGTCACCCTCCTGTCTAAATCCTTTAAACTTCTCTAGTTGCTCTGCAGATCAACCTTGAATCCTTAACTTGTTCTGGGAGGCCTTGGTTCTACCAACCTGAACAAAGCCTGCAGTAGTTTATATATTACTTTTTTCCCTTGTGTTTTCCCATCTGTGAATCTCAGTTCACTTTTTAAAGAACAGACTTAAATGTCACTTTCACAAAGAAACTTTCCCAGAATCAAAGATTATCTGAATTCTACCAGCATATTTTCTCAAGACCTCTCATGCTTCTTGGCAATGTTTAATTTAGTATTTTCCATAATTTAAGATACACTTCTATTCTTTAGAGATATACTATCATCTGTTAAGAAAGACACATAGCCTCATATCTAACATATACTCCATATTAATATTGGAAATTATTATAATCACAGCAGTTGCTAGTTCTTAAAATATTATTATGTGTTGCTGTTTTGTTATATAGTTAATATTCATTTTATTTTTGAGTATACTAAGCAACAGACTAGTTTTCAAGGTTCATAGGGTAAGGCAAAAGGTAGATGGAACATCAATTTCTAAAATTATATTGCCATTCTTAAGGTTTGACTCACACATGCTGTGTAACTACTGTGTAGCAATGTGTTCATACTTTGGAATTCAGAATTACAAGTGGCAACATGTACTATAAAATTATGCAGCTAGTAGAACTATATTATAATAACTACTATATGATTGCTCCCCAACATTTATTAGTTTTAACATTTATAGAAATGAGAGTGAGAATAGGTGTGTTAATATTTATCACTAAGAATGTATTCTAAGCATGTGGTTCAAAACTTTAGTAAACTATCTTTAGTTTCCAGTTGTTGAAACCTTACACATATTCTTTCCCAGTGGCTTGGCTCGTAATTACTAGGAAGGTAATACAAGTCCTAATTCAGAGACACACTTTGCAGCTAATAGTGTTAAGGTATATGCTATCATAGAGAGTGAAAGCATGAGCCATTTGCGAGCAATCTAATCTCTCCTAAGGACTGAGCATCTAGAGTCAATACCCTGACCAAGGTCATGATTTCCAGCACTGAGCTGAGAGCAATATCATGTAGCATTTAGCATCACATGGTTCTGAGGTGGTTCTTTATTTTAGACTCTTCATTTTTCAAGACGCAGAATCTTATTTTAAAGTTATTGAGATGCATTCATCCCCCAAAAATTTCTGATATATTATTCTTAAAAGTCCTTTTTGCAGTTGTTGCAGAAAACCATTCTACATAGCTCTGTATTTAACACTGAGAAATCTAGAATTGAAATGTACACAAGAACAGAAAACTCTAACAAGCCACACCCATTTCTAGTTTTAGAAATATATGAGCAGAATTTGGTGATTTTTATAGTATGTCCAAACTATATTAGACTGAAAGCACTAACAGTAGAAGGCATCTAGTTGAGCATATAGTTTATAATTGTCTTGAGCAATATCATTTCTATTTAATTTAAAAAACTACCTTTCAGAGCTCTTGGGAGCTACCTAAAATTTTCTGTTCCCTCTAGTGTTTAGTATTTTCCTTTTCTGGCCTCCTGAGATTGCTAACACTTTAGGAAAAAGACTTGGTGACAATAACACAGGGCAATGGTTAAACTAGGGGTGGATATAGAATCTGTGTGTCTAAATCAGATTGTGCTGATTGAACAATGGCTAGAATACCAAAGTGTCTAGATCAAAGGTAGAAGTAAAACTACAAATGAATTTGCAATGATGAGTTAGAGGCAATGATGGTGTAACCTCTTGGGATCTTTATAAGTAGTAAAGATATACATGGATCAAGAAGTCCTGGAAGATTATAATAATATGTAGTTCTAGTTCCATCTACTAACAGTTCCATTTTATTTTATTTTCTTGTGTTCAGTGGCTGCTGGATAAAGGCATACTTTGATTTTACGTATGTCACCTCACACTAGGCTTGTGAACCTAGAAATAAAACTGAAGTAGACACTAGTGGCATATGGCTATGAATTAGGTGAGATTGTCCTCCATGTGATCTTCCTTGATATATGTCTACTAACCAATATGACAATCTTACTGAAAGCCATTTTAGCTTACACTGAAATAAAGGCTATGCTAGGTATCCATAAAACAAGAATAAATAAACCTGAAGATTATTTTGAAAGGCTTCAAGTTAAAATTTTAAGTGGTCAACTAGTTTATCATGTGCTTATCTAGAGAAATTATACTGTATGTTTTTAAGAACCTATGAAAAAACAGTAAAATTCATACCTTAATGTCCTTTTAAAGTGTATATATAGTATATAACATTGGAAATGTTATATTATTAATATATACATATGTATATTATATGAACTTTTATACATCTAACATATGTACTATAAGCATATATGTTTATAATGTACACTGGCTGGTTTTGTGTCAACTTGACACAAGCTGGAGTTATCACAGAGGAAGGAGCCTCAGTTGAGGAAATACCTCATGAGATCCAGCTGTAAGGCATTTTCTTAACTAGTGATCAAGGGGAGAGGGCCCAGCCCATTGAGGGTGGTGCCATCCCTGGGCTGGTAGACCTGGGTTCTATAAGAAGGCAGGCTAAGCAAACCAGGGGAAGCAAGCCAGTAAGTAACATCCCTCCATGGTCTCTGCATCAGCTCCTTCATCCTGACCTGCTTGAGTTCCAGTCCTGTTGAGAGCCGTTTGTGCCGCACCCAAACATGGTGCTGGCTTCCTGCCCATGACTCAGCAAACAGAGCCCAAGAGACATAGTGTGCATGTGCCACATATGTCACAGCCTGCTCTCGGGGCATGCTAATGAGTTACTGGAGGGCACACCAATCAGGTAGTGACACGAGTCTCCTGGGCATATATAAGCAGTGCATTTTTCTTCCACATGGGGTGCCCTGCTCAGAGTGTTGTATAATAAAGGTTGTTTGCAGAAGAATCCTGCTGTTGCATGTCTTTTTCTGCCGGCAGGACATGGGGCAAGCAACACAGTCCTGACTTCCTCTGGTGATGAACAGTGATATAGAAGAGTAAGCTGAAAAAACCCTTTCCTCCCCAACTTGCTTCTTGGTCATGATTTTTGTGCAGGAATAGAAATCCTGACTAAGACATAATGTTTATATAATTTTTATTTTAATAAAATTTTACTTATTTTGTGTGAATGTGTGCACGTTTTTGTGTAGATATATTTGTTGCTGGGTGTGTCCCAGTTCATGCATGGAAGTTAGAGGACAAAGAACAGGTGATCAAAAGGAGAAATAGTAAGTGAGCATGAGATAACCAGACACAACACATTTACAGTGCAAGTCCCACGCCTAACATTCAATACCATGAAGGGGGAGAGACATTGCAAGACTCAAGGAACAGTACACTGCCTGGAAGGTAGTATCTTCTAGATACATCAAGAATACATAACCCATGAAATTTCAACAACATTTTTCCTAAATAAGGTCTGCATAATGACCATCACAGTTGAAATAGAAATGATTCTGTGAAAAATTCCATGAGACACTACACTGAATGAAGAACTATATGTAGTCAGTGACTACTGAGAAAGGGAAGATTAGCTTTCACCAGGTTTGAGTTTCCTGAGATGTTATAAACCATACACATCAACCCCTAAACCTATGATATATGGAGTAATAATAATATGGGAGGAGATCATGAGAGGTATTTGGGGAAAGAAGGAAAAGAAGAAGTAGATATGATAAGAAAAAGTATAGTCATTTATAAAAGCATCAAAAAACTTAAAGAATTGTTTATTTAATGTATTGGAAAGATACATAGGGTAGAAAAAGAATATATTGTGGTCAATGATGTTTGCAACTTATAATAAAGGTTCAACATGAGGCATTCTCACCCTTTTCTAAAACACATGTTTTGTTTGGCTGTCTTTTAACTAGGTGTGATTGAACAGATGCCCTATATTTTTATGTAATTAAAACTATTTTCCAACAAATTGCAAAATAAATATGAAAAAAATCTTAAATAAAATGAAAATATTGAAGGACATCTTTTTGTAACATAGGTGCAAACAATTCATATCATAGCAAGAAAACCTGATTTTCAGTAGCCTTACTCTACTCAAAGGACAAAAATGCTGACAAAGAAATTAGGGAAAAGATACCCTTCACAATAGTCACAAACAATATGAAATACCTTGGTATGACCCTACATAAGCAAGTGAAGGACCTGTATGAAAAGAACTTCAATCTCTGAAGAAGGAAATTGAAAAAGATCTCAGAAGATAGAAAGATCTCCAATGCACATGGATTAGAAGGATGAACATTGTAAAAAATTGTCATCATACCAAAAGCAATCTACAGTTTCAATGTAATCCCCATTATAATTCCAACTCAATTCTTTATAAAGTTGGAAAAAGAAATTTGCAAATTCATCTTGAACAACAAAAATATATCTAAATATATTCTAAACAAAAAGAAAACTTCTGCAGAAATCACCATCTCTGACCACAAGCTATTTTACAAAGCCATTGTGTTAAAAACGCATGGTACAGGAACAGAGAGAGAAAGGTAGATAGATGGAACTGAATAGAAGATACAGAAATGAACTCTCACAAATATGGTCACTTGATTTTTAACAAAAAAGCTGAAAACATGCAATGGAAAAAGGACAGACTCTTCAACAAATGATGTTGGCTCAACTGGCAGTCAGGATGCAGAAGAATGAAAATAGAGCCTTTCTAATCTAATTCTTGTACAAAGTTCAAGTGCAAGTAAATCACAGATCACCACATTAAACCAGGAATGCTGAAACTATTTGAAGAGAAAGAGGGGGGAAAATCTTAGAACATATAGGAACAGGGGAAAATTTCCTATACAGAACGCCAATAGTTTGTGCTCTAAGATCCAGAATTGACAAATGAGACTTAATGAGATTGCAAAGTTTCTGTAAGGCTAAGGACACTGATAAGAAAATAAAATGACAGCCAACAAGGTGGGAAAAGATCTTTACCAACCCCACATCAGATAGAGGCCTAATATCCAAGGTATACAAAGAACTCAAGAAGCTAGACACCAGAGAATCAAACAACCCTATTAAAAAATGGGTTACAGAGCTGAACAAAACGTTCTCAATTGAGGAATATCAAATGGCTGAGAAGCACCTAATGAAATGCTTGACATCCCTAGTTATCAGTGAAATGAAAATCAAAACAACCCTGAAATTCCACCTCATACCAGTCAGAATGGCTAAGATCAAAAACTCAGATGACAGCAGATGCTGGCGAGTATAAGAAAGAGGAACATTCCTCCACTGTTGGTGGGGTTGTAAGCTAGTACAACCACTCTGGAAATCAGTCTGGAAGTTCCTCAGAAAGTTGGACATAGTACTAACTGAAAATTCAGTAATATCACTCCTGGGAATATTCCCCAAAGATGTTCAAACATACAATAAGGTCACATACTTTACCATGTTCATAGCAGCCTTATTTATAATAGCCAGAAGCTGGAAAGAACCCAGATGTCCTTCAGTAGAAGAACGGATGCAAAAATTATGGTATATTTACACAATGAGGTACTACTCACTATCAGAAACAATGACTCTATGAAATTCCTAGGAAAATGGATGTATCTAAAGAATATCATCCTGAGTGAGGTAATCCAGTCACAAAAGAACAGACATAATATGCAGTCACTGATAATTAGGTACTAACCTCAGAAAGCTCTGAACACCCCAGAAACAAATCACAGACCATATGAAGCTGAAAGAAAGAAAGAGAAAAATGTGGAAGCCTCAGTTCTTCTTACAAAAAAACAAAAAAACAAACAAACAAAAAAACCAAGTATATAGCACACACTCAGATTGGGGTACACCTAGACCTTAAATCATAAATAACCCAAGAGCTAAGAAGATAGCCTTGTGGCAATTTTTGTTTTCTTAAAAATCATTATGTCTAATCAATGCACACCAAGAAAACTTTGACTATTTCCATGTCACGTTTTGTTTTACATGTACTTTATGCTCACTGTAACTAGTAAGATTTTAATTCATATTATCAAACCTTTTATTTTTATTTTTTTAAACGACTTTATTTTACAAAACAAAGATAAATGTACAGATTTTAAAAATTTTTTTGCTTAAAATTATACATTTTTGTCAGTACTGTCTTTACAGACATTGAAATAATTTTTACATAAAACCATGTGAATATATTTTTTTAGTCAGTACTTGATTTTTTTCAAGGGCTTATCAGTATGCTTTGAAAACCTAATAGTTACAATAAGCGTAAAGTACATGCAAAACAAAACGCAACATGGAAATAGTCAAAGTCTTCTTGTTTTGTAAATATATGTATATTTTTTTGTTTTCTTTATTTCTTGGACTTCATACAGTCTGTGAGTTGTTTCTGGGGGAGTGCAAGCCTCTGGGGTTAGCATCCCACTATCACTGACTGCATATTATGTCTGTTCTTTTGTGACTGGGTTATCTCACTCAGGATGATATTCTCAAGATGCAGCCATTTTCTTAAGAATTTGGTTAAGTCATTGTTTCTGGTTGCTGAGTAGTATTCCATTGTGTATATGTACCACAATTTTTGTATCCATTCATCTTCTGAAGGACATCTGGGTTCCTTCCAGCTTCTGGCTATTATAAATAGAGCCGCTATGAACATTGTGGTGCATATATCTTTGTTGTGTATTAAAGTGTCTCTGGGGTATATGCCCAGAAGTGGAAGAGCTGGGTCTTCAGGTAGTACTATATCCGATTATCTGAGGTATCGCCAGACAGATTTCCAGAGTGGTTTTATTAGCTTGCAACCCCACCAACAGTGGAGAAGTGTTCCTCTTTCTCCGCAGCCTCGCCAGCATCTGCTGTCATCTGAGTTTTGGATCTTGGCCAATCTGACTGTTGTGAGGTGGAATCTCAGGGTTGTTTTGATTTGCATTTCCCTGATGGCTAAGGATGTCTAGCACTTCCTCAGGTGTTTATCAGCCATTCGGTGTTCCTCAACTGAAAACGTTTTGTTTAGCTCTGTACCCCATTTTTTAATAGGGTTATTTGATTCTCTGTTGTCTAGCTTTTTGAGTTCCTTTTACACCTTGGATATTAGGCCTCTATCTGATGTGGTGTTGGTAAAGATCTTTTCCCATTCTGTTGGTTGCCGTTTTGTTTTCTTGATGATGTCTTTAGCCTTACAGAAACTGTGCAATCTCATTAAGTCTCATTTGTTAATCTTTGACCTTAGAGCTTGAGCCATTGGTGTTTTGTTCAGGAAATTTTCTCCCGTACCTATGTGTTCTAAGGTTTTCCCTATTTTCTCATCTAATAGTTTCAGTGTATCTGGTTTAATGTGGAGGTCTTTGATCCACTTACACTTGAGCTTTGTACAAGGAAATAAGAAAGGGTCTATTTTTATTCTTTTGCATGCTGAGTGCCAGTTGGACCAGCACGATTTGTTGAATAGGCTGTCCTTTTTCCATTGAATGTTTACTGCTCCTTTGTCAAAAATCAGGTGACCTAATACATGAGGGCTCATTTCTGTATCTTCTATTCTATTCCATTGATCCACATGCCTATTTCTGTACCAGTACCATGCAGTTTTCATCACAATTGCCTTGTAATATAGCTTGAGGTCAGGGATAGTGATTCCCGCAGTTTTTTTTTTTTTGTTGTTGAGGATGGATTTCGCTATTCTAGGTCTTTTGTTATTCCATATGAAATTGCACATTGATCTTTCCAATTCCATGAAGAACTGGGCTGGAATTTTGATGGGGATTGCATTGAATCTGTAGATTGCTTTTGGTAGGATGGCCATTTTTAAGATGTTGATTTTTCCAATCCATGAGCATGGGAGATCTTTCCATTTTCTGAGATCCTCCTCAATTTCTTTCTTTAGAGGTTTGAAGTTCTTGTCATACAGGTCCTTCACTTGCTTAGTTAGAGTCACACCAAGGTATTTCATAGTTTTTGTAACGATTGTGAAGGGTACGTTTTCCCTAATTTCTTTCTCCACATGTTTGTCCTTTGAGTATAGGAAGGCTACTGATTTGTGTGAGTTAATTTTGTATCCAGCCACTTTGCTGAACTTGTTTATCAGCTGTAGGAGTTCTCTGGTGGAATTTTTGGGGTCACTCAAGTACACTATCATGTCATCTGCAAAGAGTGATGTTTTTATCTCTTTCCTTCCGATTTGTATCCCCTTGATCTCCTTTTGCTGTCTAATTGCTCCAGCCAGGACTTCCAGTACTATGTTGAATAGGTAGGGGGAGAGTGGGCAGCCTTGTCGAGTCCCTGATTTTAGTGGGATTGCTTCAAGTTTCTTGCCATTAAGTTTGATGTTGGCTGTTGGTTTGCTGTATATTGCTTTTATTATGTTTAAATATGGGCCTTGGATTCCTGTTCTTTCCAGGACTTTTAACATGAAGGGGTGTTGGATTTTGTCGAATGCTTTCTCAGTGTCTAGTGAGATGACCATGTGATTTTAGTCTTTGAGTTTGTTTATATGGTGGATTACGTTGATGGATTTCTGTATGTTAAACCATCCCTGCATCCCAGGGATGAAGCCTACTTGGTCATGATGAATGATCGTTTTGATGTGTTCTTGGATTCGGTTTGCAAGGATTTTGTTCAGTATTTTTGCATCAATGTTCATAAGTGAGATTGGTCTGAAGTTCTCTTTCCTTGTAGGGTCTTTGTGTGGTTTAGGTACGAGGGTTATTGTAGCCTCAAAAAATGAGTTGGGTAATATTCCATCTGATTCTATCTTTTGGAATATTTAAAAAATTAAATGCTGACAAAGTATATTCATATAGTTTTATGCCCAAATGCTTTTAAAAATCTGTACATGTATCTCTTTAAAAAAAAAAAAACAAAGTTGTAAGAAAAAAAGAAGAAAAGAAAAGCTAATTTGATTTGCAGTATGCACCAGAGGTTACAGTATACATGCACAGTTACAAACCAACTATGCAATATAAAAATCAAGAGTGAATGGTACTTCTTCCTAATTAGATTCAGTACTGCCAATCCATTAATTGTGTTGGGCAGTATTGTTTTATGAGGCATGGTCTCACTCTGTTGTACTGGCTGGTATGGAAATTGCAGTACAATCAAGGATGTTTCAAATCTACAGAGATTCACCTGCATCTGCTTTCTGAATGGTAGATTAAGAGTATATGCCACCATTCCTTCCTCCATCACTTTTATTCAGCTTTCTTCAGCTCAAATTAAGAACCAGAGCTGTCTGGTATGGTTTAGCATCTCTCTTATCCAAGGGCTTTGGAGTTCTAGCAAGAAGATAACAACTTGGTGCCAGTCTAGGCTATAAAAGATTCATGACCTTGTTGTTTAACATTGGGTGACATTGCTTTAAAATAAAGAGAATTAAATCCCAGAGTGAACTTATTAGAGGCAAAAACATATTATGTATCACAAATATCAAAGCAGAGAAACAACCATTGCCACTCAGTATTTTGTGATACTGCATCACAGCTCCAATGGCTCATAGAAATGTAAACAAATGTCATTCCCAAAAAAGAAAACCACAGGAAAATATCTTGGTGGAATGACATAGTGGTGATGTTGGACCGGCAGCTCCATGTTGAGGTCAATGTTACAGGGAAGAAGAAATAAAAGCAAAATGCTGCTCAAAGGAAAGGTAAAGAAACATGAAATACATTCTGATAATCTAACTTTAATACATAAATCTTAATACAAGTGAAGTATGAGAAAGGGGCAAGAATATTTTTACATTTTTAAAAGCTAAAATTGCTGTCTTGCTGAAAGCCCTATTTCTTTTTCAGGTATGAAATATTGTTTTCTTAACAATGGCTGAACTCAAAGTTTTTGGAGTAAGACAAGATTGTTCAAGTTTCCCATCCTTTCCTCTCTCCCTGCCCACAGAATAGTACCTCCAGTGCCTTTCTGGAATTCTCTGACATGAGAAAATTATGCCATGGCTACCACATAACATCACTTTATTTCTTTTAGCAAATCCAAAACGTTTACTTTGTACCTTATTCTCTTTGTCTGTGCAAACTATACTACTGTTCCAAATCTTTCCTCTTTGCAAGGGCATTAAAGATTTTGCTCTTTGCAGGATCTTTCTTTCTTACCCTGGCCCATGATGTTAAAACAAACAAATATCAGAGACAACAACAACCAGAAAAATCTCAAAATGTGAGACTTTAGTTTTCTAAATCTACAAAAATCAGCTTTTCTACAATCATGAGTTCCTCCTGTGTAATCTCTGAGAGATACCTGCTCACTGCTTACTATACAATATGAAACTTACTCTTCACAGTAGCCAAAGTATGGCTCATCCTAGACTCCTAGCACAGATGTAAAAGAAATTTGCCCACATACAGTGGAATATTATTCATTGATCAGTAGTAATAACTCTATTTTGTTTTCAGGAAAAGTGTATGGACCTAGAAGTCACCATACTGAAAAACAAAACACATAGTCAGAAAGACAATATTCATGTCTTCTCTTATATGCAGAATCCATTTAATCATGAAAATATAACTGAAATTGTTTGGTTGGGGTGGCGGTGGTGACTAGTGAAAGAAATAAAGAGTTGGAAATGTTCAAGGTACATTGAATCCATGTGAAAAAAATTTTACCATGAAACCTGTTATTTTGTACAATTGATGTGCACTAATTAAAACATAAGAACAATCACCTCAAATAATCTGTAAAATAATCCATGTATTATCTATCTAGATTCAACTGGTTTCTATAATCTCAGCAAGGAAATCATACATGAGACATGGCTGTTCTCTGTCCTACTGCTATGTACAATCTACAGTTTCTAAATGTGAATTCATGCAAGTCAATATGCAGCTGCCTGGCGTTTTTCTTTTTGACATCAGGAGCTCAAAAGAAGTGTTGCTGCATAGAGAGGGAGATGGCAGGAAGCAAAATAATTCCAAGCATACCAAGTTCACTCTGAAGGTTCATGTTAGGGTTTCAAACAAAAGACAAGCATACTTCTGGAGATATAAAGCTGTAACATTTAGTTACTATTGCCCTGCTTTAAGCCCTGGTGGCCCTTCATAACAACAACAACAACAACAACAACAACAACAACAACAACACACACACACACACACACACTTATTTTTCAGTCTGCCTTATTGGTTCAATAGCTGGGTGCTTCTACCCTTCCACAGCTAGTGTGCCATTTCCAATTCTTTTGGTTCAGCACTCTAAATCTGCCTTCAACTTTAGTTGATCAGTTAACTTTTCCTTGTTTAGCAACCTAAATCTACCCTCCACTTAGTTGCATTTCAAATATTCCTGGGGAAGCAGCCTATGACCACTCTGCCTTATATCTCACATGGCTGGTCACCTTTTCTCCCTCCAAAGCATGGAGAAAACCATTTTCATCCTTATGTATTCCTTAGCCTTCTCTGGGACCCAGAACTCCAGCTTCTTTCTCTCTGCCCAGCAATTAGATTCTGGCATCATTATGATCAATCAAGAACCAACTGGAAAAAAGGACCTTAACATCAAAAACACCCCCTGCATAAAGCTTTTAGTAGAATGTAATTTCAGCTTTCTTTTTTATTTTTAATTTTGTAGATATATTTTATTTACATTTCAAATATTATCTTCTTTCCTGCTTTCCCCTCAAAAAAATTCCCTATCCGTTCCCCCTTACCCTGATTCAATGAGAGTGCTCCCATGTCCTCCCATCCTCTCCCACCTCTCCACAATGATACTCCCTTACAAAATTGAACCTTGGCAGGACCAATGGCTTCTCCTTCCATTGGTGCCCAAGAAGGGCACTCTGTTACATATGCATCTAGAGCCATAGGTCCAACATTTCTACTCTTTGGATAGTAGTTTAGTCCTGGGGAGTTCTGGTTGGTTGGTATTGTTGCTATTATAGGGTTGTTAACACTTTCAGCTACTTCAATCCTTTCTCTAACTTCTTCATTTTGGAACTGATTCTCAGATTAATGGTTGGCTGTGAGCAACTACCTCTGTATTTTTCACAATCTGGCACAATCTCTCAGAGGACAGCTATATCAGGTTCACAGTAGTAGGTATTTCACAGCATTAGCAATATTGTCTGGGTTTGGTCGCTGTATATGGGCTAGATCACTAGGTGGGAAGGTTTCTGGATGGCCTTTGCTTCAGTTTCTGCTTCAAATTTATCTCAATATTACTTCCTGTGAATGTTTTTGTTTCCATTCTAAGAAGGACTAAAGCATCTGTACTGTGGTCTTCCTTATTTTTGAGTTTCATGTGGTCTATTGGTTGTATCTTTGGTAATTCAAGCTTTTGGACTAATATCCACTTATCATTGAAGGCACACCATGTGTATTTCTTTTGGTTCTTGGTTACCATACTCAGGATGATATTGTATAGTCCCATCCATTTGCCTAAGAATTTCATGAAGCATCGTTTTTAGAAGTGGAGTAGTACACTAGTGTGTCAATGTAGCACAAATTCTATATCCATTCCCATATTTAAGGACATCTGGGTTCTTTCCAGCTTCTAGCTCTTGTAAATAAGGCTGCTATGAACATAGTGTAGTATGTGTCCTTGTTATATGTTGAGGCATCTTTTGGGTATATGCCCAGGAGTGGTATAGTTGGGTCCTCGGGTAGCACTATGTCCAATATTCTGAGGAATGGCCAGATTGATTTGCACAGTTGTTGTACCAACTTGCAACCCCTCCAACAATTGAGAGTTGTTCCTCTTTCTCCACATCCTTGCCAGCATCTGCAAGTTTTTGATGTTAGCCATTCTGACTACTATGAGATGAAAACTCATGGTTGTTTTGATTTGCATTTGTCAGATGACTAAGAATATTGGACATTTCTTTGGGTCTTTCTCATCCATTCGATATTCCTCAGTTGAATATTCTTTGTTTAGCTCTGTCACCCGATTTGAATAGGATTATTTGATTCTCTGGAGTATAACTTCTTGAGTGCTTTGTATACATTAGCCCTCTATCAGATATAGGATTGGCAAAGATTTTTTTCCCATTCTTTTTGTTGTTGTTTTATCCTAATAACAGAGTCCTTTGCCTAACAGAAGCTTTGCAATTTTATGAGGTCCCATTTGTCTATTCTTGATGTTAGAACATAAACCATGACCAAGTGTTCTGTTCATGGATTTTCCTCAGTGCCCATGTATTCGGGGCTCTTTCCCACTTCCATTAGTTTTAGTGTATCTAGTTTTATGTAGCAGTCCTTGATTTACTTGGACTCGAGTTTTGTATGAAGAGATAGGAATGTGAAGATTTGCATTCTTCTACATTCTCCTTTGTCAAAGGTCAGTGACCATAGGCATGCGGGTTCATTTCTGGATCTTCAAAAATATTCCATTATTTACTTTCCTGTATCTGTACCAGTACTATACAGTTTTTATCATTATTGCTTTGTAATACAGCTTAAGGTCTGGAATGGTGATTCTCCCAGAAGTTTTTTTATTGTTGAGAATTTTTTTTTTAATCCTGGGCTTTTTGTTATTCCAAATGAATTCAAAAATTGCTACTTCTAACTCTATTAAAAAAGTTGGAATTTTGATGGGGGTTGAATTAAACCTGTAGATGGCTTTTTGCAAGTTGGCCACTTTTACTATATTAATTCTGTCTGTTCATGAGCATGGGAGAAAGAAATAAAGAAAGAAATTAAAGAGTTTTTTTTTGACTAAGTGAAAATGAAGGAACAACATACCCAAACTTATGGGTCACAATGAAAGCAGTGCTAAGAGGAAAACTCATAGCTCTGAGTGCCTGCAAAAAGAAACTGGAGAGAGCATAGACTAGTAGCTTGACAGAATATTTAAAAGTTCTAGAACAAAAAGAGGTAAATATACCTAAGAGGCTTAGACAACAGGAAATTATCAAACTCAGGGCTGAAATCAACCAAGTAGAAACAAAAAGAACTATAGAAAGAATCAACAAACTCAGGAGTTGCTTCTTTGAGAAAATCAGTAAGATAGATACACCCTTAGCCAGACTAATCAGAGGACATAGAGACAGTATTCAAATTAACAAAATGAGAAATGAAAAGAGGAGAGGCATAACAACAGAAACTAAAATTCAAGAGATCATCAGATTCTACTATAAAAGCCTATTCTTAACAAAACTGGAAAATCTATAGCAGGTACAAAAGTTAAATCAAGATAAGATAAGCCATCTAAACAATCCCATAACCCCTTCAGAAATAGAAGAAGTCATCAAAAGTTTTCCAACAATAACAAAATAAATAAATGATTAAATAAATTGTAAGACTTAAATAAAAGCACAGGACCTGATGGGTTTGGTGCAGGATCCTATCATTTTATTGGGCCTTCATAGAAGACCTCATACCAATACTCTATAAACTATTCTACAGGATAGAAACAGAAGGGACTGTTGAAGTAAATATAAAAAGAATCAATTGCTACCAGTCTTGTGGGGTCTCACTCTGTGAGAGCTCTTACTCTGAGGGAGCCACTCTAGTGTGAAACTGGGTACCCGGTCTATTTCTGTACCACACAGTCTTCTAGGTGGTTGGTTGCCATGCCTGGCACCCACACATGTCATTCCACTGGCCCTGAGTGTTCTTATTTTGTGAAGGCAACAGAGCTGTATCTGCATATTTTAGCTGCTATTCAGCCATTGCTTTCACACATTGTCCTTCATAGTCCAGAAAAATCAAGTCTCAATAATCAAGTTTACCAATCAGATTCAGATGTTAAATTCTCAATCTACAATAACTCCAAAATATAAATTTACTGCCAAATAATAAAGATATAAACCGACCACCTAGACCAGATAAAATTGATCTAATTCACCTTGATCTAAAACATCGTCATCTACCACCTTCATTTGAATCTCCTGCTTTCTCCTTCTCTTCTACCTTATCAAAATTTTTTCTCACCTAACTTATTACTTTGCAATCATGTATTGCCTTGATATCAACCTACAAGGAATACTAAACCACACAAAGATGCTACAGTGAAAGAAAACTTCAAAGCAATTTTCCTTATGAATATAGATGCAAAACTACTCAATAAAATTCTCACAAACCTAATCCAAGAACACATCAAAACAATAATCTATCATGATCATGTGGGCTTTGTCCCAGAAAAACAGGGATGGTTCAATATAGGGAAATCCATCAACATAATCCAGTATATAAACAATCTCAAAGGAAAATAAAAGCACATGATCATCTCATTAGAAGCTGAGAAAGCATTTGACAAAGTTCAACACCCCTTCATGTAACAGTTTTGGAAAGATGAAGAATTCAAGGTCCACACTTAAAAACAGTAAAAGCAATATACAGCAAACCAGAAGCCAACATCAAATTAAATAGAAACTAGAAGCAATCCCATTAAAATCAAAGACTAGATAAGGATTCCCACTTTATCCCTATAAATTCAATATAGTAATTGAACTCCTAGCCAGAACAATTAGAAAACATAAAAAGCTCAAAGAGATACAAATTGGAAAGGAAGAAGTCAAAATATAAATATTTTCAGATGATATGATAGTGTATTTAAGTGACCCAAATAATTTCACCAGGGAACTCTTACAGCTGATAAACTACTTGAGCAATGTGGCTGAATATAAAGTTAACTCAAACAAATCAGTAGCCTTCTTCTATTCCAAGGATAAAAAGTCTGAGAAGGAAATTAAAGAAATGACACCCTTCACAACAGTCACAAATAATATAATTTCAGCTTTCTAATAATGAAGACAGCTAGTTTTTTTACACCTTTGGTTGATTTTGATTTGTCTTTAGGTTGAGAGACAGAACATAAGTTTGGCCCTTTATATTTTCTTGCCTTTCCCCTCAGTAACACTTTGGACCTAAACCAAAGTCAAGAGAACATGACTAGATGTTGAAAGAAGTGCACATTTCCTTTACAGATCTTGTAGAGAATGGTAATATGATTATACTTGAAGTAAATATGTGCATATACAACATACTTACACATACACATACACACATACACACACATACACAGAATCATACAATATGGTAGGTTACCACCAGGTAATTCATTATCTCATGTATAATAAACAGGGTCCTTTTGTTTAAAAAATAAAATAAAATTTCAATAAACTTTGTAATTTCACAAATTTTCAAAGACTAACAATGTGCAGGATGATCAGAACAGCAGTCAATGTAAAAGTTCAAAACTAGTGACTATTACCATCTCAGGAAGTTCTGTATTACTCTTCCAGCCATTCTTGGGGCAGGATAGTTAGATGCTACACAGTAAGCCTTTAGGTGACAAACATCCACAATAAAGCAAACAGAAAAATCAATGATGTCTCCAACTCTTTTTTTTTTTCCTTCCATCCTTCTTCATTTTTTTCTGTTCAGTTTGTAAGATGAAAACAACATATCAGTGGGGGTCAATTTATATTCATAAATAGATACAAATATTTGGTTTAAACATTTTGAATTTTTATAATGCTAATACTTCCCACGTATGTTGCTATTTTACTTATTCAGCTAGCATTAAGCTAAAATTGTTGACCTTACACATAGTGAACCACTAAAACTGGGAGCTGCATAAATGCAAAATTTCATCATATCCAAGCACTTAATTTATATTACAAATTGAGAGAAATTTTTGATCTGATCACAGCTCAATTTATAAAAAGGCTTTCAATATACTTTCCCCTAAAATTATTCTTCATTGTTCACTGTTGCAACTCAAGTATATCCTTCATAATCATCAAATTTAAGTACGTAATAATCAAGCATATCCCTGGGTTTCTATAGTTTTCATTATGCACAATGTATATAATTTGAATAATAACTTTGCCTTACAACATTTATTTTTATTAAAATAAATTAGTGCAAAGATTATAACTTGAATCCATCTACAAAGATACATGCAAGGTCACTATTCAAGCTTAGTTCGGCTTGGTTATATTTTCAAATTTAATAAGATTACAAAGTTTAGAATTCTTCCTTTTTAGTAGATACTTTTTGTGAAATCTACTAAATACAAGTGTTGCGGTGAATACAAAACACTCAAGATATAATTCCTGCTCTCAAAAGTCAGTTGGAGAGATGCAAGCACAAAAAGCTATATGCCAAATTAAAGTGTGACTTTCATACACTGGAGCCAATAATAAGGCACTACGAGCAGAAGAGAAAGCATAATTAATGTCTCAGCTGAAATAATGTTGGAGCCAAATCTCAAAGTCCGGGTAGGATCTTAACAAGCAAAACCAAGGGTGGCTAATGTGTTTCAGGCCCAAGGAAACATTCTGAGGAAATGCATGAAGAATGCAAAATGAAGGCTAAGCTCTGAACCCATCCAGAAGCCCAGAAAGGTTTGCTGAAAATTTATATTTAATTAACCTGAATCATAAAAGAGTTTATGTGCTAGTCAAAAGCGAAGAGCACCAAGCTTGCTATTCTGGAAATCACCATAGAATTTCTTCTGTGAGATGCTATGAAGATAAATCTACTGAAAATTTCCATTCAAAACTAAATTATGATTTTCCAACTTAATACTTTTTTGTTTGGTATTGGTAGCACTGAAATAATAAGGTTAGTCTTCTTATTCATTTATAATCTTCAAAAAGTAACAAAAACCAATGTGAGCAGCCACAGACATAAAGTAGCACTGTTCAAAACCCACCAACATTCTGAAACAAATAGTGTCCTATGTTCTAGTTGAAAACTGGCGTGCAGCCTGGCAATCAAACGCCATGAAAGTGTGCGTAGATATACAATATCACCTTCCAGCCTTCAACCACCCCAGTGAGGGAACATACTGCATTATAAGAGAGAACAGGAATGACCGAGTAAACATCCTGCCTGGCACACTACCGTTTTAAATAAGAAGCATGGCATACCTAGTTTGAGACTAACTCAGCTGTCAGAACACAGAGTTCTGAAGTAGCCAATAGTTGGCTGGCTGACAAGTCTGCATTCTTCATGTCTCCTTTTATGAGCTTCTTCTGCATAGCGATCCTGGTAGTATGAACACTCACTGTCCAATTCAAGGAAATGTGCTAACCAAACAGAGTTGGTAGACATTCTCTGTATAAGTAATTGTTTCTGTGCAATAAAGCAAAAGTTTGTCCCTAAAACCATCTCTAGCATGGTTCATCTCCGCACTCATTGTAGAGCCCTGGGCACTGTGGTCTTGTGGAGAGAGCCCTGGTAACAACAGCGTCACATAGGTGAGGAAGCATCTTGCCAGTGTCTTTAAAATTCTCTGTTGAAAAGCAATAATATCTTGATAATTTTCCTATGTAGTAACACAGTGTTAAAAGTGGAACTTTACTGTTTAAGTCTTAACTGAGATGCTAATAGCAAAGAACAATTGAACAGATGCCAAGTAAAACCTTTGCTGCAAAAGTAAAACCTTCTGCAGCAAAGAATACCAAATAGCTTTTAAATTATCATATATCAAATACTTAGGAATTGCAAGCCACACAGCTTCACTCCTTTATCTCCCTCATTCTTGAGGAAAGCAGATATAAGAAATGCACAAGTAATAGACATGGTTGTATTGTAGCAAAATTTTATAGACTGGGATAGTTTGTCCTCATGCCATTTTCATGAGTTTTCTTTTTCTTTTTTTTTTTTAAGCAATGAAAAATGTAAAGTTCACTCATAAAACACAAACCATTCAAAACTAAGCAGCAAGCTACATTTGGTAGTCAGATCAACCACCACGCTATAGCAAGATGTTAGACCACCTATGCTGCTCAAGCTAAGAGAATATAAAACTATTTTAATGACATTTATCACCCTAACACAGAATATATAGATAGGTAAGTAGGTAGATAGATATAGATAGGTAGGTAGGTAGGTAGGTAGGTAGGTAGGTAGGTAGGTAGGTAGATAGATAGATAGATAGATAGATAGATAGATAGATAGATAGATAGATAGATAGATAGACAGACAAATAGATAGATAGATATATAGACAGACAAATAGACAGACAGATAGATAAGGATATATATTAAATGGGTTTGCCAATCCTAAAAATGTATGCTTATGCTTTTCTTTGGTTAGAAGCAATGGTAGAGCAAATGGCTTTTCTTTTCACTCTGTATTGATAAAAACAGTTAGCAAATACAGAAATTTCAAAAAGTACTTTAAAATATTTCAGTACACTGTGTGAGTACATTATACCCCAGAACTGGTGAATAGGGTAGGCTTCTTCCTAGCATGCAGATACACATGTTTCTGTGGGTTGGCTTGAGATGGTAGAAGCACTGCCATTCCAAAAGACCACACTCCACCCATTCTTCACAGGATATCTGTGTTTTGGCTTGAGTCGAGAGATGTATCTGGCCTAAATGTGTGTTATAAAGGAATCTGAGGAAGAAGATAGCTGCATAGGGTTGAGAGAACTTTCTCCAAAATAAATAAATAAATAAATAAATAAATAAATAGGTAGCTAGATGATAGATAGATAGATAGATAGATAGATAGATAGATAGATTGATAGATAGATAATAGATACATAGATAGATAGATAGATAGATAGATAGATAGATAGATAGATAGATAGATAAATGTGATGAAGTCTATATTGGAAGTTAATGGGTTGAGTATGGAAGCTGTAGGAAATGAGATCAGATAAAATACCCAAGGGAACCTCAACCAGAATTCCATCAGAGGAGCTGTATGTAAAAACATAGATGCATTCCATGAGGTTCAGTGAGTGTCTTTCATTTTAAAATAAAACAAATATTAGATTATTCCTATGAGTAGTGTTTAATCCTGACTCTTTCCCAAAGAAGTTCAGGGGAATAATGGCAAGGAAGAAATATTCAGATAGAAGAGATAGGATTGGTCCCTATCTTTCTCAAGTATCTTAATTTAAAGCTCAATACGATTATGGGTTCATGTCATATATAATATGAGGTAAAATAATCCCAATGTGTCTAAAAGGAACCAGAAAATGTTTAATTAGGAGCCATAAAAAAGATTCAGGCTGTGAGTATTTTTGCATAGAGACAAGGGAAGAGTTGCCCATCCTTGTACATTTATTTCATCAGGACCAGTGTTAAGACAAAGCAGGGAAAGCATGACTTACAACCATCATCTTCACACCCATCAAGTTCAACAGCAGCATCCCAGCAGTGGCAGGAGAAGGCACTGTAATAAAATCACTTTTAATTCACTTCCTGAAGTCCTCAAAATCTCCATGGTAGTGACCAGTTTTCTCAAAAGCAAAGAAAAGTTATTATATTATATACAGAGTCCTAGACCTTAATTGCCTCTTGGCATCACATTGGTCTAATATATCCTCCTGACTTTTCGTTACCCACATTGATTATTTCAGTGGTAATTTCAATATTCTCTTAGTAAAAATGATAAAAGAATATAACGAGTATCTCACAACATTTCAAAGGCCAGTGTAATTTCATCAAATATTTATAGTTTTCTGAGTTTCCAGGCAGAGATGGCTCATCCTTCATTACTTGTGAAAGAAAACTGGAGCATTTTCAAGGTGTGCTTTTGACAGTGTTTTTAAATATCACACAAAAGCGAAATAGAAATTTGCAAAATGTCGCAACTGGAATTGGACATATATCACCATATACACTTCCACATTTTGAGACGCTGCATATACGGAGGCGTTCTCATCCCTTCTGAGAGCACAAAGAATTGTGTCAGGAGCTCCCTCTCATCTTTCCCTTTAAGCAAAATACACTGAATACTATTCAAACACACTCACAGATGTATTTTATTTCAGGATATCCTATAAAAGACATGATGCTCTTTTTCTAGACCTAGGGTGACTATCAATTCTATCTTTTTAAGACAGAAAAAGAGGACAAAATTGATGGAGAAATCAGTGAAACTGGGCAGTCTGAAAACATACCAAAACAACAAAGAAAAGGAGTATCTGTGCAATCACTATGGTTTCTGCTGCCCTGAAGAAGCTCTCAGTGTGTCTTAGCAACAGCTCATAAAGTGTCAGTCATATCGCAAATACATCTTTAAGTTTAGCAAAGCTAAAGTATATTCTTTCCACATGCATTTTCAAACAATAAAACTGTGGGCTGAGCAACAGTTTTTCTTCTCATCCTATAAGCATATTTTTTCTTTAAGCAACCTGTAGCCATGGTTTGGTTCCCTTCCCCAAACTTCAGTGGGAACTGCAGAGAAGTAGTGAAAGCCTTGGAATGTGAGGCCTTGCTGCATTTTCATTTTCATAGTGCCTGTCAGTAAATATCACAGGATGTGGGAGGTGTCCTTCACTTTAGGCAAGGGTGGGAGAGTGAGAGAGTGAGTACAGCTTTTTCATTTTAGTAGTTGACTTGGGAATTGGAAAATTAAACATTTCAAAGATTAAAAAGACTTGAGAAAATGATTTAATAATCATTACAGTAACATCCACAACCTATTTCACAGTAAGATGTAGGTCTCATTAAATCCAGCTACAGATGAGTGAGCTCAAAAGATGTGGCTGAGTACCCAGGGAAAAAAGTGACTTGCCGAAGTTAAAAGTTGAATCCAAACAGAACAAAAACAGATTTTTATCTGTATTTATCAGTTCCAAGAGAGAAAGGGCATTGAGATAAATTCTTTGCATGGAAATTGTGTCTAATTAGTTAATGGATATGTTAGAGGGAGATGTTACCCATTTTGTTGATAGAAATACTTAAAATATGTACATTTATCTTTGTTTTTTAAAATAAAGTTGTTCAATTTAATAAAAAAATTAATTGGAAAAAAAAGAAATGAATATCACATTTCCTTTGTTGTTAAAGGGCTTTATTTGTATATTTTTTAAATTATACACCCGGATCAAAGAACTTTTAAACCCTCAGGAAATCACCATGAGGGACAAATTCTTAGAACTCATATGTATCTTTCTTGTGAGAACTTTGAGGTCCATCAACATGGCTAATCCAGGCTCCTGACCTTTACGGGTTCATATCTGAATGTTGCCAGTTTGTTGCTGCTTTGCCATCAACAAAGGGCTCCTGTCCTTTCAGATTTTCACCTTGATCAAACCTCTCTAAAGTGAGTTTCTAAGAGAGAACTAAAAAGACCCCTTCCTTTGACTCCTGCTATAGTCTCTCCCATTTCTATGAACATCTCTTCAACTGCCTGCTAATCCCTACATACCTGATAAGTCAGAAAACTTTTTTTTCTCTTCCAACTTTATTTAAAAATAAGAGAGATACATGTACAAATTTTTAAAGGCATTTTGGCGTAACACTATATGAATGTCAGTACTTAATTCTTTTTGAAGTTTGATAGTATGCATTGAGATCTTTCTAATTACAATATACATTAAGAAAAAAGATGGGTCCCTGATTTCCTTTTATTTTTCTCCATTGTGCCAGCAAGGTTTCTATCTTCTCTCAGTGAAGCCTTCCTTTCAAGGCACCTTATCCCTCAGAGTCAGTGACTTCCTCCTGTACTTTTCGTGGGTAGTGTTCTCCAAGACTGACTCTCTCTTTGTGATGTCTTTCCTCTCGATAACTTCATACTCTCTTACTTTTGCCCTTTTCCTTCTCTCCTATCCCTACAATCCATAAGAATATGCACATTCCTAATATCTTAAAAGAAAACAGAAAATACATATTAATATTCTCTCACATAATAAAAGTATACCCAAAAACATTTTCTTCCCTCAAGCAAAGGAAATTATAATTCTATTGTTATGTATCTTCTAAAATGTAGCTTATATAAATGTGCAATTATATCCATTCATTTATTCATTGATCAATTTGTTGGGTAAAGTACTCTTCATTTTTTAATTTAATTTAAAAAACATTCCTAGTTAAAAAGTATAAAGTGCTTGGTGCTTTGGAGTTAAGAGCATTTTCTGTTCTTTCAGACGATCCAAGTTCAATTCCCAGAACCCACATTGGTTGCTCTTCAGTCTTCTATTAATTCAAACTCACAGGGGTCTAATGTGTCTCGAGGAACCTGGATGGAAATGAGGCATATACACATACATAGAGGCAAACATACATAAAATAAATCTTTATAAATTGTCAGGTACAAGAATGGCAATTTTGTAACCATGATTGTTCAGTCTCACTGGCTCTGTGTAATTTGCACATGGGCCCTTCTTCTCTACATAAGCTTTGATGTTCTCTAGGTTCTTAGTAAGTGAGCTTGGCTTCATTTTCATGTTCTCTTCTAGCCACTCTATACTCCATGTTCGATTAGGCTACCCTTTAAGGTTTAAATCTTCAAATTACAATGATTTCTTATAGGTGGTATTCCCAGAGAGTGCAATTCAACACGTTGTAAGTTGGCTCATTTGTTCTTTTGCACACCCACGCCCACCTTTTCAGGACTATCTTATTCAACAACCCATCTCTAAAGGCACATACATTGAGGCATCCCATATTATCTATATTACCTCATCATCCATAATATATTTAAGCATATTTACCTCTTAAACGTCCTCATTATTACCTAGAAATTTCTCCTCTCTGACTGATGCTTAAGTTTAGAGAATAATCATATTTGGTTTGCACTAATCTATACATTGGATCTATAATCCACATATAACCTATCCTGCATATATGTCTTGTGAATGAAAAGGTAAAGAAAGTCAAACATCTCTTCCTGAAATGAGAGCACATATTGTGAGTATTCTGATATAAACAGTCCTGTCTGTCATTGCTCCTTTGGGAAGAGAAAAAGAAGATACACCTGTCTTCTCCTTTCACAGATCAGCTGATAATAGAAAAACTTTAGATCTTTCTTGTTGGAGTCTAAGGCATCTGCCCTCCCCTGACCCTTGTCATTGAGCCCATGCCACATTTATATAAGTCCTACTAGGACAAGAATGTAAAAGCTTTTCCTTCTCTAAGTGTCCTAGAAAAAATGAGCCCTCTAGAATTAGGTTAAATCTTTGTCTCACTTTCTTATGAATTATTAAAATGATAAGACAGGAAATAGAGAATAAAAGAAACAAAATAATCAAAATCATAAGATTTTGAGGTTCTGAAAAACATCTGTTTTCTACAACTGAGATGAAAATAACATATTTTCTAAAGCACTGGAGAAATTATTTCAAATTATTTGATAAATTCTAAGATGCTACAGGGGTGGTCTTAGTAGTTCTACCAATTGACAGAATTACTACTTCCCTGTTAAGGGAATTTTGTTCCTTCAGGAAATGTGGCTGCTCTCAACTGTAAGGAGCAGTTGAGTATTACTAAGAGGCAAATAAGAATATTAAATGGTCTGATGAAAATTAGAGAACACAACAATAGTATCCACCTAACTGCTCCTGAATTCCTATCACCCAGCACATATCGCTTCCTTTAGCATACAGCTGGAAACTTGGTTAAGCAATACTGCTAGACATTCTTCCTGAGGCTTCAAGGTCATAAAATGTTGTCCAAGTTACTGGAGCATTGAGGAAGAAATATAAAAGTTAAAAAGCCAAGGACTGCCTATAACGAAAGCAATGAAAACCTGAGCCTGCTAGAGCTTTGTATTATTAAAGTCAATCTCTTTCAGAAAGAGCTCTTATTGTGTGGTTGCCCCCACCGTACACCGTATTTCAAGTACCCAAACCAAGTCTTACTTGCAGTCAACCAGAAATGAAAAAAAGGCTATCGACTCTATAGTATTATTGCAAAGAGATGGTAATGATTTTTAACAGCTGGTAATGAGCATTTCCATGGAGAGCAGTGTATGACGTCAACTGAAATTCTATTTGGCTGCATTGTCATCACACCTGTGCATGGTGAAAACAAGAGTAAGAGAATTAAAAAAAATGTGTGGCTTGGATCATCTCACTTTAATCTCAGACCATAGACAACCCTAGATGATAGAAACTATTATGCATCCTGCATCCTACATATATTACTTCTAAGATGAATACTTAAGATGAAATGAAAATACTTTCTATCGTGCCAACCATTATGCGTACTACTTTATGTGAGCATCCTCCCTAATGAGCAAGTATCAGATTCTTTTTTAAAGATTATTTATTATGTATAAGTACACTGGAGCTATCTTCAGACACACCAGAAGTGGGCATTAGATCCCATTACAGATGGTTGTGAGCCACCATGTGGTTTCTGGGATTTGAACTCAGGACCTCTGGAAGAACAATCAGTGCTCTGAACCACTGAGCCATCTCTCCAAACCCCAATTATTGGCTTCTAATGACCCAACTTAAATGTTCCACCCCAAACTCTGTCCACTCTTCTCCCAAATTAAAAAATAATAATAATCAGCTAAATTTCACCTTTGCAAGATTTTATATGATGTTTCAGTAAATGAGCTGCTATTGAAATATTAGTCTAGGAACTCAAGTCTGGTGTTTTGACAGAAAACAATAATTTTCATTTAAATACTGGCTTTCCAGCAATACAGACTAAACTAAATGTTGGCATAAGATACTCTTCAGTTTACCTACCTAGGTTCTGTGGAGCTGATGCTGGTCACACTTATGTATCATCTTTGGATGCTCTGCCTACGAAGGTCTTCATTGATGCTGACTCCCTCATCTATTCCTAACTTCACACAGTATGTGTACATGAGCAATAACTGGGCAACAGACACATAAAACTCCACGTGAGATATAATACAAAAATACTACAAGATTTGACTGATTGCCTGGTAATGCCACATTACTAATACAACTGATCCTGCTCAGAGCACTGTCTCAGTATCTTAGCGGACCACATGGCACAGGTTTGCGTCACTTGTACTAAGACAGAAAAACATTGAAGACACTAAATATCTTTTCATTATGTACCATGAATAGACACACCAAAGATAATCCCCCAGAGACTTAGCCTTATAAGAGACATGTCAGTTCACAATTGAAATATTTTACATATACAATGTTGATATAGAAATTCTCTTGGGACATCATGAAAAATAGCAATAGAGGAAACAATAAAATTTGAATGTTTATTTACATGTGTTTTGTTCATTTGTACAAACATAAAACTCCACTTGAAAATTGAACAAGGAAAGTACACAGGACAAACAGATTGTGAACCACGCTGGAGGTGGGTGTAGACAGCAACCCTCACATGCGTGAATCCCAGGGATTGATTCCTATCATGAGAGAATAGAAAAATCATGAGAATGAGTTCTTCTGAAATTTGAATATGAAGTGAGGTTGTTTAGCTGAAAGTATTGTATAACACCTGCCATCTAATCTGAGCATCAGAAATGTTTTGAGGGTCAATGCTTCACCTAGTGCTTCAAGTGTGCTTTTTTTGGTTGGTTTAGCACTTGTCATAGTAAAAACAACAGAGGCTTAATGGTCACGGAACAGAAACTACTACAGAATGGTAAGATTTTAAAGAGATATTAAAATCATTCTACCGTAAGAATTCAGGCACGGATATTGATGGATAGGGCAGACAGTTTCATCTTCAAAGGTGAAATGCTTTGGAACAAGATTAACTATAGATCTGGCTTACAAACAGAAAAACTTTAGAATTCCATAAAACAGAAGAAACTAAAAAAGTGGGTCAGTTGTCAGTAAAGTATTAATTTTTCAACACAGGAATTTAATTCTCTTACACACTTTTCTTGGGTTTCCTTTGAAGTTAATAGCAAGCGAAATGAAATAAGTTTGAATACAGAATCAGCACATTGCATTTGTTAATGTGGGTGATTTTGAGTACAAAGAAAATTAATGAGTCCTTTAAACTGATACAATTTTATGTTTTGCTTTGAAAGTGTAGTTGCACTGAAAAGCAAGGTTTGTGCTTAAACTGGTAAAAAAAAAATAAAAGAAAAGAAAGAAAGACACAGCAAGTCATGGGGTTTCTGTAGTTCAAAGAAATTCCACAGGGAGCCTGCTTCAAACCACAAAATCCCTACCCCTCATTACCCATATCTGGCAGGAAGGTCCATTATTTGACCTCGGGGAGGACAGGAGTCCACACATATGGAGACTAAGAAAGAAAATAACTCCTTACATTTAAAGGAATATTTTTTAAAAAAAGAAATATAAAAACGTACAAAATACAAAAGATGTTTCACAATTCTGATGGAAACTACATGCCATAGTATAATGAACTATTTTAAAGCATCATAAATTCACATTTAGCATTTTCATTTCCGGTCTGAACTGCCTCTCTATTGACACTATAAACTGATAATTAAGTAATTTTGTATTAGCATACAAATGGATATAATATGTGCCAGTTACATGCTGTCAGTATTAAATGTATATTATCTGTCTTCAGAAAAAACACTGTTTTGAATTAACCTGAAGACTGCTATGTTACAACCACTCTGTACAACTTTGGGGAACAAGATAAGGAACAGCTTCAATGAGTCTCAAGTTTTCACCCACTTCAGGATCCCTTCCCACTACAAATGAATGAATGAATGAATGAGTTATTTAGCATATGTTTTACACATTGCAAATGAAATTACACCAAAGTGTAAAGTATCTTCTCTTCATCTTACTCACAAACAGGTTGATTTGTGCTCAAAAAAAGCAAGAACTTGGAGAACTTTAAAGATGTTATTGGTTATATCAGAAACTGGTCAGTTCATTTCCTGTAACTGAAGACTTTACAAATCTCTGGCATTAGAAGATTTTTGCTTTACTGTATAAAGTTCAAGGCCAGCAGAGACACCCTTGAGATTCTTTCCTAATCATAATTGTCCTAGGAAAATAGAAAAGCTGGATGGTCTTATCTTTATTTATATTTAGTGGTCTTACATTGCTCTGATAGAAATTTCACTCTTATTAATGTCATGATCACTCAAGAATTTTTCTTGTTATGTAAATACTTAGCTTACCATATGGAATATTCAACAGCCTAGAACAATTGACATGCCAGGGAAACACAGTACTAACATCTAGAATTCCAGCCACAGGGACTCTGATTAATGGTTTAAAGTGGGCATCAGCAATCAAGGGATTTTCTAAGCAGCCACGTTAGAATCAGATATAGCCTATGTTCCTAGTCTCTATAACAGAAGGGCAAGGCTTGTTCCTTCTCCAGCTACATGATAACGATGCTTTACATAGCAACAGAAACTGAAATTAGAAAGCAGCAGCCATGAACCAGAAGCGACTACCTGATCTCCATAAAACTGAACTCTTCCATCAATGCTTCCTATGAAGGGGCCTCAATGGCTGGTGAAGTTTCACTTCCCACACAGAGAACCTGCCAACACTTATTTGGCCTCCTGAGCACCAGGTGCACTACAAGCAAGCATGCTATGACAAAAGCCAAATAATACCTAAAACACTATGAGCTGGGCCTTTCCTAGACTTCAGACATCGTTTATTCTTAGTCACAGCAATATTTTTTTTCTTCCTAGTGGTATTTTGCTTAACGTTAACTTTTCTCCCAAAGCAAAGCTGAGCACAAGCAGAGGTGTGAAGATATTTTTAGATTTCTTTTAGTGCTTTTTTGTAAAGGGCAAAATGACCATGTTCTTATGCTCCGGGGATGTGTCAACCTCACACAAGGCTCGAGTGTTTAACCAAGCAGAGGAAACAATTCAGAATATTTTAGTGTTAACATATTTTACTGATAGAGTTGTGTCACAATGAGAAAGTAAGCAGATATGTAGCCCACAGGACAAATTCTCTGTGGGGTATTGATTTTTTCTTTTATTTTTGAATATAATTACATCATTTCCCCTTTCCTTTAGCCATAAGCCCCAACCCAGCCATATAGCTATACTCACTCTATTTCTATTTCTTAGCCTTTTTTTTTCATGAATTGTTGTTACATGCCCAAGAAATATATCTTTAGATGCGTAAATATAACCTTCTAAGTTTGTGTAATCTTACTTGTATGCGTGTTTTCAGGACAGACCATTTGGTACTCTACACACCCTGCTAATCAGGTTTCCTAGAAAGGAAATCAGCCAATAATGTTACCCAGCTATGATAACTATGAACCACAAAAATAGACAGCACTAAGTGATAACCCTAAAAGTGAAACAATGGCATACACGTTGACAGTAACCATGAGCTCTCAAATTGAATTTAAGATCCTTTCAACAAGAGGAAAATCATGCTTGATACTAGAACCTTAGCTAATTACCCAGGGCTAATAAAGACATGGATCTTGGAGAAGAACCTACAATCACTATATGACTAACTCTTAACAAAGTTTTTATCTTCTCTTTAATATGTCCAGAAATGAGAAATTAACTCATTAGTTTCTGTACTAAAATGTCTCACCTTCAAAGAACCCTCAGTTTTAGCTTATTTGAGGATAACTAGACCCATTGATACTCATACACCTCCTCAGAGACTCCTAAAGAGAATATATTCTACTTTAAATATTACTGGATAGCATCATATCTAATTTTTAATTCTTCTTTTCATAATCATTAATAAGTTCTTTCCTGTAGCTCAGTTACAAGCTTCAGGCATTGATTACTCTAGATTGCTGTCTCTGAACAAGGCTTCATAAACCACACCAGTGCCTTGTGTAGAATAAAACCAAAATAGTGTGTGGTGTGATGAGGTCTCTCATATAACAATACTTTAGAAGACATTGATCTAAAAGAACCTCAGGCTGGGGAGAAAGCTCAGAGTTGACAATGCCCTTTGTTTACAATTGTGAGGAACTGACATCCATCGCCCAGAACTCATATAAAGATTCATTTGCTAATTTATCCTGAATCCCAGATACAGGGATCCTGAAACAGGAAGTACCCCAGGGTTTTGCCTAGTATGGAGAACTAAGAGTCAGGGAGAAATCCTGGCTCAAATAAATAAGATGAGTGTCTCCTGGGGACACCAATTGAGTTTGTCCTCTGGCCTCCATATACTCATGCATCCACATGCATGCATATTCCCTGCATATACATATAACATATAGATGTACAGAAACTCATACCACCCAGCCATTTTGTTTATGTTAAACCTAATTGTGGCACAATTGTGGAAAAGTAATACAAATGATCTGTTAAGTGAAGTAAATATGAACACTGTATAAACATTAAGAGTTTGTTTTTTGTTTCACAAGGGACTTCCATATGAATATACATTCTTAATTCGTGAACCACCCCTTCTCTTCCCTTCCTCGCTCCCTTCTTTCCCAGTCTCCTTCTCTCTTTTCATTATTGGAATTAGTGCTCTAATAAGTCATTATAAAAGACATATAATCCAGATATTTTATTTATAAACCAAATGTCTGGATTGGGCATATCTAGAGATATTTAAACTTATTTCCCATCTAGAAAACCCCTTCTTATTTGCTTTTTCTCTTGGATATGAGGTTCTGGTTCATACTGACTTCCTCCTCTCTGTCCATCCTTCTCCCCTCCCTCCATGTAATCTTCTCCAGAACCTCTAGTCCCACCTTACTCCCTCCACTGCCCAATCACAGGCCTTGACCTTTTATTGACTAGTTAGACTAGACAGAAAATTCACATGGCATCACCTGAGTTTGTGAGCATCTACTTCTCAGAGGTAACCATATCTTGAGGCACCAGTTTTAGCATTAGGTTACAAGCAGCATTAGACTGACCCATTATATATTTTCTTTGCATTTTAAATTCAGAAACCTCCAAAATGAATTTTGCATTGATCTTTTCTACAAATATTGGTTATAATATTTCCAACCATATGTATTTTCCAGTCATATTTTTTCCAGTTTTATTTTTCATCTTGACACTAACAGACTAAAATCTTAAAAAATAAATCCTGAGTCTTTCCTTCATAGTGGTATATTGAAATTAGTCAAAGCTACCTAAAAAGAAGAAAAATATAGTTTATTTGAGGTAATGTAGTTTGTTTTTGAAGTTTAGTTAAATGTTATTATGGGAATATGCCTGCAGGCAGAGGCTCTACCTTTAATTCAGCACAAACAGATCATAGCTGTTTATGATTCTTTCAAATATTAATCAGTAAAGATCATAATGTTTAAATAAAGAACCTACTTCATTGTTTCTAATTTTTAAAATAAACTGTTAGATTTAAAACCATATTTGTCTCAGTAGGGGAAAGAGACTTTTTTCTCACTTTGACCAAAAAGTCTCATCAAAATGAAATGGGTATTGCTCTCTAAGAAAGAAACTTTGGAATTATCCCAGACTAATTCATCTTCCCTGACGCTTAGAGTGTAAGGCACCAAATGCATTGGTGTATTAGAATGAGATGAATTATGCAGTGCTTTTGACAGACAGCATATGTAATTTCTTCAAAAACTCTTCAAATCATTCTGTTCTCCCTTTGATTACATGCTTGTTGTGCTGAAAATAAGGGACTCTTCAAATGTTTTTAAACCCACATACATATGGATTGCATAAAATTAATATCTTTACCTTTACAAAAATCACCCCAGGAACACATTTGCCTGTAAAATATATTTAAGACAGTTCCAGCCCTTCACTAAACTCTATTTTCAGAGGTTCGTAATATGGTAATAAAAATTCATTCCAGGAGAAAATTCAGCACCAAGAAAAATGTGCTTCACACTTGGTGAGTAGCCATTTCCTCTTCTTCCCCTTTTCATGGCTGATGAAAAGTTTCCACTGAGTGTTTTGTAAAAGTTGAGTCTAGGACTATAGTAGATAAATCATAATAACCATTTGTGATTTTGGTGTATTTTTAATTTATTTATAACCTAGATTACTTCATGCCTTCCAATATCTATTTCCCGTTTTTTTTTTTTTTTTTTTTTTTTGCTTCTAAAGTGCAGGACGTCAGAGGATTTTCTAAATGAGTGTATGAGGATAAAGAGTCTAGATCAAAGATGCTAGAACACTAGGAAACCCACATAGGTCCTGCCCCAGATCACATGGTATAGCATAGGTGGTTTCTTAAATGTTCATCATATGAACCACTAGCTAAGGGACATAAATGTGCCAAAGAAGCATATGTAGGTTGACATGTAGCAAAAATGTAACTATTTCTCATTGGAAAGCAGAGTTAAGCCATCTTCTCAGGCATGGCTGCTCCTGTGAAGAAACATGGTGTGAACCTTGAAGCCTATGAAATAAAAAAGGTGTCAGCTGCCTAAGCATAGATAATTTCTAGAATGGAAAATCTTCTCATTCCTCTGCTACTAGACCAAGGCAGATTCTATCCCTGGACTCCTATAATTCAGCTGTTTATTTAGTGTTAAGTGTCAATCACTTCTTGCTTATAATCCCTGGAGAATACTCTGAGTGTCCTTGAGAAATACTGTGATGGTCTTCTTTTATTATAATTCTATATTTTAAAAACATATTCCAAACTAGGCTTGTTGGGAAGGGGAAGAATTGCATGGTGGTTTCTTAGCTCTGATGCTGGAGGACTTTGAGGGACAAATCACTTTCCTTCCTTCCAGTGGAGAAATGGGATGCAGAACCTTATTTCCTTCATTAGTACCAGCATGCACCTACACCACTACTGCCTTCTTTAGAAAATACTATAGTAATAAAGGGCTTAAAAAACAGACTCAAAAACAAAACAGAAAAAAAAAAAAACAAGATCACAGCTCAGTGCTGTTTTGAGATGTCTGCTTGTGACAGGAACTTATAAAACATTGAATCAGAATCTATGTAAAATGACATTGCTTTTAAAAATCAATATCATAGCTGTTTGCACATCACTATCAACTACCCTGGATCCATATTTGAAACTGGCCAATTTTGTATTTCTTCTCCACTAAATGAAGGTACAGATAGAACCCATACTTTGCACTAAACATCATTAATTTAAATATATCTAGTTGATATTAAATAAAATCAATTTGTGAAAGACTGTATGAGTACATATATGAGGCTTCTAACCTGTTTCAAACTTCAAAAAATGTCCCACTTGTTGTTAATACTTTTATGTATTGCCAGTTCAAAATCTTATCTGGGGGAGGAAAACATACTTGCAAACCCCCCTGTAAAATTGGTCTTGGGAGTACTCTCAAATAGAAAAATAAAGAACAGATGTAGATCTGATTTTTCTACTGCTTAATGTTTTCCTCCTCCTTAAAAACGATATTTACGTAACAGCTTTGCTCTCAAGTTACCTTTATGCTCAAGAAAGACAACATTAATTTTCAGAAGTCTTTCTGTTTTTCTTAGGGTGCTACCTCCTGGGTGTCACTTTAAATACATACTAGAATAGAAGATTAATTTAAGTAATGACAAAAAGTTTGTCTACGCCCTCTTCTCTACAGTGTGGACAAAGGGACTGTCCTTTGCAGTACAGGTTTAGGGAACTGCCACCGCTCCTTGTGTCATTTTCCACAGCTTCATTCCTATCCTGTGTGCCATGCCTGGGTCAAACTCAGTATATGCACAACATATAATATATGCAGAGACAACCTTTCTCATTTTGTCCCAAGAGGAATATACTGTTTGTTTAGATAAGTATCTCTTAGCAATGAAAATGCAATCTCACATTGCTATATTTCATTGAAGAGTACACACCTTAGTTATATTCAGAGTCTGCCTACCAGGAATTCTTACTGTGATCAGTGGTGGTACCTTATCTTAAGGGCTAATTTCCCTATAAATATCTATGTTCAGGCTGATAATTTTTCCTCGTGAGTCCTTTAACATTCAAATCATTTTCTTCAAATTACCAAACAGATGCACAATAAATAATTGCTGACTGAATATGTAAGTCAACTTAATATAGGCTAGGGTCATTTCAGAAGAGAGAGACCCAATTAAGAAAATGCCACCCAATGACCACATTAGTCTGTGGATAACCCTTAAGATGTGGCTTTTGTTGATTGGTATTTAAAATGGCATAGACCAGCTTTCTATAGGCCTTGCTAAAATCATGGGGCTGTAGTCCTGGATGCTATAAGAAAGAAGGTGAGCAAGCCATAGAAAGCAAATAAATATGCTGTAGTCTTTCATGACCTTGGCTTGAATTTCTGCTTCCAAACACCCCTGCCTTGACTTCTTTCAAAAATAGACTATGGTATGAAAGTATATGTTGAAATATATTCTTTACCCCCATTGCAGTAAATATTAAAAAGTGATACTATTGCTATCAGTCCCACAGTCTCCTAAAGCACCCCTAATTAATTATATTTTTATTGCCGTGGCAAAACATCATCAGCAAGGGAATTTTTGAAAGAAAACATCTAATTGGACTTATTTTTCCTGAGCATAGAGCATATAATGGCAAAGTGAAGGTATAGCCCAGAAATGGCTGAGAAATGACACTCAAGTAGGAAGCAGATAACACACTGGGATTTGCAAATTAAACAAACAAATAAATAAATAGGTCTTAAAAAATTAGCCAGCACCAAGTGACATACTTTATCCAACCAAGAAACATCCCCATTCCTTCCCAAATAGTTTCACCAAATGGGATCAAACCACTCAAACATATGAGCCTGTAAAGGTCATTTTCACTCAAATCACCAGACCTTTTCAAGTTGCTTTTTGTCCTGGGGTTTCCTCACAATAGATACCTCAACTGAAACAAAAACATACATACACACAAGCATACACACACACACACTTACACACACACACACACACTTACACACATGTATCTATATAAAATCAAGAAAACAGAAATGAGAGAAAACCTACACTTTTTCTTTGAGACTTGGTTCATTAAGATATTTTATCGCCAGCTGCCTGTGTTATTGCACCTGACATAATCTCTTCACCTCTCTGTACTCCTTCCCAGGGAAAACTGCCCTGCTCTACTCATCAAGATCACTGTTCATCTTTCCACAGTCTGAGTTAGAGGCACATCCCTTCCTGTGTCTTGTTCCTACATTCTTAGAAATAAAGTAGGATTGCTGAATCTTCTGCCTGTCTCCTAAGAGATGGTGCTTTCTTCTGAGTAATTCTCAAGGTCATTCACTCTTAGCTACTACCCAGCAGGCACTTCTCATCCTGAGCCAATGAAGAGGACATGTGGAGACTGATTTAACACTTGTTCCCACAGAATTGATGTGAATTCACTTCTTACAGTGAGAGAAATGCCTTCCTGGAATTTTGTTCTATAATCCAAAAGAAAACACAGCTCTCATGGATTAGTGTTAAAGGTGCAAGCCTTAATACTGAAAGAATTGTTCTGAGTCATATCTTGAACGTTTGGATTTAATATTCAACATGAGTAAAATGGAAGACTAGTGGAAAACTAGCTTAGAAAAGCTGCTCCTTTGCAGTACTCAGTCCCCATGTGAACTATAGAAACTTCCAAGGCTGGGGCCACAGCACCACTATTGGCTGTTCAGTATTAATTGAGTGCTTACACTAGACCAAACAAACACAAGCAAGAAAGTTAAATGAGGCATTTCTACCTGTTTTTACTTGCAACCACTTAGGAAGTAGATAAAAGTGTTGTAATTTCCACAGGAGAACTAGTCTTGGTGTTTGGTAAGTTACAAAAATGCTATAGGAATTCAAATCTCTTGAACCTGAAATTCTGTGACCTGCCTAAGCCTTTCATTGAAAAGAGTCAAGGATGCCATGCTGTTGTGCACTATAAAAATGGATGAATTAAGGGAATGCAATAAAATTCCATTTTTTACTGTAAATCTATTTGTTTATACTGAGTTTTACTCCTGCTGGTATTTTAATAATATAAAAAAATGCTTTTAGCTTGGTTATAGAATAAACATGAATAAATGAATAAATGAATGAATAGAAGGATGGAAGCAGAGTGAGGTAAAGGAAGAAGGAAAAAAAGATGAGAACAATTCAGTTTTCCAACAACATTCTTTTACTAAATTTATAATCTGTTTCTAAATTAGGACTAGAAGTTCCAACACAACTAGAAACTCACATTGGCATAAAGGAGGCACATGTTTGTTTGCATCCTTATATATTCACACACACACACACACACACACACACACACACATATATATATATATATACATATATATACATATACACACACACATATATATACATATACATACACACACACACACACGTGTGTGTGTGTGTGTGTGTGTGTGTGTGTGTGTGTGTGTGTATACGTAGTCTGAAATAGCCTCCCAAACTTTCCATTTGTGGTTTTGTGTATAAAGTACAGTTCATGTATTTAAACTGCTGCTATTCTTAGGGAATGTACTTAAGATAACAGAGTAAAATATTAATAACATTTGAGATGGTTTTGTGTGTGTATATATCTAAGTGCAGTTCATGTATTTAAACTGCTGCTATTCTCAGGGAATATACTCTGGATAACAGGGAAATATATTAATAACATTTGGGAGAAATATGTTCTACCTCCATGTATTGTCAAAAGCAGACCTTAGAGAAAAATTGGAAAGGGGCTGTACAATTCAACCTGCAGGAAGATAAACAGCCAGGAGGGGTTTTTGGTTTTGTTTTATAAAGGCATTTATAAATTCAAAAATCTGACAATAACAATAAAGTGCAACCAGGTCTTGGAAAGGTTTTGCTTTGCCAAGTAAATCACAATCCATCACTGTAACTATGAGGAGAGAGCAAGGGGAAGATACGGCGTCACAACAATCTGTCAGCCAATACACAGGCATTGTTTAAGTTGCTATCAGTAGCACTGTCCACAAAGTTGAATCCCAATCTTGCTATCCACCAGCTGCTGACTGCTTAGAATAAAAGTTGGAGATCACATCATCCCCACCATACCTGCCACACACTTGTCTTCAGTTTTTCAGGCTCAGAAAAAAAAAAGTCAATTTCTTAAAGCTGTGAACAAAGATGATCTTTAATTTTTCATTTTCCTTAGGCTGAAAGGTTCTAGTGGGTGGGGTGAAAAAAAACAACTTAAATTCTCTAAGTTGCTCACAGTTTTCTCACTTTGTTACATAGAACACAATAAACCCACGGATATAGATATGCACTTTATTACCTTTCTGCATGTAATTACAGGACTATTTATTCTTATACATTTATTCTGTGATCAGGGTTTAACATACTGTATTAGACAACTTGTATCCTTAAAAATAATAATCAGTACACAACTATTTACTGCAAGAAATTTTATAGAAAATACAATGAAGGAACGATGTTTACTTCAGAGCTAAAACCATGTAGAGGCACAGACCTTATATCCAGAATTTCATAATTTTATTGTTATTATTATTTAAGAAAGACATGCTAGAAAGATGAAATCACACATTTTCATTTGTTTTAGCGAGGTCTTAAAAATACTTTTTTTCATTTCATTAGACTATTAAAATATCAAATCAGCTCCTTTGCACAACAATAGTCAGATCAATTAGGCTTATTTAAAAAACTACTTAGACTTCAAGATTCATTTTACAATTCATTCCAACATAAGTCCACCAGTTTTGAACTATTACAACTCAAAATGTCAATGTCGTGAGTGCTCTGCTGCCTCCATTTCTGTTTGTTTGTTTGTTTTTATTTTTATGAGATGCTCGCTGCATTTACATTTCCATAAAGAAGTCTGAAACCACTAATTCTATACAAGTAACTATCACTACACCTTTAAGACTTATATAAATCATTTAAAATTTTGAGGGTAGAAAGATCACTCGATGAACTTAGAAACCTGATTAAGAACTTACCAGAACTCAGTCAATTACTCAATGGAAAAGACTACAACAAAATGTCGCAACGTGTGCCACTTACTTCAAGTGGGTAGAATTCTTCCCCTCTGGTTCCCTTCACAGTTAAATTTGAGCTGACAGTTGAATTTAAAGGAATCCAGTTTTGTCTTCTAATTATATATCTGCCCTTTCTCAACTGCTATGATTAATTTAGTTAAACAACTCACTATGTCTAATTAAAAACTTGTGTGTTAATTAATATGGACAACTAAATTGATATCTGCAGAAACAGCCACTAACATTTTCAAGTTAAGATTAATTTACATTTGTCTTTGGAGAGTAAATGTATTTAAAAAAATTTTTTTGAGTTGATGGTTTACTACTCAATACAGATGAGCATTTTTCCTGTGACTATTTTTGTTTGAAGAATACAGAAAATAATGTAAATGCTTAACTTAAAATGTACCTAGAAAATTTATATACACTTTAAAAACTAAATACAATAATTGATTATACTAACTCATATTTTTCAAAATTTCTAACAGAACTTGTGAATATTTTAACTCCTTTCCTAATGACTTCAAATTCAGTTTTATTTTGATAAAAAGAGTGTAATGACTCTTGAATATATTCTATTCCTGAGTAAAATAGTGCTTGTTTATTTTTAACAAAGTCTCAGAAAAGAATTGACAAATTAACATCATACTTAAATACATTTTAAATTTTAAATGCAAAACTGAAAATAATTATTCAAAGATGAGAAATAACCACCTCATATCCTCTGCACATAGCTAGGCTGGTGAAGTATTTATATAAAGAAAATATTCTTAATTTGAAACATAACCTTCAAAGGTTTGTTTGATTGGTTGTATATAAAATTATTTAGCTAGAGCCCTTGAAATGGTCAGCAGAAACATATAAAGAAGAAAAACATTTTTATTACAGTATTTAATAGAGATTAACTTTCAAAACAATAAAAAATGAAACAAACATACTTCAAACATAGTTTGTCTTTGATCTCATGCAATATAAAGCAGAAATAAGTCCCCATAAAGCATATATCTTATGTTGTTTCAAATCCTGGGACTATAAAGCTTCACTAGGCAGGGAAGATGGGGTAATTTCTTACCTGTCAGTTCTTTCTATAGTCTATAACAAACTAAGTAATCAATAAATCCTCTGTATGAAACATGTGTTGAATAATTATGGAGTTTTGAAAATGCAAATTCCATAAAGAAAAAATAAATTTCCAAGGTTAAAAATTGATGATTCTCTAATCAAATTCCTGTTTTAGCATACCTCACATGAAATGTTTTTCAACGAATTTTTACTGAATACAAATATTTTTATATAATATAATGAGATTATGTTTCTCCAACCCTTCTCAGATCCTCCACATCTCCTTACCCACCTTACTCCAGGTCTTTCTTTCTTAGAGAACAAATATGCAAATAGCCAAAAAGTGTAAGAAACACACACATACAACAAAGAAACAACAACAAAGAAAACCATAAAACCAAAATCAGAAACCATAATACACAAGCAGAAGACCTAGTAAGATGGGAAAAAATGTCCACACAAGGCAAAAGAAAATCTCACTGGGTTTATTTTATGTTGGCTATCTACTCCTGGGTATAGAACCTGTCCTTCAGTGCAGTTAACACACAGTGAAACTCCATTGAAGGAAACTATTTAACCTCTGCAAATGGCTATTAATTATAGACAGCTCCTTATTTAGGAATAGGAGCTTATTTACACTACATTCTTAAAAATTCTTTCAAGATCAGATTTCAGAAATGGTTTCACAGATAAGAGCATTATCTATCCTTCCAAATGACTTAGGTTCATTTCCAAGCACCCACAGAAGGACTCCAACCTGTCAACAATCCAGTTCTAGGAATCTAAACCTACATATCAACCTCTAGGAACCAGACATACATGTTGTACACAGACATACATTCAGCCAAAATACTCAAATAAATAAAACTAAATAAATTACTTTTTTAAAAATTGAACCTAATTCAGGTAATTCTTACTTGTATAATAATATAGAAAACAAGACAAGGAGCTGGGAAACGTTGGTTACTGTCTCTGTTAACCAACTACCTTCATTGGGTACTTTCTCTTAGGTGTATCATCTCTAAACTTCATATTAATTTTCATCAAATGAAATCAAAAGAAGAAGAGACCTCGCACTTCCCTTACTGCAAAAGATATCAGTGCAAATTAGACTCTTACAGTGAAATATTGCTTGATATTGGTGTGAATTTTATAAGTAAGTTCAGCTACTTTTCAAGTTAAGTATGGCTCTCAAGACTCTAATAGTACTCAAAAACTATACATAGTTTAATTTCTATGGAGGTTTTAAAAACTAGTAAAATTACAACCTAAGATTTATAAACATGACACTTTATTCTTTGGAACATATATATCCAAAGTTGTTGTTTGTTAACAAATTTATGATTAGAAAAGCCAAATGGCATAAAATTATTTCCTAAACACAACTCTACCCTAATTGCTATATCTACCTTATCTGAACATACATTTTATGTTGCAAAGATATATCTCAGAATATATATTTAATAAATATTTAACAATTTATTAGGAAAACAGAAAGTCAATAATGAAGATAAACTGTGCCTAAAACTCATCTAAACAGATTCAGTCTTGGCTATAGAATATTAATAATCAATAAGTAAAATATACATATCATCTAGACTTCTACTCCTAAGACATTTTCCAGATTCCATATTTCATGACAGAGTGCATCTTTCTAGATACTATGGTCTTTTGAATTTACTGATGTGCACATTCCAAGCAAGAAACTACTCTCTGCTAAAGCCTACAAGTTTAGTTCAAAATAAAATGTAAAGCATGCTTGCAATATGGAAATGTGAGGCTAATATGAGATTTGTGATTCCACACATGCATTTATTCAAATGATGCTGAAAAGTACACAGGCTTCATGCCAATGTGGTTCACTTTGAAGGGATGTATGTGCCTGAGTTTAAATTACTTAGTAACTGATTGCTATGACTGTCTCTGCAGACATTACAGAAAGCCTGTGGCTATCATGCTGATTGGGAGTACTGAAGGAAAGAAAGAAAGGTGCACTGAACTGGTTTTAAAATAAGCTAAACACAACCCTTAAACAGTGCCTGTTTCTGTGTGTGTAAATGGTACAAAGACCTGAAATGCTGACTCATGATTTTAATTAGACTGATATAGGAGACACTGAAAGAGTGACTTGGTGTGTAAGAACATGCATTTCTCTAGCAGAGGACTAGAGTTAGTCTCCCAGCACCCATTTCAGGTGGCAAAACATTCCCATAACACAGGGAGATCTGAAGGTTTTTTTTTTTCTTCTGGTTCCCACAGACACCTGCATCTACATTAATATATTTCCACACAGGCACACATGTGCCCATACTTAAAAATAAATTCCTCAAATAAGTAAATAGCATCAGAGATCAAATGAAAATGCTTGTAATGAGGCTAAGAATGCCTTTGAAGAAAGAAACGCATGGGCATCTTCATGGAGGCTTTCATTTTGTAGAAGTTCACAAGAATCATCAGGATTGTGCAAAAACTTGTCTGCTTAGTAGTGGTGAGCAGATAATTCATCAAGAGTACAAATTACAAGGGAAACACTTCAAAAGGGAACGTAACACAGGAACTAAGTGCTGTTGGGCTGCATCAGTGGTCAGGTTTCAATATGTTACCCAGTTGTTCTTAGTGAGTGTAGGCTGGCATTTGACTTAATCTACAACTTTCACAATGTCAAGGCACAGGAGAAGAATACAAAGAATACAAGAAGAAGGAGGAGGAGGAGGAGGAGGAGGAGGAGGAGGAGGAGGAGGAGGAGGAGGAGGAGAAGGAAGAGAAGGAGGAGGACAAAGAAAAAAAATCAATAACAAGAAAAGGGGCAACAACAGAAACAAGAAGACCAAGAAGTACAAGCAGCAGCAGTACCAGTAGCAGTAAGAGTATCAGTAGCAGCAGCAGCAGAAGCAGAAGAAGAAAAAGAAGAAGAAGAAGAAGAAGAAGAAGAAGAAGAAGAGGAGGAGGAGGAGGAGGAGGAGGAGGAGGAGGAGGAGGAGGAGGAGGAGGAGGAGGAGGAGGAGGAGGAGGAGGAGGAGGAGGAGGAGGAGGAGGAGGAGGAGGGGGAGGAGGAGGAGGAGGAGGAGGAGGAGGGGGAGGAGGAGGAGGAGGAGGAGGAGGAGGAGGAGGAGGAGGAGGAGGAGGAGGAGCAACAACAACATGTTGTTCTTGTTGTTGTTGTTTAGAAATAATAAAGCCAGTGGCAGACTAAACTTGTCCCACTTTCTTGTATCAACCATGTCATTTACAACTGACTGATGAAGGCAATGTTTTGTCTCAGGCCACATGGGTTTTGGGGTTGTTTGATTATGATAGGAGTCTGCCCAGATGCATTGCAGATTACCTGGCACTATACCACTGGAGGGCCCACTGTAGCTGAAACAGTGCACCGAGTATATTGTTAGATGACAAACACTCTCAAATCTATAATGTTGCTTGCATTAAATGAAAGCTTTATATTAGAATTGTAAAAAGCTAACATAAATTAAGTAAAAGTGTCTTAACTGAAAAAAAATCAACATCTACAAATATTCAAATAAGATTTCATGCTCATCTTCAAATGGTCTGTTAAGAATATTCATGGAAAAAAATAAAAGAAAATTTCCAAGAGTAGATGAACGATATCAACAGGAGGATTAAAACATTTCAAGCTATTCTAACTTTACAGTCCCTCCATTCTTTTTTAATTAAGATGATTCAGACCCACAATCAGATCCTGAATTTTTCTACATAGAAAAAAAAATCACTCTTCCTTAACCCCCTTCCCCAGTTTTACCATCTGTCATTTTCTTATTGCATTATTTGAAAAAACTGGACATGTGTGTCACCATCCACAAATTGAACAAAGATTGATGCTGAATCAGAAAGAGGTGGGGAAAAGACAGCTTTCGTAACCACTGGAAGCAGCTGCTTAGATGTAGGGAACGATATTTGTGACATCTAAAGTTCTCAAAAAATATGCTTACAAATCAAGAAGTCCATTTAAAATTTGCTTGAGAGACTAGCACCTGTATACGGTTAGTATTTAGTGATATGTAGGCTTGGGAGAAGAAAAGGCAGGTATATAGGAAATGGTTTAAATGACAATAAAGACAATACTGGTCTCATTCCCCTGAAAAATGTAGGTAAGGTGATCAGTGACTATATGCTGAGTGTCTGCAGATTCTGTCCCTTCATGGACATTGCCTCAATTCCCAACCTGCAAAAGAGCTTGGATGGGCATATTTCTCATACCTAGTGGTGTATCTTTAGGGAAAGTTTTATTTACACTGAGCAAAAGCTTACATTTTTGCAAAGGCAATTGGTATTTCTCAGGCTATATCAGAATGGTTGAGGTTATCTGTCACTGGAGCTGGCTCAGTCTGGGGATTACTATGGATGACAAAGATCGTGATCCAGCAGGGGCTCCAGCTTATCTATGTCAGATAAATAGAACCAAGATGACTATTATAGGTCAGAATTTTGCTCCAAAGCAGAAATTCGATACTAAAGGACTGAAAGTGTCAGAATTAGATGGCAAATGAGAGAAGAATAAAATAGATAACCCTAAGCTCAACTCACATTAATCAATATATCATTAGTTCCTCTTAACAGAGCTGTCTCCACACTAGAAATCTCCCTGGGAAAAAAAAAAAGATAATTCTTTCTGAGACTTCAACTTCTCTCAAAAAGCACACATAAATAAAGTACACAAGCTGTACTATTTTTTCATCATGACTAAGGTAAAAGCAGGTGTACAACAGGATGTTTACCATGAAACCAAGGCATTGGGTTAACAGTTTTGATAGCCTACTGTCCTAGCAAAATCTCTGTTAAACCAAACACATATTCAAAATACCAAGAAAACACCTCGAAGCAGAAGTAACAGCAGATAATTTACCAAATTTCTCAACACATGAAGGGTAGCAGCTCATCATCAGTGGGAGGATTCTGGCTAAGTAAACATGACCCACAGTGTACGTTAAAAGAAAAAGAATATTAACCCCATAGATCAATTATAGATCCCAAGGAAGGATCTCAAATGCAATTATTTCTGAAATTTAGACAATTTAACTATCAAATCAGGTAGGTTGTCAAAATTTCTTCCTACCCTTTGTTTCTATTAACATGTTTCCTTCTCCAGCTATTTAAAAATTACAACGATAGTTTGAGATTTGGATGCTAAGTCAGAGTTCTAAAATTACAAATTAGAATAGTAACTGTTAAATAGTAACTTACCACCAGGACTAGCAGGCTGCATTCCGTCTTTGACACACATGATATAAACAGAGAGAAAAGTCCTGAAATTTGTCCTATGACCTCCAAATGTCCCCTCACACAAAAAATAATCAACAATTTAAAAAGCCAATTGCTGAGTATTCTGTTATTGGTCACTTCTAAAACTGTCATCATGAAAACTTAGTTAATTCTGTTATTTTCTACATTTCCAACCTGTGACAAACTAAATATGTATGGTGGAAACAAATAAAAAAACAAACAAACAAGCCAAACCAAATTCAACAAAAAACAAAAATTAAGGCTAGGTGAGGTTCATAATACAATGTACAACTTATATAGCTATTAGAGTCAATTTCTTAAAATTAGTTTAGTCACTGTACTGTAGACATGTAGTAGACTTGTGTTGTACAAAAATTGCTATAAAACTTGTTTTGAATATCAGCAAGATAGACATTCAATATTCAGTATAGAAAAGTCCATATCAGTCTATCTGTTAAATAAATTGATAGCCTTAGATTTTCTCAGGCAGTTTAGTACACCGTATTTCTGTCCTGTATAGAGCTGAGTCTATAGTTGCTGGTATACAAATGGAAAGAAGCAAGAGACATTATTGTCAGCCAATCACTTGGGAACCAAGAAGTCATATAAGATATACTAGAATGAATAAGAAAAGAATTTATAAGAAATTTCAGGCTCTGAAGCTAATTAAGAAGAAATTAGACTTCAGAATTCCATCAGAGATAAAAGAATCACAAATGATTTTCTTCAACAAGAACAAAAGAGCATATTAAAAACAGAAATTCAATAATATTGCCCAATAGAAACATTTAATTCTTTAGCAGATGTATAATACATTAAGTCAACAAGAAGAATAGACATGTGAAATAATCATATAAATTATGTGAAGCCTAAATCTATTTGAGAGAAAAGGGCAAGGCAATGGGAAGGCAGAAAGATGAAAATGGAAGGGACATAGGGATGCAGATCTGGCTCAGATCTCCAGTTTTTTTGGGTTTTTTTTTTTTTTTTTTTTTTTTTTTTTTGTTGTTGTTTTGTTTTGTTTTGTTTTTTTGAGGAAGCAATAAAAGTATAAACTTACAAGATAAATCCAAAGACTCACTTTCAGATCATATAGCCCTTGAATGTTATATTAATAAATAAATGGTTTGCAACATAGAGACATTCTAATGCTCAGTTTAGCCAAATTCTTTTACTGTTATAGTTTACAAACTACATTGTGGTTATTTAAATAGCATTGTGGAAGTATGATTTAAATACACCTAGCTTCCATACAATATATTAAGAGATGTCTGAGAAAAAAAAATAAATCCATTAAATCAATGTTAGGTGTGTGTTTTTTAAAATTGATGTTTGAAACTTAATCGACAATAGCATTGAAAGCTAGGAATCCTAAGAGGTAAATAGATTATCAAATTATAGTGTAAACAGTATAGAATTCTTGGAATAAATAAGATGGAGCAGTGGAGAGTTATTTAGGTTAAGAAGGTTCTCCCTTCATAAAGGGACTAACATCATCACAACAGAACAGATTCTTATATCAGCCCTCTAGTAAAAGGAGGGCCCCATATAACATCTACCCTATCTGTGCCTGAAGTTTGGCTGGCTTGATCTTGTATAAATCTTGTATGCATATGCTATGGTCTATACCAGACAGAGCAGCAGATAAGTTGGTATGTGTTCCTGAGATACGTAATGAACAAAAGATAGCACCCCATAGTGCCTTGTCCGATTTGATTCCTACTCATATTCTTTTCACTTCCTTTTCTGTGTTGTTCCCTAATCTGAAGTAGTGATAGAATTAGCAAAGATTTGTTATCATGATATTAGCCATAAAGTTTTCATGAATTCTCTGGTTTTTGAACAGTTATGTATCTCTGTATACATAACTATCCCCTCCAATAAGATTCTCTGACCAAAGAAGCTCAGTCCCATAGGTATAAGCATAAACATTAAGGAAGAAATTAGAGAGCATGGCCATGTTGCAAGATAACAATAGTAGTTTCTTCACAAGAGCCTAAGATACACACCCATCTGCTACATAATGTAATATTGAATTATAAGAAATGTTCTTCTTTGGAATATTCCTCAAATCCAAACAGAAAACTCTTAGTTACTCCAAGGTAGTCTTACCACTAATGAAGCAGTGGGTATATCTTACTTGTTAGGTTAGATTTACAGTATGTATTGTCTGGTTTTAGCTATGACCATTGAAAGCCTTTCTTCCATTCTATACCACCAGCAGCCTATACAGCACGTCTGGCACTTTGAAAGCTAGCAAGCCTAAAGGAGTTTCTAGTTTGTGTGAACTTGATCTCTTTATATGCTGCAGTCAAAGTATGCAGTATCCTCAGCAATAATCTTACCATCGTTGGTCAAGAAAAGCACAGGAGTTCCCAGAACAACACAGCTATTGCACTGTCCTTGGTTACTCACCATAATAATATGGTAAGAGAAATTTTAATTAATAAAACAACAAACACTTGTAAAAAATCATTAAATAGTATTTGGTGAAAGGAAGAACTGTGGTATTACTGGATCATGAGATAAGTATGGAATAGGACCCTCTGTGATAAAGAGTATGGATATCTGAGAAATCCCAAAACAAGAGAGTACAATTTTTTGCATGTTTCTCCATGAAACATACATGCTGCTATATGTCATCCCATACGGCTGTTACAGAGCTTTCATAGGACTTAATTAGGTGCATACTAACCAAGACAAAAGATACTAGAGGTCTAGGAAAAACATTTACATTAAGAGCATCATTAAAATTATTCAGGAGATGACTCAAGTCATTAAGACTGCTTGCTGACAGAACATGAAGACCTGAGCTCAGATTCTGGCACTCAGGTGAAAATCTCAACTTCCAGTCACAGTAATCTTCACTGTCTCACAAGAATAAACTAAAGACTGACAGAGACAGGCAAGTAGATCAATGGAATAGAATTGAGGACCCAGAAATCAATCCACACACCTATAGTCACTTGAACTTTGACAAAGGAGCTAAAAACCATCCAGTAGGAAAAGGACAGCATTTTCAACACACAGTGCTGGTTCAACTGGCAGTCTACATGTAGAAGAATAAAAGTTGATCCATTCATATCTCTTTGTATAACGCTCAAGTCCAAGTGGATCCAGGACCTCTGTGTAAAACCAGATATGAGTAATCTAATAGAATATAAAGTGGGAAAGAGCCTCAAATACTTAGACATTGGGGGGGGGATAAAATACAAATTGCCCATGCTTCAAGATCAACAATTGGCAAATAGGACCTCATAGAATTGAAAAGCTTTTGTAAGGCAATTATACTGCCAATAGAACAAAACGGCAACCCAAAAGTTGAGTAAAGGTCTATACCAACCCTACATCTGGAAGAGAGCTAATATCCAATATATACAAAAAAAACCCAAGAATTTAGACTTCAGAGAACCAAATAACCCTATTAAAAATGAGGTATAGAACTTAACAAAGAATTCTCAACTGAGAAATCTCAAATGGTCGAAAAGCACCTAAAGAAATGTTCAACATCTTTAGTCACCAGGGAAATGCAAATCAAAACAACCCTGAGATTCCAACTCACATCAACCCAAATGGCAACGATCAAATACTCAGGTGACAGCAGATGTTGGCAAGGATATTGAGAAAGAGAAACACTCCTCTGTTGTTGGTGGGTTTGAAAGCTACCAAAATCACTTTGGAAATCAGTCTGGCAGTTCCTGAGAAAATTGGACATAGTGCTACCTGAGACCCCAGCTATATCTATCCTGTGCTCCAAAATATAACAAGGGCACATACTCTACTACATTCATAGCAGCCTTATTTATAATAGGCATAAGCTGGAAAGAACCCAGATGTCCTTTAAGAGAGGAATGCATACAGAAAATGTGGTTCATTTACATGATGAAATGAAATAAGAGCTCTTAAAAGGAAAGAGAAATAAGAGTGTGAGCTAGACATAACACCTACAGAGAAGAGAAAAGAAACACACTCAGCTCTGGTAGTATAGAAGATCCTCCGATAAAGCCTGCACATGACAGATTTTGGAGAAAAAGCCAAGCTTATTTACCTTATCTCTAAGAGGCTCAGCATGTCAGAAGAAAAAAACTAAAATCTATAGTATGTGTGGGATTTTTAAAATCTACATGCAAAATAGTAGTCAAATTTTTTTCACAAGATCTAAGACTTTTTTTTTACAAATAGTCAACAAATTTATCAGAAAGATTAAAATCAGCAAAATCTCACGAGAAAATAATTATATAAACGAAGAAAACAAATAAAAGAAGGAATTAGGAGAAAATAAAGAACAAGCTGATGCAAATGTGATGATGGACCCTCTTATCAATGCTGGGAAACATCAGGAATCATAAAAATCACCTTTTGATCTGGTCATCTGGTTACATTTAATTGAACCACTTTAGTATATAAATATAAAGCCACAATGCATTTATGATGTATGAAATTCATTTGCAACTAGCAGTAAAGAAAACTCTTAGTGTGATCAATAAACACCTATAAGAATTATTGTCCAGAAATCCCTCCTGTAAAGCACATGTTATGAAATGCAAATGTATTCAAGCTCTGTTAGAGCAAGGCTTACAGGCCTACTTATGTGTCCTTAAAACCTCAAGAAGCATTCATGGTATTTAACAGTACTATATAAGGTAAAATTCTCTTTCAAAGGGTATATATAATATATTTAAGCAGGCATTGTAAAGCCTGCATTAAAAAGGAAAGAGAAGTTAACACATTGTTTAAATCTCAAGATGAAAATCCAAAAATTCTAGATAAATAGCAGAAAATCTTTCAGCTCCTCACATAAATAATGAGAGAAATTATATTAGCACTCCTACCTGGCCAACTATCTTTGCAGCACATCTAATTTTGTTGTATTTCCAGTGCCACCTATAAAGCATGCTAAAATATGAGAGATAACTCAACCAGCTAACTTATTAAAATACATAGAAACAAAATATTTAGCTAATAAAATTGAATGAAGTTCTTTGTTTGTTATCCTGATCCTTTCTTGTCCATTTAGATTTCAATATATTAACCTAAATGACAATGTTTTAATTAAGGCTGATTCATTAAATAAAGAGGACAGTTTTATATCACATTAACTAAAATATGAAAAGTGTTAGTTATAAATAGATAAATAAATATGCAGAGACATAAATAAAATTAAGGACATGAAAGCAGGCAAAACTTAAAACATTCGAAATTTAATTCAATCTATGCTCAAACTCCTGAAGAATGAAGGCAGTGAGCAGAAGATAATACATTTAAATAAAGAAGACAGAACTCTTCCCAGAAACAGAAGTATACAGAGGAAGAGAGGAAGAAAAATGGACCCTATAAGCACGGATTGTACACACTTCCATGCAGAAAATCTAGAAAGTAAAAGAGACAAGCAATAAACTCAAAATTGTAGCAGAGAAAATTGGGTATGTTCAAAATTTATAAATACATTAAGCCTCAAGGCATGTATACATTAAAACTGAAAGAGGTTGTATAATTAAAGAGTGAAACACATATACTGACAGTGCATTGTATATTTCAAAAGAATAAAAGTAGTTGCAAATGTTTGAGGCACCAGATATGTTTAATGTAATTTGAATATTATTCAATATATTATGTACATTAAAATATTATACTACCTCTTAAATATTTAGATGTTGATGTTTTTATGCAAGTCAAAAGCAGATTTGAAATTTAAAATAAATAATATATAAATGCTAAATTCAAAGTCTATAATGACAGAACAGAGACTACTTGACAGTAGTACTGAATTCCACTTTCCCCATGGTTTACCAACATAAAAAAAAAGAATACCTGATTGTCCTACTTATTACTTTAAATAAGTAGTTTTCAAATTACCTGTAGAAGAAAGTGATAAAAAGTTGCATTATACAATATTTTACAGTAAACAAACTGAATTAGACTTTATGGAACCTCAGTAGAACACAAAATCATTCATTTTCTGAGCTATATTTCAAGTCATTATAGGGTTAGCCATTTATTTTTATGAACACCAACAGAAATGTTGTAGATTTATTTTCTAGATATGCATCGAATATTTGTGTTCTAATTGTAAGACTTCTTTCCACATTCTAAATGAATAAACATTTCTGTTTGTTACATGTACTAACTTTTGCAAACATCTTACATAATAGATTAATTGAGGCTCTAGTATTAGATATCATCTAAAATATAAATAGGTGCGTGATAACAAACGCATTGGAAGTAGGATGGCTGATAGTAATATTTTAAAAAGGGAAATAAAGCATATGTGACATAGAAGAATGAAGGGAGAGATTGGACATAGGAAAGGTGATCAGGGCAGATAGAGTGCATCAAGGAAGGCAATATTGACAAGAATAGTGACCTTATATATGAAAAGGCTTTAAGTAAACACATTTTTAAAAGTAATTTTAAAAAGACAAAAGATATCCAGAACACTATACTAACCTACTTCTAATCTCATCTAAAGGAAATGGTATAGTTTTGTTTCCACAAACCTGCTGATTTAATAATTTGGTCAACATTTTGGAACATATCCCTTTGATAAAGAACTGCTCATAGGAAGGATGCAAAGAAAGATGAACACTTCTCCACTGTTGGTGGTATTATAAGCTGATGCAACCTCTCTGGAAATTAGTCTAGTGGTTCCTCAGAAAATTGGATACAGTACTAACTGAAGACCCAGTTATTCCACTTCTGGGCATATACCCCAAAGATATTCCAACATACAATGAGGACACATGCTCCACCATGTTCATAGCAGCCTTATTTATAATAGCCAGAAGCTGAAAAGATCCCAGATGTCCTTCAATAGATGAGTGGATACAGAAATTGTGGTATATTTACACAATGGAGTACTACTCAGCTATTAGAAACAACAACTTTATGAAAATCCTAGGAAAATGGATGTATCTAGAGAATACCATCCTGAGTGAGGTAACCCAGTAACAATAGAACAGACAAAAAAATGCAGTCACTGATTATTGGAAACTAGCCCCAGAAAGCTCTGAATATCCAAGAAACAACTCACAGATCATATGAAGCTCAAAAAAGTAAAGGCAAAAAAGTTGGAAACCTCAGTCCTTCTTAGAAGAAAAAAAAAAAACAATAAGTGTATAGCACCCTCTCAGAGTGTGATACACCTATACCTTAAATCATTAATAACTCAAGAGCTAAGAAGATGTAGCTTTGTGGCAATTTTCGGTGTATAAAAATCATTATGTTTAATCTTTACACACCAAGAAAGCTGACTATTTCCATGTTATATTTTGTTTTACCTGTACTGTATGCTCATTGTAACTAGTAAGATTTCAATGCATACTAAGAAACCTTTAAAAAATCAAGTACTGATAAAAATATATTCATATAGTGTTATGCCAAAATTCTTTTAAAAAATCTTTACATATATCTGTTTTTTAAATAAAGTTGTAAGAAAAAAAAGAACTGCTCATACTAAAGTCATTCTGGGGTTTGCCTTTTAACAGAAATATAATCTAGACCTCAGACACTGCATAGCAGACAAATCACATAACAGAGTGAGCATCAGGAGTCCAAAGACAGGGTAAGAATACTGTGAGAGGGCAGAGGGAGAGGGAGAGGGCGAGGGAGAGGGAGAGGGAGAGGGGGAGAGAGGTTTGGGTCAGAGAGGGAACAGGGAGAGGAAGAGGGGGTCTTGATGAAGTACTAGCAGGGACAGTACTGAAGCTCTGTGGGCCAGCAGAAAGAATGGAAATGGGCAACATTGGGAGGTAGGAGGTAGGGGGACCCTCTAGAATGTACCAGAGACCTGGGAAGTGAGAGACTCTTAGGGCTCAAAGGGAGGGACCTTAGATGAAATGCCCAACAGTGGGGAGAGGGAACTTGTAGAGTCTACTTCCAGTAGAAAGACAGGACATAAAGAGAGGATGGGTTTTCCATTTCCTAGTCAAAACCTCTGACACAGAATTGTTCCTGTCTGAAAGAACTGCAGGGTCAAAAATGGAAGACCATGAGGGAAAAATTGGCATGTCAAAATTGGGATCCCTCTCAAGGGGAGGTTCCAAGTCCTGACACTATTCCTGAACCTATTCCTGACAATTTGAGTTGCTCAAAACAGGAGCCTATCATGACTGCCTCTGAAAGGTGCAACAAGCAGCTGAAAGAGTCAGATGCAGATATTTACACCCAACCAATGGACAAAAACTGGTGACCCCTGTGGTTAAATTATGGAAAAGCTAGAAGAAGCTGAGGAGGAGGGGACCCAATAGGAAGACCAGTAGTCTCAACTAACCTGGACTGCCAAGATGAGCCACCAACCAGGCAGCATGCACCAGCAGATAGGAGGCCATCATATGTACAGCAGAGGACTTCTCTAACTCAGTAAGAAAAGATGCACCTAGCCCTCAAGAGACTTGGGCCACCAGGAGTGTGAAGGTCTAGTGGGATGGAGGTTGGTAAAATCGTCTCCATGATGGGACGAGGAGAGGGAATGTATGGGTTGTGGAACAGTCAGAGGGCTGACTGGGAGGGGGATAAAGACTGGTCTGTTAAAAAAAAAACAAGACTAATAAAAAATTAAAGAATAAAATAAGGAAAGATTTTAAGAAAAAAAATTCTATAACTACAGGTAAGATCCTACAGACAAAAGGCTGAATAGGAGTTATATTAAATGGGGTACTCTTGTGACACCATATCTCCATGGTCAGCTTGACTCAGTTTATAGTTACCTAGAGACATTCCACTGATTGCGACCATGAGATTATTCCCAGAGGGGTTTATTTTATTTTTTTGAACAACTTTATTTTAAAAAAACAAAGATAAAAAAACAAATTTTAAGCATTTTTGCATAAATGTATACGAATACATTTTTGTCAGTGCTTGGCTTTTTTTTTTTCCCCAAAGGTGTGATAGTGTGCATGAAGGTCTTACTAGTTACAATAAGCAAAAAGTACATGTAAAACAGGATGTAACGCGGAATTAGTCAAAGTTCTCTTGGTGTGTAAGGATTAAGAATAATGTTTTTTTTTTTCCTTGAACTTCACGCAGTCTGTGAGTTGTTTCTGGGGTGTTCAGAGCTTTCTGGGGTTAGTATGCCATTATCAGTGACTGCATATTATGTCTGTTCTTTTGTGACTGGGTTATCTCACTCAGGATGATATTCTCTAGATGCAACCATTTTCTTAAGAACTTTGTTAAGTCATTGTTTCTGATAGCTGAGTAGTACTCCATTGTGATAATGTACCACGATTTTTGTATCCATTCATCTACTGAAGGACATCTGGGTTCTTTCCTGCTTCTGGCTATTATAAATAGAGCTGCTATGAACATTGTGGTACATGTGTCTTTGTTGTATGTGGGAGCATCTCTGGGGTATATGCCCAGAAGTGAAATAGCTGGATCTTCAGGTAGTACTATGTCCAATTTTCTAAGGAAGTGCTCGACATCCTTAGCCATCAGAGAAATGCAAATCAAAACAACCTTGAGATTCCAGCTCACACCAGTTAGATTGGCCAAGATCCAAAACTCAGATGACAGCAGATGCTGGCGAGGTTGTGGAGAAAGAGGAACATTTCTCCACTGTTGGTGGGGTTGTAAACTCATACAACCACTCTGGAAATCAGTCTGGCGATTCCCCAGAGAGGTTTAAATGAAGCAGAAATACCACTCTACATAGGAACTGTACTACCAGTAAACTGGGATCCCAGGCCTGATACAAGTGGAAAAGAAATAAATTCATTTATATATTTCTGTTCTGTGGACAGATTCAATGTGACTACATGTCTCAAATTTTTATCACTATGGTTTACCTGCCATGTTGGATAATATTTACTCAAACCAGAAAACAAATTAACTCCTTGAATTCTTATGTTTCTTTTTTCCTGTATTTTTTCTCAATAAGAACAGTTATTAATACTTTAAATTAACTATTCTGAAGCAGGCCTATGGCTATCTGAATTCTTATATAATTCATGCAATCCAAGCAGCAATCTGCACAGTTCATTTTTAACAACCATAAATTCAGACAGTCTGTTTCCCAGTTTTAATATTTCATATTTAGTAAACTATAGATAACTTTAGAAATATTTATTCTATGAGGCAGCAACTCATATGCAGTCATTTCTTACTTTTAAGTCAGTCAAATTAATGTACATTTATGTTAGTATAAAGTATCATACACTATGTTAAATAGATGTAAATAAACTGATGTAGATCGAGATCTGCCAGGGATAAACTCAGCATACAATGACTGAGTTCTAATGAATTTAAACAACAGGAAACTGAGCTACAGATTAACTGAGAGTCCAGACAAACCTCTTAAGATACCAGAAAAGAATATGACACAGGAATCTTCCCTTTGTCCAAATCTCACTTTTGTGAAATTATTCAATCTTTATCTCAAAAATGTACAGTTACAATGTTGTATCTTAGAAAGTACTTCTAAAATTTTTATATATTATCAACTTTGCCTGGCTTTTAAACCTTGGCTCATATAAATGTATTTAATTCAACTCATCAATTAGAAAAAGATTTTGAAATTTATAATCTTTTACCCATGAGTCATGAACAGTATTAATTCTTAAGAAAATATTCATTGCAATCTAATAGCTTGGAAACTGGTATGTTTTCATCATGGATGGTGTGTGTGTGTATGTGTGTGTGTGTGTGTGTGTGTGTGTGTGTGTGTGTGTGTGTACATACATGCATAAAATGTTCTATCCTAAACAACTTTGAAAATAGGCTTTGGGACCTAGTAGTATGGTTGGAGGAAGAGAATTAGATTTATGGGGAGTTAAGCTGTTTTCATCTACAAAATTTACTATCCATGACTCTACTGTAGCACATGACATAGTGTTTCTAATGTAACTTCTTGTTTTATAGTCAGAAAAATACTTATAAAGCATTTTAACATGTACCCGAGTTATAGAAATAGGCCGGTGGTTAAGAGCATTGTTAGTTATTCTACACAACTGAATTAAATTCCCAACTCCTAAATTCCAGTTCGTAGGTATCTGTAACCCAGCGACAGGTGAATTTACAGATTCTTCTGACATCTGTGTTCAACAGGTATGCATGTGGTTCACTTACACATGAAGGCAATATTGTCATACATACCAGAAAGGTGAAATTATCATTAATGCACTGAGTATTAAGTATTATTTATATGAAATTATTATTTCCATTTCATCCAAATTATAAACACCATATTAGATAAAGTATTCTAAAAATAAGTACTAGGGTATCTATATAATAACTTTATTATGGTTCAAAAAATCCTGGAATATTTGCATTTATTAGATATCAGCTCTGTTTTTATACAGTAGTTGTCCATGGGTTACTAATTGTAGATTTACATTTTTAATACAAATGAGATGAGTATCATATCTAGTTTAATATATAAATTTGTATTGTGCATTTATATTACATGAATATTTAGAATGTTACAATTAATGGAAACAACACTTTCTGTTTTCTTTTTCATCACTATCTTCTACTGTGATATAAGGCAGTCGGAGGGCAACAAGAATGCTAAGTGAAGCAAACCACAAGCTTTCCTGCCAGACACTTGGCTTCCCATGTCTGTACTTGTGGGCATGAGCTCTGAACACATTAGGTAAATACCACAGTTCTCAGATGAGGTTGGTCCTATCTTATAAGGTAGTCAGAAGGATTCCCTGAAATTGTATAAAGCAGCATATAACCTGCTCAGCACACAGAAAGTGTCAACAAAACATGTGGATCAGGCAATCTTACCTCTTTCCCATTTCTCCTGGGACAGCACAGCCGGTGGTAGCTGAGCATTAGATGAAGTTTTTGCTTGGAAGGCATGGCAGGGAAGTGAGGCAGATACTTCCACGGTAGGTGCGGGTTTCCATATCACCACTGCAGCACATCTCTGCTAAGAGATGAAGAGTATCATTGACCTTTGTTCAACATTCAGTTTCTGCCATTATTCCCACACCATTCCTAAAGAGCCACCCTTTGAAAAATTAAAATTAAACATGGATATCTGTGCGTGCAGTGCAACACGTCCTTCTATTGCTCAGCTGCCTTAGAAAGCTCATCTGGGACGACAGCTCAAACTTATTTCCAACCTCAAAGTTCGATTAGGGCTTTTTTAGCCTGAAAGGACAAGGTGAGAACTTAGCCCATTAAATATTATGGCGTATGTCAAGTAGCCAAGAGTCAGGGGAAGCCCCCAAACAGCTCCAGAATGCTTTCAGCTTTGACATCAAAGACCTTGGGATTTTTTTTCCCAGGAACCACTGCTCTAAGCTGAGAGTCTTCTCACTGTCAAGTCAGGAGCAGGCAGGGGCCCAGCCTGCTCAGAGCCCAACTGCTTCCCATCAGGGTACACTGGCGCCTGTTCTCACATAACTATGGCTAAAGCCTGGGCTAAACTACATTTGTATAATGATGGCATAAACTTTTCACAGTTCACTTAAAACTTTACAAGGGATGGTTCTTTATAGCAGAGAGTGTATTAATGTATAAAACAAGCATGCTTTTTAGTTTAACTATTCGGCCATGTGTATTTTCAGGGTCAACGTTCCAGCAAAATGCATGCAACCTCAATGTTTTTTAATAGAGTGAGAGAATGCAAGCTTTTACAGTTTGGTTGAATAAAGCTGTGTGACCTACATTCCACATATTAAAAACAATTACTATGCTGTTGCCAGACAGTATGGGGTGTATTACCCGAGCTACCATTATTAGGCATGCTTCAGCCCAGCATTTCAGGAATCCAGATGGCGGGTTTTCAGCAATAACTCCATGGTGTCCCCAGGAAGTTTGTGCTATAATCATGAGCTTCTACTTACTTCAAAGTTTTGTCAAGCACAGCCAACAGGAGACAAGGCTTCCTGCTGTTACTGGTGGACTGTGACTGCACTACCCATTACCCTCAACAGAAATTAAAATGACTTGGTAATCAAATGCCTGGATCCTCGTTAGCAAATGTCTAGCCCAAGGGCAAACAATGGTGTGGAGGGGAATTTCACAGAATCACTACTGATTTTGTTTTACATTTTTTCTACCAAATTTATTTAACATTCCAATGAAAATTATGGGAGAAAAAGGGTTTTAGTACTTCATTTTTCATAAAATGATTCCAATCAGACTTTATCATAATAAAAAAGAAATATACCAGGGAGGATTTGAAACACAGAGAAGATGAACTAAACCAAGCATGGGTTAAACAGGCTATCTTTAAGGGTACAGTTATGCTAAAACTGCCACACTTGAATCTGCAAAAGACATTTAAATCTTCAGCACAGAGTGAAGGTTTTGAAGTATTGCCTCAAGTGAACAGGGGCTCAGCCTGCAGAAAATCATGATGGGCATTCTCTAATATGTGTAATATTTATTATAGTCATGTATGAATTTCACATCGGGAATTTATGAGTTGCAGCATTGTACAGATTTACTATTGGTCTCTCTGTTTATAACTATTAATCAGCGATATCTGTCAATTAAACCTACAGATTCGTCACATTTCTAGAAAACTCAAATTGTAGTTTTGACAGCATCTATCAAAATTTAGAATGTCTTTATGCTTCAACCTCAAAATTCCTTGCAAAACATTTACTTTTTAATTTAAAAAATAAATTTAGGCTTATCTTTAAACATTATTTCACCTACACACAAAACTTTGATCCACTATTTTTTATGTATTATTATAATAGTAAATAATATAAAATGAGCAACCATAAACAGGAAAGTAGTAAAATTACACAAAGCCTATAAATAAGTGAAGTTTGGGTGAAACATCTCTGGAATACATTGTTTCAGAAACAATTTATACAACCTAGACTTTCTCAAAGCCCTTTTCAGCAATTCTTAATTTAGGTTTTAGGTTAGTCCACCCACTGTACCCCACTGTATGCATTTTCCCCTCATCTCCCCAGACCATTCTGTTTAATGGTTTAACTCCCAGTACCCCTCCTTTCCTTTAATTTCTCTTGTGTTCAACTATCCCTCCACTCTCTCTCTCTGTGTGTGTGTGTGTGTGTGTGTGTGTGTGTGTGTGTGTGTGTGTGTGTGTGTTATAAGACTGTGGAATTCCAAATGACTGTGAATGAGCTCTCCCCATAACCTCTTGATTTTTCCAATCCATGCACATCTTTCTCCCATAAAAGCCTTTCCTCTCCCACTATCATACCTCAGTACTTTCTCTTTACCTATAATCTATTCTCTTCACTACTTTAACTTTTTTTTCCTGAAAAACAAAAAAAAAATCCACTTTCTAGTTTCCTGGTTCCCATTTGAGATCAAAGTAAAAAGACATAAAATAAAACACTTATATCTAGTAACCACATGTTAGGGAGATTATGTAAGAACCTCACATAAGAGAGAAAATGTAGGAACTGCACATGAGAGAGACCATGTAGGAATCTAATGTCAGAAAGACTATGTGGTGTTTCTCTTCTTGGGCCTGAGTTATGTCACTGGATGTAATTTTTCCTAGTGCTATTTGTTTATCTATAATTCTAAGATTTCATTCCTCACAGATGAGCAATATTCTGAATAGGTACCGAATTTTAATGATTTTTCTCCTAGGTTGACTCTGTTCTCTGTCAGTGTGAATAGCACAGCAACGGACATTGATGTGCAAATGACCCAGTCTCAAGATATAAACTTTATTAGACATCCAAAAAATAATTTAAACATAATCACTCTGCTTTAGTGGACACAATAGTTTCCAGAGTCATCCATCATTAAATGATAGTGTAGTGCAAGATATAAGATGCCTCCCTAAGAGTTCATGGTGAGATCTCCAAAACAGAGCAAGCTATTGATATCGTTAGTATCCCCCCCAAAAAAAAAGACATGTACTAAGACTCTATTGCTAAAGATATATTACACTGTGGCTGCAAGAAACAGAGAAATCAATGTTAAACTGCCTTGGAAATTCTTCTTCCCACTGATAGACTGTAAGATATTAGAAGGTGATATGCAGGCTACTGGAGGAGAAAAAAAACCCAATGGTTTTACCTAGTGCTAAACATTGTGTGCCTCAGCACTGACCAGTCATACAAGATGTACCTGCGAAATATAGTGATGACATGACTGGGAATAACTTATCACATGAACAGATTTGAAGCCTGTTGATCACAGCACAGGCCAGGCAATGTAATCTTAACCAAGATGCCATATCTGGGGAGTTCATAGGCCCTAGTGTAGAGCCTATTACCTTGCTAAATGGCAATGCTGTCAAAGTGCTTTCTAAGTATTTATGCTTATGTTCATACATTTAGTCTATTCTTAACATAGGTCATGAAACCTTCATTTTTCAGCAGGCTGCAGTCAGTGGAAAATGATGTGTTATGTATTGCTCAGAGTACTGAGGACAAGAGACACCATGCTCGGCCCAAAACAGGACATCTATATCAATCCACTGACACATATACAACACCTGGGCTCAGGGTGGATCTGTGAAGAAGAAAGAATACAAAAACAAGAAGAGAGAAATGAACTATGAACGGCTGACTTCTAGACATGTCATAGCTTTGAAGGTTTTGCTACATTTGTAAGACCTATAAATGATCACAACAGATGGTGTGGGCAATCTCCAGGTGCCACATTTTATTGAGGAGCTAGAGGAAAAAGAAGTATTCTCTTTTTGCTACTGTATCTGCTAGCAAATTCCTTGTGTTCCAGGGGATGATCACACACTTATGCAATATTGTCAGTACAAACTCGGTTATTGTGATAGTAAATATAAAAAGATAAGAAATTTAGAAAGAAGTGTGTTGGGCAAATTTTAAGGGGTATATAGAAATATATATGTTTCATTGTATACATGTATAATATTTTACACAATTAAGAGGAAATTTAGATTGAGAGTTAGATATTCAATGATATGTATAGTATAAATGTACTAATATATTAAAATTGTTTTGTCTGCTAATGGGTTTATATCTTATGATAAAAGTAAATACATATTTCTAATGTATAAAATATATTAAAATATGAACACATATATTAAAATCTGCAATTGTGAGTTGAATATATTTAATTCCATATTCATAATATTAAATTTAAAATAATTATATATAATATATTATATATATAAATATATTCATTACATAAGATCATTTCCATTACATAAGTTTTATTTTGATTTTTAATTTTTTGATAAGCCTATATTAAGCTATTATGGTTAGCCCCTCACACACTTTATTTTCCAATCATTCCCCTTCCTTGAACATTTTTAGTAAGGTAGTTGATATAAGGATATTGAATAATACTTAAGTATAAAATCCATAGTTTGCCTTTGTGTCTTTCTGTATTGTAAATTCTGTGAATTATGACAAATTTGCCATGCTCGATTCTACCACAGCCTTTGAGAAAGTCCGCTCATATCTGAAACAGCTCCAACAATCTACTCACACTTGCCTTAGTGGATGATACAAGTATTAAGGCATTTTCTTTTTCCTATGAATCTCAGGTGTCTAAAGCAATCTCACAGAAACACATTGTATAGTTAGAGATAAGTTTTTATTGTTGTTCAAGAGGAGGAAGAAGTGTGTGGTACATAGCATCCTGGTTAGTCACTCTTTTCAGGAAGTATACATTAGAAACCAGCCTAGTGAGCTGGTGTAAAGGTATAAACCACATACAGGAGAGTTACAGGAACATCAGTCAAATCACTACAAGGATTGTCCTCTTACCATGCTGGAGGACCTCTGCCATGAGGATGATGGCTCTTTTATCTTTGCTTTAATCTTTCTAAGCACTTTTATCCTACAGTTTCAGGTTTATAATAGAATATACATTGACATACCCCAAGATCTCCCCCTCCACTCTACCCCTTCTTAACAAGGTACCATCCCACTTTCTTTTCTGCTGGAGGCCACAGTATTTATTTAATTTCCCTCCATGGGCATTAGTTAGAGCTTATGCATGTGACCAAGGGCCACTTGCCAGTGACTATTTCGTTGATGATTATGATTACCTACATATAACCAACTTTAATTCCTGGAATCGGGTATCATGTGCTCTATCTTTCATCCATGATGGCTGGCTCACTCTCATGAAGGTCTTGTATAGGTAACTTCAGAAGCCCTGAGTTAATTAGGGGTACAATATCCATCATGTCAAGAATGCAATGTTGTATAGCACTCCTTCACATCCCTTAGTTTTTATATTTTCTCTGTCCTCCCCTTTCTGTGATATGCCCTGACCATTGTGGGGGTTAATATGAATGTATTCTTTTGCTTAGAACTCAACAGACACTTATTATCAGCACAGAGACTACTCAGGAGTTCATGTATTAACTATTATCTACTGCATAGAGAAGCTTCTCTGATGAAGGCAAACAGCAGTATCAATCAATGATAATAAAAATGCATCTTTAAAAATTAGTCAACCCTGAGATTGCACCTCACACCAGTCATAATAGCTAAGATCAAAAACTCAGGTGACATTAGATGCTGGCAAGGATGTAAAGAAAGAGCAACACTTGTTCGTTGTTGGTATTGCAAGCTGGTACAACCACTCTGGAAATAAGTCTGCAGGTCCTCAGAAAATTGGACATAATGCTACCTGAGAACTTCTGGGCATATACATAAAAGATGTGCCAACATATAACAAAGACACATCCTTGACTATGTGCATAACAGCCTTATTTATAATAGCCAGAAGCTGGAAAAAACCCAGATGTCCTTCAACAGAGGAATGGATACAGAAAATGTGGTACATTTATACAATGGAGATATTAACTCGGCTATTAAAAACAATGATTTCATGAAATTCTTAGACAAATGGATGGAATTAGAAAATATCATCCTGAGTGAGGTAACCCAGTCACAAAAGAACACACATGGTATGCACTCACTGATAAGTGTATATTAACCCAAAAGCTTGGATTATGCAAGATACAATTTACAGACCATAAGAAGCTCAAGAAGAAAAAAAACCAAAATGTAGATGCTTCAGCCTTTCTTAGAAGGGGAAACAAACTACCCACAGAAGGAAATACAGGGACAAAGTATGGAGAAGGGACTGAAGGATAACCCAGAAACTGCCCCACATGGAGATCCATCCCATATGCAAACACTAAACCAAGTCACTATTACTGATACCAAGAAGTGCTTGCTGTCAGTAGCCTGTTATGAATGTTTCCTGAGAGGCTCTGCCAAAGTCTTATTGATACAGATCAGACTAAACATAGGGACATAAATGGAGGAGTTAGAGAAAGGCCTGAAGGACCTGAAGGGGTTTGCAGCCCCATAGAAGGACAATATCAACCACCGAAGTTCTCCAGTGCTTTAGGGACTAAGCCACCAAGAAAATAGTACACATGGAGGGACCCATGGCTCCAGCCACATATGTTGCAGAGGATGGCATTGTCTGGCATAAATATGAGAAGAAGCCCTTGTTCTTGGGAAGGCTACTTTTCCCAGTGTAGGGGAATGCCAGGGTAGTGAGGTGGAAGTGGGTGAGTGGAAGGGAAGAATGGGAGAGGAGGGAACCCAAGATAGGGAATAACATTTGAAATGTAAATACATAAAATATCAAATAAATACATACATACATAAATCAGTTTGACATGACATTCCTTTGGCAAATACAATAATAGTAGGTTTTCAGATGTGCCTTATGTCCTCTCCAAGGTTGGACTTAAACCACATTTACAGTACCCTCTATGGATATAAATTCCTCCTATAAAACCAGTCAAAAATCCAATACTAAAATTGTGGGGTATTCCCATATCTGTCATACCACTTTTGAACCAGGAAACATATATTACCCAGCAAAGTGATATGCACACAAGGAGTAGTCATATACAGACAAACCAAGACTTTTCTTCCCAAGGAGCATGCATAACACCTTCCAGAACTATGAAACTTAAATAAAAGAGATGTGTTTGCCATGTTGGTTATAGTTTAACTTCTTTGTCCTGCAACTCAAGTTTATAGTGCGTCCAGCAATAGCCTACATTGTGTGGAGACACATGGAACCTATCTGACTGACACAGACTTTGTAAATTAAACTTTAAAATCTAGAATCACTCTTCCCTCAATGGATATTTACATGGTCTCTCATTAACTTTCTAATCATACATTTCCATATGGAGTTATCCTCTTGTGAATATATTATTTAAGAAATTTATTTCAATGCGTACTATCAAACATATAAAACTATTAAGTAATGGCAAAAATATATTCATATAGTGTTATGCCAAAATGCCTTTAAAAATCTGTACATGTATCTCTTTTTTTAAAAAATAAAACAAAGTTGCAAGAGAAAAAAAGAAATTTATTATTTTCATTATCTATCCATTCTTAAAATTTATGTTAAAAATATCAGAACAAAAAGTGGTCTGGCTTCTCAGAGCCTAGAGCATAGCCTGACTTTCATGCCAAGAATTAGAAGAGCAAGCAGCAGCATTCTGTGTATGTCCATAGAAAAGCAATTCAAATCAGTGGTAATACTTTTTTTGTTACAAAAAAATGTGAAAAACTTGCCAATACTGGTCAAAACAGCTTTAGTAGGTACTGCCAGGTCAGCCAGAAGGTCATACCAAAGAAGATATTAATTCAGAATGACAAGGAAAAATTTCCCATATTACCTTGTGGGAAGTAGAGATCCTCAACCTTCTGAAATGCTAGAATGTGGCTAATCTGATATAGATTTGTGGATCCAGTGCTTCCCCAAATGTGGTTTGAATGAAAATGTCACCCATCGTATCCAAAGAAGTGGAACGATTAGGAGATGGGGTCTTGTGGAAGTAGATGTGGTCTTGTTGGAGGAAGTGCTTCATTGGGTTTAGGCTTTGAGGTTTCAGATGCTCAAGCCAAGACGAATGTCATTCTTTCTTTCTCCTTCCTGCTGATCCAGATGTAGAACCCTCATCTCTTTTTCTGGCACCATATATACCTACTGTCATGTTTCTCACTGTGATAAAAATGAATTAAACCTCTAAACTGTAAGTGAGCTGTAATTAAATCTTTTCCTTTGTAAGAGTTGCCTTGATCCTGATGTCTATTCATAGCAAAAGAAATCCTAACCAAGATTCCATCTAACTGTTCCTCACTAAGTTCAGGAACCTAAGATGGAAGGTGATGCAGATAACACAATAGCCTCTGATATATCCACAGTAAAGGGATCCTGCATAGGACATGAATCTTCCACAGTAAGATGCTCTTCACTGAGAAAGGTCCTACAGCTAACACATTATGGGCTGCCCCATGTCTTCAGCCTGCTCCAAACCAGATAGGCTTATATCAAACAAGTAGTGACACTACAGTAAGGGTCCCCAGAGTTGCTACTGAAGGAGTATAACTTCTACCCAGCAATTGGCTGGTGCAATGCTCTGCATTATGGCAGTGATGTGAACTCATAGACCTGTCTTATAAAGGAACAGAAGCTTCACTTATTAGCAGGTTCTACAGTTCCATTATCCCTGGAGTGTGCTCAAATATGCACAATTATAAGCAAATTGAAAAGTTGAACCTGGTAAAAACCCAGAAACAGAGGAAAAGAATGGTCTAAAGGCCCAAATATCCTTATTCCTATACTCTAGACCTTATCAGCATGTTGCTAGTACCAGACTTGCATAGAATATTGACAATGAAGATGTCCTCAACTATGACTTTTTTTGGTTACACTCCATACTCTCAGATGTCAAAAACATGCTGCCTGCTCACTTGATGTTGATATTTGTGTACATGGTATGGGTCTACTACAAATTGCCTAGAATTCCACCAATCAAAGGAAAATTTGGACCATTGTCAACCTGATGGACACTAAGCATGTCTTCTGAGGCCAGTATCAGAGCTCTTTTGTGTTACAGCTGGCTGCTCCTACTTCTGACATGTGAATCATATGATAGTCATGATGGGATATTTAAGATTTATTTTCTTTTATTATATAGTCACAGTCCAATCATGAGTAATAAGAACTACAACCCAATGGGACTAGAGTTCAGATTAGACTGTAAGGTTCAAGAAAGCATGTGGGCTGCCTTCTTTCCTCTTCCTGAATTCCCAGATGCTACTTTGGAGGTCTCTACTAACTTTAGATAGGATATGGGCTTAGAAAAGCTCACTTGTTGTGACAAAGAACTTGTAGTATGGTGGCACAGAGCACAGGTTTCTTACTAGCAACAGTTATCCAATCAAAAGAATAAATTTGAGAAACAGATGTCTCAGAATCAACTGGACAATAGAAACATAGAGACTGAAAATGTTTGGTGTTTTCAAAATGAAAATTGTATTGTGCTCCTTTTGTTCATTCAACTCTTTAGAGAGATTTTTAGATTCAAATTTTATCAGTTACAATTAAAGTAATTTTATTAAAAGTAAATTAATAATATAACAAACAATAAACTCAAGTCATATGGCATACAATATACACAGTATATATAGTCGGTTAAAAATAATTTCTTTCATACATTAAAAAATAAACAAAAATATTCTTTCAGTAAGAATAACAAATTTTAATCTAGGGAGATCCAGGAACAAAGGCCTGGTGAGACAGCATTCTGAATAGCCAGAGAACAGAGAGGTCTCTACCAAGCACACAGAAAGTGCACCACCCCCCATCCCATGATTGGTTCAGGGGAGCAGGAACCCTGCCTTAGGGTATCTGTTTCCAGCCTACGGGCCATGCAAGTAGAACAGGTGCTTAAGCCATCTGCCACCAGGAACAGCAGAGATCCAGGGACACAGGTCTGGTGAGACAGTGCTCCGAATAGCCAGGGAACAAAGATGTCTGTGCCAAGTGCTAGGAAAGGGCAACCACTTTCCCAATTAGTTTAGGGGAGCAGGAACCCTGAATTAGAATGTTTGTTTCCAGCCAGTGGCCCATGCATGCAGAACAGGCACTCAGGCCATCCGCCTCGAGGAACAGCAGAGATCTAGGGACACAGGCAAGGTACACAGTAGAGACAAGAACCAATCACTGAAAACAAGACCACATTTAATCACAGACTACAAGATGGCAAGAGGAAAGCAAAAGAATGTACCCCAGAGAAACCAAGACAACCTGGCAACACTGGAAATCCAGCTCTCCCATAACAGCAAACAGCAGAATGCCAAACACATCAGAAAAAGAAGACTCAGACCTGAAATCATACCTCAAGATGATGATAGAGATACTTTAACAAGAATGGGAAGAAAAGCATAAAGAATTAGAAGCTTTAAAAGAGGAAAGAAGAAAAACACTCAAAGAACTCAAAGATCTAGAGGAAAACAGAACCAAAGAGATGAAGGAATGGAAAAAGGAATTTAAAACAGAAATGGACACAATAAAGAAAACACTAAAAGAGACAACCCTAAAGGTAGAAAACCTAAAAAAGAAATCAGGAGTCAGAGATGCAAGCATTTCCAACAGACTACAAGAGATGGAAGAGAGAATCTCGGGGGCTGAAGACAACATTGAAAACATAGACAAAACAGTCAAAGAAGATGCAAAAACCAAAAAGCTCCTAACCCAAAATGTTCAGGAGATCCAGGAAACAATGAGAAGAACAAACTTAAGGATAATAGGAATAGAATAGTGAAGAATATCAAGTAAGTGGCACAGTAAATATCTTCAAGAAAATCGTAGAAGAAAACTTCCCTACCCTTAAGAATGAGATGACCATGAGCATAAATCAAGCCTACAGAACTCCAAATAGAGTGTATCAAAAAAGAAATTCCTCCGGACACATAATAGTCAAAACACCAAGTGCTGAAAGCAAAGAAAGAATTCTAAAAGCATTAAAGGAAAAATGTCATGAAAAATATAAAGACAGATAAATCAGAATAATACCCATTTTCTCAAGAGAGACTATGAAAGCAAGAAGATCCTGGACAGACATCATGCAGACTCTAAGAGAGAATAAGAGTCAGGCTAAGGACATTGTCAAGAAAACAAAACGGCAACCAACAGAATGGGAAAAGATCTTTACCAACACCACATCAGATAGAGGCCTAATATCCAAGGTGTATAAGGAACTCAAAATGCTAGACAACAGAGAATCAAATAACACTATTAAAAAATGGGGTACAGAGCTAAACAAATCATTTTCCGTTGAGGAACACCGAATGGCCGAAAAACATCTGAGGAAGTGCTCCACATCCTTAGCCATCAGGGAAATGCAAATCAAAACAACCCTAAGATTCCACCTCACACCAGTCAGATTGGCCAAGATCCAAAACTCAGATGACAGCAGATGCTGGCGAGGCTGTGGAGAAAGAGGAACACTTCTCCACTGTTGGTGGGGTTGCAAGCTAATAAAACCACTCTGGAAATCTGTCTGGCGATATCTCAGAAAATTGGATATAGTACTACCTGAAGACTCAGCTATTCCACTTCTGGGCATATACCCCAGAGACACTTTAATACACAACAAAGATATATGCACCACAATGTTCATAGCCGCTCTATTTATAATAGCCAGAAGCTGGAAGGAACCCAGATGTCCTTCAGAAGACGAATGGATACAAAAATTGTGGTACATATACACAATGGAATACTACTCAGCCACCAGAAACAATGACTTAACCAAATTCTTAAGAAAATGGCTGCATCTAGAGAAGATCATCCTGAGTGAGATAACCCAGTCACAAAAGAACAGACATAATATGCAGTCACTGATAGTGGGATGCTAACCCCAGAGGCTTGCACTCCCCCAGAAACAGCTCACAGACTGTATGAAGTCCAAGAAATAAAGAAAACAAAAAATATACATATATTCACACAACAAGAAGACTTTGACTATTTCCATGTTGCGTTTTGTTTTGCATGTACTTTATGCTTATTGCAACTAGTACGTTTTCAATGCATACTGTCAAGCCCTTGAAAAAAATCAAGTACTGACTAAAAAACATATTCACATGGTTTTATGTAAAATTTATTTTAATGTCTGAAAAAACAGTACTGACAAAAATGTATAATTTTAAGCAAAAAAATGTTTAAAATCTTTGTTTTGCAAAATAAAGTCGTTTAAAAAAAAAAAAAAAAAAAGAGTCAGCCCAAGCTGCTATACCCAGCAAAACTCTCAATCACCATAGATGGAGAAACCAAGATATTCCAAGATAAAACTGAATTTACACATTATCTGACCATAAACCCAGCACTACAATGAATTATAGTTGGAAAACCCAATACAAGGAGGGAAGCTACATCCTAGTAAAAACAAGATGATACCTAAGCAAGAAAATAAAAAAAAAAGGGAGAGAGACACAGGCACATTTCTACCTCCAAAAGCAAAAATAGCAGGAAAAAAAAAAAAAAAAAAAAACAAAGAGAATTTTAATCTAATACTTTATTTAAAAGTCTCATTTCTAAAGTTAATCAGATTTGGTCATTATACTTTTTGAAGTTAATCAACAAACTTGAACTTATACAAATACTTTCTAGTTATGAAATTGAGAGAAAACTCTTATAGAACACTATGCAAATTTCATCTTGGAATAAAAATAACAACTTGGTTTAGGCTTTGCAGTTTAAAAGCATTTTGATAAGTCATAGGATGTGCAGCCATATTATTACTAAAATATATTGCCTTTTCAGACTATATCCTATATGAGACAAGAACTTTTAAAAAAATAAGAGGTTATTAATTCGGTGAGTGGGAATGAAGAGGGAAAACTCCAGCATACCAGGGCAAGACACACATTCTTGATAGGTACTATTTAAGAAAAAGCAAAGGTCATTTTTGTTAATGAAACAACGGGAAGTATTGTTGGTAATTTGAAATATATATGGGTCTTTTGATTTTTCAGGATGTTATGTAACCAATTTTGTTTCCATTAATATTGCCTCAGGATCAGAAATAAGCCTTCAGCTCACATCTTAGAAATGTTAATAAAGAAGGAACATAAGAAGCAGGTCAGATACAAAGCAAAAGTAAGAAATTTTGTCCTAAGATGGTCTACGCCAATGATTTTTTTCCATAAAGGAGTCATAAACCTTTCTTTTGGAAATTTCTCAGATAGTTAATCTTTGAAGCATCCATTTACAACTAATACTCCTTACTTCACTTACTCAAATGTCAAAATAATAAAATTAATCCCAAATATATTGGTACAAACAATAAAAGTGCAAACATTATACCACAAGTGACAGATGCAATAGTTTCAACATGTTTTTAAAAAGAATTCAGTATTTTAAACTAACACAGTTTTACTCTCAGGTAGAATTTTTTCACTATCCCCCAAGTCTCTTTCTGCTCTCAGAATTATACTATCATATGAAAATTACGTTTCAGACAATCCCAGAGAGTCCTCTTCAGTATTAGAGAGAAGTAAGGACCACAAAAAATCACATATAAGTCTGGACAATGATAGCGTTGATATCTGCTATTTAATTGATCAAGTTTATGAGAAGTCAAAATTAACATATCTTACCCAAAACATCCTATTTAAGTTCCTGCCTTTTATTGTTTGGTTCTAAAATACATCATAACCATCAATTCATGTCCCTGCATTCAATAAACACACATACCGGCACCCCAATAAGTTCCAGCATTCTCCCTCAATGATTACAAGGTAGCTAAAATAAGCTAGTTCAACTGAAGAGGTGAAACTGTCTTTCAAAGTACTCAGAGATTATTTACACAGTCTTCAAGGTTTTCAGCTTTGAAGGAAGGCTGAAATAACATGGACTCTCACAAAACAGAGTATTTGATCACATGGAATCTTCAGTGATGTAAATGTTACTCACTGTAAGTTTAATGGACATTACAAGTACACCAGCCCATCAAAAGAACATGGGTCAATTGAAGGATAAGGATTTGTAGCACTAATATAGAAGATAAAAAACTTTGAAATAATAAAAGACACAAGCCAATCATAATGTAAATACTGCTACTCTTTGCAAACAAGATTTTGTGTTAACTGTATAGTAAGTCCTAAAGATGGCTAAGTTAGATAAGCTTTTGGAGAAATTTAATCCATCATATTTAGAAGGAAGTATCTCTTCTATAACATATGATTAAAAATGCTTTCAAATGTTTTTATGTTTCCTTCTTTTGAAACAGAGTCACATTATCTAGTAGATATATTTAAATTATAACAAACAAATTATTTCAGTAAAATATGATATTTCATTTGACCATACAGAATTGGGGAAAAGTTGACTATTAAAAACTAGACTTCATTGATTAATCTATATGTTAATCCTCATGTTAGTCAAAACATAAACAGTATGCTGAGTTCTTAAAGTTACATTTTGTTAAGCTGTCATTGTTGTCTAATTCTCTGGGAGAAAATAAAAATATCAGACCGATACTACTTTTGTATTGAAAATAATATTTGTAAGATTGATTATGTATATATGTATTATTTACCCCCAGGAGACTAGGACATCATAATTAATTATAAAATATATTGTTCTTTAGAGTCCTAAAGATGCTAAACCTAGATATTTAGTCACTCCACACTTTTCCTGTATAGGCACTCTAGTTGCCAAAGTGTGTCTTAGTATTACTTTGGTAACTGCAAAATAGAAATAAAAAAGATAATATTCATTCAGTGATCAAACATCTCAATTTCTGTCTCTCCTATTTTAAAGACTATATATTTTACAGTCCAAATATGATTAACATGAACATTAAGTCTCTCTGCTTATACAAATCCTTATTTACATTGTTGACTTATGGCAATTATTTTACTCCATCTGCTCTCTAAAATTTTGACATCAGTAAGTTATGTTATGATTTGTGTTCCACTGGCAAAATTTCATACAGAGGTAGAGGGGTTTTCTGGGATGGGTGAGAAGCTGAGTGCTCATGTTGTGGAGGTAACATGTGAACCTGACTAGCCTTCGCTGAGCATTTAAACAGTATGCACTGTTTCTAAAACCACCCAAATCATAAAAGAGTAGATAGAATAGTGTATATCTGTATCATTGATATGCTCCAAAGCCCTAAGGACATACTGATACCTGCTAACAATATAAATAATACAAAAAAGCCCTTGTCTTCACCTTAATTCTTTCAAATTGACCTCCACTACCACCATGAGAACAAATCTTTGGTTCCACATAGTAAATGCACAAAACACATGCAAATCACAATTGTAATGTAAAGTATCAATTCCAATGTTAATCTAAAGATATAACGTATCAATCTGTCACTCCTCTTATTTTAATATATTTATTTGTTATAAAAATCACTTATATGAAGAAACTGAATATAAAAGCTGCATGAGCAATACCAGCTATCTATAATGGGGAAAAGTTGTACAGGAATTTGTGTGTTTAATAATGAACCCTACCACAAATGCCATCCGATTATTTTCAGGTTGATTTTTACCACACTACACCTGAAAATGTATTTGTAGCCTCAGATTCTTGCTGCTGTGCAAACCATAACTTGTATTTGTATGTAGCTTTTCTGGGAATTGAGCCCATGGCCCCATGCATGCAAAATATTCTGGGGAGAAATTCCACCAATGAGCTACCCCCAGTCTGTTTTCCTCATTATTTGCTGGTTTCATTGAGATTCCCTTTATGTGTGTATATATTTTACAAACCTTCTACTGTATTTAGTTTCCATGCTACCCAACAATGGCCCCACTTTTTAGTTCCTTTCACCTTCTCTGGCTCATAGCAAAGTATAATGTCAGTATATTTCCTGGGAGGAAGTTCATTCGTAATCCTAATAGATGTGGCTTTAGGGGTTATGGGTAAAATGTGTTTCCAAGTATAGAGAGCTGACACTTAAGAAGGGGAATAGACTGAGAGCATTAAAGGTCTCCATAGGAAGGCAGAGAGCAGGATGTTCCACCTGGATCTGGTTAGTCCCATGAAAATGGAGACAGAGAATGAGATGCTACATTAGGTTGTCTGCTAAGGAGCCAAAATTGAGATGGGGAGATTGGCATTGGAGAAAGGAATGAATAAAGATCTGAAACTCATCTCTGAGCTGGCTTTGTTTCTCTGACAAACATGCTCTTGGGTTCCTGTGGCATGCCTGCTGCAATTGGGGACAAGAGGATGAGCAGGGAGAAATATTGGTTAAGAAGTTCTGTTTAATCTACTGAGGACAGGGAACAGTGGAGGAGGAAGCTAAAGCAGGTGTTCTGATATGATTTGCCGGTGAGATAGTGAGCAATGAATTTAGAGGAGAAGAGGGAAAGTTCTACATGCTTCCCTGGCTGGAGTGCCTTGTATGTCCCTAGGGAATGCCTTCTGGTTGTAGGAGCTGATATAATGAGATGGGAAGTAGAAAAGAAGGTTTGATGGGAAGGTATGAGGGATTTGTTGGAGATGAGGGCAAAGAGGAATGGGAGGCTGCATTGGGTGGTCTTCTATAGAGCTAGGGTAGAATGGGAGATTGGGTTTGGTGATAGGAGGGAGAAGTGAAGATCTACAGTTGGGTACCTCCATTCCTAGATGGAATAGCCTGAAAGCTCTCAGGTAAAGTTTGCTGGAGTTGGGCTTAGGGAAAGCTGCAAGTAGAGGGAAGAAAGGTTAGAAGACATCTGTGTGATTTACTGGAGATGGGAGGATACATTTAAAATGATAAGATATTCTTACCCCAACAGTATCATTCAATTATATTTGGCAAGAGTTGGCTATTTTAGACAGTCATTAATAAGATATTGAGATGATTAAGCTCTCAAAAGAGAAGAATGAGACCAGTATTGACTTGTTTAAAAACCTCCCTATCTAATGCTTTATACTACTTCCCATTGATTATATACATGCTGTCCTTTTTCAAGCTACCAGCATTTAGGGATCTCCTAAGACCTCCTTTCCAAGCCTTTTTCTGTTGTTATTCTTCAACACTTTTTTGTTACAATAACACCATTTCACAAAGTATTTTAACAATATCAAATTAACTGAAAAATCAAGTCTTAGTATGTGTCTTAGTCAAGGTTTTCATTTTGGATGTACAACAAACACTATTACAGAAAGCAACTTAAAGGAGAAAAAGCTAATTTCATCTCATGCTTTAAAGTCTGGGATGTCAGGACACATACTCAGAGCAGAAACCTAGAGCTATGAACTGAAAATAAAGGCAATAAAAGAGTGTAATGTACTTGCTTGCTTCCCACATTTTTTTTCAGCCTGTTTTTTTATACATCCCAGGAACACCTGCCAGAAGTAACACCATCCACAGTTGGGTTTGGTCCTTCTACATCAATCACAAACTAATAAAATTCTTTATAGAATTTTCTTCAAGCCAATCTTCATGAAGCATTTTCTCAATTGAAAATCCCACTTCCCAAACAACATCATCAACCAGCAAGGCACTGAGGTAGAGAGGGAGATTGGGAGAGGGAGCACCTTAATGGAAGCAGGTTGAAGGGGAGGCGGTGAGGATTGGGGGAAGGATATAACATTTGAAATGTAAATACAGAGAATATCCAATAAAATTGATCTATATAGCAGCACTACAAGACAGTATGTCTTCAGAGATCTGCAGAGGTCTATTCCAAAGGGGTGTGTTATAAAAAAAAAGAAACAAAGAAACAAAATACCCCCTTCCCAATAACTATGATTGTATCAAGTTAAAAATCAACAAGCCAGGAACAATGTTTAAGAATATGTGCACAGAGAACACTGATAAGTGGGAGTAGGCAACATTTAGTGGTAGCTCTTCTCCAATGTCAATGACAAGAGGCTGCTGCACACTACAATGGATTATAATGGCTGCCCAGGATGACATTTAACATTTCATCTTTTCATTAATCATGACAAATTTCTGACTAATGCAGCTCCTTTCAGAGAAGCTTAAATCACAGTATGAAACCAAGCCACTTAATATTACAATATTTGACAACATAATAGTGAAAAGTACAGAAGCATAATCAATAAAAATAGATCCCAGACCAGGGCAAAGGCAATTAAGCAGACTCTGAGGATGATGGCTGGCTCTGCTCCTTTCAGTTAATCAAACAAATCACTCAAGCCCCATGGAAACAATTGGCAGGAATACTCTCAGAGATTCTCACTGGCAGCTATTTATATGATGTGTTTTGGTCTCCACAGTTCACAAGAAGAACAGTCTTGGGATTTTTAAACTCAAATTTGAACTAATTCAGCTTTTATCAAACTTTTTATGGTTTTATCAAAAGGGAGATAGAACAAAAAAACAAAACAAAACAAAACAAAAGCAAAAACAAAAACAGAAAGCAGTCTTATCTCTTGCCCTACCCTGGTATTGAGCTTTCCTTGTTCTCTCTTTTTCTTAGGCAAGTATTTGAAACTCTAAGTAACTTGCAATTTAGACACAATCTATTATGAAGTCAAATAAGATGCAGAATATGAGGCACTGGAGCACAAGGTGCTTACTCAGGAAACCCTAGTTCATCTTACTGCTATTTTTTTCAGTGATCATGTTTTCATTTTCTACTAGAATAACTAAACTAAATAAACTGATTTTTATGTAAATAAACTGATAATATGAAAATAAAAAGAATATATGATGAGAGAAACATCACCATATCATTTAATTTCTTAATTTTCTTTTTTGAGATTAGAATATAATTGCATCTTTTCCCTCCTCCTCTTCCTCCTTCCAGACCCATCCATATAAACCTCCTTGCTCTCTTTCAAATTCATGTTTTCTCTTTACGCTAATTGTTTTTATATGCATATATATTCATATATATCCATATATGTATATCCTAAATATAGTCTAATCAGTCTGTAAATGTTGTTTGTGTGTATATTTTCAGAGCTGACAATTTAGGACTGGATAACCAATTACTCTTCTTTAGGGAAGACCATTTCTTCATGACAGGAATGAAAATAAGTTTCTTAGGGTGGTTTCTCAAAGTATGTCTTTTTCTTGCTCCTTACAAAAAGTGTCAGTCTTCACAGCCCTGTGCTTTAAACTTATTCTTCTATCAAAAGTATTACATAGTTTTGAACACTGAACTAGACATTATAATAAGTTTATCATCAGGGTCTCAGATGATGGCAGAGAAGCTTACAAAGAATGAAATTAAAGCGAGAGAGGGGGGTAGGATGAGTTAGTCCTTGATGTATGCTTATGCTCATACATGGATGAGTTCTGTGGAGGATTTGACTCCCACATGGTAGCAATGAGAACCATATATTTCACTCAGTGAAGCTGTCTCTTATTCAGAACAAGGAATCCCTATTCCACTTAACCTCAAATCAAAGTCTAGGTCCATAACAATTCTTATAGGCACACACTGCATATACAAGCATTCCCTCTACAAGGCTGAGAATTTTTAGAAATCTTCCTTTGTAAGCCAAGCTGTCCTAAAACTTGGAATGTAACTCAGAAAGGTCTTGAACTCTTCGTAATCCTCCTGTCTCAGTATCCCAAGAGCTGAGACCAGAGGTGTGAGCTACTGTGATGTGTTGTTTGTTTTTTTGTTTGTTTTAAAACACATAATCTTATATTTGGCACCATGGGCAAAACCACTGCCCAACTGGGAATGTTTAATGGACAAGAATATTAAAACAACATTTCTACCCATAAAGAAATTTCCATCTTATATAAACAGGATATTTTTTAAACTGTATAAGCCAAGTATAATAACACATGGCTATAATCTCAGCACTCAGGAGTCAAAAGGAAATATATCAAAGTTTGAAACCAGCCTGGCCTTTATAGTAACTTCCAGCCTAGTCATAGTAACACAATAAGGCCCCCTTCTTCATATTAAGAGCTGGAGGTATGACTCTGTGATGGAGTGTTTGTACAGTATGGTCATACTACAGGTGTGTTCCACAACACTTCAAAATTTTGAAAAATGAAACAAAAAAGTCATAGATGCCTTTCCCATAATATATTAACTTAGTGTGAAGCACCCCAGTAAGGAACTCCCTAGTATTCACAGAGATCTCTGTGCACAGGTGTCACCAAAACCAATCCTGCCATTCTCCTGACCCACTTCAGAAGCCAACTCTGTACTATTTCATGAATCTCATGTCACTTGGTCAACTCTATGGATGTAAAGTCTTGAGTTCATAACTTACACAGATTTTCTTTAGCAGAGACTGTAGGAAAGGCAATCCAGGGACTGTGTCACCTGGGAATTGATCCCATACACAGCCACCAAACCCAGATTATATTGCTGATACCAAAATGTGTATGCGGACAGAAGCCTGATATAGCTGTCTCCTGAGAATCTCTGCCAAAGCTTGGCAAATACAGAGGCATCTGCAGCCAACCCATGAACTGAGAATGGGGTTTTTAATGGAGAAGTTAGAAAAAGGAGTGATGGAGCTGAATGGTTAAGAACAACAATATCAACCAACCAGACACCTCAGAGCTCCCAGGGACTAAACCGCCATTCAAAGAGTACATATGAAGGAACCCATGGCTCCAGCATTATATGTAGCAGAGGATGGCCTTGTCAGGCATAAGTGGGAGGAGAAGCCCTTGGTCCTGTGAAGGCTTGATGAACCAGTGTAGGAGAATGTCAGGAAGGAAAGGGGGAAGGGGGAGGGAAGTGGGTGTGGAAGCATCCTCTTAGAAGCAGGGTGTAGCAGGGATGAGATAGTAGGTTTCTGGAGGAGAAACCAGAAAACGGGAGAGATAACCTTTGAAATGAAAATAAAATTATCCAATAAAAAAAGAACCTATGTGACCTGTTTTTATACAGCAGTCTCTCATCATGTGACTTTCTTTTCATGTTAACAATGCATCATTACAATCCCTAAAGAAATAGGTTAAATCACAGTCTAGAAGCAAGTAGGGGCTTTGAAATATGATTCCAGCTAAAAGGAGAAGAAAACAGTAAATTACCAGGAAATTCAATTAGAATTTATCATAGTAAATTCTCCTCCTCACCTTTACCTCAGCCTCTCATTTGTAAAGCAATTGATCTTCTGCGTGGTTTGTCTTAAAGCATGTTCCTGAAGGTTAAATGAGTCTTAACAAGCAAATTTTCCCTTTTAAGATGACAAACTATATATCCACTCCTTGATGAGGGAGTTAAATTACAATGTGCCAAAATTTAGTTCCATTACTATCTGGTGTGTATCGACCCTGGCCAAGGCTCTGTTTCTTCCCAATTAGGTTGAATGCTAACTTCTCTTTTAATTGTGCTTAATACCTGCTTTCTCACTTTTCCTAATATTGCAATTGTTAGGCATTCATAGGCTTCCACAGGCTTCAGTGTTACAAAAGTGCTTTGGATTGGAAAGCAAGAGAGGAAAGGGCCTTTGCATATGAGCTAATGCTATTGTTAGTCTTCTGCTTCCTTTATCCAGGGACTTCTGATCAATAGGCTTAAGGAATGTTGTTAGTGACCCAGAGCAGAACAGAGATGCCGCTTTCTCTCAACTGTGTGTTTTATGATTTTATCTGGTAAATGACACACAGTATTGCAGCTGGTTTAAATGTGTATTAGTAATAGGCAACAAGGATATCAGACTTGATTTTGAAACTTATTGCTTAAAACATGACAAGCAACCATAATGAAACATGATGTATTATACTCTATACCAAAATTTGAAACCTTAAAAAAGAAAGTGGATAGGGCACCTAGACAGAATGGGTTTATCCATTTGTCCCATTAATTCACTTAATAGTATACCAATGAGCAGTGCCACTGAGCTTTCTCTTCCAGGCCAAGCACTAAGGCAACTCATAATACGCATCTTCAGTGTGATAGTCAGCTCAAATGGCTTATATCAGACCCACAAAGGTCAACTCATTTTCTTCCAAACATAATTTCCTACAATCAAATTAATCGGCACACCCCTGGACATTTTGTCTCCAGCCATCAGCAGCCCCGAGAAACATAACACCATGAATCTGGTTTGCGCAAACTATGCAGACATTTACAGCAGGTGTTTTCTAATGGACTCAAATGTGTAAGTGTCCTGCTGAACAGGTAGCCTCATACTAATTTTATTCCTGATGCTCATTCTCAAAGAAAAGAGAACAAAGACTAATTGATGTCCCCCTTCTCCCTCCTCCAAAAGCTTTCTGCAGCCCTCAGAAAAAAGCTGTGTCCCCTGAAATAAGCTCACCATGATATGAATGATGCCAGAGCAATAGTTTACCTTGTTCCTTATCAGCAGGAGTCAGATACTGAAACTTGCTACAGTTCTGGACACAAAGCAAACACAATCTTTGTTTCCCTAAAAGCTGATACCTGTAGTTTGCTCTGCCAGGAACACACTTCCTAGGATTCTCTGGTTTATATTTCCATTTTATCCTGGAGTATGCAAGACTCATTTGTTTAAGAAACACTTCCTTTTAAAGATTCTCCCACTCCATAGCTTTTCTTCTCGCTATATTTTGTTTATTTATCCATCAGGAAAAATAATTGGCTGTGAAGCTGTTAGGTCTCCATTGTATGCTGCAAGGCAGGTGTGTATTTTCTTTATCCTTGAACAAAGAATTACCAGAACAAGAACTGTTAATTTAATACACTTTTCCTATAGTACCCTTCACAAAACACACAAGTGCTTAGTCCAATAATTTCATATTTCTGAATGGTTAGTGAGATATATATTACTAATGAATCTATTGTAAATACTCAGATCATCTTAGCAGGACTTTGGATAAAACTATTTTCATCACAATGTTAAAAAAAAACATGAGATCTGGGAAGATAGTTTATTTTTCTTTATTTTTATTGAAAGCATAACTATTTACATGAAATTGAAAACATAACTTATTTAATTTGAAATTAAATATAAAATATTCTTTTCATGTCATGTATTCTGATCATGGTTCCTTTCCTGCAACCCTTCCCAGGCCCTCCCCACCCCACCTAACCAAATACATAGCCCTTATTTCTCTCTCTTATTACAAAGCAAACAGGCACCTAAACTGAAAAAAAAAAATGAACAAAGGATAACAGGACAAAACAAAAAGAAAAAAGTAAATGAAAGCCTACAATAAACACATAGAGGCTCGCAGACATATACATTAACACAGACACACACAGAAATCACATAAAAATACAAAATTGGGAAACATAATATGTAAGCAAAAGAACTATAGGGTGTTTTAAAAAAAATCTTGTGACACAAAAGTCCTCCACTGAGTTTGTTATATGGTGAACATCCACTGCTCAGCATGTAGTTTGACCTTAGGAGATGTTTGTATACCTCATAAGAACCTGAAGAGAAAACTGATTTCTTTCTTTGTGAGTGGTTATCAATTAGAGCCAGTTTCTGGGTTAGGGAAAAAGGCTGGTATCCACCTCTCCTCTTAGTGCCAGGAGCCCATCTGAGGAAGATCAATGCAGGCTCTATGCATGCTGACACAGTTTCTGCGTTCATATGCTATGTCTGGGAGACTGTGTTTCCTTGGTATCTTCCACTGGCTCTAACACTGTTTCTGTCTCCAGTTCCACAAAGCTCCCTAATCACTGAGGATAAAACAGCTTTCTCTTAAAGTGTCAGTCACCTGAGTTCAATTTTCAAACACAGGTTTAAAAAAATCCACTACACAATAACATTGGTTTGTATCCCCAGTGCTGGGGAAGACAGAATTCTGACTGGCTTAATTTGTAAACGTGAGGCCAAAGAGAGACCCTGTTTCAAAAAAAAAAAAAGGAAGAGACTCCTAAGGAGTCCTAAAATTGACTTCTGAACTCTATGAGTGTGTCTCTGTGTACACATATATGAATTCTTGTATACACGCATGCACAATTATAGTTCTTTTTACATTTTTCTGAAAAAATAGAAATAAGATATGCTTCTCAACACTTGAGTTTTGCTTCTCATCTTTGAGATGGAATGTATGATAAATCTGTCCTTTAAACGCCAAGTCTTTCCAATTTAAACCCCAAACTCCGGGTGTCAGCAGGCATGCTGTTTTTTACGGCCTTCACAGTGCAGTTTCCTTTCCCACTGTGCATTTTGATTAATTATCCAGCTGGCAACTAACCAGTTCCTGCTCCAGTTTGCTTTGTTGAAATCTATTTTTCTCTTTGACACTTAGGTTTTTCTATCTTTCTAGTGTCATTTTTTTCATCTATCATTTTCTCTTTCATTTTCCCCAAGAAATGAGTCACTCATGGAGATCTTTTGCCCCCATCCTCCAGCAGATATGGAGGAAAATGTGCAATATCTCAACCTGTTTGTACAATTCATTTTTGTCCAGTCCAACTTTGTGCTCTTCACATAAGCTCTGCATTTAAAGACAAAAACATTTTATTTCTTTGTAAAGGTGAACTGTTTCAATTGTCTCAAATGTATTAATTAATTGTTTAATCATTTTAACAAAGACATGTCATATGTATTATGACTGCTGTTGTCTTGGGATAATGAGAACTTAGTAAACAAATTAATAATCTCCTAACAGAACAGAATTCCAGGTAGGACATAAATCTGCTAACTAAGCATATTCTCATGTTCATTCATGTATACATATATGCACACACATATATTTTATTATATACCCACTGAAATTTGAATATTTATGTACAGGCAAAGAAGAATATTTATAGGTAGTTTTGACTGCACTGTTTGCCATATTATTACTGCATATTTCAATTGTACCAAGGAAATAAACAAAATAATCACCCCCAATTAACTAAAACACACTATGCATCTCAGAGCTCCCTCCTAGAACATATAATTCATTTGGACACACCCTCTCTAAAGTAGCATCTGCTTATCTCTATTTCTTCAACTGCAATTCAAGATGCCCTCAACTTTACTGTGTGTAATATATAGTTCCATTTCAGTATGAAACACAAATATCCTGAGCCATTCAACATCCCTTTATGTTGTGCAACCATCTTCCATGTGTTTAACCTTTCTTGGGAGATTAAAGGGGAATAATAATAATTATATGTTAATGATACTGTAATTAAATTTCAGATTACACATGTGTGTGCCACTTTTTGTGAACAGTTGAATATATAGAGAGAGACAATCGATATACACATAGCAAGAAATGTCCATTTTCATTCTTCAAAAATGAAATGCTGACACCCATCTGGCATGGGTCAGTTTGTCACCATTTTCCTAAGTTAAATGAGTCAGACAGAATGACAAATATTGGCTTATTTTGTTCACCTGAGACAGCCAGATTAACACATAGAGGAAGTAGAATAGTTGCCACCAGTAGCGAAGGATAATGGCAAATGATTGCTGAGTGGACAAAATGTTTAATGAGATCATACAGGCATTCTAGGAAGAGCAACAATGGCTGCTCAGCATCTCCAATGAACTGAATGGTGCTGGATTTTTCATGTAGAAATCAGTTAAGCACTAACTGTCTTGAATATTATACAGAAAATGTACTAAATCTATAGCATACTTGAAGCATTAAATATTTACCCAAAGAAGGCACAAAGATATAATTATCACTAGTTTAGTCCCAACAAAGGTCATATTGTTATTTATTTCTAAAAATGGCAAGGAAGAATTACAGAAGCATGCATCTTTCGTTGCTTTCCTGAATCCCAGGATACCCCAAAGGCCAATTCTAGCAGTAATTCTAAATTTAATCTAAGCAGGATGCTGCTTCTTCCTAGAATATTAGAGGCATCTCTGAAAACATTAGATGAGGTTAATAATTAAAGTGACTAATAGGGATAAATGTAGGCACAGAAAGTGAAAGTGGGCTCCTGAATTGTTAGCTCCTTGTTTCTGAACGACATTTCAAGGAGAAATGATAGGAAGGATGGATTTCTAAACAGGATGAACAGGAAAAGTCAGGGGGATTATAAAACACAAAAGGCACCATTTCTTTAGCAGATTTTCTGCCTAAGGGCCCTAAATATCTGTAGGGATAAAGCCCTTAATATCCCTTCCCCACAGCTACAAGTTCAATTTTTCCTTCTCTCCTGGCTACAAGTTGAATTCTTTGCCCATTTCAGGGACTGACCTGGATGATCCTCTAAATGACCACTGATACCTGTGTTACAAAACCACTTCTCACCCTAACAAGAACCACCTATAAAGTCATTTTGGGGAGCCCCTAGTATCCCTGTGGAAACCACCAGCAGGAAAGACTAGAAGCATAAGCACCCCAGAGGAACCAAGCTGGTCAGACTCTATCACAGAAGTTTTGAAAACAGGACTCTCACTGAGGTCATAGCTCAGAAAGACAGGTTAAGGACACATGCATGCTGACCCTGGTCATGTTTAAGTGGTTTCCTGGGTCTATAACATATATTTAACATCCATTGTGTAATAAAATCAATACCTGTTATAAGAGGAACCAAGAAAAGTCAGTCTTTAAATAATCAATAAATCCAACACCAGGTTAATCAGGTACTGGAATTATCTGATAATAACTTTAAAATAGTTATCACAAAGATGCCTGAGTAGCTAAGACTCCATTGTATAAGAAAATCCTGAACTCAAACACAAAATATTCAGTCTGTCTAGAAAATGAAAGAAATTCATTAAAAAATTTTTTCCAGACTAGAAACACTTTTATTAGAGCATGGCTAGCTTCACAGCCAGCCATGCTATGGCTAAGTAATGCATAAAAATGAAGAGAAAATAGACCATAGGGATATGTCTGATACAAATTTAAGTATCAGAGATGTTTGGGGAAAGAGTTTCTTTTAAAATTTGGTAGACAATTACTATTGACAACGCAACAGTACTCTCTGGCATTTATCTCAAAGAAATGCAACTGATACTTAAATAAAAGCCCACAACTATCAGTTTATTTTGGAATACCAAATAATGGGAATCAACTCAGTTTGCATCCAGTAGGTGAATCATTAAGATCATGGTACATCCATGCCACGGAATACTACTTGGAAATGTAAAAGGATGCATTATTTATATGATAAATTTGCTTAATCCCAGATTTATTATACTTTGCAGATGAAGCTATCCTTAAATGATACTACTTGATTTATTCTGTTTCTATAATAGTTTTGAAGTGGCAATATTTTAAGGTTGCATCTTCTAGAAGTACAGGGTCATCCATTTGATTATAAAAGTATAGGGCATATCATCTTTGCTATGAGAATTTACTGGTGATGTCATTATGTAGGTTGATGTAGCATTAAGGGGTGAAAATAATAGTGGCTTCCTCTTGGAATAATTTGACCAAGAGTGAGTTCAAATTAGAATCTTCACCTTTGTTCTCTGTTCCTTCCATCTGTCTTCAACTGGTAGTTCCTGGCATGTCTGTTATCTTTCCGCCGTGTATGCCTCTTTGTTATGTGTGTGTTGCACTTCTCTGCTATGTCCTTATTCTTGGAAATCTATAAATGTTGCAAAGTGTTATGCTTATGTCTGATATGTGCCCTTGTCTTGTGACTATACCTGCTACAAGACTTTATATTTATTGAACAACCAAGAAAGCATGCATGATATGGGAATTCTTTTTCACAGATTTCTTGGCAGGTTTAGATCATTAAATTTTATTTACAAATGAACCAAATTTTCATTTTTATCATATTGTATATTTCAATAGTGAAATGGTTTAACAATTACATTTTGGTATGATACACCTTAAAGATTTGTAACCTATATTTTAAAAAAAAGATATATGCATATACTCATCATTGTTCCTGTGTGAAAGAACCGAAGGGACAAAACCAAAGAAGAGTTTGAGGAAAAAGAGGTACAGAGTCAGGCCCAAAATGGGATCCAGATCAAGGGGAGGTTCCAAGGCCTGACACTGTTAATGACAATACGTAGCACTCACAGAAAGGGACTAGCATGACTGCCCTCCAAAAGAACCAATAAACAGCTGAGTCAGATTTAGATATTTACACTCAGTGAGTGGAAAGAAGCTTCTGGCACCTGTGGATGAACTAGGGAAAGCTGGAAGAAGCTGACGGGGAAGACAACCTTGTAGGAGGACTAGCAGTCTCAATTAACCAGGACCCCTGAGATCTCTCAGACACTGGATCACCAACCAGGCAACATATACCAGCTGATACGAGGTCCCCAACAGATAGACAGCAGAGGACTCTCCGGTCTGGGTTCAGTTTGAAAAGATTCACTTAACCCTCAAGAGACTGGAGGCCCCAGGGAGTAAAGAGGTCTGGTGAGGTGGGGGACAGAGGTGGGGTAGGGACATCCTCTTGGAGACAGGGGGTGTGGGGGACAGAGGTAGAGGATGTACGGGAAATGGACCAGGATGTGGATAAAATCCGAAATCTTAAAAAAAAAAAACCCAAAACAAACAAACAAAAACCAGAAAGAAACTAGAACTTAAGAAGGAAATAAAATCACTAAAGAAAACCCAAAGTGAAATAAAACTGGAAATGAGAAATTCAAGATCTTAAACACAAACCTGAGAGATAAGCCTCCTCAAACTACAAGATATGAAAAACAGAACTTCAACCTAACCCTAACCCTTAAAAACAACGTGAAAGAAATGGATACTCGAGGCAAACAAAATGTTTAATTAAAAAAAAAAAAAAAAAAAAAAAAAAACTCCTTGTACAAATTATTCAGGATGTCGAGGCCATTTTGAAAAAAATAAGCCTATGAATAACAGATACAGAAGAAGAAACACAGGTCAAAGACACAGCAAATATTTTCAACAAAATCGTAGAAGAACATTTTCCTAATTGAAAGAAAGAAGTGCCTAATCACAGAATTCTTTAACATTGTTTAAGACGGGAAGAGCCACTTTCCTAAATACAATTGACCCAGAAAAACACTCAAAACCAAAGATTTATCAGCTTGTTTCCTTGTGTTACTTCTAACATTTTTGGATTATTTGTTTTTGTTAAAGATTCCATCCAACCTATTGGCTGATTTCAGCAAATTATTTACATAATACACATATATATGATCTTAGGCCAAGTTATTTAGGAGTAGAAAATTTCTGATTAAGACTATAAACTTAGCTTAGGTTATAAATGCTGATGCTATCACAAGAACAAAGCATAGACATTTGATTATACTGTTCTTTTTTTTTAAATGACTTTATTTTGCAAAACAAAGATAAATGTACAGATTTTAAACATTTTTTGCTTAAAATTATACATTTTTGTCAGTACTGTTTTTTCAGACATTAAAATACATTTTACATAAAACCATGTGAATATATTTTTTAGTCAGTACTTGATTTTTTTCAAGGGCTTGACAGTATGCATTGAAAACCTACTAGTTGCAATAAGTGTAAAGTACATGCAAAACAAAATGCAACATGGAAATAGTCAAAGTCTTCTTGTTTTGTGAATATATGTATATTTTTTTGTTTTCTTTATTTCTTGGACTTCATACAGTCTGTGAGTTGTTTCTGGGGGAGTGCAAGCCTCTGGGGTTAGCATCCCACTATCAGTGACTGCAAACACTCCAGAAAAAGAAGACACAGACCTGAAATCATGCCTCAAGACGCTGATAGAGTTACTTAAACAAGAAAGGGAGGAAAAGCAAAAAGATTCAGAAGCTTTTAAAGAAGAAACAAGAAAAACACTCAAAGAACTCAAAGAACGAGACGAAAACAGAACCAAAGAAATAAAGGAATGGAAGAGGGAAATTAAAACAGAAATTGACACAATAAAGAAAACGCTAAAAGAGATAACCCTAGAGTCAGAACACCAAAAAAAGAAATCAGGAGTCACAGAAGCAAGCATTTCCAACAGATTACAAGAGATCGAGGAGAGACTCTCGGGGGCAGAAGACAACATTGCAAACATAGACAAAACAGCCAGAGAAGATGCAAAAAACAAAAAGCTCCTAACCCAAAATGTCCAGGAAATACAAGACACAATGAGAAGACCAAACCTAAGGATAATAGGAATAGAAGAGGGAGAAGAGTATCAACTAAGAGGCACAGTAAATATCTTCAACAAAATCATAGAAGAAAACTTCCCTACCCTCAAGAATGAGATGACCACGAGCATAAAAGAAGCCTTCAGAACTCCAAATAGGTTGGACCAGAAAAGAAATACCTCCCGACACATAATAGTAAAAACATCAAGTGCCCAAAGTAAAGAAAGAATACTAAAAGCAGTAAGGGAAATAGGTCAGGTAACATATAAAGGCAGACCAATCAGACTCACACCTGATTTCTCAACAGAGACTATGAAAGCTAGAAGAGCCTGGACAGACATCATGCACACCCTAAGAGAGCACAAGTATACTGTTCTTTTAAAATCAGATTAAACTTCAACAGCCCCAGCATAGTATGAGAGCAGATTATGACATCCTTACAACTGATTTCAAAGCATTTTATTAACTAAACTGCAAAGGCCTGGCCAAAGTTCTTTCTTTTATAGGTGAGAGGTATTCTCAAAAAGAAATTTTAAAATATAAAATATAGTATGCTCTCTGCCCATTCACATGCCTTCTTCATCATAACATTTGATCTTTCTTATTCCATAATTTTTGTGCTATGTCTTTTAGAAACAAAAGTATATTCTACTCATCTATGTTAACAAACATTTTAACTGTGCCCAGTAGATAGGAATTAAATTACATCAACCACTCATAGTTTAGACAGCTTTAAAAGAGCCAATAAGCTTTGTCCATTCAAGTGAGTTCTTTATTCTTACTTTATTGTAAATTTCTGTAACTTATGTGCATTTATTATATATTTATGTTAACTACTTGATTTGTACTTGAATTAAAATTTAAAAATTAAACTAGGTTCATAAAATTTTTTAAGGAAAATTTTCAGGGGAAGCACAAATCTACACATGTGATAAAATTATACAGACTCGGAGATGAAATTACACACACACATACACACGCACACACATACACAGAGAAAGAGAGAGAGAGACAAATGCATGTACACACATATGAAATTGGTATAATCTGGGTTTGGTGGATTATGTTAAAGTTAATATCACAACTGTAATACTATAATATAAATCAACAAATTATAGCAATTGAAACACATTGGAAAAGGTGTGGATAAGAACTATCTAATTTTCCCCTTAACAATTGTATGTAAATTTTTTTGAAAAATTCAAATTAAAACAAATATAGAGGCTACATAAATAGAATGCTCACTTATGTGCATTTCTTCTTTAAGAACTATGAGTTCAGATCATTTGCCTATTTACTGATTGTGGGAACAAAAGGAATCAATATTTAATTATGGTAGTAAAACGGGACATGAAGCTGGGCTGGGGAGTAGACTGCGGGCTGTATAGGAACAGAGAAGAGTAAGATCTGTTTATGAAAAGGCACATGGCTTTATGCTAATTTTATAATATAAAATAAGCATGTCAAGAAAAAAGAAAGTTGTTCAAACAGTTGCAAAAATGATATCAGAATTTTCTTTTAAAAAATTGCTGTTGAGGGCAGTACATACCTATAACTTCAACATTCTGAAGCCTGAAATTGAGGAATCCTGAGTTCAGACTACATTTCACATACAACTCCATGCCGTGTTTAAGACAAGTCTGGGCTACATAGTAAGGCTCTGCCTCATAGCAATTAAGTAATTAGGGTTTAGCAGTTACAAGTACAGGATACTCACCTGGCTTGGATTCCCAGTACTCATTTGATGACTCACAATCTTCTGTACACTGTTCTCAGGGGCTCCAATGCTCTTTCTAACCTCCATGAAAGCCAAGTGTGTATATTACAACACAGAGATACAAAACTGTTAGTTCCACCAAGTGCGAACAAGACCCTACCACAATTTTCGAGCCAAATTTGAAGCAAGCATTACTGAATAGTGGCCAGGATGAAAGACACTGGCCAGGCCCATATCTGAGAGCATCCGTGTATGGCTGAAAATACAAGCCAGAGTCCTAAAGAAGCAAAATTCATAAGGCTACATACATCCCCCATTCATCCAATCAGAGATAAGCCTGCATCTAACATACTTGTTGCCTATATACCTACTGCCTATATGAGACTGAGCACATGTTCAGCAGATGGGACAACCAAGATTGTTTAAAAAAGAACCAAGCTTATTGAAATCACATGGGTTATTATCTTACATGAAGAATGGCCTCCAGTTATTCCAGGAAGTTATCTGTCCTTGCACAAGTGGGGATCACAGGTTAAAGCCTTTGTTGTTGTTGTTGTTGTTGTTTTATAAATCTTAAGTGCATTGATTTGCACTTAAAACATAATTTTAGCTATCACTTTACATGCAGGAAAGACAACCATTTATATAAAAGAAAAATACTAAAACTTAAAAAATGATTAATAGTAAGGTTGAAATGAAATGATAAAAGAATTAACATAATAATCCAAACAGGCTAATAATAGAAGCATAGAAAAGGTATACAGCAAAAAAAAATGTGGAAGAAACTGGACAAGATACACACACATCCAGAAATAAAAAAATGAGTTTCAGAGACTAGAAGAATGAACATTCACAACAATGGATACAGAAGCCTCTGGGTTAGGGTGAGTTTTTCACGGACATCTCAAAGTTTTTAACCCAGAAATGTTTCTGTCCAAAAACAGAACCAGGACAAAAACAAAACAAAACAAAACAAAAAACCAATGGAGCAGAGCCAGGAGGCGGGAACCTGGTGTGGAAGCTCCTTGGAAGGTTCAGCCAACAACTGACCAATACAGAAGTGAACGCTTGGAACCATCAGACTGAGCTCAAGGACCCTTGCTGGAAGCTGGCAGAAGGACTAGAGGAGCTGAGAGTAATGTAACCCCATAGGAGGAACAGTATTAGCTGGCTAGACCACCCAGTGCCCCCAGGGACTAGACCATCAACCAAGGAGTGTACAGGGCAAGATCTATGGCTCCAGACACACATGTAGCAGGGATGGCCTCTTCTGATATCAATGGGAGGGGAGGCCCTTGGTCCAGTGGAGGTTTGATGCCCCAGCATAGGGGAATGTTGGAAGGGTGGGGCGGGAGAAAATGAGTGATTTGGGGAACATCCTCACAGAGGCAAAGGGGAAGGGAGGAGAGGGAAGTTTTGGGATGGGGGACTTGTGAAGGGGTAACCGGGAAGTGGCATATCATTTGAGATGTAAATGAATAGAATGGTTAATAAAACAATAAAATGAAAAAAGGAGACAGATGGGTTTCTAAAATAACTCACAAAGGAAACCTCATGACACATAGGAAAGACTGAGGATTGAATGGCATCGTCGTTTCATCTGGAACCTCAAGTTAATTAGGCCATACCTCTAGCATTTAGGTAGGAATTACCTGGACGAATATGGTTCCACACTTGGGGGGCAAAGAGAGAACAGGGGTATCTTTTCTCACACCATGTCTCAAACAGTTTAGCTTGCCTCACATGCTTTTCCCAAAACAGGGATGTAAGGGAAAATGGCACAAAAACAGCAATCAGATTCTTTTCTCCCTCATTCATGACAATGTGTTTACTCCCGGGACACCATGTGGGTCTTCCTCACAGGAGGGATAAACAGAAACAAATGACCCCAGAGAAGTGAATGAACTTGTGCAGTCTGAGGCTGTTGGAAGGATGTGTCAGGCAAACAGCAGGGAGAAGAGAGGGATAGAACTTGTGAGACTTTGAGAAGGGTCGGAATGAGTGTCCGGCAAGAAGGTGAAAACTTCCTTAGTATTAAGAAAACATCTGAAACTAAACATGTGAACAGTACAACATAACTGAATTTTTGTAACTTCTGTTATGTTGCATCTATGAGCAGCGCTTTCATTTTATTTGCTGTTTGTTATTGAAATTTCATATGCAGAACAATGAGTTTTTATGAAGAATTTCTCCACCATCTCGCATGGAGGTAAATGTCAGGGTAGGATAGGTCCAAGCAAGGGTCTCTGAGGAGTGGTAATTGGAAAGGCCGGAGTGATGACTCTTCCTACATACAATTTAGTGCTGCTGTAAGTGTTAGCTATTGTATATATTCACTGCACAATTGTGTGAAAATAATACTAGTAATTTTAGAAATTTACAACATATAAAAAATAAAATTATTCCTATGCACCTGCCCAAGGAGGGTACTAGGGCTTAAATTTTGTTGTATATTATTTTATATTTGGTAGTTTATTAAAACAAACAAAATTTTAGTTGGGGAATTTAAATATCTCCCCTTCAAGAATAATCTTCAAGCACTCCTTTGAAAACACTAACATTGGGATTGACATTCTGACACTGAGGAAATCTTGGCAGAGACTGAACTGCTTGGATAGGAATCACCCACAGCTGTCCTGGCCTGGATAGATCCAAATTTGACCATCAATAGAAGAACAGAGGGCCCTCTAATAGAAAATGATAATCAGCAGCCTACCACAGGCCATGTTTGTGGAAGTTAATTTGGTTTGATTAAACCTCCAAACTATCCACGTTTAGCTGGAAGCAATATACTAAGTGCCTGCTGAATCTCTCTAATGGGTTGAATTATGACGTAGGATTTTTAGGATCTTTAAACCTGAAAATGAATCTATATATTACTAACAAGTACATTTACTTTTGACCTTTAATGTATTCTGATTTAAGTACAAAATGAATACAGCCTAACACATACACAGTAAGTTTCACCATTAAAATCCCATTCTATTTTATAGGTCATTTATAAACTTTGTACTTTTATTATGATGGCTAATGCTTTAAGGCACAGTTATGTCTCATCATTTTTCCATTAAAAGAATTTTGTCACCATCATATAAAGAATCATCTGCTAGCCTTCGTTTAAGGTGGAGCTACTTGATGTTTCCAAGCTTTATGCTCCTGTCGGTGATCCCACCATTGGAGAAAATTTTATCACTGTCCATTGGAACAGCAATAGAACTAAACTGGGGGATTCTGGGAGTATTTCTAAGCATCTGTCATACCCTTAAGTGAAAAATGTTGTTTGAACAAAATGCAATCTCAAGAAAATGCTGAAGGATTAGCTTGCCAATATTTTTCCATTTGTTAGTTTTGTGTTTGATTGATGCCTGAAGCTATTGTATAAATTTCCATAATATAAGCAAACAATGGAGACCAAATCACATTTCAAAACCAATCCTGTTAATGACACAATAAATTTCCTTAAACTTTGTTGGCTTGATGTCATTTTTTTTATAACCATAGATATAAACATTCAGTTAAAGATAAGTGCATACATATAGGTTAACATTTTTACAAAAGCTATATTCTGTAAAAAATATTATAAGCGCTTAGTTTGGAACACTTCAAGATCAGGACTCACAAAATTTCAAGGAAGTAGATAAGAATATTTATTTACATCAGCAATAGTGACAGGGTTTGGTGGCTTCACATGGAATGAATCTCCAGGTGGGGCAGTTTCTGGATGGCCTTTCCTTCAGTCTTTGCTTCAGATTTTATCCCTGTATTTCCTCACATGAGTATTTTGTTCCCCTTCTAAGAAGAACTGAAGCATCCACAATTTGGTTTTCTTTCTTTTTGAGATTCATATGGTCTGGGAATTGTATTTTGGGTATTCCGAGCTTTTGAGCTAATATACACTTCTCAGTGAGAGCACACCATCTGTGTTCTTTCGTGACTGAGTTACTTCATTCTGGGTGATATTTTCTAGTTCCATCAATTTGCCTGAAGTTTCATAAAGTCATTGTTTTTAAAAGCTGAGTAGTACTCCAATGAGAAATTGTACCACATTTTCTGTATCCATTATTCTGTTGATGGAAATTTGGGTTCTTTCCAGCTTCTAACTATTATAAATAATGAAATAATGTTGCTATAAACATAATGGAGCATGTGTTCTTGTTATATGTGGAAGCATCTTTTGGATATATGCCCAGAAGTGGAATAGTGGGTTCCTCAGGTAGTACCATGTCCAATTTTCTGGGAAAACACCAGACTGATTTCCATAGTGGTTGTACCAGCTTTCCATCCCATCAACAATGGAGGAGTGTTCCTCTTTCTTCACATCCTTACCAGCATCTGACATCACCTGCGTTTTTGATCTTAACCATTCTGACTAGTGTGAGGTGGAATCTCAAGGTTGCTTTGATTTGCATTTTGTGATGACTAAAGAATGTTGAACATTTCTTTAGGTGCTTTTAGGCCATTCCACATTTCTTAGTTGTGAATTCTTTGTTTATCTCTGAACTCCATTTTAATAGGATTATTTAATTGTCTTGAGTCTAACTTCTTGAGGTTTTTATGTATATTGGATATTGGCCATCTATCGGCTCTAGGACTGATAAAGATCTTTTCCTATTAATTGATAAAGATCTTTCCTTTGCCTTAAGGAAGCTTTATGTTTTATGAGGTCCCATTTGTTGATTCTTGATCTTAGAGCAAAAGCCATTGGTGTTTTATTCAGAAAATTTCCTCCTGTGCCTCTGTGTTCCAGATTCTTCCTTAATTTATCTATTAGTTTCAATGCCTCTGTGTTTTATATGGAGATCTTTGATGTGAGCTCTATACAAGGAGATAAAAATGTATCTATTTACATTCTTCTACATAGTGACTGTCCTTTGAACCAGCACACTGTGTTGAAAAGGATGTTCACCCCCCCACACACTGGATAGTTTTAGTTCCTTTGTCAGACATCAAGTGATCATAGTTGTGTGGGATCATTTCTGAGTCTTCAATTCAATTTCATTGATATACATGCCTGTCTCTGTACCTATACCATACAGTTTTTTATCATGATTGATTTGTAATATAGCTTGAGGTTAGGGATGGTGATTCACACAGAAGTTCTTTTATTCTTGAGAATAGGTTTCACTATCCTGGGTTTTTATTGGTTCAAATGATTTTGAAAATTGCTCTTTCTAACTCTATGAAGAATTGAGTGGCAGGTAGGCCAGGCTCCGCTCTGCGTCCGGAAGTCACCTCCGGGTGGAAACAGAAGTTCTAATTTTCTGTTCCCAATCGCAGTTGCTCAGCCTCTATGAGCCGCCGATCCAGGTGGTAGGTGGGCCACCAGAAACAATGACTTAACCAAATTCTTAAGAAAATGGCTGCATCTAGAGAATATCATCCTGAGTGAGATAACCCAGTCACAAAAGAACAGACATAATATGCAGTCACTGATAGTGGGATGCTAACCCCAGAGGCTTGCACTCCCCCAGAAACAACTCACAGACTGTATGAAGTCCAAGAAATAAAGAAAACAAAAAAAAATATACATATATTTACAAAACAAGAAGACTTTGACTATTTCCATGTTGCGTTTTGTTTTGCATGTACTTTACACTTATTGTAACTATTAGCTTTTCAATGCATACTGTCAAGCCCTTGAAAAAAATCAAGTACTGACTAAAAAAATATATTCACATGGTTTTATGTTAAAATTATTTTAATGTCTGAAAAAACAGTACTGACAAAAATGTATAATTTTAAGCAAAAAATATTTAAAATCTGTACATTTATCTTTGTTTTGTAAAATAAAGTCGTTTAAAAAAAAAAAAAAAGACTTGCCTTGGTCATGTTGTCTGTTCAGAGCAATAAAATCCTAACTAAGAAAAAAAAAAAGAATTGAGTGGAAATTTTGTTGGGGATTACATTTAATCAGTACATTCGTTTTGGCAAAATGGTCATTTTTACCATATTAATCCTGTTAATCCATGAGCATGGGAGGTCTTTCCATCTTCTGAGATCTTCCTTTTCTTTTTCAGAGACCTGAAGTTCTTGTCATAGAGATCTTTCAGTTGCCTGGTTAGAGTCACACCAAGGTATTTTATATTATTTGTGCCTGTTGTGAAGGGTCTTTTCCCTAATGGGCTGTCATTCCCATCAGGGCACTCTCCAACCTGGTGGTCAAGCTTAGCCCCTTGCTATGCAGCTTTCACTCACTCTTCCCTTGGCAGGTGGGTGGTTACCACACCAGGCTCATACATCCCAATTCCTTGATTAGTTTGGTGTGCTCTGCCACTGTACTTTTTCTTGAAGTCAATGAAGTCTCCACATGGAAGAACATACTACATAATAACCTCTGATCCAATTGATAACATATAATTCCATATCTATAAAACACAAAAACCTATACATGCCCATCCTTTTAAAATATCCATAATAACCTATATCTACACCCAGAGAAGAATTTTAACATCGGTCTCCATGTTGCTCCCAGCTGCTTCTCCTCACCCTTGCTCCTTCTTCTCTTCCTAAAATGTTGTTTCTGCCCATCCTTCCTTCTTGTTCAATGAGAGGCTTCACTGTATCTTGTACCTGGTTTCCTGTGTAAAACCATCATCTTCAGGAAACTGGATAACATTTGAAAGTTAAATACATAAAATATCTAAAAAAAATTAAAAAGAAATGAAAGGGGGGATAAAAATCCATAGAATCATAAGGACATACTTTAAAACCCTTAAAAAAATAAACACTCATTGAATCTTGCTTTTCAAGAAATGCAGGGACAAAGGGTAGAACAGAGACTGAAGAAAAGGCCATCCACACACTGCCCCATCTAGGGATCTATCCCATCTGCATGCACCAAACCAAGACACTATTGCTAAGGCCAAGAAGTGCTTTCTGTCAGAAGCCTGGTATAGCTGTCCCTGGAGAGGCTCTGCCAGAGCCTGACAAATATATTTTCAGATGTATGAAGACAAACACCAGACTGAGCATGGGAACCACAACTGAGATGTTAGGGCAAGGACTGAAGGAGCTCAAGAGGTTTGCATCCCTATAGGAAGAACAACATTATCTACTAACCAGACCCATCCCCATAGCTTCCAGGGAACTAAACCACCAACCACATAGTACACATGGGGAGGAGGCGGGACTCAGAGCAAAGGATTGCCTTATTGGGCATCACCAGAGGGAAGCCCTTTGTTCTTGTAGAGGCTTGATGACCCAGGGTAGATTTATGCTAGGCTGCTGAGGCAGGAGTGGGTGGGCAGGTGGGGGAAACCCCCTCAAAGAGGCAGGGGATAGGAAGTAGGAGCAGGGGTTTGTGAAGAGGGGAATGACATTTGAAATCCAAATAAATAAAATAATTAAAAATTAAAAAAGAATACTCACTGATGAGCAGCTACCTCACCATGTAGAAATATGGTTTTTCAATTATACTTGGAAAGTTCTTATCGAGCAGAACACTAATTTAGTGTTTCCAAAGGTAATGTTGTAATGTTTCTATCACTCTGTCTCATGTCATATTTATTTTGATCACATTTTAAATTGCATTTTGTTGATCATTACAAGTTTCATTTTGTATGGTAAGTTTTCAGGAGGTCTACAATGTGTGAGGGACACATAGTGCTAATTTTATCCTATGCTATTACTCTTGTAGATATTTCTACTGTGTAAGGTCTAAATATTTCCGTGATGTAAACACAGAGTGTGTGATGGCTATTCCTGGTTATCAACTTAACCTCATCTCTAATGAACTACAATAAAGAAATGGAGGACACATCTGTGATCCAGGTCATGAGGCATAGTGGCCATGGAGAGCCTAAACCAAAGCAAGGCGGTACAAGCCTTTAATACTAGGAGATAAACGCAAGCATATCTATAAATTCAAGGCCAGCCTGGCACAGAACAAATTCCAAATCTAGGCATGGTGGCACACACCTATAATATAGGTCATACCTTCTGCTAGAGGCCTACACAAGGACAATGGAAAAAGGAAATGTTCATTTTTCTTCATCTGCTTGCACTTACTTGCTAGCACATTTCTTGAAACTTACTTCTTCAGGATTCCACATCATACAGAAGACCAGCTGAAACACATAAACTCGTGGGACTGAGCAACTACAAGACTCTCGGACTTTCCATCCACAGCTGACCGTTGTTGGGTTACTTGTAGTCTGTAAGTCATTCCAAAATTTCCTTTAATGTATAGACATTCCATAAGTTCTGTGATTCTAGAGAACCCTAATACATAATGGTATTAGAATTACAGAATTACAGAAAGAAGGCATCTACTGTGACTCTTTACTGTCAAAGGTCACAGATACCAATGTCTCAGGGGCTTTGCCACACACACTACAAATGCTTAGAGAATGATTTATCAGTATGGCCTTTTTAGTGTTCACTGTTTTTCTTCTAGAAAAAAATTACTAGTTGAAAAATGATCACTTTTTTACTCACTGCTCTTTACCTTCTTGGTTGCCATAACCAGGTACCAGTTCAAAACTCAATATATCCTCTAAATATGACTCATAAGAGTTCCTCCTAGTCCATGGACTCTACTGTGTCCATTGTACCAGAGAGCATAAGGCAGGGGAGGAGGTTTGTGGATTCTCCATTTACTAAAACACACACACCAAGTTCAGTCCATCTGCTTGCAGTTTTATCTTGCTCATCCTGAGACTAGATCTCCATTCTCTCACCTGCAAGATATATAAATTTTACCTATCTATCTGTTATTTGAGCACCCCTATGGCACTTTTGTGTTATTAAGAAAAAGTATAAACAGCTTCTGAAAAACCTCAAACTTCACTTAACCTGCCCTTCCTATATCATCTCATCATCTCTAATGTAATTTTTGAACTTCCATAGTGTGATAAGGTTACACTTCCTGAATGCTTTTTCATCTGTCCTAAGATTTAGCCATTTAATCATCCCTTAGATTTTCACACTTTTAAATAATTATTTAATGAAATGCCTTGTACACTGAGGCATAAAATGTCTAGTGTTTATTATCTGATAACCCTCATCCTTTTCTATTTCACCTACTTTTTAATTGTTTAATATCTCTGGCAACTGTTAAACCAAGAATGAGCACACCTTTTTGTGTAATGGATGAGATGGTATATACATTTAGACTTTGTGAGTTGCATGACTTTTCTAAAGCTATTAAACATGACCCTTAGGGAGGAAGCAACCATAAACAGAAAGGTGGTATGTGGCTAATCTAGAGTAGAATATAGGACATGGCTCATCCGTTGCTTCCTGAGCATACTTTGAAATACTACTGCTGTACTCAATTTCATTACTATTATTGATCATGCAAGCAGTGTCCAAAGAGTACTTCTTGGATGGGTAAATCTGTATGTTCATGACTGAATAAAAATTTGGATCAACATTAATCAATTTAGGGATATTTCTGTATTCTAACTTAGGAAACAACAATAAAGGAGCACCTATGTGACCAAGGAGATTACTCTTAAAGAACCAGCTTTGCTCTTGCCATGCCTGCAAGTTCCAGACAAGATGAAAGCACAAAAGTTTAGGTGATTAATGCCTTTAGCCTCATGGTCCTTTAATCAGAAAAAAAAATATTTAAAGGAAAATCAGAAGTAAGGAGAGAAACCATCCTTAAGTATTCCTTTTCTGCCTTTTAGAAAAACTGTCAGAAGCAACTCACGAGGTCTTCATTTTTCTTAACTAATGGGTTAAGTAATTGGGAGGAAGGGAGAAAAGAAAACGCAAAACTAAGAATCATAAAGAGGTTCACATTCAAACACCTGAGGACTTCAGGAGCTGCCAATTAAGCACTTAAGCTTCACTTGTAGAGGTTGTTTAAATAGAAAAAAATGATCTTTGAGACATCTAACATCTTCAGTGAAATTTTTCACAGTTAATTTTATAAATAGTGGAAAATGTGATCTTCTACTCAAGATGATAAATTGAATATACACTAGTATGTCACTTTCTTCTTAAATTAGATTGTAGAAACAAATATAATTGAGCTGGAAGGCAAAGGAGAAAATGCCCATGTGGCAAGTACCAAGGGAAAATCTGCAGGGTAGCCATACCCCTGGAGGAAAGAGACCAAATCTATGTCCCAGGAACTAAGATACTTGCTAACCTTGGAAAGCAATGGAAGGCTCTGTCAGTAGTCAGAAAAGAAGTGCCTGACTCACTGCACAGAACTTCTGCCTAGAAAAAAAAGCTGGAGCTTAGATAAATTTTGCTTTTTAGCATTCAGGGTGTAGAGTCACACAGAACACACTCACACACACACACACACACACACACACACACACACACACATCCCTCAGCTCCCTCCTTGTCCCCTTTCGATCCCCAGTAGCTTACATTCTACTTCCCAGTCACAGATATTCCATTATCTTTAATAGTACCATTGTCTCCTCCTTATGACCTCTGCTCCTCTGCCACAGTTGCCTTTCTTGTTTCATTACCTCTCCCTGCACTCATAAATACCAATATACATAGGAAAACAAACTGAAATCTGTGACACACATATGAGAGAAAATATGCAACATCTTTATGAGCCTCAAATGCTTCCCTTAAAATAATAATTTGATTTCTTTCATTTATGTAAATACCATTTTAATTTTTGTGTATGAATATAATTATGTTGTTTAGAAACAATAATTTTGTTATCCATTCATCTGTCCATGGACATCTAGGTGGTTCTCTTGCTTTGGTACTATGAATAGTGAAATAGACAAAGCACAAACATGGAGTACCCAACAGCCAGATGAATAGAAGAATTTCGTAAGTCTGAATGGAGAGTCAAAGAAATGTAATAACAAAGTACCTAGGAAACACAGTCATCTCTCAAATTCCAACAAATGTGTAGGAAAAAAAATTGAAGTATTTCTATAACAAATATCCCAAAGGATTGCTATGAATTTTAGAAGTGACCCTATCTTGAGTGCCTGGGACAACTGCAAATGTGCACAGAAATGATCACTGTGTCACTGCTCAGGGAAGATGAAAATAAAGTCACAGGCAGAGACCTGAGGAAAAGAGAAGTAACTGTACAATGAAAATATTGAACTCCACCAAATATTTGAGAATGATGTTAATTCTTGGTCATCTCTTCCCCAAAACAGAAAGATGACGACAGACACCATCGTGAGGGACTAGTATTATTTTGAGACTCATATCAAACAGAGACATGGCAAGGAAAGACATTAGTATTTCTCATGAGCATAAATGAAAATTCACAAGTGAAATATTTTATTGGATTTCTCTGTATTTACATTTCAAATATTATCCCCTTCCCCCCACTTCCCTCCCACTCCCCCTCCACTTACTTCCATGAAGTGCTCCCTCTCCCAAAACCCTCTTCACCTCAGTGCCTTGGCATTTCCCTACACTGGGAAAACATACCTTCACTGGACCAATGACCTCTTCTGCCACTGATGCTAGACAACGTTATCCTCTGCTACATCGGCAACTGGAGAGATGGATCTTTTCATATGTACTTGTTGGTTGGTGCTTTAGTCCATGAAAGTTCTAGAAGTATTGTTTGGTTGCAAGCATCCTAAACTGTATCTGTATGACTCTGGCAGAGTCTCTATGGGACATCCATATCTGACTCCTGCCAGTAATCACTTCTTGGCATCTGCAGTTGTGCTTGGGTTTAGAGGCTGCATATGGGGTGAATCCCTAAGAAAGATGATCGACAATATATTAAAAGATAAATTTGAGAAATACTCCTAGAAATAGCTGATCATTACAAGGCTATACACAAAAAGTCAATGCATAAACATCAATTTTTTTTCCTATACCCTCAGAAGGAACAATTAGGATTTGAAATTTAAAACATTAACACAATTTATCTTTCTATGAAAAAGGGGTATACATTCATAAAATAGGTCCCAAGCATGTATAAGGAATTTAACAGAATCTGATAAAAGATATAAAACATTAAAATAAATGAAGAGACAATCTGTATTTATAAATAGTAAATAGCGTATTGAGATGTCAGCCCTCCACACATTAGAAATTCTGGCATGTTATTTCATTGAGATCAACAAACTTAGAGCCACGCTCATGAGGTTAGAAAGAAAACTGGCCAGGAGTAAGGTTATAACATGGACACTACTCCTCTTAAAAGGGCACAAAAGTTGTAACAGTGAGAATATTGTAATGCTGGTGGGGAAAAAACTGTGCAAATAGATCACTAACAGAAGACAAAGATTCCACCGGTGAATCCACATCATCTTGTAGTTGAAGTTAGGACAAGAAGAACAAGTCACTAGCAAAATAACAACTATGAAATAACAGCAAAGCATAAAATGAGAGATATTTATAATACAAACAAGAAAGGAAATGTTTCACGTTTCTAACTTTTATCATCAATTCTCATTTACCAAAAACAATGCAGCTACCACAAAATATAAAACACAAAACAATAAAAAAAAGTCTAGACATAACAAATCTGGGTGAAAATAAGTTTAGCAATAACATTTTAGATAAGATAATAAATAGCTTTATTTTAGATATGAAAGCCACACTAATAAGTTGAGTAATACTAAAATTAAAACCATTTAAATTGTGAAAGATATTGTGCAAAATGAAGAAAAAAGCATAACAAAAACCACTTCAAATAATGTCTGAGGAAGGATTCATAAAGGGTTATTTCACACAGAGCACTATTATCCAAACTAAACAGAGCAGTCCTACAACAGTAGCAAAGCAAACAACCTAATGTACTGTACTGGCAAGTATATATCAGCGACATGAACAGCCACTTCTGAAAGAAGATATACACATGGAAAATAGGCCCACAAAAAGTTGCTCAGGATCATACTTCAATAGGAAACTTCAAATTAAAGCAATAAGGTTCCACACACATCTACTAAAATGACAAAAATCCAAAACACTAAAAATAACATATTCATTCATGAACCATGTGGAGAGACAGTCCCCTCAGCTGTACAATGAGAATTGGTATACAGCAACATTAACAATGGCTTGGTAGTTTTTGTTTTGATTTTGGTTTTGTTTGTGTTTCTTTTTCCAACCCAAATATAAGTTATTATCAAATTCAGTAGCCATGCTCCTTACCATGTAACCAAATGAATGACTTTGACCCTCGTGCAGAAACATGAACATGGATATTTATAAACAAAAAAAAAAAAACCTTAAACTTAACTACTAAGCTTTAAGAATAACAAAGATGGCTTTTGATACTTAGATGACAGATGACGATCAGTCATAGATAGATAGATAGTTAGGGGCACTCACATAAGAGGTGGTGTTATACTATAAGGCATGGGCTGCTCAGCTATAAGATACTGGAGAAAGAAAAGTATGTTGTTATGTAAAGAGAGGTAAAGGACTATATTAGATTACATGAATACATGCAATATGTCATTTTTAAAATTACTTGGTAAAGTAACTGATCTTCATTACAGAACCCACATAAAAATGTTAGGCAGGGTGGCTCACACCTATAATCACAGCACTGGGGAGGAAGTGTGGGATTGTTAGCCACAATTGCTATACAGCCAAGCTTAGCCTAAGCAGGAAATATAGGATGCTATCACCCTGTTGCAAATGGAATAGATAATGCTCTTGAAGATGACAGCTGTGGTTGACTTTTGGCTTCTGAATATGCATAAGTAACAATATCTCTTTCCTACTCCTAACACCCTACCTGGCACACACACACACACACACACACACACACACACACACACACACACACACACACACTATCTTTATTTTATATCTAGGTTCAGCATTTCCTAAGATTGATGGATGAAAATTTTTGTCTCTGAGCAGACTTCAGTTTTCTACTCTTCTGTCTGTACTTGGAAGACACATTCATGATGGGAGCCATGAGGGACATTTAGACAGAACCCAACAGTTTTCCAAACATAGGACTGCAAATGTAGGGCACCTCTCTGCCTAGGAAAAAAATAATGCTAAGTGAACAGGGCTGGGAAACCCCAGCCAGGAAGAATTGATGAGCATGTCAGTGATTTTGATTGTCTACTCATGACTCAGCTGAAAACTGTAGAACCATAGGTCATTTCAACTTTAAGATGTAAATCCTAACATTGCTAATACTTAAGACATACTCCTTATATTATCCCATAGATAGAAAAATTGGACTATAACTTTTTATTGTGGTTTTGTCTTATTATTTTATATAGTACTGTATTTCAAATCTCCTTTAGACACTGTAAGATACAGCTAGGATTTTCTTGCTAAAATTATGGTCAAAACTTGCTTATTCTTCTATTTCTATACTTGCAAGTTGAGATAAACAATCCTTTGAAAGGAAGCAAAAGATCTGCTTACTGTTGTGTTTCTAGCTCTAACTGTACTTTGGTATAGAAGTTTGACAGGAATCCTTCAGCCAAGCATGAAAACCCAATGGAAAACAATCCTGGGGAAATTCAGTTCCTTGTGGAAGATAAGAAAGAGCTTACATTCACAGTCTTCTCCTTCAGACTTACCATGCAAATTGGCATCAGCAAAACACCTCAAAATTAAGATCATTTTAAAGGCAAATATAAATACTAGTGAATTCCAATCACTGCAGCCTTGGATAGAGACTTCTCAATTATATCTCACCTTATGAATTTTTAAAGTATACATACAAACAAAATTATGTTGATTTGATTTCACAGGAAGACAGGTCATCCTTCAGAGGTAGTGCTTTCTAGTTTTAGCATATTCACCTTTATGTGAAAAGCACTCAGCATGCTCAACTTGGATTTAAGATGTACAATCATGATCTGTTATTTCCCTTATGGTTAGGAAGTAAAATTTGCCATATAGATACATACACACATATGTGTGTGTGTGTGTGTGTGTGTGTGTGTGTGTGTGTGTGTGTGTGTGTCTGTGTGTGTGTCTGTGTGTGTGTGTGTCTGTGTGTGTGTGTGTGTGTATCAGTAGGGAAATGGTTGCTTGTCGGACAGGCACCAAGCTGTCTGCAATGGTGGAATACTGTTTTGTGTTTTGTTGCAATAAATACCAGAAACATTTACAAGACCCTAATCTTTCTTCCTTTAAACACTCATTCTCATTGTAACCACAGAAAAAAATACAAAACAACATCCAAAACAAGCAAAAACCATAACAAAAACAAACAAAACAACAATGCCATTAAAGCACAAACACTAACATGTCTCTTCTCTACCTAAAAATATGTAAGGCCTCCCTATCTCATCATCAACCCCAAAATCTGCCTGGACTCCTGGCTGTACCTCCTCCCCACAGTGCTCTCCAGTCTCTTACTTAAGCTGTTCGAATTCTTCTGGCTGTTTTCAAACAAATGTATTTTTTATATATTTTTTCTATTAATGTGAATTTGAGTAATTAGTATGTAACTGTTATACCAGTTTTGTATTTCTTATATAAGATGATTTGATTTTTTGTGTAATTGTTTCTATATGTTTGTGTTTTATTTCCTATCTTCAAAGTTCCATGGTCTCTGCTTTCTGAGGTCTTCCTCAGAGAGATCCTACCCTATGCATCTGCTTCAGCTATTACCTCTGATTTCCTCCAAAGCATACACAAGCTTTGTCCCTTCTCCCTCTACCAGCATTTCATTGATGCTGCCGTTTTAAGTAGGACTTCCATGACATAGGATTAAACCAGTCAGATCCCCTCCTTCACCTTTCTGCTCTCCAGCTTTAGCCTGTCCAGGTGCTCTTAAGCAGATAACATCCTTTGTGTATTTATTCTCCTATTTATCTTCTGTACTCCATTTAAGGTTTTCATATTTTCTTTAGCTCTGGGTATAGTATTTAATAAATATTTGCTAAATACATAAGTAAATATCAGCTTTATCGAAGATAAATAGGGAATTAATAATTCTCTGATGGAAAAAGCTTAATTGGAACTTGGATTCTAAAAATACAGTTGATAGCTCTGTATTTTTCACAAACCCCTTATCCCACATCTGCTCTCTCCTTCCTTCCCTTTGTCTCTATAAGGGTGCTCACCACTCACCCATCATCTCCTGCTGCAACATTCCAGCATACCCCTACACTACAGCATGGTTCTTGTCAATAGCTATTCGTTTCATAGGTTGATTCAGAGGACAGCTTGGATTGAAGATCCAGTAAAGAGGAAGTCTCATCACAACACACACACACACACACACACACACACACACACACACACACACAAATTTGCAAAGACACCTGAAGAAGGGGTTTATCAAACTCCATATGTTTTCAGATTGACTACTATGGGTCTAAAAGCAGCCAAGGATAACTGAAATAACCCTAGTCTTCTGCAATCACAAGGCTCTAATCAGTCAATATCTGAACAAGCCTGCTCTGTTTCTTAAGCCTTTTAAAATAAATAGAGTCCAGAGTAAGAATCTGTGAATACATTAATACGTTGAGCCTGGGTAGACAGTCTTATTCTCCAAGTATAGAGACTATCCTCTCTACCTGAGATCTCCATTAAATATCAACAGAGGGTCTGAGATTCTACTTTTGCATGCCTTTGCCTAGCTAGGTCCCCAAAGCCACAATGACATTTATATTTAAAGTCGATCCCTAAACTCTTACTTTATACACTGAAATTTATGTAATATGGGGTCTGGCTACACTTCTGCCTTCATAGCATACCACGCATCCCCCTCCTACTCTGGCCACACTCTTCTTCTTCCATTCAAAGACTGAGCAATCTCACAGCCAGGCGATGAGCACTCATGCTCCCTCTCCTGGAAGAAATGGTTCAGATGCACATGTAGATTGCGCCTTCGCTGCTTTCACCTAGTCATTCATGGCTTTGTTTCACTTTAGGCCCCTTTTCTTAACACCCAATGTAATAAAATGGGTTCCTTTTTTCTTTATGTCTGCCAGGACTTCTTTTATACTCCTTACATACTAACATTTCTACATATGTATCTACTTCTGTACATTTGTTGCTGTATTCCCTGTGACCATAACAAGACCAAGGAAAAGTAGGTACTCAAAACTTGTGTTAAAGGCATAGGGCTTGAGAGTCTGGATGACATGAAAGTGATGTCCAATTCACTCACTCATCCTAGAGATCTAAACAACTTACACCCTTCAGAGGCCAAATAAGTCGCAGGACTTTTATTTTCTCTGCTCATTTTAATGTATATGATAAGCCTGTGGCATGGGGGGAAACACTTATAGCAACATAAATTGTTCTCATCACAGTGGGCAGCTGAAAAGACCTCATTTGGGTGCCTGTTTATCCAATACAAAGCTGTCTTAACACAAGCAACTAACACAGGAGGGAATAAAAAAATATACAAAATCTCCCAATGTAGAGTTTATTTCTCATCTGTATTTAAAAAGAACTATGTGTACAAATATAAACTTACAAAAAGGCATTGAAACATTAGGAGGAAGTCATGCATTAAAATTCCCAAATTTTCTTATAGGAAGCAGTTTCTAATTCTATATAACACAGAAAATATTCATCTAATCACCTACTACATTAAAATTTGTTATATTTGAGGTAATAAAAAAGGAATTAAGTCCCATGTTTTCCATACTAATTTGTATCTACTTGAAAAACAGATCAGGGAATTTAAATATTATCCATATTCAATGTGTGTTCCTTCTCAAATTGCTGTTTTTCCGTATTCTAATTTTTACAATAATATAGTCTATGTGCTCTAGTTCCCAAACATGAATAAAAAGTTTTGTCCAAGTACTTAAGGAAAGTTCTGAGGCTGTAAAATGCCAAGCTCTCATGAAGAATGTGTTTAAAGCAGAGTCAGGAATATCTGAAAGCTAAAACTTCAATGGAATTTAAAATACTGATATTTCCCAATCCAGTCAGTGAGAAACTTTTTTGTTACAATGTAATTTCTAACAGATTCCTTCTTGGAAAAGGAGACTAAGAAGATCTGGCTCTGGAAGTGCCAGGTAGAGAGCACAAGTAGTATTTATAATAAGTACCATTAATAAACAACCTGTGTGCAAAGCATCTCCATACTCATTTTACATAGGGCTATAAAACCATGGCTCCACATTTGTATCATTCCAAGTCCCATTATTTACTATAATGTAAAAAGTGATAACAATTTTGGAATCCATCCTTAAAATATATTACCATATTTTCTACAGATTCTAGTGAGCTCTTTTTTCTTATAGTTTTATTTTTTATTATAATGTTTATATGTTTTAGCTTCTGAGGGTTAATTCTAGGGTCTTTCATATGTTAGGTAAGTGGTCTACCCTGAGTTATATCACCATTGAGTTTTCTTCTGTTGACCTTTCTTATGACTTGTCAAACAATAATGCATGTTCTCATTAAATTTTTACAATTTCACTTGTAATATATAGAAACAAAAATCATAAAATCTACAAAGCAAAATTCCACTTACTTACTTTTGCATATGTGAGAACATTCTTGGGCAATCATGTGCAGAAATACAACAATAACTCTAAACTGTGGTGACCTGATAGCTTTGCTGCAGTTACTTTGAGAAGATTCTGTAGAATTTAAAAATACCTAAAAATTGTCCATCCCTCCTATACTTCTAAGATGAGACTCCTCTGCCATGTCCTCCTGTAGGCATCACAACTACATTGCAGAAACAAACAGTCTCTTCTCTCCAAAATTTTCCCCTTGCCGAATAACTGTATACACACACACATACACACACACACACACACACACACACACACACAAACAACCACCCTGCAACGCAGGTGCAGTCTTCTGAATCTTTTTTAAGAACCAGAACAGGCAACTGCAATGCTGATGCTGTCACGTAGCAAAGCAAAGGTCATGCATGTTTCCTTGCTACAACTCAGATGTTGTCCTGTATGAATAAAGAGCTTCTATGCATCTTGATTATGAAAAGTATCAGCCTACAGAAATTTTCAGCAAAAAAAATAAGAAGGGTTTTAGTGAGTGTTTCCCACATTGCAAAGACTTGTGATGATGCATTGTCGATTTTAGAACTGCGCATTTTGAAAAAGTGATGACAACAAACACTTTGATGAAACATCATTGGTAGTTCATTCTGCCTACACCGCAAAGATTGGCATGGAATAGCACATACTGTTGGCTACATTTACATCTCTGATTAATATTTTTTTAAATGAAAGGAACAGACAATCGTGACATTTAAAGAAATGAACACTGACGCACATTGGCACATCAGCTTGAGAAAAGAATGAAGCAAATTTTCATCACACCACAATATGCATACCAAAACATGCCTGGAGGGATCAGCCTGAAGATTTGAAATGCGTGTTGTTCACAATTTTGTGTGCATCAACCACTCCTCCCCTTGCCATTAATGAGAATTACTCAAGTGTACTTACAACAAGTAGGCATTTTGATTATGTACTTGCACAGTCAAGCAATACATTTACATTCTCTCAATTCCAACTTAATTTGTTAGTGATTTTTTAAAAAATAACTCATACATTTTATGACAGAATGAGAGATGCATTTTACTAAATGTCCTAGTTTCCTTAATCTCTTATGCCAATCATTTCTTAATCCTTCTCACAAACTAAATGGACATCTACTATTAAGTAGAGAGAAACAACCCCAAGATAACTCCACTGATACTCCACTGGTCCCTACTTACCCAGTGTAGCAGGTAAGGCAGATCTCCACGTACTTATTATTGTCTGATGTAGCTTTCCTTGGCATTTCTCTATCTGTGGGGATTGCCTTTGTTTACAAATCCGCTGTGAAGAGACAACAGATCTCCCCATAATGTCCATAATGGACAGAGTGATAGGGGGGTTCCAACCAACATAAAAGTCCATCACCTGTTGCTCATGAAACTGGGAAATTTGGAGTCATGTGGACTAATGACCAGTGTCTCCAGCTCGAATCTGTAATAAACTTAGGGAACTTTTTACCAACACTACTTGTCTCAGAGATTGAAATTTTTGGATGTTGTTATTGTTGTTGTTGATATTATATAGATATTTTGTGTTTACAAGATTGAATATTATCATCTAAAAATCAACTTTAGTAGAAAAAAAATTAAGCATCATTAGTCTTATCATCTCTCTACCCAGAAAAACCATCCTTTTCCTGTATAAATCTTAATCAGAAGGAAGGATAGAAAGAGAACCCGAGGTTAGTCACAATGAACATAAAAATTTAAAAACTACATTTTCTCTCAGACACTCTAGGTGCTGATTAGACCATTTTCACATGATGTTTGAGCTGTCGTTTGGTCTTAAGAATTGTCATAGTGGAAATAGATGCAAGGATTGACTTCCAGGCAAGATGCTAGACCGAGCTAGAAAATAAGACTTTAGAGAAGATAACATTATTTAGATCAATACATCTGAAGAGTGAAAAATATGACTTTTCATTTTGACCTGGAAAAAAATTATGGTTGTATCTTGCAGACTTTTGGGTTCTCTCTTTAATTTCTCAAAATCAGCACAAATGGCTAGTCTCTGACTGAAAAGAGTTTGGCTGCAGCATGGCTGATAATTCAAAGCTGTACCTCCAATGTAAAAGAAATGCTCCATATTAATTTATCTCAGTGTGTTCTTGGGAGGAAAAGGGACTGATGCTGATCCTTTGGCTGCTGGATCCAATCAGCATTTCACAGTATCATCTGACAGCATATGATATGGGTGGTTGGAGTTTTATACCAGAACTACCCATGGTACTTGGGTAGCTCATATGAGGGGTACAACAAAATACACAGACACATGAAGGTAGAACCAAATGCCAGTGGAGGGGTGTGAATGTCTCCCAGTGTTACACATTTATTATGTTAATAACATCTTATTACAATACATGGAAGTATTACATTTGAGTTTGTCTTCTTTCTTGTTGTGCTTATGAGTGAGTCTGTTGAAGTTACTTTCAGAATTAGCATTTGGCTCTTTTGCTTGCTACCTCAAAACCCAAGAAAATGGTGAAAAGTACTAAGTCTCAACCTTCTCAGCCATGTCTATCAGTCTGTCTGACAATCCCAGTGTCCTCTATATAAGGGGTAGGAAAAGAATTGCAGCTGCAAAGCCCTTGCTAGTAAACCACTAGATTTTTTAGCCCTGTATATCTCAGTTGAATTGGAATTGGCTACGGTTCTTGTTTTCCAAGACCAAATCAAAAATAATGAAGGAAGTAGTTCACTTGGGATGTATTCCATGGGGTGATATATTGTCCCCAGTTATTCATTTTCATTCTCTTTGTTTCCTGTCTATAATAGGGAAAAATTATGTTTAGAGAAACCTGAACCACAAAAAGGCTACCATATTGAACCTATATTAAGGGTCTAAAGATAATGAAAGGTGCGTGCAGAACAGGCATTCAGGCCATCTGCCACCAGGAACAGTGGGGATCCAGGAGAAGGCACTGTGAGTAGCAGGGGCTCAGAGAGGTCTGGGCCAAGTGCCCAGAAAGCGCCCACCCCCCAATGGTTAATTGGGGGCAGTCTCAGCTGTAGGGACTCTGTTTCTACCTGGAGGAATGGAATGCTAAGGACATTTGCTACCAGGAACAGCAGAGATCCAGGTAAACAGGACAGGTACACTGAGAGACAAGAACCAATCAATGACAAAGAGACCACTTATAATCACAGACAACAAGATGGCAAGAGGAAAGCAAAGAACATACTGCAGGGAAACCAAGACTACCTGGCAACACCAGAACCCAGCTCTCCAATCACAGCAAAAAGCAGAATGCCAAACACTCAAGAAACAGAAGACTCAGACCCAAAATCATACTTCAAGATGATGATAGAGATCCTTAAACAAGAACAGGAGGGAAAGCATAAAGAAATAGATGCTTTCAAAGAGAAAACAAGAAAAACACACAAAGAAATCAAAGAACTAGTGGAAAACAGAAGCAAAAAGATGAAGGAATTTAAAATGGAAATGGACACAATAAAGAAAACACTAAATGAGATAACTGCAGAGGTAAAATACCTAAAAAAAAATCAGGAGTCACAGAAGCAAGCATTTCCAATAGACTATAAGAGATGGAAGAGAGAATCTGAGGGGTCAAAGACAACATTGAAAAAAATAGACAAAACAGTCAGAGAAAATGCAAAGCCAAAAAGCCCCTAACCCAAAATGTCCAGGAGATCCAGAACACACTGAGAAGGACAAACCTAATGATAATAGGAATAGAAGAGGTCAAAGAATATCAACTAAGAGGCACAGTAAATATCTTCAACAAAATTGTAGAAGAAAACTTCCCTACCTTTACGAATGAGATGACCATGAGCATAAACGAAGCCTTCGGAACTCCAAATAGGTTGGACCAGAAAAGAAATACCTCCCGACACATAATAGTCAAAACACCAAGTGCCCAAAGCAAAGAAAGAATACCAAAAGCAGTAAGGTGAAAATGTCAGGTAACATATAAAGGCAGGCCAATCAGAATCACACACGATTTCTCAACAGACACTATGAAAGCTAGAAGAGCCTGGACAGACATCATGCAGACTCTAATAGAACACAAGTGTCAGCCCAAGCTGTTATACCCAGCAAAACTCTCAATCACCATAGATGGAGAGACCAAGATATTCCAAGACAAGACTAAATTTACACAATATCTTACCACAAACCCAGCACTACAATGAATTATAGGTGGAAAACCCAATGCAAGGAGGGAAAATACAGCCTAGTAAAAACAAGAAAATACCTAAGCAAGAAAACCAAAAGAAGAAAGACACACAGGTACAATTCTACCTCCAAAAGCAAAAATAGCAGGAAACAGGAACCAATATTACTTAATGTCTGCTAACATAAATGGACTCAATTCCCCAATAAAAAGATATAGGCTATCAAACTGGATACATAAACAGAATCCAGCACTTTGCTGCATACAGGAAACTCATCACAGAGACAAAAACAGACACTATCTCAGAGTAAAATGTTGGGAAAAAACCTTCCAAGCAAACGGCCCCAAGAAGCAAGCTGGAGTGGCTATTCTAATATCGAATAAAGTAGATTTTCAATCAAAAGTTATCAAAAAAGTGAAGGAAGGATACTTTTTACTCTTTAGGGGGAAAATTTGTCAGGAGGAAACCTCAATCCCTAACATATATGCTCGAAATACAAGAGCACCCATATTCATAGAAACAGAAACTGAACAAGGACACAGTGAAACTAGCAGAGGTTATGAACCAATTGGAATTAATAGACATCTACAGAACATATTATTCTAAAACAAAAGAATACACCTTCTTCTCATCACCTCACAGTACTTTCTTGAAAACTGACCACATAATTGGTCACAAAATGAGCCTCAATAGATATAAGAAGATTTAAATACTCCCATGCATCCTTTCAAATCACCATGGTCTAAGGCTGGTCTTTAATAACAAAAAAGACACCAAAAAGCCCAAACAATGCTCTATTAAACAATAGCAGGGTCAAAGAAAAAATAAAGAAATTAAAGATTTTCTAAAATTCAATGAAAACAAAAACACAACATACACAAACCTATGGAATGCAACGGAAGCAGTACTGAGAGGAAAACTCATAGCTCTTAGTGTTTCCAAAAAGAAACTGGAGAGAGCATACACTAGCAAGTTGACAGCACAGTTGAAAGCTCTAGAACAAAAGGAAGCAGATACACCCAAGAGGAGTAGATGGCAATAAATAATCAAACTTAGGGCAGAAATAGACCAAATAGAAACTAAAAGAACCATTCAAAGAATCAACAAAACCAAGAGCTGGTTCTTTGAGAGAATTAACTAGATTGATAAACCCTTACCAAGACAAACTTAGGGCAAAGAGAAAGTATCCAAATTAACAAAATCAGAAATGAAAGTGGAGACAATAACTGAAACTGAGGAAATTCAAGAAATCATCAGATCCTACTATAAAAGCCTATACTCAACAAAGCTGCAAAATCTTGAAGAAATGGATGAATTGCTCGACAGATACCAGATACTAAAGTTAAACTAGGACCAGGTAAACCATTTAAATAATCCCATAACACCTAAAGAAATAGGAGCAGTCATCAAAAGCTACTAAAACTCAAAAAATACATTACACCCAATAAAATAATAGTGGGAGACCTCACACCCCACTCTCATCAATCAACCAAGCACTGACAAAAATGTATTCATATACTTTTTTACAAAATGCTTAAAATTTGTACATTTATCTTTTTTTAAATAAAGTTGTTCATAAAAAAAAAAGAAAAAAGAAAATGGATGCATCTAGAGAATATCATCCTGAGTGACGTAACCCAGTCACAAAAGAACAGACATAATATGCAGTCACTGATAGTTGGATACTAACCCCCAAAAAGCTCTGAGCACCCCAGAAACAACTCACAGACTATATGAAGTTCAAGAAAAAACAAAGCGCAAAAAAGAACAAAAGAAAACAAAATTGAAAAACCATGATGCTTAATCTTTACACACCAAAAAAACTTTGACCATTTCCAGTTTACATCTTGTTTTACATATACCTTATCCTCATTTTAACTAGTAATATTTTAATTTATACTATCAAACCTTTAAAAAAGTCAAGTACTGACAAAAATGTTTTCATATACTTTTATGCAAAAATGCTTAAAATCTGTACACTTATCTTTGTTTTGTAAAATAAAGTTGTTCAATTTAAAAATAAATAAATAAATAAAAAGACAATAAAAATTTTAGCAACTCCTCCACATATGGAAAGGTTACTTCATTATTATTATTATTATTATTATTATTATTATTATTATTATTATCATTATTATTATTATCACTGTTGTTGTTGTTTTCGTTATCACTTTTATTATTATAAGTTTATCTGATTCCAATTTTGTGCATTAAGTCTAAAAATATTATAAAGCATGGCTGGTCAGATGTACCTTGAAATACATTCTTCAATTTACTTAAAGACATAAACTAGTTAGCCAAAGACTAAGTTTTATCACTTGCAAGGTACAAGTACGAGTTTTTACCTTTTGAAATTATTTTGAAAATTGCATGATATGATGATTATAAAGTTAGTCTGAATCTTGAATCTCTTCTATATTCTAAGAATTCAATAAATGCTGTTACATGTTGCCTATTATTTGGTTTAATTTAAAAATAAAACATTTCAGTCCCATTCAAGTTAAATAATTCATGGTAATGAAATTGAAGTTCCCTCCACCCTTTGTTAAGGGTATAGAGTACTTAGATACAATCACTTCTCTATTAGGAAGAGGGTAGGGTTGAGATATGAACTCTGCTTGATGGAAGTACATATCCTAAATGTTTCAGTGCCAATTAGATAACCCATCATTTAAATGACACTGCATCATTAAGAATCTAACTAATCAATAGAACAGTTCACTGATAGTCATAATTTGCTGATATTGGAAAATGATAATACTTTCAGAGTTGTGGGTTGATTGAAGGAAATAGATTACTGGTAATGTGTTTGGAGATATATTTTGACCCAGTTCTTCTCTGTCCTTTGGTTTGCTATCGATGGGATACCCAATTCTACTTCACATGTTCTCTCCACAGTGATTACCTGTGTCATCAGATGCCAAGGAGAAGGAATATAAATCATCATGAACTTCAAGCTGTGAGCCAAAACTAAAAGTCTTTTCTCCTTTCAACCATTTCGGTCAAGTATTTGTCATTGCAACAAAAATCCTGACTTAGCACAGTGTATTTAATTTAGGTGACAAGGGGCTATTGCAACACCTACTCAGACAAAACAGTTGGCTCTTTATGTGTTACTAACTCTACTTTTATGTATCTTTCGGGATCCACTTTTCTATAGAAGGAATCTCTAGATTTAATATCAGTAAAATAAATACTAGATGCTATTCTGAATTACTGTTGCTTTCTTAGGTATCCTATAATCAGAAACTCTCCTGAGTATAGTATAACATGGCCCCACCATGACAGACACTGTTAGAGAAAAAGGCAGAATTAGTCGTGCTAATTAGAAGGGAAACTTCATATTCACTGGGACTCTCAGATGCCAGTGACAACATAACAGTATAGAGATGCCCTTTGCTTACATCTTAGTCTACTTTGTGCTGCTTTGAGATGAACTGACCATTTAAACTGAGCAGTAATTCACTTTCTAAGGTTCTGAAACTTAGATGTCTGAGACAGAGGACAAGCATATTACAAGGCCCTCCCTGATGCATCATCTCAAGGTGAAACAACAATGACAGAAAAAAATGTCTGATAAGAGGATAGAAGACTTAATTTGTCTTTTTATGAAGAACCTATACCTGTGACAATGGGATCAATCTCCTCAAGAGACAAGAGCTCCCATGGCTAATTGCCTCACAAATACCTCCCTTCTTAATACTGTTACCATGACAACTAAATGTCAATATGAGTGAAGCATAACCCCTCTTGACTAAGCTTAACATCTAGCAGGAGGTAGAAAAACAAGAACAACAAAAAGCAAAACCATGAATCTAAACACACAGTGAAGTGTGATGGTCTTTGGAGAATCGGATTGTTTGGAATTTTAGTTTTTCCAGTCAGTATATAGAAGCAACTTTAGGTGAATGAATCTTTAGCTAGGAAAGTATAACATCAATAAGCTGAAATTGTCACTGTAATTCTACCAAACACCTAAATAATAATTCTTTAAAAAGGAAAATCATAAACCTTTCAGAAAAAAACTTAAATATTTAATCATTTTGCAAATAGAAAAATTTTAAGGATACATTTATAAAAACCTGAAAAGAAAATGTTAGTTTTATTTTATTTTAATGAGGATCATATATATATATATATATATATATATATATATATATATATATATATATGGAACCACTATTTGCAGAAGAAAATACTGAAATCCCACAAGAACACACCAGTATGAGTGATTTTTTTTATTGTATTGTTTCTTCTATATAATCTTCTCAAGCACTTAGAACAAACTCTCATGTATTCATTAGGGAAAGGATTTTAATATATTATTGATTAAAAACAAGTTAACTGATGGTATCCATTATTGCAATATTTGCTTAGTAATATATAAGTAAATATAATTTTGTATGTGCAAAGAACATTAAAATAGAAATTTTGTACTTCATAAAAATGCCACCAATGGGGTCAGTTATATTAAAGACACTAAAATAGAATACACACAATGTAATCTATCTAGGATACTCCTATACATTTTCAAATTTTATTGAGAGTAAATAACTTAAAATTCAAATAATGTAATATAATACACATAATTTGGAGCTTAATTTGTACATCCAGAAAGATAATGACTCAGAGAAGAGAGTGATTTGTTTCTCAAAAGCACAGAAACATTACACGGGGCATGGCCTTTGAGCTAAAAAAAATATGGGGAAAATATAGAATTAAAAGTTTCCTTGCAGGGAGGTTAAGTACAGCAACATCAGGGTGTCTGTTCTTTGTTACTAGGAAATGGCCAACAGGAGAGAAGATGCTTTACCTCTCAAATGATCAAGTCTTGGACAGCTGGAATCAGTCCCCACGGAGATTGTCTTTCATAAAAGATTTTTTCTGGGGAATAGCAGAATTTGTGTGTGTGTGTGTGTGTGTGTGTGTGTGTGTGTGTGTGTGTGTGTGTGTGTGTGTTTGTGTTTTCTTCAAAACTCTGCTTCAGCAATATTGAAGAAAAGAAGAGTTATGGGAGCCCCGGTGATTCCAGATACAATGATGGAAAAGGACCACCAGGAAACCCTGCATGAAGAATGAGTTGGATCATTCACCTTCATGGCCCCAGCTCTTCTCCAGTGGCTCAATGTAGAAGGTAAATTTCTACTCTGAGAAACAGACAACTAGACATACACATGTGTAGAAGGAAGCCATCACAAAGTAGAGAGTGGCTCATGCAGGAGAAGATGGTGTATGTCCAAATGAGAATTTCTGTGAGTCCCCACGGATGAATGAGGTCATGCTTGGAACTCTCTCAGCAGGATCTGGACTGACTGACATGCAATTCTAAAAATGCACATGGTTGTCTCCTTATCTTTTTGTGTAGTTTACTAAAGAACATATATTTAAGAAGTAAATGTTATTAGGTTGCAAAACTTAATTCTTCATTGCTATATGATTATACCCAAAATCTTTGATCAGGAGGAAATAAAGACAATGTATTTAATCCTGAAAAAAAATTGTTGGTTAATGAAAGGGGACATATAAGGTCCAGGCATGATTCTCTCATTGACTCCACAGAAGTCTCCTATCACAGTCTAACTCTACTTTTGTTTTCCAACAGGTAAACTTTCAGCTATATTGTTAATTTCTTGGCATTTTTTAAATTAAACAACTTTATTTTAAAAAACAGAGATAAATGTAAGGATTTTAAAAGCATTTTTGCATAAAAGTTTATGAATACATTTTTGTCAGTATATGATCTTTTTAAAGGTTTGATAGTATGCATTGAAATCTTACTAGTTACAATGAGCATCAAGTATATGTAAAACAAGATGTAACCTGGAAATAGTCAACGTTTTCTTGGTGTGAAAAGATTAAACATAATGATTTATTTATTTATTTATTTTTTGGCCTTTGATTTGTGAACTTCATATAGTCTGTGAGTTATTTCTGGGGTGTTCAGAGCTTTCTGGGGTTAGTATCCCATTATCAGTGACTGCATATTATGTCTGTTCTTTTGTGACTGGGTTACCCCACTCAGGATGATATTCTCTAGATGCATCCATTTTCTTATGAATTTCATAAAGCCATTGATTCCAATAGCTGAGTAGTACTCCATTGTGTAAATGTACGACAAATTTTGTATCCATTCATCTACTGAAGGACATCTGGGTTCTTTCCAGCTTCTGGCTATTACAAATAGAGCTGCTATGAACATTATGGTGGATGTGTCTTTGTTGTATGTTGGAGCTTCTCTGGGGTATATGCCCAGAAGTAGAATAACTGGGTCTTCAGGTAGTACTATGTCCAATTTTCTGAGAAATAGCCAGACTTATTTCCAGAGTGGTTGTACCTGTTTACAACCCCACCAACAGTGGAGAAGAGTTCCTTTTTCTCTGCACCCTCGCCAGCATGTGTTGTTCTAAATTTTTGATCTTAGTCATTCTGGTTCTTGTGAGTTGGAATCTCAGGGTTGTTTTGATTTGCATTTCCTTGATGACTAAGGATGTTGATCACTTCTTTAGATGCTTCTCAGACATTTGAGATTCCTCAATTGAGAACTTTTTGTTTAGCTCTGCACCCCATTCTTTTAGCAGGATTGTTTGATTCTCTGGTATCTAACTTCTTGAGTTCTTTGTATACCTTGGATATTAGGCCTCTATCAGATGTGGGGTTGGTAAAGATCTTTTCCCAATCTGTTGGCTGCCATTTTGTTTTCTTGACAGTGTCCTTAGCCTTACAAAAACTTTGCAACTTTCGGGGATCATTTCTATAGTTTGTTAACTCTACTTTAAAGTGGTTTATCTCAAAGTACAAATGACTAATAAGCCTACAAAAATCAAGACCATCCATCAGCTGAAGAATATTAAATTGTTTCCACTTCCTATCTTTATGAATAGTGTAGCAATGAACAATTCTGAGCATGCATCTGTAGAGTAGGATGCTGAGTCCTTTGAGATTATGCCATGGAGCAGTATATATATTTCATGAGGCAGATCTATGTCTTATGTTTCTGACGGTTCTCAACACTGATTTCCATAGCTCTCACATATCATTAAAAAATATATAATTGCAGCGGATAGAAACCATCAGAGAAAACAACAACTGGTCAAAATGCAGCAAACTAATGACAATGGGGAGAACCAACACAATTTATACCAACTAATACCTCTACAACATAACTCCTATACCTAAGGCTCAGAAAACATCATGGAAGAAAAGAGGTAGCATGTAAAAACCCAGAGGACCAGAATGTGTGCTGTGCTATGGTATTTCTATAGGACAGAGAATCTGTACCCATGGCATTTCAAAAGTCTAGCTATTAGACAAAACCATCACAAGCACAGGAGTTGACATGCTACTAATGTAAGAGGACGAAGAGTGGGGTGAGAGAGGGAGAATAAGTTTTTTCCAGGAAAGAGCTCTCTAATAGTTTATTGAATTCCAAGAAATTAGCCCTAAATAAATACACTTCTGAGAAACACTAAATGGACTGAGCGGGTTATATTGATACATGCATATATTAATACACACACACACACACACACACACACACACACACACAGACACAGACACAAGTAATTGAATTTCACAAATCTGAAAGGTTAAAGTTACAGTACAAGGAGAAGTTGAAGGGGTGGGAATGAAAGGTAGAAATAAAATGAATATAGTGCTCACATACTAAAATCTAAAGAAAAATTAAGCTGAGGATATCATATTCACTGAAATAAGAAAAATTCAAATTAAAGTGTTTGCTTGATCAACTAATGTTATCAAAAATATCTGATAACACTGTATTTGTGACAATAGGAATGTCCTCTTATCTCAGAAGGACATTTGGTGAAGCCTGTGATGATTACAAATTTGACCTTATATCCCACTTCCATGAAAACCTAATGTAAATGATACTCACACAACTGTACATATTTATGTGTTCAAAAATGACCATGACAGAGCTCTTTACATGAGTATAAAGTTAGAATTATCAATCAGTCATAAAATATAAGTACTTCCACAAAAGAATAGAATATGGTCTAAAAATGAACCAGAAATTTTGGAGATTAAAAACATTTTATGTGTGTTTGCTAACCCCAGAGGCTTGCACTCCCCCAGAAACAACTCACAGACTGTATGAAGTCCAAGAAATAAAGAAAACAAAAAATATACATATATTCACAAAACAAGAAGACTTTGACTATTTCCATGTTGCTTTTTGTTTTACATGTACTTTACGCTTATTGTAACTAGTAGGTTTTCAATGCATACTGTCAAGCCCTTGAAAAAAATCAAGTACTGACTAAAAAATATATTCACATGGTTTATGTAAAATTTATTTTAATGTCTGAAAAAACAGTACTGACAAAAATGTATAATTTTAAGCAAAAAATGTTTAAAATCTGTACATTTATCTTTGTTTTGCAAAATAAAGTCGTTAAAAAAAAGAAAAGAAAAAAAAGAAAAGAAAATAAAACAAACAAAAGAAAAAAACATTTTATGTTTGACATGCTTCAAAAAGCATAGCATATCATTTTAATAAAATATATAAAGTTAATATACATTAACCTGTGCACACAAGTAAATACATACATATACATAATATTTACCTGTATATATGTAGATAGAAACCTGGGCATTTCTTTACTACATGAAAATCATGACAGCTTCTCATTACCTCAGAGAAAATAATTATAAATTCATTTGCACACTGTGCACATTATGATGCATCTTGATATTTTACATGTATAAAGTTAAGCATTACTCAATCACCCACATCTAACTAATTTCAAATGTAATTTCACATGATTGTAATACAGTTTCTCCAAGATCTCTGCTCCTTTTAAATGACTATATCTTCTGGGTTTTATATTCTTTACCCATGCATCCTTTGCTATTCCCATTCTCTAAAAATTAGATTTAGAAAAGATTGGTTTGACCAGGAACAGTGGAGATCCAGGGACACAGGCCTGGTGAGACTGCACAGAGAGTAGCCAGGAGCAGAGAGGTGTATGCTGAGCACTCAGAATGTGCACCTATGCCCCAATTGCTTCAGGAGAGCAGGAACCCTGACTTAGGGTGTCTGTTTCCACCCGGCGGGCTTATGCATGCAGAATAGGTGCTCAGGACATCTGCCAATAGAAACAGTAGAGATCCAGAGACAAGGCCTGGTGAGACTGGGCTCCAAGTAGACAAGGAGCAGAGGGGTCTGGGTCTAGTACCCAGAAAGAGAACCCAGTGCCCCGGATTGATTCAAGAGAGCAAGAAATTTGCCTTAGGGGATTTGGTTTCCAACCTGAGGGGCCATGCATGCACAACAAGCACTCAGGCCATCTGCCAACAGGAACAGCAGAGAATGAGGGACACAAGCCAGGTACATGGGAGAGACCAGAACCAATCACTGACAACAGGACCACATATAATCACAGACAACAAGATGACAAGAGGAAAGTGAAAGAACTTACCCTAGGGAAACCAAGACAACCTGGCAACACCAGAACGCAGCTCTCCCATCACAGCAAACAGCAGAAGGCCAAACATTCCAGAAAAAGAAGACTCATACCTGAAATCATACCGCAAGATGATGATAGAGATTCTTAAACAAGAACAGGAGGAAAAACAGAGAAATAGAGTCTTTTAAAGAGGAAACAAGAAAAACACTCAAAGAAATCAAAGAACTAGAGGAAAACAGAATCAAAGAGATGAAAGAAATGAAGAAGGAATTTTAAATGGAAGGGAAACAATAAAGAAAACACTAAAAGAGACAAGCCTAGAGGTAGCAAAACTAAAAAAGAAATCAGGGGTCACAGATGCAAGCATCTCTAACAAACTACAAGAGCTGGGAGAGAGAATCATGAGGACAAAGACAACATTGAAAACATAGACAAAACAGTCAGAAAAGATGCTAAAGCCAAAAAGGTCCTAACCTAAAGTGTCCAGGAGATCCAGGACACAATGAGAAGACCAAACCTAAGGATGCTAAGAATAGAAGAGGGTGAAGAATATCGACTAAGAGGCACAGTAAATATCTTCAACAAAAACATAGAAGAAAACTTCCCTACTCTTAAAAATGAGATGACCATGAGCATAAAAGAGGCCTACAGAACTCCAAATAGAGTGGACCAGAAAAGAAATTCCACCCGACACATAACAGTCAAAACAACAAGTCTTCAAAGCAAAGAAAGAATACTAAAAGCAGTAAGGGGAAAAGGTCATGTAACATATAAAGGTAGACCAATCAGAATCCAACTTGACTTCTCAACAGAGACTATGAAAGCTAGAAGATCCTGGACAGACATCATGCAGACTCTAAGAGAACACAAGAGTCAGCCCAAGCAGCTATGCCCAGAAAAACTGTCAGTCACCATAGAGAGACCAATATATTCCAAGACAAGACTAAATTTACACAATATCTGACCATAAACCAAGCACTACAACAAATTATAGGTGAAAAACCCAGTACAAGGAGGGAAACTACATCCTAGAAAAAACAAGAAATCCCTAAGCAAGAAAATCAAAAGAAGACACACAGGCACAATATACCTCCAAAAGCAAAAATAGCAGGAAAGAGCAACCACTATTCCTCAATATCTGTTAACATAAATGGATTAAGTTCCTGAATAAAAAGATATAGGTTATCAGACTGGATACATGAACAAAACCCAGAAATTTTGCTGCATACAGGAAACTAATCTCAGAGACAAAGACAGACACTATCTCAGAGCAAAAGGTTGGTAAAAAACCTTCCAAGCAAAAGGCCCCAAGAAGAAAGCTTGAGTGGCCATTCTAATATCAAATAAAGTAGATTTTCAACCAAAATTTATCCAAAAAGATAAGGAAGGACACTTTTTACTCATCAGAGGGACAATTTGTCAGGAGGAACTCTCAATCCTTTACATATATGCTCGAAATACAAGAGCATCCATATTCATAAAAGAAACCCCACTAAAGCTTATAAAATACATTGCACCCCACACAATAATAGTGGGAGACCTCACACCCAATTCCTATCAATGGACAGATCATGGAAACAGAAACTGAACAAGGACACAGTGAAACTATCAGAGGTTATGAACCAATTGGAATTAATAGACATCTATAGAACAGAACATTTCTTCCTAAAACAAAAGAATATACCTTCTTCTCAGTACCTTACAGCACCTTCTCCAAAACTGACCATATAATTGGTCACAGAACAAGCCTCAATAGATATAAGAATATTGAAATACTCCCATGCATCCTATCAGATAACCATGGTTTAAGGCTGGCTGGTCTTTAATAACAACAAAGACAACAAAATCCTATATACACATGGAAACTAAACAATGCTCTATTAAACAGTACCATGGTCAAAGAAGAAATAAAAAAAGAAATAAAGGATTTCCTAGAATTTAATGAAAATGAAAACACAACATAATGAAATATTTGGGGTGCAATGAAAGCAGCACTGAGTGGAAAACTCATAGCTCAGAGTCTTTCAAAAAAGGAACTGGAGAGAGCATACACCAGCAACTTGACAGCACCATTTACACCAAAAGGAAATAAGGAATATAAATTTGAAAGGAAGAATAAAAACATCACTGTTTGCAGATGACATGATAGTGCACATGAGTGATCCCAAAAATTCCACCAGAGAACTTCTACAGCTGAGAAATTCACTGAAGTGGCTGGATATAAATTAATTCAAACCAGTAGCCTTTCTCTACCCAAAGGACAAACATGTGGAGAAAAAAAAATTAGGAAAAAGATACCCTACGCAATAGTCACAAACAATATGAAATACCTTAGTTTGACTCTAATGAAGCAAGTGAAGTGCCTATATGACACTTCAAATCTCTAAAGAAGGAAATCGAGGAAGATCACAGAAAATGGAAAGATTTTCCATGCTCATGGATTGGAAGGATCAACTTTGTAAAAATGGACATCTTACCAAAAGCAATCTACAGATTTAATGCAATTCCCATCAAAATTTTAACCCAATTCTTTATTGAGTTGGAAAGAGCAATATGCAATTTCATCTGAAACAACAAAAGACCTAGAATAGCAAAATCAATCTTCAACAACAAGAAAACATCTGCGGGAATCATTATCCCTGACCTCAAGCTATATTACAAGGCAATTGTGCTAAAAACTGCATGGTACTTGCACAGAGATAGGTATGTTGATCAAAGGAATAGAACAGAAGATCCAGAAATGAGCTCTCACATATATGGTCACTTGATTTTTGACAAAGGAGTTGTAAACATTCAATAGAAAAAGGACAGCCTCTTTAACAAATGGTGTTGGTCCAACTGGCACTCAGCATGCAGAAGAATGAAAATGCACACTTATCTCCTTATACAAAGCTCAAGTGCAAGTGGATCAAAGATCTCCACATTGAACTAGGTACACTGAAATTATTAGAAGAGAAAGTATGGAAAACCTTAGAACACATAGGCACAGGAGAAAATTTTCTGAGGAGGACACCAATGGCTCGTGCTCTAAGGTCAAATATCTCACAGAGTATATGAAGTTCAAGAAAAAACAAGGGCCAAAAAAAATAATAAAAGAAAATGAAAAATCATTATGATTAATCTTTACACACCGAGAAAACTTTGACTAATTCCATGTTACATATTGTTTTACATGTACTTTATGCTCATTATAACTAGTAAGATTTTGATGCACACTATCAAACCTTTAAAAAAAATCAAGTACTGACAAAAATGTATTCATATACTTTTATGCAAAAGTGCTTAAAATCTGTACATTTATATTTGTTTTTTAAAATAAAGTTGTTCAATTAAAAAAAGAGAAAATATTGGTTTATAATTCAACACAAAAAGTATGCTCAGTTTTAATCTAACAATTACTATTTCAACTTCAATTTTCAATACTACTTATAATTATCTGAAATTATATATTTGTTTCCTGGCCTGATTATCCACCATAATGTACACTATATGAAGACAAGTGCCATGTCTATCCTGTTTTGGTCATAAGTGGTAAGTAATAGTGTTTTCTCTCATTACTGAATAGATGAGATAAATTAAAGAACTTATAATTGTATACGATAGGTATACAAAACTCACTTGTGTTATGAAAAGAATAATGGAAATATGTAACCAAGAATGGGTTTTCTTAGTGAATTATGTTTCCATCATGACTCCCTTTACCAAGCTTACTAACTTATGTGTCAGGCATAGTACATGTTGGCTGATAACATCTCATCATTTCTCATTTTTCATAGAGTAACTTTGACTACATAAGAATCCTATTCCCCAAGAAATGACTTATCCAACCCTGGGCCAGTTCACAATGGAAGCTGAGACAACTTGTAGTTCAGGACAACTCTGAAGTATGATTTGTGCCCTAGAGTCCAGCAAAAAATATGTCTAAAGCTAGATTTCAAATGGCACATCTGTGCCCACCAACTCACCACACTGTCATATACTGACCTGCTTTTCATCCCTAAAAAGGTGCTGGAGCTCTAGCAGTGAAGCTGTAGGAATCTGAGATACAGATAAAGGCTATCTGAGTAGGTGCACTGGAAAAATTTAGAACCTAGTTTTCTCCCAAACCACTTGTCCTGAGATGACATCCCTAGTAGATGGATTACTTCTCCAACCCACTTCTGCTTAAGGAATAGCCAATATCACAAATGTGGCCGGGTTGACATATAGACAATAAGTATACTCTGCTAGATTTGGCACATCTTTTTTTCTCCATCAATATGAAAGCTGTATCAGTTTAAAATTCAACTTATAAAAGCTGGGCCTTCCAAGAGAAAGAAATTACACATTGAAAAGTCTGTAGAGCATGACTTGTAATTACAATAGGAACATAGCATGTTGATCAAGAGTTATCTTGAGAATCCTGGATCTGGTGTGAAGCTAGAGTCAAATATGAATGTTTGTTGCTTTTATGTATCATCTTCCATGTTAGGAAATTTAATATTTGACAAAGCCCTGAAGGGATTTGTGATTCTCATGAGATGACTTGGGGAACTTTAAAAATCACAGAGTATTCTATGTCACATAGAAAAGAAAGAATGTTGTGATGTATTATGGAGAGAAAAAAAGATTCATTTAAAACATGCTAGTGGAAGACTCACCTAATAACAGAAGATATAGAGCTGACTATAATCTGTGGATAGATCTAAAGATAAGCATTCCATTTATCAAGGCAATAAGAAATGCATTAGAGAAAGACAGAGGATGTTGATGGAGAACCTCGTGGTAGTTGTCCTCTGCAGATTGAGAGGTAGAGTAGAAAACAGAACTGCAAATAGCAAGTAGGACAATGTAATCTCAGAACAAATGGATCAGATAGCTAGAATGATCACATATACCATAAAAAAGGAAGAAATAAAGAATGAAAATCAGGCAAGTCTAGACAGACTAGTCAGAAGAATAATTAACTGGTCAATGCAACTTGGAGTTCCTGGGGAATGGTAGATACTGAATCCAACTTAAGTACTGCTTGTTATAATTGTTCAGTATGTAAAGATTGTTTTAATAAAACACCATGACAAAAAAAACTTGAGATGAAAACTATTTTTTTCAACTTACAATGGAAAGAGTACACTCCATTGCTGAGAGAAGCCTGGACAGAAACTCCAGGCAGGAATCTGGAGACAGGAGGTGATAATAAGATCATAGAGAAGTGCAGGTTAGTGCTTGAAAAGTGATGGGATACTTTTCTTAATGACTCCTAACTTCCAAAAATGACTTCAGTGTTTTTTCAAATTGACCTAATAAATATCTAGGAGCAAAAAATGATTTAAGAGACTGTGACTAGATATCCAGTCAAAATTAGTAATCCTGGCATATATTCCAGTTTCTAGCTGGTTGTCATACCCTGAACTCATAATTTTTCATAAAGACTGAGTACTTCTCAGAAAAGAGTACCTTAAAAGGAACACAAATGATGCATAGTACCTTCCAGCCCTCCCTCAAATGATGCATGGCTTGTTATCAAATGACCACTTGCTGAAACATTTTGAAAGCTGATGGACGCCAGAATCTAATCTAATCTTGCCAACATACAACTTTAGAAGAGGCTAGTACATATCTATCTTTTCTCCTTTCTGCCAGCCTCCACATGATTACTGTCTTGCTAGTAACTTGCAATTCCAAATGTCCTTGTCTGTTTCCTCCTTACTTTCAGTGATGTCAATTTCATCATCATCTCTTCCTTATGTTTACTAAAATAACCTGTTATTGACAATGGCTTTATTTGCTTCATTCCACTCTACTCAAGATGCTATGATAATTTTCTTAAAATATCTTCTTTGAAATGATCAATGGCTTCTGCTTCACTAAACACCAAAACCAAAGATTCTAATGTCATAAATTAAGGTCTATCATATCCCAACCACAGTTTATGTGCCAGACTAATCTCCAGCAATGCAACATCTTCAACCACTTAACCTTCCCTCCTTTCTGTCCATGGGAGACCTCAAGCAAAGTCTTTAAGAGATATGTATTTCTGGCAATCCTCTTTGCTGTCACCTGATAAGCCAATATCCTATATAATTCCTATTTTCAAGCTACAAAGAATTAGTTATCTTTGCATGTGGATTATCACAGCATTTTATTCTAGCCTCTATTGTATCATATAAAACACATTATTAAAGTATATGGATATTATCTCCAAGTTTTTAGCATTTAAATTAGTATTTGGCACATAGAGCACCCCTGTACTTTTTCTTGATATTTTATTTACATTTAAAATGTTATCACTTTTCCAGGTTTCCTCTCCAGAAATCCCATATCCCATCACCCTTCACCCTGCTTCTATGGCTCCCCTACCCACCCACTCCTGTCTCTTTGCCCTGGCAATCCCCTACACTGCGGCATCAACAGGTCACAGGAACATGGCACTCTCCTCCCATTGATGTGCAACAAATCCATTCTCTGCTATATATGGGGCTGGAGCCATGGGTTCCTCCATGTGTACTCTTTCCTTGGTGGTTTAGTCCCTTGGAGCTCTGGGGGGGTCTGGTTGGTTGATATTGTTCTTCTTATGAGGTTAAAGAAGCAGATGCTCATAGTCAACCACTGGTCTGAGCACAGATCCCCAATGGAGGCACAAAAGAAAGGTCTAAGGAGACAAAGAGGTTTGCAACCCCTGTATATTCTTAGTAAATTGAATCTAGAGGTCAGAAGTAATGGCTTTCTTTAAAATTGTAACTTAACTATATTTTATTTATATGGGAATAAATTTCTATTTTTTATGCTTCATTGGCTTATTTACATGATAATTATTAAATGTAAGAATCTGCTGAATTTAATTTAAACCTAGGAAAGAAAAAGTAATAATTCAAAGTCTATTTTATGTTACTATTAGTCATTTTCTACCCCAAAAGTTTGCACAAAATATTTTGATATATATGTTTAGAAGTCTATAGCTCAAAATGAGGAGCCTTTGGTATACTAAGGGGGCAGAAGAATGGAGGCATTAAGTCAGGAAAAAGCTTTTCTTCTTAGCAATTTTAACATGATTAAAAGTATTACTATGGAGCTGGAGGGATGGATTAGTAGTTAAGAGCATTGACTATTCTTCCAGAGGTCCTGAGTTCAAACCCCAGCAACCAAATTGTGGCTCAGAAGCATCTGGAATAAGATCTGACACCTTCTTCTGGTGTGTCTGAAGACAGCTACAGTGTACTTATATATTATGATGAAAGTGATCCAGGCTTGAAGGTATGTCCATGATAATGTAAAGTCTGCCATTACTTTCTCCAGCCATGGTTTTAAATGACATTCGAAACTCAGTGCATCTATCTCTCTGACTCTTTCAAGAAATGAGGCCTCACTAATACTGTGTGACTTAGATTCGTTGTCATCTCATTATGCTTATCATCTCATATGATCATGTAACTAATGTCTGCCTTAAAGATATAAGAGCCCAGTATTAAATTGTAACTGCTCTTGATTTTGTGCTGCTTAGCAAATAATTTGTTCGTACTTTCCCCTTACTGCAGGTATTTGAAGGATCTTTACCTTGGAAGCTTCCCATTGGAAGGTGTAGCTCTCATATCCTTTGAAGATTTCCTTTTGGTAGGAGGGCCATTATTAAGATGTTGATCTTTCCAATCCATGAGCATGGGAGATCTTTCCATTTTCTGAGATCCTCCTCAATTTCTTTCTTTAGAGGTTTGAAGTTCTTGTCGAACAGGTCCTTCACTTGCTTAGTTAGAGTCACACCAAGGTACTTCATAGTTTTTGTGACGATTGTGAAGGGTACTTTTTCCCTAATTTCTTTCTCCACATGTTTGTCCTTTGAGTATAGGAAGGCTACTGATTTGTTCGAATTAATTTTGTATCCAGCCACTTTGCTGAACTTGTTTATCAGCTGTAGGAGTTCTCTGGTGGAATTTTTGGGGTCACTCAAGTACACTATCATGTCATCGGCAAAGAGTGATGTTTTTATCTCTTCCTTTCTGATTTGTATCCCCTTGATCTCCTTTTGCTGTCTAATTGCTCCAGCCAGGACTTCCAGTACTATGTTGAATAGGTAGGAGGAGAGGGGGCAGCCTTGTCGAGTCCCTGATTTTAGTGGGATTGCTTCAAGTTTCTCGCCATTAAGTTTGATGTTGGCTGTTGTTTTGCTGTATATTGCTTTTATTATGTTTAGTTATGGACCTTGGATTCCTGTTCTTTCCAGGACTTTTAACATGAAGGGGTGTTGGATTTTGTCAAATGTTTCTCAGCATCTAGTGAGATGACCATGTGATTTTGATCTTTGAGTTTGTTTATATGGTGGATTATGTTGATGGATTTCCTTATATTAATCCTGCATCCCAGGGATGAAGCCTACTTGGTTATGATGAATGATCATTTTGATGTGTTCTTGAATTCGGCTTGCAAAAATTTTGTTGAGTATTTTTGCATCAATGTTCATAAGTGAGATTGGTCTGAAGTTCTCTTTCCTTGTAGGGTCTTTGTGTGGTTTAGGTACGAGGGTTATTGTAGTCTCAAAAAATGAGTTAGGTAGTAATCCATCTGATTCTATCTTTTGGAATAGTTTGGAGAGTATTGGTGTTATATCCCCAATAAATTTCTGATAAAATTCTGCACTGAACCCGTCTAGACCTTGGCTTTTTTTGGTTGGGAGGATTTTGATGACTTCTTTTATATCTTTAGGTTTTATAGGGTTATTTAGATGGTTTACTTGGTCCTGGTTTAATTTTGGGATCTTGTATCTGTCTAGGAATTCATCCATTTTCTCCAGATTTTCCAATTTTGTGGAGTATAAGTTTTTGTAGTAGGATCTGATGATTTCTTGAATTTCCTCAGTTTCAGTTGTTATGTCCCCACTTTCCTTTCTGATTTTGTTAATTTGTATACTCTCTCTTTGCCCTCTAGTTAGTCTGGCCAGGGGTTTATCAATCTTGTTGATTTTCGCAAAGAACCAACTCTTGGTTTTGTTGATTTTTTCAATGGTTCTTTTTGTTTCTATTTGGTCTCTTTCTGCCCTAATTTTGATTATTTCTTGCCGTCTACTCTTCTTGGGTATATCTGCTTCCTTTTGTTCTAGGGCTTTTAGCTGTGCTGTCAGGTTGCTAATGTAAGCTCTCTCCAGTTTCTTTTTGGAAGCACTTAGGGCTATGAAATTTCCTCTCAGTACTGCTTTCATTGCATCCCATAGGTTTGGGTATGTTGTGTTTTTGTTTTCGTTGAATTCTAGAAAATCCTTAATTCCTTTTTTTATTTCTTCTTTGACCCTGCTATCATTTAACAAAGCATTGTTTAGTTTCCATGTGTATGTGGGATTTTTGTTGTCTTTGTTGTTGTTAAAGACCGGCCGTAGATCATAGTGATCTGAAGGATGTATGGGAGTATTTCAATCTTCTTATATCGATTGAGGCTCGCTTTGTGTCCAATTATGTGGTCAATTTTCGAGAAGGTGCCATAGGGTGGTGAGAAGAAGGTATATTCTTTTACTTTAGGATAATATGTTCTGTATATATCTATTAATTCTAGTTAGTTCAAAGTCTCTGCTAGTTTTGCAGTGTCCTTATTCAGTTTCTGTTTCAATGATCTGTCCATTGGTGAGAGTGGGGTATTAAAGTCTCCCCCTATTATTGTGTGGGGTGAAATGTACTTTTTTGAGCTTTAGTAGGATTTCTTTTATGAATGTGGGTGCTTTTTTATTTGGAGCATATATGTTAAGGATTGAGAGTTCCTCCTGACAGATTTCCTGGTAATGAGTAAAAAGTGTCCTTCCTTATCTTTTTTGATAACTTTTGGTTGGAAATTTACTTTATTAGAATAGCCACTCCAGCTTGCTTCTTGGAGCTGTTTGCTTGGAAGTTTTTTTCCCACCCTTTTACTCTGAGATAGTGTCTGTCTCTGTCTCTGAGATGAGTTTCCTGTATGCAGCAAAAGGCTGGATTTTGTTTATGTATCCAGTCTGATAGCCTATGTCTCTTTATTAGGGAGTTGAGTCCATTTATGTTAATAGATATCAAGGAATAGTTGTTTCTGTTTCCTGCCATTTTGTTTTTGTGGGTAAAAATGGCCATCCTACCAAAAGCAATCTACAGATTAAATGCAATCCCCATCAAAATTCCAACTCAGTTCTTCAAGGAATTGGAAAGATCAATGTGCAATTTCATATGGAATAACAAAAGACCTAGAATAGCGAAATCCATCCTCAATGACAAAAAAACATCTGCGGGAATCACGATCCCTGACCTCAAGCTATATTACAAGGCAATAGTGTTGAAAACTGCATGGTAATGGTACAGAAATAGGCATGAGTATCAGTGGAATAGAATATAAAATCCAGAAATGAGCCCTCATATAGATGGTTACCTCATTTTTGACAAAGAAGCAGTAAACATTCAATGGAAAATGGACAGCCTATTCAACAAATGGTGCTGGTCCAACTGGAACTCAGCATACAAAAGAATGAAAATAGACTCTTTCTTATCTCCTTGTACAAAGCTCAAGTCTAAGTGGATCAAAGATCTCCACATTAAACCAGATACACTGAAACTATTAGATGATAAAGTAGGGAAAACCTTAGAACACATAGGCACAGGAGAAAATTTCCTGAACAAAACACCAATGGCTCAAGCTCTAAGGTCAAAGATTAACAAATGGGACTTAATGAGATTGCAAAGTTTCTGTAAGACTAATGACATTGTCAAGAAAACAAATCGGCAACCAACAGAATGGGAAAAGATCTTTACCAACACCACATCAGATAGAGGCCTAATATCCAAGGTATACAAGGAACTCAAAAAGCTAGACACCAGAGAATCAAATAACCCTATTAAAAAATGGGGTACAGAGCTAAACAAAACGTTCTCAGTTGAGAAACACCGAATGGCCGAGAAACATCTGAGGAAGTGCTGGACATTTTTAGCCATCAGGGAAATGCAAATCAAAACAACCCTGAGATTCCACTTCACACCAGTCAGATGGGCTAAGATCCAAAATTCAGATGACAGCAGATGCTGGCGAGGCTGCGGAGAAAGAGGAACACTTCTCCACTGTTGGTGGGGTTGCAAACTAATACAACCACTCTGGAAATCAGTCTGGTGATACCTTGAAAATTGGATATAGTACTACCTGAAGACCGAGCTATTCCACTTCTGGGCATATACCCCAGAGACACTTTAATACACAACAAAGATATATGCACCACAATGTTCATAGCAGCTCTATTCATAATAGCCAGAAGCTGGAAAGAATTCAGATGTCCTTCAGAAGATGAATGGATACAAAAATTGTGGTACATTTACACAATGGAATACTACTCAGCCACCAGAAACAATGACTTAACCAAATTCTTAAGAAAATGGCTGCATCTAGAGAATATCAACCTGAGTGAGATAACCCAGTCACAAAAGAACAGACATAATATGCAGTCACTGATATTGGGATGCTAACCCCAGAGGCTTGCACTCCCCCAGAAACAACTCACAGACTGTATGAAGTCCAAGAAATAAAGAAAAGAAAAAAAATATTTACAAAACAAGAAGACTTTGACTATTTCCATGTTGTGCTTTGTTTTGCATGTACTTTATGGTCATTGTTACTATTAGGTTTTCAATGCATACTGTCAAGCCCTTGAAAAAATCAAGTACTGACTAAAAATATATTCACATAGTTTTATGTAAAAATTATTTTAATATCTGAAAAAACAGTACTGACAAAAATGTATAATTTTAAGCAAAAATTGTTTAAAATCTGTACACTTATTTTTGTTTTGTAAAATAAAGTCGTTTAAAAAAAAAGATTTCCTTAAAAAAGACTCCCATAGGGGATACATTAACTGTATTCTATCATTAACAAAGTTCACTCAGGGTACAGAATGCATAGGACTTTGAGAAAAGAATCAGAAGCTCTGTTTCTAACAAGGTTTATATATTCAAACTACAAAGAAGCATTTCTACATCTCAGTAACAAACAACTTACGGAAAAAATCTATAACTACCCCTTGTAATAAATAATGTAATTATTTTCCAAACTGTAGTAGGAAAAATGTATGTATATATATTGGTGGTACTAATTGAAGTTCCTGGGTCAACAAGGATAAGCCAGGAATTCCCCTAGTTCCTTGCCTTCAGGATCAGAGTGGAGTATTCTGAAGCAGATATCAGAAAAGAAACATAGCTCCTCTGGTGCAAAGGTGTTATTGTTCATCACCCATTTAGCTGTATACATCTTACAGGCAAAACATTTTCTGGTACATAGCCAAAGCTTCTTAGTAAGAAGGGAATAAAGTATTCTATTCAAGCAGTCATCACGATGCACAAACCTTATGTCTGTGATGACAACAACATCTTCACAATCTCCTTGGTGACAGTATAAATAAGGAAAGCTAAGTTTAATATGCATGTCATTAAATGTGACATCCTCCATTCTAGCAGTCTGAAAATTTCCATATTCGTGGACATGGGAGTCTGACTACTCTATTATAGTTCTGCTCAAGACTCTGCATTCCTTAAAAAAATTGACAAATAGGTCCTTATTAAATATAACAGGATAAAAGATGTTCACAGATAGGACAAAATTTTCTTCAGTCATGTCTGCTAGATTTTCAGGATTGTTTCCTAGTACATGAGATCCCATCTCATAAGCAAATGTTTGTTATCTACAGGCAAGATCTATGGTGATGTTTTCTTCCTGATAGTCCAAGAACCCCTTCCTCAAACATCAAGTCACTAGTTTAGTGTTCTCCTGAAAAACCCCCTCCTGCTTTAGCTGCGTTATTTTGTGCTAGGCCCAGAACAGGCAGGAATGGAAAAATACTGAATCAAGAGTGAGCCAGAGGACAGCCCAGTCCCTGTCAAAACAAGATATCTGTAGTTGAAATAAAAGACCCCCGCTTAGCAACAGTAAATGCCATGTCTGTAAGGCTGTGCACACACGGGGCACTCTAGGTTAGGGTCCCAGGTTGCCAAGCAAGATACCGGTGGGCAGCCAGCTTGCAATAGACAAAGAAAGGGAGACACTCAGATAAGCTGCAGCCCCCGACTGGTACCAAGAGTTGTGTCCTTGGAGCCATATTTCTGCCACAGTCCCTGCCAAACAAGATGTCTGCGGTTGACCACCTAGACTGGGGTAAAGACACAATATTTTGCCATACATGCTGAGACAAGGACGAAAAACAGCACCCTGTCCCAGAGGAGGGACCAAGGCCACCCTTTCCGAAGAACTAGAGGCTTGTCCCCAGTTCACCCTAGTTTCATTTAAATTAACCAATTAAAACCCTGTTGCTATGCTTCTGCTTCTGTACCTTGCTTCTGCCCCCCAAGCCCTATAAAAAGGAGACTGCCCCTTTGTCCGGCGCGCAAGTCCTCCGAGAGACTGTGTGCCCACAGGTACCTGTGTAAATAAACCTCTTGCTACTTGCATCCGAAGTGAGTGGTCTCGCTGCTTCTTGAGAGGGGTCTCTTCAGATGGAAGATACCCTCTGGGGGTCTTTCACTCCGAATGTCTTCTAGATCTTCATCTTCACACAGGAATCTCCATTTATCAAGGCCACACACGACCCTCAATTTGCTGCAGCCTCCAGACTGCAGCACAGATCCCCAGTACCTGAAGCATCCTCAAAGCTGTTCTTGGATGCCCCTCCATCCATCAGCTGTGCGGCTGACTGAGATTTGTTCAAAGACATATCCTGGGCTCCTAGAAGACTGTGCCACAATTTCACAAAGGCACCCACAGGGAACACACATATGTGCAATTCAGGAAGCTTGTACTCTGGAAAGCAGCTGTGGCTCACATTGGGGACTGGGTGCAGTGGGCCACCACCACCACTGCCTGAGGGTCCTCTGCCATGTCAGCCACAATTCTAGAATTTTCTATTTGTAAGTCGATAGTTTGCTATGTTATAAGCTTGACCTTTATGTAGAAAAAAATTATTTTGCCTATTACATTACTGTGATTTTATCATTTTATATTATTTGTTTCATTTTATTACCTTAACGTTCAATTGTTTTATTTATTTATATTCCAAATGCTGCCCTACCTACTTGGTCCCCCCTCCCAGAGTTCCTTATCCCCTGCATTTTGACCTCTGAGAGAGGGTACCCTCAGATATCTTCCTCCTCTGGGGTATCAAGTCTCTATTGTGGTTTTAAGAGTTAAATTTCCAAGGCAACTCTCTATTTAGAAGCCCATGGTTATACTCTGATGTGTACTCTCCCCTCCCTGAACATCTCTATAAATAGGCATGCTTAAATTTATCTTAAACCATCTTAATAAATTTCAGCTGTGTTTCATAAGAATGCTATCATTAAAAATGTAAAGAGTAAATAATGATGAATGCCTTTTTTTTCAAAATCTGCAAACTTATGGCCAAACTTGTTTCACAAAATCATCCATTTACCTTATATATCATTATTTTGACTTTAATTCCAGATGTCCATATATATATATATATATATATATATATATATATATATATATATATATAGTCATGACACTGTATGTCTGTGCAAATTCTAACACCTCTTACTTTAAAATATAATCATAAAACCATTTTTACATCTGCAATCACCACATTCATTTTGTATTATTAACAATATTAAATCAATTTTCGTTTTTCCCATATCCCTTTTAAACTTTCAGCTACTTGTCTTAGAAAAAAAAAAGAAGGTAAAACCACTCCTAATTTTTTACAACTAAATACTGTGGTTTTTAGAGCCAAATGTAGATCAATGGTCTCAAATAGTTGTGTCAAGTAACTGTAACAACAGTGATGTAGGACAATGGTATCCATTTCCTTACTCCAGATAAAGGGAAATGACAGAGCAGAAATTCCAGGACCTGCTCATCTGGTCTGTTGAGGAGTCTCCAGAGAGAGTGCATTCTAACTCCCCTGTGCTGAAATAACAATCAAGAACTGATTGCAATAGTGGGATAAAGTATTTCTACATATTTCTATGCTAAACACCCAATTTCCCCTCTTTATTATGTAATTACTGATTGGTTACTAGACACTAAAGCTAATAAAGAAGTGTTGAGAATCTTTCCCCCATAGGAAGAGAGTAATGACTCTGAATTATGCAATATTTTAGAAAATGGAAAAAATACCTTATTTGCAATTTAGATAGACTTTAGCCCTCCAATTTCTATTCCATGAAGTAATAACTACTTTTACTGTGAACATACCACACAATAAGGACTTAATACAAATATTAGCTATTTAAATGCTGCTTCATGGATTTCTATGAAAGCAGGGATTTTGACTGCATTGCCCATAACCAAAACAATACTTAAGAAAAATGAGCCTTGATATTTGACTATGGGTTTTTGCATCTGTTTCCATCCACTGCTGGATAAGGCCTCCGAGGAGAAAGCTAGGCTAAGTTCCTGTCTACAAGCATAGCAGAGTATCATTAACAGTGTCAGGGGTTGATTCTCCCACATGGTTGGAAACCCAAACTGAGCAAGCCATTGGTTGGCATTTACCTCAGTTTCTTCTTTATCCCTACACATCATGGAGGTAGAGAATTTTAGGATGAATGTTTTATGGGTGGGTACATGTCCTGCTCCTTCCCCTCAGAGTTCTTCCTTAATACAGGAGGTTGCCACTTCAATCTGCTAATTGGGGAGTTTTGTGGAAGAGGGAGATAGATGTGAACCAGCTGGGGTTTTCTAGGACACCACAAGAACGCAGCAGAGTCAACTATTCACAGAGACTGAACCACTAAACAAAGGTTAGTGCAGAGGCTGTACTTAGGGCCTCCACATGTTTACAGTACATCTGTAGCTTGGTCTTCACGTGGTTCCCCTAACAATTGGAGAGGGTTCTGTCTCTGACTCTGTTGCCTTCCATTGAATCTGCTACCCCTACTTGGACTTCCCAGTTGGGACTCAGTGAGAGAGTAGGTGCTTAGTCCTGGTGGTACTAGATGCCTCAGGTGAAGTGGTACCCAAACAGAGACTTCCCTTTCTCTAAGAACAAGGGGAAGGTTAATGAGGTCACGATTTAAAGGGGCAGGACTTGAAGGGAAGGAGAATTGGGGGGATGTGATTGGGACAAATGTAAATAAAAACATAAATAATGATAAAGAATGAACCTACCTCAAATAAGCATAATTAAATATTTCTCTCATTGTGGACTGCATATTTCTATTCCCATTTCAAACAAAAGTGGTATTTAGAGTCAAGTTCACAATATGACATACCTACCTAAAAAAACAACAGAGAGTACATACCATGTCTGTTCTTCTTGACTGGGTTACATTACTCAGAATTATATTTTCTAATTCCATCAATTTGCCTAAGAATTTCATGAAGTTGTTTTTAACAGCTAAGTAGTACTTCATTGTATAAATGTACCATGTTTTCTGTATCCATTCCTCTGTTGAAGGATATCTGAGTTCTTTTCAACTTCTGGCTATTATAAATAAGGCTGTTATGAACATAGTGGAGCAGGTATTCTTGTTATATGTTGAAGAATCTTTTGAGAAAATGCCCAGGAGTGGTATACATGGGTCCTCAGGTAGTACTATGTCTGAGGAACTGGCAGACTAATTTCCACAGTGGTTGTAGCAGCTTGCAATCCTACCAACAATGGAGTGGTGTCTCTCTTTCTCTAGATGCTAGCCAGCATTTGCTGTCACCTAAGTTTTTGATCTTAGCCATTCTGACTGGTATAAGATAGAATCTCAAGGTCACTTTAATTTGCATTTCTCTAATGAGTAAGGATGCTGAATATTTCTTTAGGAGCTTTTCAGTCATTTGATATTCCTCAGTTGAAAATTCTTTGTTTACCTTTGTACCCCATTTCTAATAAGGTTATTTGGTCTTCTGAAGTCAAACTTCTTAAGTTCTTTGTATATGTTGAATATTAGCCCTCTATCAAATGTAGGATTTGCAAAGACCTTTTTCTAATCTGCTGGTTGCTATTTTGTCCAAGTGACAGTGTATTTGCCATACAAAAGCTTTGCTATTTTATGAGGTCTCATTTGTCAGTTGTTGATCTTAAAGCATAAGCAATTAGTGTTCTCTTTAGAAAAATTTCCTCTGTGACCATGTGTTTGAGTCGCTTCCCCACTTTTATATTAGCTTCAATGTATCTGGTTTTATATGGAGGTCCTGGATCCACTTAGACTTGAGCATTGTACAAGGACATAAGAATGGACTGACTTCATTCTTCTACATGCTGAACTCCAGTTGAACCAGCACCATTTATTGAAAATGCTGTCTCATTTCCACGGGATAATTTTATCTTATTTATCAAGGATCAACTGATGATAGGTGTGTGGGTTCACTTCTGGGTCTAAAATCTTGGAATACCCAAGATACAATTGACAGACAATATCAAGTTCAAGAAGGAAGAAGACCAAAGCAAGAATGTTTCAGTCCTTTTAAGAAGAGGAATCAAAAAACTTAAAGGAGAAAATATGAAGACAAAGTGTGGAACTGAGACGGAAGGAAAGGCCTTCCAGAGACTACCTCACCTGGGATCCATCCCATATAAAGACACCAAAGTCAAACAATATTGCAGAGCCAAAAAGTGCTTGCTGACAGAAGCTGTCTTTTGAGAGTCTCTGACAAATAGAAAGGTTTGGGTGCTTACAGCCAACTATTGGATTCAAAACATGCTCTCCCCAATGAGGAGTTAGAGAAAGAACTCAAGGAGCTGAAGGGGTTTGCAACCCATAGGAAAAAGAACAATATCAAATAACCTGACCCCGTCCAGAGTTCCAAGGAACTAAACCACCAGCCAAAATGTACACCTGTGGGGACCCATGGCTCCAGCTGCATATGTAGCAGAGGATGGCCTTGTTGGACATCAACAGGAGGAGTGGCACTTGTTTCTGAGAAGGCTCAATACCCCAGTGTAGGGTAATGCAAGGGTCAGGAGGCAGAAGTGGGTGTATAGGTAGAGGAGCACCCTTACAGAAGCAGGAAAAAAAGGATAGGTGGTTTCTAGACAGTAATTCTGGAAAGGGATTAACATTTGCAATGTAATTAAATAAAATACCAATAAATAAAAAGAAAAATCTATAGAGATTGCATATTAGTAATTCAACAGCATACTTTAAAGCAAAGAGAATAAATCATACCCAAAAAGGAGTTGAGGGCAAAAAACAATAATCAAATTCTAGGCAAAATCAATAAAATAGCAACAAAAATACAAGGATTAATTGAAACAAAAAGTTGATTTTCTTAACAACCCCTTGAGCAAATAAACTAAAAGGCAAGAAAAAAGATACAAATTAATAAAAATTGAGTTAAAGTGTTTGGACATAACAACAGACACCAAGTAAATCCAGAGAATAATAAAACATACTTTAAAAACCTATACTGTACTAAATTAAAACTCTAGCACAAACAGTTAATTGTCTCAATAAATGCCATTTACCAAAGGTAAACTAAGATTAGATGACCAATTTAAATAGACATATATTCTTTAGTAATAGAGAATCAGTAAGTAAAAGTCTACCAACTAAATTAAGCTCAGGTTCAGATGGTTTTAGAACAGAATTCTACCAAACTATAAAAAAGACTTAATGCCACCAATGTTCAAGCTATATCACAAAGTAAAAACAGAAGGAGCATTGTCCAATTCCTTTTATGAGGTCACAGTTACCCTGATACCCAAACTACATAAAGACCCAACAAAAGACAATTAAAGACTAATTTCCCTTATAAAGATATAAATATTATTTTTAAATTACTTGCAAATTGATCATCTCATAAGAAATATCTACCTTGATCACATAGGCTTCATTCTAGAAACATAGGGATCAATGTAGGGATCAACATATATAAATCAATAATTAAAATTTACAATCTGAACAAATTAAAAGACAAAAGCCACATTATCATTTCATTTCATCAGAAAAGGTCTTTGACAAAATCTAACCCCTCTTTATAATAAAAGTCCTAGAGAGAATAGAAATTCAAGGGAAATACCTAAACACAATAAAGGCAGTTTACAGCAAACCTATAGCCAACATCCACTTCAATAGAGAGAAACTCAAAGCAGTTCTACTAAAATCCAGAGTGGGCAAGATTGCCACTTTCTCCATGCCTATTCAATATAGTACCTGAGCTTGTGGTTAAAGCAATAAGAAAACTGAAATATCAAGGATATCAAAATATTCAGTAATTATGATAGTGGATATAAGTGATGCTACAAATGCAATCAAAAAACTCCTACATCTGATAAACATTTTCACCAAAGTAGCTGGAAACAAAATTAGTTCACGAAAAATTAGTAACCCTGCTCTATACAAATGACGAATGAACTAAACAGAAGTCAGAGAAACAACACTTTCACAATCGCCTCAATTAATATAAATTATCTCATCCTATCCAGTAAATGAAGGTTGTATGATAAAATTTAAGACATTGAAGAAGAAAATGAAGAAGATACCAGAAGATAGGAATGCCCCATGCTCATGAATCCATAGGATTGATATAGTTAAAATAGTCACCCTACCAAAAACAATCTACAGGTTCAAAGTTATATGTATCAAAATCCCTACACAATTCTTCATGGATGCTGAAAAGACAATTTTCAGTTTCATAGGAAAACACACACACACACAAAACAGGATAGCTAAAACCATTCTCAATAATTAATATGACTACGAATAATATTACAACTTTAAATATTAATCAGATATTAAAAACATGAAATCATGAAATTATTGGGTAATTTGATAAAATTAAACTAAAATCTTCCTGAGAGAACTACCTGAGATCCATAAAAACAGATATGCTCTGTATTTGCTTATATGTAAATATTAGCTTTTACATTACTGATATCCAACCTACAATCTATAAAAACATAGTAGTTAGGGTTAGAGTAAGTGTATAGGATGGGGGTTCCGATAGATCTTCCTAAGAAAGGAAAATAGTACAGATAGTTATAAATGGATGGGGAGAGCTAGAATGGAAGTTCAGGTCAAGAGAAAGCAATAACAAAGAGATAAGGGAGAAAATATGGCAGAGTCAGGTAAAACTAAGATCAATCTGAGGGGTAGTATGAGAACCTACTACAATAGAAGCTTCATAAAATACATGAAGGCAATCTAAATAAAATAGCCAAATAATGGAGGAAGCAAAGTTCTAACAGGTACATATCTCTTAATCTTAAATGAAATTTCCAGTACAAAGTTTGGGTTACATCTAACTGAGTGGTTGGCCAAAATAGTACCCTGGGAAACTCACAAAAAAATCCAGAATATTGCCAATACTATGGGTTGCTCTCTATAAACTGATGGTAAGCTCAGTTGCAGAAGAAAACACTTACACAACTATTTTAACATAAAGAACTCCGTGTGATTACTACAGAAAGTCTTTACTCCTATATGTTAGCATCTTTGTTACAGGAAGGTACTCTACACACTACCAAAAAAGAAATGTAAATACTATGCTAGCCATAAACCCTTTCATCTAGAGTTTTGTTCTGCCTGCAGGCTATGCTAGCACAATGGTGACATAGAGCTTACAGGAGTAACCAACCATATCTGAGTTGACTTAAGACACAATTCATGAAATGAAGCCCACATATGATACCACTTGGGTGGCCAAGAACTTGAGACTAAAAAGACCAAGAGCTTAGGGTAAAACTACTACTGTTCTTAACAAGACAGACAAAAGTATTATCAATAAAATGACTCCTAATGAAACATGCTGTACTTATAGACCAGTGCCTTGTTCAGCTATAATCAGAGAAGTTTCCTCCTGCAGTAGATGCGAACAAATACAACATAGACAACCAAATATTATGCAGAGGAAGAGAGACCTAGGAACATTTAACCCTAATTGGTATGTCTCCATCAAAACCTTCTCCTCTTGGCTCTGGAAACTCTGTAGAAAAGGAGGAAGATAAAGCATAAGAGCCAGAGAAAATGGATGACAGCACAGAAAACATAACCCTCAAAATCAACAAGATTTATGCTTATGAACTCAAAGAAACTGGGTCAGCATGCACAGGGCCTGCAGGGTTTGCCCCAGATGAGGCTCTAGGACTAAATGAAGAAGTAGACCCATGCCTGCATCCCTAATACAGAAGTTATCTCCAGTTGATAAACATGTACAAATGAAAAATTAGTTGTCTCGAAAGGAGTCTCAGTTGAGATCATAAGTGTAGGCTGCATGCCCAGCAGTAGATGGCCAACAGAAATTGAACTCAATTGCATTATTAGGATTTCTTGTCTTATAATGTCATGTCAGGGCTTTATAAAATAAAATTTATGTTAATTTTATTTTAATTGTAGTTTTCTTAATTTACCACTAATGTCCTTTGCATACATATTATAGCTTCCAGTTTGATGCTTTTATTATCCCCTAGAAGGATGTTTGGGTAAAAGGGAGGGGTTGATGTGTACCAGAGGGCAGGTGTGAAAAATAGGGAGAAGTTCAGGGATGTTGTAAATATTGTGGGTTTCTACCCTGTCTTAGATCATTCAGTTCCCTGGTAAAAGACACAAAACTTGTATTTCTATAATAAGCTTCAAACTTCACTAAAGATGGGCAGATATCCATCCTCTGTGGCTATTTGGTCTACTTCCCTATCAATAACACCAAGTTATAATTTGTCATGTTCTCTTGGGGCACTTTTACTCCAACTGGCCTGCCCTACTGTCTACATTTTATTATTTACCTACCCTACAGCATCATTTACTCCCTCTACCTTCTCTTCTCTTTACTCCTGTGCTCCTGGCTCAGACTCCAATCCTGGGAACAAAACTCCACCTACCTCTCTTATGCCCAGCTATAAGCTGTAGGTATTTCATTCAACCAATATGTCTCCTTTATTTAAATTAAAGAACAAGGTTACATAGCATCACAGCATTGCTTGGTATACATGAGGATCTCCTGATCCCTAGGGGCAACAGGACCTTGGGGGCTTGTAATTATCAATATTGTACCAACAGACAAACCTCACCAGAGGGAGGGAAAACCATAACCAAATTATTCTATGTACGGGGGGAAGCCATTTTTAATGAAAGGGAAAAATCAAGAATCAAGCTTAATTTTTTCAAGTTGACCTACTCACTAGCCAGCACAGAGACCAAAAATGAATAAAGAGACTGAGATAAGATACTCAGTGGAAAGTAATGGTCCTAACATACATTCCAGTTTCCAGGGAGTTCTCATAGTTAGAACCCATCAACTTCTAAAGAAAAAAAAATGTTTACAGGGTAAAGAACCAGTAAGCAAAACCAAGTAATAAGGCCTCCTTTAGTGTTCCCTCAAGTGAAGTATGGCTTATTATACAGATGACCACAGAGCTCACAGTGAGGAAAAACCAGAACTGATCTGATCTCTCATAATACACAACTGCAGAACAGGCCAGAACATATCTATTGTTTAGATATAGTTCCTCCATTCTGCCAACATCTACATAATGACAATCTCACCAGATGCACATAACTCCAAATGATCTCTTCCCTTTGCCTCTCCTTACTTTTAATGTCTATTTCATCAATACCTCTTACTTACATCTACTAAAATAACTTGTTATTGACAATGTTTTGCTCCAATCTGTTTTACTTAGAGTTATAAGAGTTTTCTTAACATAGAATGCTACTATAATGATCTTCTCCTTAAGAATAATCAGTGGCTACCATTTTACTATACATCAAAACTAATGCTTCTAATGTTATAATTGAGGACCCACCATAGCCTAGCCACAGTTTGTAAAATATAATTTCTCACAAAGTGTTTCCCACATAAAAAAATGCCTGAATAAAAATTTGAGCCAAAACAGTTAAATGAAGCCCCATAGACTTGCTGAGATTATTCAACCACTCAAAAGCAAATGTCATTTGAAAAACCAAGGCCAAGGAACCATAGTTAACCATACAAAGTTTGGAAAGAGAAATAGGACTCAACAAAAAATGTCCTCTTCAGTGTGTCAATCCATGCAATTATTACTATTAAATATTAATTAATAATGATGATGAAATTTTAGAAAGCTACAGGCATGTTGAGTTTAATTAATATTTGTGATATAACTTCTCCTGGACTCAAAGAAATAGCCATTGAAAAGGAGAAGAGAAGAAAAGAAGGGGAGGAAAATAGTTTTACAGGTAAATCTATGATTGAAATGTAGGAAGATGAATAAAGAAAAAAATCTCACAGGAAGAAGTATTCCCATGATAGAAGCCAGTATAAGAATAAAAAGATGAAGACAGCAAAACTCAGACATCATATGAGACAATTAGAGCTACCACAATTTATAGATGTGAATTGAAGGTTTTAGTAGGTTGTTGATAACTTTGCCCAATGTAATAGAACTAGCAGACTAATCTTTCAAATTGTAGTCTAAAGGCCTTCAGATCCATATGATACTGAGATGTAAATTTATACATAAATACTTATTGGGCACTCATTGAGTGTCAAAAACTATAATTAAAGGAGACATATATATATATATATAGTGTGTGTGTGTGAGAGAGAGAGAGAGAGGGTAGTGGTTCATATAGATGATGCTAAATTGTTTCCCCATTCTTCATTAAGTTTTGACATAATAATTACCTATTTCAGATGAGAATTAGACCAAGATTTCTTAGAATCTTATCTAAGGAAGTTCCTACATAGAAAGAACTACTAAATCAAGTCTTTGAAAGTAGGAATTTATAGTAAAATTCCCCACTGTAAAATTTAGGAACACATTCTATGCATCCCTAAAAACATATTCTCCTTTACCCTTTGTTTTCGCTGTTCTGGTTGAGATAACATTTAAAGCAAACTGACCTTATTGTCAGTGTTCAAAAGCAGAAATGCCATTCTGCTTCCTACAGCTGCAACACTCATGGTCTACACCACTGTGAGATCTCAAGTCACATGGAAATTAGTGGATAAGCAGGTCATGCATGTCTTAAAGTGCCTTCCCTAGCTCTCAAATAAAACCTGTCAATCAACTTTAGGCTCTGCAAGGAAGGCATCTGGAGGACTCAGGATCAACTGATAAATATGGATGTGCTTCTGGTTTCAGAGGAGTGGAAGCAGAATACATTCTTGTAAAACTTTTTCCTGCATTGTATCATCAATTAAATAGAAAGTCTTAAGTATTCTATATTATCTTAAGTGAAGAAACTCCTTATCTGGGGATTTTTTTTTTTTAGGTATCATACATTGGATACAATAAAAAAGAAACTTTTTATTGATTAATGGATAGATGGGTGGATAAAGTGAAGTGTGTGTGTGTGAAGGGGGGTTGTATGTGTACAAGCACGTGTGCTAAAAGACCAGAGGACAATGTTCACAGGCAGCCCAATGAAGGAGCTAGAGAAAAGACTGAAGGGGTTGAAAGGGTCTGCAACCCCATGGAAAGAACAAAATTATAAAGTAACAAAACCTACCACAGCTCCCAGGGACTAAAGCACCAATCAGTGAGTTCGCATGGAGAGACCTGTGGCTCCAGATGCATATGCAGAAGAGGATGGCATTCTCTGGCATCAGTGGGAGAAGAGGCATTTGTTCCAGTGAAGGCTCATTTTTCCCAGTGTAGTGGAATGCCAAAGCACTAAGGAGGAAGAGGGTGGTTGGGAGAGGATCACCTTCATGGAGGCAATGGGAAGGGGAGGTGGGATGGGACTTGCAGAAAAAGGAAAAGGTGATAACATCTGAAATGTAAATACAGAGAATATCCAATTTAAATAAAAAATCTGACAACTCTAAAAAAAATTGGTTTTCTTTCTGTCAAATGAGTCTTGGGTATCAATTAGATCTTCATGTCTGATAGGAGCACCTCTAACCTCACTGTTCCTGTGGTAAACAGTGCAAACCTTTTTATCTCAAGCTACTGCCAGAGATCTCTAACTTAGCTGCTTCAGGCCTCCTCTAAAAACTCAGGAGCAGTTCACCCCACCACCCTTTGGTATTGTTTTCACTCATTTCAACTACCCAGCAGAAACATGACTTCACAATCAAAATAGATCAAACAAGTTTATATGTTAAATTCTCAATCCCCAAATCCTCTACACAATAAGCTTACAACCAACAGACAAAGATATAAACTGCCCATCCAGATAAGATAAATTTGACCCATAGAATCTCATAGAATAATAACCTTATCAAGCTAAAGATATGCCAAGAGAAACATACACACCAGCTTCTATCTTCTTCCTCAGTCCACTCTGCCTACTTTCCTCCCCTTGATGTGTCCTAGATTTTTCACTACCTATCTCTCTACTGTCCAATCTCTTATCACCTAAACATCAACTCACACACTGAAGCATCTCAAAGTTTCCTGTCTACTTTCTTAGGGTCAATTTTTAAAGAAATGGAGAAATACCCCCCACACACACACACTTACAAACACAAGTACACTTTTGAGCAGAGAGTAGGAACAGAATTAACACACACCTCAAACAATAGTTTGTTTGATTTACCTCTTTAGCTCTCAGACAAATGTTAGGACACTAGAAAGCTTACGCTTGTGTCTACCAGACTAATCATGTATACTGGGAGAACTGAAGTACATTTTGCTTTCTATAGTCACCCCATAAACCTATGTGGAAATCTCAACTTCAAGTTGCTGAAAAATACCTAAAACTACATTGAAGGTTATTAGCTTTAATTCTTTCAAAGCTATGTTTATTTGGTTTCTAATTTTGAATATATTCCAAATGACAAATTAAAAGCTTTTAAGAGTTGGCTGGGTTTGAGTTCTTCTCAGACACCCATTTTTATCGAAATAAAATGGGACCCAAAATGCTCAGAGTCACAAGGCTTTCTTTATCTCAGACAAACATAGCTTGAATATTAGAAATGAGAAAGAAGTAACATTTTCTGGAAAGGCTTAATGTTTTATTACCCACATGCACACTTGCTTTGCAAAATCTCCCAACTGAACAATGGTTTGTATTATCCTCAGCCTTTGCTTCTCCTCCAAATCCTCTCTCGACAGTGTTTCTTAGCTCTCCAAGCCCTGCTTGACAGTTTTGTTATTTCAGTCAGATTTTCTGCAGTTTTACTTCTCTGCCGTCTGGATGATTTTATTATTTACCATATTCTTTCTTTCAGACTGTGGGTTTTATTCTGGTTTTGGCTTTCCGGGGTTTTGGCAGGCGACTGTTATAAAATACAAGAGATTTGGAAGCTATGCAGATGGCAGATATAGTGCTGTGTGCTTTCATTCATGATGGGCTTCCGTCTTTTTTATAACAGGTGGGAAAACTGCCAGCTCCTATTTCCTGTGCCTACTTTTGACATATTTAAGCGAGACTGTGGGATTGACATGGAAAGCTGGAAGATAGCTGGTCTGAGTAGACTTTGGTTGTTGGAATTTAAGGAAAAAATTTGTGGGTATTCTGCATGAATATTCTTGCATTGGTTTTCAGATTTAGTATTCCCTGATACTCCATTTACTTATGAAGTTAATGTCTTCTTCTTTTTAAGAAAAGTCAAATTATTTCCCAAGGTTTTGTTTCAGTTTTGCTGTTCATTCCTTGTAGTAACACATTTAACGCTGGGTTATTTTTCAAATCTTATAAAGAATTGCCACTAAAATAATAAGAATTGAATTCTCAACTACATGTTAAAGTTGTTTCTTGAAATGATTTCTAGCAAAGAGAAGCAAATCATTTCAGATCTCTTGATACACTGACTCAAACTTAAATATCTCTTTTCAAGATAAAAATGCTGCTGCCCACAAAGCTTGGTTTACACTGTTAACCGAGAGAGTAAATATTTAATCATACAGAATTTCACTATAAAACTGGAACCAATTAACTGTCCTTGATGCCTCATTTCCTCTTGATTATACCTTTATACTCTAATAGGAAAATTTGCATTATGGAAAATATATTGGGAATTAATTCCTATATATTCAAGCCTCTAGCATAAGATATCCAAACTTAAACAAATCACACTTTATTGATATAATTAGTACATTATGTCAATATACTAAGTTTTGTTTTCTAGCATATTATAGAGTGTCTTATTGATCTATGGTTCTGCTATAGACAACTTCATAATTTTGCTATATATTTCTCAGGCAAATACTAAAAGTATAGAGTTTGATTATTTATATTATTTAAGCATTTAACATATTTACTCTATGAAACTAATTACAGAACTATTCATATAATATAATTTAATAAAACTAAACACTTGCTCTTCTTAGATTTGAATGCTTCAATATATTCACTGTTTCTTTCATTTATTTTTTGAGTTTACAGTACAATTACATCATTCTGCTTTTCTTTCCCTCTCTCCAAGATATCCTACATATTTTGTCTTGCTCACTTTTAAATTTGTGACTTTTTTCACTAACTAGAGTGTGTGTATGTTTGTGTGTGTGTGTGTGTGTGTGTGTGTATGTGTATGTGTGTGTGTGTGTGTGTGTGTGTGTGTGTGTGTGTATATAAATATCCCTAAATACATAATAAATATAGCCTGCTTGGTACCTAGTATGTGTGTGTGTGTGTATGAACGTATGTATATATGTGTTTGCAGGAATGACCAAGTTGTATTAAATAACCAGCTGGTGTATTATTGGTGTGCTCTGCCCTGGAGAAGACTATGTCTCCTTTTCTCTGCATTCCTTAATTACCTGTACATTTTACTGTCAGCTACAGGCCTTGAACATTTAGCATGTCTACTATTATGTTTGATCAGGTATTGTTTAGTAAAGCAAGTTGGTGTGATTTACATAACTACTTCCCTCTAAAGCTCATGGGCCATGGTGAAGAGGGGACATGTAGGTTGTAAGAGCCAGAGCAAAATGGAGATCGCTATGGGATTGTGTATTCTAGTAATATCAGAAGCTACAACCATAATGCCTCACCACTATGTACTTGCATTTAATCTAATAATATATATAGCCAAATTAAAATGAGACAACAATACAAGATTTAAATGTTGTCTAATGCTGAAATATCTTACATTTAAGTGAAGCATATGAATATAGGTACAAATATATTATTATGTAAATATTTCAAAAACTCTAATAAATATACTAGCCTCATATCCAGTTATCCCTTAAACAGAATACAAGAAAAATGATCATTCAAGTAATGAAATCAAGTTTCGTGAGCAATCCATGTTTTATAATAAACATAACGAAGAGAGTCATCACTTTCTCATTAATCTATATACATATTCAAAGCAAGAAAATATAGCATTCTGTAAGTATATCTGTAATTGTTTAAAACAGTATGCTTTGTGACACATTGCTTGAGATAACTTGTTTCTGTGAGAATCTCAGAAAGATTTAGAACTGAGAAAAAGGAAACACTTTTTAAAATCAATATTATCTTATCTAATTTAGTATAATATTAATACAATTAACAAAGAATTATCTCCAGAGATATACAACCTGAATGTTCATATGAAAAAATAGCAAAGCAAGATATCTATCTATCTATGGACTTATCTATCTAACTATCTATATTAGACCACCCAACAGAAACTAGATAGATGATTCTACTATATAGAAAAATTTAGAATAAAATAGACACAAAGACACAGCATAAAAAGTTTCTGGTAAGAAAATGACAGACCAATTGATATAGTATAAACTGGGCTCATTGCTCTGTTATATGAAAGAAATAATTTCATATGTATCAGAAGTTGGGATATAGGAAATATTCATATGAATACTTCAAATGGAAAGATAATTTAGAAATTAGGCTGAGATTACTTTCTAATTATAATATATAGCATAGAAATAATAAGAAAAGTACTGATGAGCTCTATGTATTTATAAATTTAGCATTTTATAGAAAAGCATAAATCAGTAAGACACAAAAATATGTCAGAGGATGAAACCAATATGTTGATACAACACACATATATTTCTTTTCTTCTGCAATTCTGTAGCAATTACATGCAGAACTATTAATTATAAGAGGAAAACAATAATTTGGAAAATTAAATATTAGTTACATATAACATATAAAAACCTATTGTCCCAGTAATATTCAAGAGCATTTTATATTTTGTAAAAAAAACCATAATTTACTTACCTATAGAGAATTTGAAAAAGAAAAAAGAAGAATACAAAAAAGAATCTAAGTAAAGTATTTTATCTTAAATATAATATTGAATTAGTTATTTCTATAGCTCAGAAAGGAGTCAAAGGATTCTTTCTTACAGACGATTATATATAAGATATTCTAGATATCCTATTACACATTTTATAGAAATGATGAAGGCTTTCAGCAAAGTTGCAGGATATAAAACCAAGTTGCAAAAGTAAGTAGACTTCCTATAAAGCACTAATGTGTATGCTGAGAAAGAAAATATGGAATCATTCATATTATCAATAGCTTCAAACATAATCTGAAAATAAACATAACCAACTTGATAAGAGACCCCTACAGTGGAAATTTTAATTCTCTGAATAATTAGATTAAGGAAGACAATAAAAGATAGAATGGCCTTCTATGCACATAGAAAGATGGAATTAAGTTTATTAAAATTATCATTCTGCCAAAAGCAATTTACAGATTCAATGCTATCTCCATCAAAATCTCCATGACATTGTTCACAGAAATAGAAAAGCAATCATAAAATTCATTTGGAAGAATACAGAATACAGGATAGCCAAAGCAAGCATAAGCAAAAGAACAATGCTGCAGTTATTATCATACCAGATCATAAAGTATATTATAAACATAGAGCAATAAAAAGTGCATGTTACCAGCACAAAACAAATATCCTATACATCAAAGGAAGAAAAAGACTCAAATATGAAGCATGTAATTACAGGCATTTGATATTACACAAATATGCCAAATGTACAGACTTGAAGAGAACATTTTCAAGAAATATTGCTGTGGATACTAGATGTCCAAATGGAGAACGATGAAAGAGGACCTATATCTGTTACCCTGCCAAAAACCACATCCAAATCAAAGTCCTCAAGGTAAAACTTTCAAAATAGAGAAGGAAGAAAAAAAAAAGCTAAACACTACTCAATTTGTTCAGGAATTAAGTTCAACAATTGACAAATAGGACATTTTAAAAAAATAAAATACTAAAAAATATCTGTAGAGAAAGCAAAAAAATCAATATTAGGAAAATTACAGAGTAGAAGAGAATCCTTGCCATCTATTTATCTCTAAGTGATGATTAATATTCAGACGTTATAAAGAACTAAGAAATAAAAAAAGAAAGAAACAATAATGTAAATTATTTAAAAAGGGGACTATAAATCGCAAAAGCAATCTACAGATTCAGTGCAATCCCCATTAAATAACAACCCAATTCTTCACTGAGTTGGAAAGAGCAATGTGAAATTTAATCTAAAATAACAAAAGACCCAGAATAGTAAAATCTATCCTCAACAACAAGAAAACATCTGCGAGAATCACTATCCCTGACCTCAAGCTATATTACAAGGCAATTGTGCTAAAATCTGCATGGTACTGGTACAGAAATAGGCACAAGGATCAATGGAATAGAATAGAAGATCCAGAAATGAGGCCTCACATATATGGTCACCTGATTTTTGACAAAGGAGCTGTAAACATTCAATGGAAAAAGGACAGCCTATTCAACAAATGGTGTTGGTCCAACTGGCACTCAGCATGCAGAAGAATGAAAATAGACCCTTTCTTATTTCCTTGTACAAAGCTCAAGTGCAAGTGGATCAAAGATCTCCACATTAAACCAGGTACACTGAAACTATTAGATGAGAAAGCAGGGAAAACCTTAGAACACATAGGCACAGGAGAAAATTTCCTGAGGAGAACACAAATGGCTCATGCTCTAAGGTCAAATATTGACAAATGGGTCTTAATGAGATTTCAAAGTTTCTGTAAGGCTAAGGACACTATCAAGGAAACAAAAGGCAGCCAACAGAGATGGAAAAGATCTTTACCGACATCATGTGTGATAGAGGCCTAATATCCAAGTTATACAAAGAACTTAGGAAGTTAGACACCAGAGAATAAAACAACCCCACTAAAAATGGGGTACAGAGCTAAACAAAACATTCTCAGCTGAGGAATATCGAATGGCTGAGAAACAACTGAGGAAGTGCTCCACATCCTTAGCCATCAGAGAAATTCAAATCAAAACAACCCCAAGATTCCACCTCACACCAGTCAGATTGGCCAAGATCCAAAACTCAGATGACAGCAGATGCTGGCGAGGCTGCAGAGAAAGAGGAACACTTCTCCACTGTTGGTGGGGTTGTAAACTGATACAACCCCTCTGAAAATCAGTCTGGCGATACCTCAGAAAATTGGACATAGTACTACTTAAAGACCCAGTTATTCTACTTCTGGACATATACCCAAGAGATGCTCCAACATACAACAAAGATGCATGCACTACAATGTTCATAGCAGCTCTATTTATAATATCCAGAAGCTGAAAAGAACCCAGATGTCCTTCAGTAGATGAATGGATACAAAAATTGTGGTACATTTACACAATGGAGTACTACTCAGCTATGAGAAACAATGACTTTATGAAATTCCTAAGAAAATGGATGCATCTAGAGAATATAATCCTGAGTGAGATAATCCAGTCACAAAAGAACAGAAATAATATGCAGTCACTGATATTTGGATACTAACCCCAGAAAGTTCTTAACACCCCAGAAACAACTCACAGACTATGTGAAGTTCAAAAAAAGAAAAGAAAAAATTATTATGCTTAATCCTTAATCCTTACCCACCAAGAAAACTTTGACTAATTCCGGGTTACATCCTGCTTTACATGTACTTTATGCTCATTGTAACTAGTAAGATCTTAATGCACAATATAAAACCTAAAAAAAAACAAAACAAAAATAAACAAGCACTGACAAAAATGTATTTGTATACTTTTATGCAATATGCCTAAAATTTGTATATTTATCTTTGTTTTTGTTTTCTAAAATAAAGTTGTTCAATAAAAAAAATCTGAACAATGAATATAAAATAGAAGAAAGGGAAATGACTAGGAAATCGCTCCAAGTATTAAACATTTTAATCAATAAGTGAAAATGTAAGTTAAAACATCTCTTTAAGATTTTATCACACACTAATCAAAATGAGTTAAGATTTTGTACTAGAAACAAACTTGCTCATCTATGTGCATAGCTACTATTATTCACAGTAAATAGGAAATGAAAATAACCTAAATCTCCTTCAATTGATGAACTGATAATGAATATGTGATATAGTTGCATAATGAAATTATTATTCTATGCAAAATAATATAAAATCATCAACTTTGCAAGAAAATAAATTTAGAGAATGCTATACTGAGTGTGATAACACAGAGAACCAAAACAAAACCCACACATTCTCTCCCATTTGTGACTATTAGCTTCAGATCATGTTTTGGGGAGGACTGTGGAAGGATTTTGGAACTTTGAGCTAGAAGAATCATTGACATAATAAGAGCTCTGTGGGATGTTCTGTAGGAATTGGAAGATGATGTTGAGAACAGTACAGAAGATGGAGACCTAGCTTGTGAAATTTTAGTGGGAAGATCAAAGACTTTTCTCAGAGCTGTTGCAGTTTTGATTGTGTAGATTCTGTGGTTTTGGTTAGCTGGGGCTGATGAGTCATCTGTGATTAACAATATAACAGAACTACTAAAGCAAAATACTTGACTCACTGGGACTGCTAAAACTGGTCAGCTGGAGCTGAGAAATCAGTGGTGATTTAGAAGAGACCAGCATCACCGAGGTGAAGTCTTCCAGGAAGTTTTTCCCGAGACCACAAAAAATGCTTTTTTCCAGAGATAGCCAATGTTGTGCTTTTGGTAGACTTGGGAATGTATAAGAGTTGCCCAGGGGATACTGATTTTGAAGGAATGAAGGGTTCATGAAGAGCAGCCAAGACTTGGCATTGTGAGAGACCATGGAAGGGCATTGGTGAAGGTGCAGCCTCAGTTGCAATTAGTGCCCCAAGACTGAAAAAGTAGTGTTTTGGAGATGCCAGTACCATGAGATGACCACCAGGAACAGCAGTAGTAGTGGAGAACAGGCAGCTGGAGCTTAGAAGACAAGGTGTGTGCTACAAAGAGCACAAAGCTAGACAAATGACCCACGCCCTTGGAGAAACCCAGAAGTTTGTGAGTGGATTCCCAGACGTTGGATGGTCATAGTTTTATTTTGTGTCTGAGTGTGACTGTTTCTTGATATTTTACCTGTTGAAGAAAGAAGTGGAGCCCCCAGTTAAGACTCTTTGAATTGCAAAAAGACTTTGATTTTTAAAATAGAGTGGATATTTTAAAGGAATTGCAAGTTTAATGTGTAAGAATTTGTAGACTGTGAGACTCTTAAGGCTATTTAGATCTTGGGGATGAATAAGAAAGTAAGGGTTGCAGCTTAATAGTGATGTCTGTGTGTCAAATTGACAAGGGTCAATTGTACTGGCTGGTTTTGTGTCAACTTGACACAAGTTGGAATTATCACAGAAAAAGTAGCCTCAATTAAGGAAATACTTCTATGCAATGCAGCTGTAAGTCATTTTCTCAACTAGTGAAACCCTAAAACAACCTGTATTATAACAACTTCAGTCATCCTGATGTAAATGAAGAAATATACAGGACACTACTCTTATATGGAAAATTACAGGCAATCAATACACGCTGCAAGAAAGACTCCTATGTAATTCTAAGTGGTCAGTTCTAAACACATGTACACAACAGTAAAACTAAAGACCCTACAAGTTGTATATACATGTAACAACAACAATAATTAAAGCAGAAGAGGTCAGACATTTGTGAGATAGAAAATGCAGTAAGATTTGAGGGGCAAAAAAAAAATGTAAAATCAGTTGTAGTAATTAACATCTCAGAAAAACTTAAAATATAAAAGAACAAAGTAAACCTATTATCTGACCAAAGAACAAAACAAGGTTGAAAGTATAGAGTATAGCTGTCTGGTGGGCATCAAGTTTTTGTGAACAGTTGAAGAATGATTTAACCCAAGGTAATTTATCTCAGAAAATTGCATCCAATTACCCTTTATCTAAGCAATTGAATGAATAACTTTTTCTTAAGTACACCAACAATAGTATAAAATGTCATATTTCCAGATTATGCATAGTAAAGATATCAGTAATAATATTAAAACCCATCAATGTGTATCCTTTTCATAGACCTCAGTGGATATTTATGAAACATAAAATTAAAGAAAGAAAATACCACTGGGTTTGGTATTTAATCAACACCAGGATAGATGATTGGATGAAAATAAGGCAAGCTACAGTTCTTAATTTAATACCACTAATTAACAAATGTGGCTTAGAACTGTCAGCAGATACACAAGTGGGCATTGAAGGGCATAAATATGTGTGTGCACATATCTAAATGGCTCAGTGGTCAATAAAATCATATTCAGAACTTCTAGAACCCCCAGGTTTAGCCTAGCACCTGTATTGGGTTGCCCACTCACTCTATGGAGATCTAGAACCTTGGCTTTGTGGGAACATGCACAAAGATACACATAATTAAAGAGTATAAAATTAATTCTAAAAACAAAAACAATAAAAGGAGGTATCATAGAGTCAAAATTAGAATTTCTGTCTTGAATTTTGACTTTGAAACCTTATAACATGTAGCATAGCTATTCTATAGAAATAGCAAATATTCCTTCATCTTGGAAAGACACTAAAGCAAGTGAATCTCATTATGTCTTCAAGCAACAATGAAATCACATGCATACACATATGTTGATGTATTTTAAAAACATATTCCTACTTTTTTTATATTCTTCAGTGGTATAATTATTACTAGAAAACCAGGTATTACATTTAGAGGACTTTATGAATATGTGGAAGACACTACAACTAAGTTTTATGCTAAGGATATTAGGAAGCAAAGTTCTCAAAATATGAAATAGAAATTTCAAAAGAGTAATCAGATAATTTTTCTGTGAATAGAAGCACAGAGTACACCTCTCTTCTTAGAACTTGGGGGACAGAGGCAAAAGCATAATGAATTCAAGGTAACCATCAGCCACACGAAGAGCTCTAAGATAGTGTGAGCTAATGAAACCCTGACTCAATGGGCTATAAGAATAAATCTATAAATACTTTTTTTCTTAAAGAAGAAGATATAAAGCAAGGAGGAAGGTGTGGGAATAGGTTAGGGAGAATTAGGGAGGATAGAGAATGGGGAATGGATACTATCAATATATAGTGTATACTTGAAATAAATTACCAAATACTTTTCAAAATATTTGCAAATTAAAATGATAGAACTTAAAGTATATACCACATAATTTGAAACTTAATTCGCCAATGTTACTACTATCAATTTGTGAAACATTTTCTCCCATAAGTCAGTACATACCTTCAAGTTCTATTTCCTGAAGATTCTCAAAAGACAAAGACAGAATGATTGGGTAGTGGGCAAACTTAGAGCCTCATCTAAAATCAAATTGTAACTTAATACTAAAAGAATAAAAGACATTTAAAGAAATGCATTCATCTTACTAAGGGTTTCTATTCCTGCACAAACATCATGACCAAGAAGCTAGTTGAGGAGAAAAGGCTTTATTCAGCTTATATTTCGACATTGCTGTTCATCACCAAAGAAAGTCAAGACTGGAACTCAAGCAGGTCAGGAAGCAGGATCTGATGCAGAGGCCATGCAGGGATGTTACTTACTGGCTTGCTCCCCTGGCTTGCTCAGCTTGTTTGCTTATAAAAGCCAGGTCATATATGGTCACCTGATTTTTGAAAAAGGAGCTGTAAACATTCAATGGAAAAAGGACAGCCTATTCAACAAATGGTGTTGGTCCAACTGGCACTCAGCATGCAGAAGAATGAAAATAGACCCTTTCTTATCTCCTTGTACAAAGCTCAAGTGCAAGTGGATCAAAGATATCCACATTAAACCAGATACACTGAAACTATTAGAAGAGAAAGTAGGGAAAACCTTAGAACACATAGGCACAGGAGAAAATTTTCTGAACAAAACACCAATGGCTCAAGCTCTAAGGTCAAAGATTAACAAATGGGACTTAATGAGATTGCAAAGTTTCTGTAAGGCTAAGGACATTGTCAAGAAAACAGAATGGCAGCCAACAAAATGGGAAAAGATCTTTACCAACTCCACATCAGATAGAGGCCTAATATCCAAGGTATACAAAGAACTCAAAAAGCTAGACACCAGAGAATCAAACAACCCTATTAAAATTGGGGTACAGAGCTAAACAAAATGTTCTCAATTGAGGAATATGAAATGGCTGAGAAACATCTAAGGAAGTGTTCAACATCCTTAGCCATCAGGGAAATGCAAATCAAAACAACCCTGAGATTCTACCTCACACCAGTCAGATTCGCCAAGATCCAAAACTCAGATGACAGCAGATGCTGGGGAGGTTGTGGAGAAAGAGGAACACTTCTCCACTCTTGGTGGGGTTGTAAACTGATACAACCACTCTGGAAATCAGTCTGGCGATTCCTCAGAAAATTGGACAGAGTACTACGTGAAGACCCAGCTATTCCACTTCTGGGCATATACCTCAGATACACTTTAATATACAGCAAAGATACATGTACCACAATGTTCATAGAAGCTCTATTTATAATAGCCGAAAGCTGGAAAGAACCCAGATGTCCTTCAGTAGATGAATGGATACAAAAATTGTGGTACATTTACACAATGTAGTACTACTCAGCTATCAGAAACAATGACTTAACCAAATTCTTAAGAAAATGGTTGCATCTAGAGAATATCATCCTGAGTGAGATAACCCAGTCACAAAAGAACAGACATAATATGCAGTCACTGATAGTGGGATGCTAACCCAAGACGCTCGGACTGCCCCAGAAACTACTCACAGACTGTGTGAAGCTCAAGAAAAAAAAAAAAAGAAAACAAAACAAAACAAAACAAAAAAACATTATGCTCAATCCTTACACACCAAGAAAACGTTGACTAATTCTTGTTTGCATCCGGTTTTACGTCTGCTTTTTGCTCATTGTGACTAGTAAGATCTTAATGCAAAGTATCAAACCTTAAAAAAGAAAAGAAAAAAAAAAGCCAAGCACTGACAAAAATGTATTTGTATATATTTATGCAAAAATGTTTAATTTTTTTTTCTTTTATCTTTGTTTTTTGAAATAAAGTTAAAAAAAAAAGCCAGGTCTACCAGCCCAGGGATGACACCACCTTTGCCCTATTGATCACTAGTTGAGAAAATGTCTTACAGCTGGATCTCATGGAAGCATTTCCTCAACTGAGGCTTCTTTCTCTGTGCTAACTCCAGCTTGTGCCAAGTTGACACAAAACCAGCCAGGACAGCATGATTCTGGACCATGGCATATTCAAAATGGGCCTTGGGTATATTTTGTTCCAAAACCAAAAGCAACAACAAAAGCCAATAAACCTGAAAAGACTATGGAATAACAGGAGAAAGGCCTAAGGGGTAACAAGCTCTGATCAGAAGCAAGGATTTACAAATGATAAAGGATTTCATCTGTGACCGCTTAAAATTTACCCAAACATCTCTTTTCAAATCACTGAAGAACTTTGAAATCACATCATTAACTTTTCTCATTCTGAAAATTAATAATGACAGGTTGTAAAAACTCAATTATACCTTTTTATGCCACTTTTCATGGCAACAGTAATATTGCTAAAATGAGTTGTTCTTTTTGGGACAAATTTAACGACAAATTATTTAAAATTTAAGAATCATGAGAGTGTAAGTTCAAAGGGAAGAAAGTGTCTTGGCAATGGTCACTGAGGAAAGGTTGAGGAACCCATGTGTACCTCCCACAGTCACCCAGGGGAAAGTGGATCATCCTGCTATCTTGATGCTCTAGAAAGTCTGTGGAATCTCTTCAATTGTCATTTGAAGAGTTTGCTTTAAAAATAAAAATGACTGAATCAATTAAGGCATCAAGTTTATAATTTAGCTAGATAAGCCAATGCCATTATATGACAAGCAACCAAATTCAAATTCAAAAACAGAAAAGGTCCTAGTCTATTTTTCAACAAATAAATGACAACTAATATGGAAAAGTCATTACAAGGACTACCAAGTTCTCTAAATTGTTCATGACTGTATTTTAATTTGACTAAATTTTAAGGGTAGACTTTTTTCAAATAATTGAGTCAATTTGAACTGTAATGGTTTTCAGATATTTTTAATACTATCAGTTTGTAATTAATAATAAGGTACATATTAAGAAAGTCAGTAACAGAGGATGTCCTTCTTGGATATCAATTGGATTAGAAGCTCAATGCCCCAGTGTAAGGGCAATGCCAGGGTGGGGAGATAGGAGTGGGTGGGTGGGTAAGTACCCTCATAGAAGGAGGAGGAGGAAGGATGAAATGGGATATTTCTGGAGGGGAAAACCAAACTAGAGAATAAATTCGAAATGTAAATAAACTAAATAAATTCCTTAGAACTCAGGGTACCAAAGATTTATTTATAAAATAATTAAAATACAAATGAGAAATGAAACAAGATTTCAAACTGTTACTGAAAATTAGCACAACAATATGGTGGCTTATTGAGTTAATTGTTATCAGAAAAGTTTCTCTCTGTTTTTCTTTAAAATTGCCCTGTGCTTATTATGGTTAAAGCAAAATGATCTAGGTCATACCCCAAGAAATCTGGGCCCAGCACCAGCTACCAAAATCATGATAAATAAGTGCCTTGAACATCCTCAGATAAGCTTCCTCCTACAACTGGTGACAACCACAGACAGTATGCAGAGAGTGAGATTCCTCAGAACATTCAGCCCTAAATGGGATTTCTCCATCAAATTCTTGTCCCTGGAGCTCCGCAAACCTTACAGAAGATGGGGCAGAAAGAGTGTCAGAAACAGGGTGAATATATGGAGGACACCAAAGAAACAAGCCTTTTACCCAGCAGGGCCAAAGTACTCTGCTCAGAGATGGAGGCAGCATGCAGGGTCTGAAGGAATCTATACCACATGAGCTCCTATTGATGAAAGGAGAAGTGGACTTGTGGCCCCTGTTCTAACCCAAAAGCTAGCTCCACTGATAACCACCTACAAAGGAGAAATTTGTTTTCTCTAGGTGAGTCTTACTGGGGAAACAAACTACTATTTTTTCCTTTCTTCTTCTCTCATATATTATACCCCACAACAGTTTTCCCTTCCTCTGCTCCTCCCAGTCTTTTCCTTTACCTTCCCTCACCCAAAGATCCATGCCTCTGTTTGAATTTAAGAAAAAGAACATGACTACCAGGAATATCTACCAAACATGGCCTATCTTAAGGGTATGTTACATGCCCAGAAGTAGAGGGCCAACCGAAAATGAACTCAAAGCATCTTTGGAGGTTTATTTTTCTTATATGTTATGTCAGGAGTTTAAAATTTTGTATGTTTTTACCATTGTTTAATTTTATTTAGTTCCCTCCCCCTTCCCCCTACAGTTTTTATGTGTATCATACAGCTTACTTTGGGGAGATTCATGAGATTCCTTAATGTAAACCCTTAGGTCTCTGTACTTGTATCTGTTTCTTGTGCCTTTTCTTTGGCTCTTTTCTCCTCTTTGTTTGTCCTATTCTAAGTCATTTTGTTTAATCTTATTTTATTATTATCTCTTGGAAATCTGTTTATTTTCTAATGAGAGACAGAAAGGGCATAGATCCAGAAAATGCAAGGGGGTTGGAAAAACTTGGAAGAGTAGAGGGAGGGAAAACCATAACCATAATATATGAAAAACTTCTACTTTCGAGAGCAGAAGGACATATTGAGTGAATAGCAGATCACTCCTAGTTGTTTTCTAGTTATCTATGTGTGCTCATTTTTTATGTTCTTCTCTGCCAGAGCTCTGTGCTTTCCTCTGCAATACTAAAGGTTAAAAAAGTCATTACTCTAAAAAGTTTCTATATATAAATGTACTTAGATCACCTCTCAAGATCCTATAGCCTAACATTAAATTTGCCTATAGCCTGAGGAATGTTTAATAATTAATATTTATAGCTAAATTTATTTGAGACCAGAGGTGCAAGAATTTTACAGGGAAAGAGTTGTTCATGAAGTGAGCATCAAATCGTGCAGTTGAGTAAGGATGGCCAGGCCTCTGGGTCACTTTTATAAATCTGATAACTATAAGTTCAGAGATAAAGGGAATAGCTTGATAAAAGAATAACATGAACCCAAGATTAAAATGAGGACCCAAGAGAGCAGTTAAATTAGATGAGTTCCTTCTAGCAGTTACTGATGATACTAGAAAGAACATCTTAACCAACATGGGGCAGCAATAAGCCAGGCAGTGCTGTCAGAGAGATGTGACCATGACGATGGGGTTTATTACAGCTTAATTTTCTCTCTGTTCACACCGTTATGTGTCATAACAAACTGAAACAATAAACCAACTTCCACAGAGGTTCATAACTGACTGGAACAATAAACCATCTTCCACAGAGGTTCACCTGGTTTCTTTGTCCATCTGAGGAGCAAAATGAATAAAAGAAAGCCCTTCTGTACTATCAAATGGACAGGACTTAGATTGTAGTGTTGTTCTGTAGTGTTGAAAACTAAAACTGTATTTTTAGTAGAAGTTAAATACTAAAACCTAAAACTAATAACAGGAGGAAATTAAAACTAAGAAATCCAAACTTATAGAAAAAGTTAGTGTTGCCAATGGGTCACTCAGAATTCCATTTAAAAATAACAATCTCACCTCAAGAGTTTCTGTTTTTCTTACACTTAAGGGATAAAGCCCTCTTTTTCTTACGTTGGGGTAGAGGTATAGAACTGCAGAGCATGATGCAGAATAACTATTAGTTATGAACATAGAGGTGTGTAAGCTGAAACATTAAAAATCCATTCACTCCAGAAACTATGACCAGGTGGTCTCTTCAGACCTTGTCGTCTGTAATATGTTCCCTGAGTAGATCACTCACAGCTGGAACCCAGAAATAATACAATTCACAGCTTTTTGCAATGTAGGGAGTCTCATTTTTTTAAGTACTTGATAAGGCTGGAGAGATGGTTCAAACATTAAGAGCAGTTATTTCATTTACAAAGTACCCAGGTTTGGTTCCAAGTACCACAGGGCAGCTTATAAACATCTGTAATTCCAGTTCAAGGAGATCTGATACTGATTCATTTAAGCATGTGGTGTTCATAAAAACACAGACACATAAATAAAATAAAAATAATATTTAAATAACATCATGGTTAATATTAGAGGCATATCTCTGTGGATAGGATCACTTGCTAGTCTTACATAAGATTAGGAATTGATTCTCGGCACCTACATGGTACCTAAAAAAACATCAGTAACTCTGGTTTCAAGGAGTCTGCCATTCTCTTCATGCCTCTTCAGGCACTGTATGATTATGGTGCATACATGGATGCAAGCATAGTACCCATATACCTTTATTTATTTAAAGTAAATATATCTTTAAATAAAAACACATGTGCTGGGATTTGGGAAAATAACTGGTAAAGTTCTTGTTGTACAAGCATGCAGATCTGAGTTGAAATGTCAAGGGCCAATATAAAAAGTCAGGTAAAAACCAATGAAAAAGTATATATAGATGGATTCATGTCTCCAGATACATATGTAGCAGGGGACAGCCTTATCTGACATCAATGGGAGGGGAGACCTTTGGTCCTATGGAGGGTTGATATGCCAGTGTAGGGAGATGCTTTAGCAGTGAGACAAGAATTGAGAGATGGGTGGGGTAGACCACTCATAGAAGCATCTGGGGGTGTTTTATGTAATGGAAGGTTGTCTAATTACACAATAACATACAGGTTTTTTTTTTTTTATAGAACTTCAAAATTTGATGTTGACTTGGCCATTCAGAGATCAATGTCCCTACATAAAAAACACAAGAGGGACATCTGTAACCTCTCTTATAATGACTAATCTTACTTCTTTGGGCTCTATTGTTATGGTAAAATAACTTCAAAGGCCCTAAACCCCACTGTCTTGATTTGAGCAAGCAACTGACAATGTATAAGTTTTGAAGAGAAACACTTGTGTTCAGAAAAGAGACATAACCTGTTCCAAATTCATCAAAATTATCATTAAAAAATACCCACAATTTATTTCTCGGTAAGTTCAGCCTTTGCTTTAGCTTTTTGTTCAAATTTCAGACACTAGAGTCTAAGAGATATAAACAGTAATTTCCATTGGCCCCATCTTTACTAAGCTATGAAACTAGGAAAAGACTCATCACAAGAAACCTTAGACTTTAAATGAGCTACTAAGGAAATTGAATGCCAACAGACCCCAGGGCTCAAGTCTCCCTTCCCATAATACCAACTTCTTTTTGTCTAGAAGTCTTCCCTGTCCAGATCATACTTATGTCATTCCATTTCTCTCACCCTTATTCATCTGATAAACATTATCATCATTAAAGTACCTTCGAGTATAAACTTAGTATGTGAGGCTGAGCCAACTCAGCACCCAGGGTGTAAAGGGCAGCATAAACATGGCCTCCTATCTATGTACAATGTTACAAAAGCAACCATTATACTCATGTAGGGAGAAAACTTATTTTTCACTTATTTCCTTATCATTCAACACACTAAGTCTTTCAGTGTGCTTAACACTTTAGAATCACTTTTAAGTAAATGAGAAGCAGTCATTGTCTGTAGGCAATTAGAATGGGTATGGATAAAATTTATAGCCTAAAAATACTCTTATTATTAATTTTTCTAAAAGATAAGACTAAGCAGACATAGAAACTTGTACAACTTCAGTAAAAACAACAAAATTGCTGGTATAATTTCAGTTCTGAAAATCTTTGCGTTGAAAGGAAAACCTAAAATTGACCCCCATCACTCATAGCAACTCTCACATAGGCATCTACCATATTTCAACACAGGCCACGTATCTTTGAACTGTGAAAAAAGATATCAATACTTCAGTGGTGGATTTGAAGACAGCTTAAGAGTAAATATAAAGAATCACTGATGTTCGTAAAGCTAACCAATGACAACTGTATTTTACTTGGACTTCAAATGTGAGGACAGTACATTCTAAGGAATTACTGAGACTTCACAAGTCATGTGCTCTAACCCCCCCCCCCCCAAGACAGACAGAGAGAGAGAGAGAGAGAGAGAGAGAGAGAGAGAGAGAGAGAGAGAGAGAGAGAGAGAGAGAGAACTAGGCATCTACTAACTCAGAATTCCAGAAGTAGGTCATTTTCATTTTCTTCTTCAGTGCCTATGTATAAATCACATACATTATTGACCATTTTATCCCTGATGTGATATGATCCCTTGGCAATTTGTAAGAATGCTGTGGTGGTTATATTCATTATTGTTGTTAGGAATTCTTAGATCGCTGAATGGCCAAGTCAACATAGAACTTCCAAAGTAAAACACTGTATTTTTATTGTGTCATTAGACAACCTTCCATTACATAGAACTCCTGACAGATGCTCTGGTATTCAGCTGGCAGCAGTTCCTCTAAAATCTCAGCTGTTATTTCTCTGCTTCGTTGTGTTTTAAGCAAACCCCTTTGCAGCACATCTCAAAAGGCACCCAACCTTCTCTTTATGGCTGCTTCCAAGGCTACTATTAAGACCAGTTCTTACCCCATAAGAGATGGGGCTATGCCTGAATTTCCATATAGATAGTAGATGAGTTAAAAATTAGAGGCTAGTAGAGATTTTAAGGTAATAGTTTTCAACCTGCCTAATGTGACAACCCTTTGATTACTCTTTATGTTGTAGTTGTTGTGTTTTATAAAAAAATAAAAGAAAGCCAGAGATAAGTTTGGTAGAGTGAGATATCTTGAGCCCATAATGATCCCTTTCCCCTGAGGTACCAGCCGAACAATAGATATAATATGGAATAAACTTCATTAGGGCATGGGAAGGGAAGTTGAGGGAGTAGACAGAGAAAAGCAGAAGGGGGTAGGGAGGGAAATGGAGAAGGAGTGAATGAGAGGGGGAGGGGAGGAGAGGAGAGGGAAGAGTAAAGGTCAACCATGAACATGAAGAGAAGGGGGAGGGAAATGGAGGGCAAAGGGACAGAGAGGGAAGGGGGTAAGAGAGTAAGAAAGTAGGAGAGTGAGAATGACAAGGGGGCAAACAGCCCCTTTGAGAGTGAGTCAGACACACCTGGATGTTGCTAAGTAGCTATGGGGCAGAGCTTAAAATAAATGCTAACAGTGGTGATCCCCCCCAAAAAACTTTAAATTATTTTCAATTCTACTTCATAACTGTAATTTTGCTACTGTTATGAATCTTAATGTAAACTTTTTGAGATAGGAGTTTGCCAAAGGAGCAACACTGCACAGGTTTAGGAACCTTGCTTAAATCCTCATTTATACAACCAGTATTCTGGAGATGAGTAAGTTATTTTTGTCCACGGTATTTCATTGTACTTTGGGAACTGCTGGTCAGAATGGTTATAAGATTATCAAGCCTGCACTGGGCTTTTATCAGTGCTACCAATAGGGAGGAGGTTTACCATTACCTCTTCTGAGATACAACCTGAGAGGGATAAACCTACTCAGAAAATAACCTTCATCTTTCTACTATCATTTCACAAACAAGCAAATCATGCTGAATGTTTTTTTCTTCTCTATCAAAAGCTCATGGTATTATCCCATATTGATAACAATAATGACCCCCACATAAAGTGACAAACTCTCTTAAGGTATGGACAAAGGGCTAAATAGAAAATCCATTTAATACATTACTACAGCATTTGTAAAACCTGCCCACCACACCAGACAGAGCAATATGGGAGAAGCATCATAAGGAGATGGTAGACTAGTTTCTGCAAAGGGTTTTCTCTAGTCAAGTGGCAACAGGACGCCTATGAGTAACTTGGCTTCATTGATCTGTGAGCATGGTAAAAAGTGTGCCTTCGAGGTGCTTCTGTTGTCTTCAAAGAAAGAATGATATGTAACTCAGCCCACAAGTTGAGCTTTTCTTAGATCTTCAGAAATTTATATTCATGCCTCTCACCTCTTCCTCCCTGGTGTATTTCACAGGCAGCTTAGCTAACTGACTAGACCGGCACAAATAGACTGTCACCTTAAAATTAGGACTGTCCTTTTATCTTCAGATTGATGGACTAGATGTCAAGGTTTTTAGCACAGTAGCATGACTGGAGCAAACAGTGTAACCTATAGACCTGATATTGACAAATGCCCTACCTAACCGAAATGCTTCTGTTTGTCAAATTGCCTTTTCGAAATCCTATGTGTAAAGAGCCAAATGTAGAAATTTATTAGCAGAGTTTCAGAAATGAAGCACTAAGAGGAAAATGTTCATAAATAATTAAGCATTTAAGACATTAAAAAAAGAATCTGTCTTAATTTCCTGTTTCAGTATCCTCAAATACAGCTATAATTTTTGAATGTCTAATCAAAAAGATGATCCTGTTTTATAAATTTGAATTAGGAAAATTTTAATTCAGTAACCATTTATTATTATTAATATCATAAGTTAAATTCCCCCAGATTTAATCTTATTAACTATTTGGAAATTTTATACTATGCACCCAATCACACTCACTTCCTATTCCCCCCAGGTATATGCTCCTATCCTTGTGACCCACCACTTCCAAAAAACAAAACAAAAGACCAATTTCGGTTTGTGTTGCCCATATACTCACTGGAGCATGGCCAAACTCCCGCTTGCCAGCCTCTTAGAGAAAAATGAGTCCCCTATCACATACACCAGAAGACAACAACTGTAAAGAGCTATATATCACCATCTTTATCTCAGTTTTAAGAACTCTGTTTAATAGCTTTCTGTCTGGACTGTTTGTTTTTCTTTGTTTAATTGGAGCTGCAGGAGGTGAGAGTAGGGGTCATAAAAAGCCTTCAATTCCATTCATTCTCAGTTACTCTTCTGTCAAAGAAACTTTCCCACCCATAGCAGCCATAGGCAGCATGGACCAGTGACAGCAACATGTTTTTGGGTGGCAGTACAAATTAATCTCAGCACTCAAGAGACAGAGGCAGGAGGATACTTGAGTTGAAGCCAGTCTTTTCTACAGAATGAGTTCCAAGACAGCCAGTGAAATCTCAAAAACAAGCACAAAAGGAGGGGTGGGGGCTGGCAGGCAGAGTGATATACACATTTATTCCTCAAGCTCTGAGAGACAGAGGCAGGTAGATCTCTGGGAGTTTGAAGCCAGCCTTGACTACAAAGCAACTTCCAGGACAGCCAACGCTGTTGCCACTGGAAACCACATTGATCCATTCTTCTGCCAGAAACCAATTATAACCTTAAGAAGCATTCTGCTTTCAGAGACATAACACTCAAATGTATACAGCTTCACATCCATAAATATATTTCTAAGTTTTCACAGGAAATCATTATTTAAAGAAAAGGGCTGAAAGGAGATGAAGAAAGTTTGCAGTTATCTTTTATATTTTATTTCTTCCTCTCTCCCTCTTCTCTCTCTCTCTCTCTCTCTCTCTCTCTCTCTCTCTCTCTCTCTCTCTCTCTCTCTCTCTCTCTCTTCTCTCTCGCTTTCTCTCTCTCTCTCTCTCTCTCTCTCTCTCTCTCTCTCTCTCTCTCTCTCTCTCTCTCTCTCACACACACACACACACACACCCCTCACTCTCTCTCATTTTAAGTTGTATTTCTCTTTTGAGGTTTAGGCAGAAAAGTTAATCCAGCCTCTACTTTTCATAAGCAATGAATAAAGTAAAGCAAGCCCAACAACTCTGCTTAGATTATACTGGGTTGTTGTTAAATATTTAGAGAACAAATTCGGGTTGAAGGGGGAAACTGCCCAGACAGAAACAAACTACACATTAGGAGGTGGTAAAAATGATCATCAAACTAGTGATAGCAGAAACACAGATTTCCCAGGATAGAACTGTCCATTTTAAATATGTTCGCCTTTAACTTTCTTTGAAAAACAATGCTTTTGCATGAGCAGCTGTCATCTGTTAGAACTCTGAATTCACCTCATACTCTTCCTGTTCTCCTGGGCATGGGAAGAGCAAGGGAAATGCAGCAGTCCCCTTAACTTCTGCACGGGGCACTGACAGGTGCCAGCAGCAATGAAATCCCAGAACCTAAGATTTCAGGTCAGAAAGAATGCCAAGCAATAGGCTGGCTTCCGCTGACATGGGCAAGGATGAAAATGCATGATGAATATTGAACAAATTTTTAAACAAAGAACAGAATCTTCTCATTCAGGTTTCCATCAAATCACAAAATTTTGGAGGTAAGAGTTACTTTCGAAAACACAGATACTTCTGCAAAGCACACAATCCTTCTGCAAGCTCTCCAGTTAGGCCCAAGCTTCACAACTCCATCTTCTGCTTGGCATGCTCCTGTGGGTGTTAATGGATTATCTTCATACAGCCAAACCATGTTGTCCTAACCTGCCTCCTCACCCTTACCTGTTGTTCACTATCCTGAGGAACACTGTGTTTTTCCCATTCAATGTTCAATAGAAGTTATGAAACATCTGTTGATTTCTCTCCTTATTTAATTTTGTTCATCCTCTTCAGGAGCTGCAAAAAACCCTTGTTTAATTCTCTGTTTCCTCCACAGCAGCCTTGGGAAGCAAAAAGCACTATAGTGTTCTACTGAACAATTTTTTCTTATAATTCCCCACCATCATTTTACACAACCTCAGTAAACTGGCTTCTATTACCAAAGCATCCATCCTGTGACAATTTTTACAATTACATATTAAATTATGCTACCACCCAGTTAAACAGTTCTTGTCATTTGTCCTTAGGTTCCTGTCACTTACTAGTTAACTCTCCAGAATTTAACTTTTCTATCTGTAAAGTGGGTTTATCAATGAAACATTATATCATCCCAGATCTGTGAAGATAAAATGATTGTATATAGAAGTGTAAGGAGAATTTTTGTTCCGTAGATAATGCCATGTAGTATCAACATGTTGTTTACAATGAAAATATAAATTTCTTATTAGGTCATAGCCTCACCCCCAACCCTCCTCTACTTCACTATTCACCTCTGCTCCTTTTGTCTTCTTTCTCCTTATTCAGCAGACTTTCTCTTTTGAAGCCTTAGAATTTGGTGCTTCCTATAAAAACCAGACTTCAAAATTCTCTGAACTTCTTTACAGTAATATAAAAGGTCTAAGGACAGTTCAAGATTTAAAAATCTACCAAAACCCACTAATCTCTGAGCCCCCAAGATCACCAGTTCTCTAGTCCAAAAAATAACATCAATCTCTGAGCTGGAATTCCTACCAATCACCGGGGTTGGCTTGAATTTCTACTAATCCCCACCCTAAAAATCACCACCCCAAAAATGCTTCTCCAAAAAATCCCTGTCTATGTCTGTCTTCTGCTCAGTTCCATGTTGCTTCCCTCTAGAGCAAAGACAGTCACTTTCTTGTCTTTCCAAATAAATATGTGATGTTTACTGCATGGTGTGACTTGGCTCTCAACTCCCAGGATACCTTTTCCTGTCAGATCTTTAGCACTTACATTTTCATCATCCAAACCCTAGACCCCATGCTATTTCTAAATTGGATATCTTTGACACCTTAAGTAAAAGAGCATTTCTTGTTTCACACTATAGCCTAGAACCACTGTTCTGCTTACTTTTATCCATGTATTGCTGAGTCTCAGAATTTCTTCTTGTTATCTTTGTAAATTTTTATCATTTTTTCACATAACTAATCAACTACAGGGCATGTTCTTTGTATTAGCTTTCAGTATTTAGGAAAGCATTTAACCCCTCTTTGGATTAGAGTTCCCCCATGTGTAAATTAGGTTACTGTATTGCCTTCACATCTTAAAAGCATGAAATATAAAGTAGTTAATCCATGTTAAGTATCTACTAATACCCACCTGATAAAAAATCAGATTCATCACACATTAGCTTTTGCTTTAACAACAAACAGAACAAATGCATAAATAAACACTACTATAGAAACCAGTCTATACCTGAAGTGAGCATACATTAGGAATGAAGACTAATGTGATATTGTGGTGATACTCAGAAATATCTGAGCTGTGACACTTTCATGTGCTAAGAAAGTTGTAGAAAAGGTCTAACATCCAGAGAAGAAGAAGTTCTGATTAACCTTGTTGATTATATTTGTTTGCTATGAGACACAAACCTTGGTCTCAAACCAAATATCAGAGTGTATACTGCTTTCTTTCCTTGAAATTTAAAACTGTTAACCTAATATTTAATAAGCCTAAAATGATACCCCAAAACATTTATTTTTATTGAGCAAACTTGTTTTGGCCCAAACATACTTGGCCTACTCCAAACATACAAGTTGATGCAGTATCTGACAGTGAGTCCTAGAAGACTATCCTGCTCTAGGTGATGCTCTAGACGATCAGAAGTCACAGTGTTGCCTGTCTTTTTAGTAATGTGCACTCTGCTCCTGGGCTGTCAGCAATCAATCTCATTGTGACTCACACAGCCTATCATCAGTAGTATGGGCACACTGTGAAACTTGCACAATGTGCAAAATAATTATTTTTCTACATAGTACTTTGGATACAACTAGTAAAGCCATCAATCCATCTATTGCTGAGAAGTGGCCAACATTTCAGAAAACAAATTGCAATGTGGAGGTGGTTTTTATCATAGTATAAGCTGGGGAATACATTTCTGATATGTCATTTTAATTAGGGAAGACATGATTAATCAAATTACATGTCTGATACTCTCAGTCTGTCCCTGGTGCAATTTTACATTTTGAGCCTTGTATCTAAATGACAGCAATCTGGGGGAAGGAACAGCACCAGCTTCAGAAGTAAACACATTCATCTTCCCATTAGTTCAGATGAAATCTATCCACAGGCAGGTTATGTGCCAGGACACTGATATATGCCATGAAGAGGTACTGCTATGAACTCCAGCTCAGCAAAATCTTCCAGATGGAAAATAAATTTAAAAGCCTATTCTAGAGAATAGTGTTAACAGGAAAGATTTTAGTCCTTTGGTATTGTAGCTTTGCTTAAGCATAGTTCCTCTTGAGAACCTGAGAAACGTCAATGCACATGCACATATCAGTGACAATTTTCGAAAGCCTGAGACCTAGAAAGACAAGCTCTATGATCTTAAATAAATTCAAGCAAGCTTTTTTTATGGTTATAGCCCAAGAAAGCAAGTTTGCAAATAAATTACTTGAATTCTCTGAAAAATATCAACTCTGTAAAAAATAAAACTATGGACATTTACATTTACTTGACTTCAGAAGAATCTGAGGAGGTAAAAGACACTTAGAATAAAGTGCATAGAACTCAGAAATTATCTTGAACATTCAGCAAGATGTCAAAGAAGAACAGTGATCCTAGGAACATGAAAAAGAATGAATTAAAACAAGACATACACTTGAAACAGATTCTAGGGACATGGCCCAAAGCCATAGGCACCATGAACAAGGGATCTAGGACTATCATTCTAACAAGTTAAATGCCAATACTGACAACTGTTCAGTTCAAATAAGACAGTCTTTTATTTTTTTAACTTTTTAATTGAATTTTTAAAAACATGTTTCAAATGTTATCCATTTTCTTGGTTTCCTACATCTATGAGCACTTGATCTTTGACAAAGGCACAAAACCATCCAGTGGAAAAAAGACAGCATTTTCAACAAATGGTGCTAGTTCAACTGGAAGTCAACATGAAAAGGAATGAAAATAGATCCATTCTTATCATCTTGTACAAAGCTCAAGTCCAAGTGAACAAGGACTGTCATATAAACCTGATAAACTGAAATTAATAGAAGAGAAAGTGGGGAAGAACCTCAAACACATAGGCACTGGGTAAATTTTTCTGAAAAGACAGCCTTTTCTAAGTTAGCAGGATATGCCCTTTTATGTTCTCTGTCTAATACATATCTATGCCAGGAGCATATGAACCAACTATCTACATTTTCATTTGGTAAGATGCTAAAATAGATGTAGAAGTGAAAGTAACTTACAAATGTGTTGTGTGAGAGGTGTGACACATATCTATTCATCCCAGATAGAGATCTGACAATAGAACAAAGTATGGATGCCACTAAAGACCAACTTCACGAACCAATAAATTTTATTAGGGTTACTGATTGTATGTGAGATGGGTTACTTAGAAAACCAGAAATGACTGAGAGATAGCTGCACTAACAAAACCTACCTGAAAATGAATGACACTTAACAAAATCAGATGCTACTGCACAGACTTCAGGTACCACAACAGGGTAGTGTCCTGTCCAAGTGACTAAGTTGCTCTAAACCTTTTCCAGGCAGCTGGTCTAATCTCAGTGTCATCTTTGCAGCTCAAATTCCTTCTGTTGGAGGGGAACTATCAGCTTTTATTCTCTATTCTGGCAGGGAGGGGCCTAGTGAATCTGGCCAGTTTCAAGGACTTTCTGAAAGTATTTTGAGTATTTACCTTCCTACTTAAGGTGCTTCCTACAGGATGGAATGCTGAAATCTTAGAGAAAACTATTAGATAACCTAGTGACATCTATATTAGTGACATTTCTTATTTTAGCTACATCACAAATTCAGTATATAACTGGCCAGGTACAAATAAAAGGTTCATAAATTACCATAAATAAATAAATAAATAAATAAATAAATAAATAAATTCATGAATAGGATGAAAAAGTATTAGAATTATGAACTGGACATATTTTCCCCATTCCTATTGCTAAATAGAAATATAAAGCATGGTCAAACCTAGAGCTATCAAAATTGGCCACACACAAAGTTGGTCTTTAGACTGGCTAAAGAATTCAGGTCCAAGGATTGTCACAGTGACAAGTTCCTTGTTTGCTTTTGATTTTTTTATTGTATTTTTGTGTATTTCATACTAAGATAGGAAATAACTACTAAACTAGGAAGGACATATAAGCAAAAACCTAACACTCTCTCTAGTCAAGTAATTTTTAAACATAGCTTTATAAGATAAAATCTTCAGATAATATACAGTCCAAAAACTTTCACAGAAAACTCTATGGCCCTATATGTGAGGGCCACCTCCATCTGATGAGATGCAATCTCATTGGGAAAGAATTTGACACCTTCCATCCCACTAGGAGTTATTAAGTGCACTTACTGTAATGTCAGTGGAGACTGTCAAAGGACACTAAACTCCATTCATGTTGCACATTAATGGAGGTCTGTTTGATCTTTCCAACCAACCAGTGTCAGGAGTGGAAATACTGGAGTGAGGTGCATATCACCATATCAGACCCCTCTCCGATCATTATGATGTCACAGTTAAAGTTAGCCTAGTTAAGATGTAATGTTTAAAGAGCTGGGGTTGGTAACTATTACAAAATATTCAAATTTTAAGCAAAAATAAAATTATCTAACAAGAGAAGGATCAGGAAAATTCTTAACCATAAAAGACATTCAATAATAGCCAATATTAAGATATTAGACTTGTCTAAACACAAAAGGTGGCAAAGCATCATTATGAAGGTGCTTCAATGAGCTTACACACTTGAAACAAATGAACAAGAACTCTTAGACCAAAAACAGAAAATAGCAGCAAAGAAGAACCTAATAGAAACTTTAAAGTTGAAATAAGTGAACTTTTGAAATACAAGTCCTACAGTTCAACACTGAAACAGAAGAGCCTGCTGATTGAGCAAATAAAATAGTACTTAGTCTGAGTGAGACAGAGAGAGCACACTGATAAGAAAAATGAGAGTGTCGGGAGCTTTGGAAATTTATTCAAAATTATAATATTAATGTCAAGAAGAGAAGGGACTAAAATGTACCCAAAGGAAAAAATATCTGAAAACTTATCAAACCAAACAAGAAACATAACAGATTCTATAAGCTCTGGGAAATCTAAATAACATAATGCAGTGATGCCTACACCCAAACACATCATTATTCAACTCTAAAACATAGACAATGGAAAGACACTTAAAAGCAGCCAAGGAACATGAAGCTTCAACTTTGGACAAAATGCATTTGTAGAGAAAGAGGAACACTTCTCCATTGTTGGTGGGGTTGTAAACTAGTACAACCACTCTTGAAATCAGTCTGGCAGTTCCTCAGAAAATTGGACATAGTACTACCTAAACACCCAGTTATCCCACTTCTGGGCATATACCCCAGAGAAGCTCTAACATACAACAAAGAAACATGCACCACAATGTTCATAGCAGCCATATTTATAATAGGCAGAAGCTGGAAAGAACCCAGATGTCCTTCAGTAGATGAATGGATGCAAAACTCGTGGTATATTTACACAATGGAGTACTACTCAGCTATTAGAAACAATGACTTTATGAAATTCCTAAGAAAATGGATGCATCTAGAGAATATCATCCTGAGTGCGATAACTCAGTCACAAAAGAACAGACATATTATCCAGTCACTGATAATTGGATACTAACCCCAGAAAGCTCTGAACCCCCCAGAAACAACTCACAGACTATATGAAGCCCAAGAAAAACAAAGGCAAAAAAAAAAAAGAAAAAAGCCTTGGTTTTTCTTAGGGAAAAAAATGTTTAGCACCCTCTCAGAGTGTGGTATACCTGGACATCAAATCATTAATAATCCAAGAGCTAAAGTAATAGCCTTGTGGCAACTTTTGGTATTCACAGATCATTATTCTTAACTCAACAAATAACCTGTTTGCATCTTACATTCTTTCCTACATGTACTTTATGCTTATGGTAACTAGTAGGATTTCAATGCATGATATCAAACCTCTAAACGAATTGAGTACTGACAAAAATATTCATGTAATGTTATGCCAAAATGCCTTTAAAAATCTGTATATGTATCCCTCTTTTTTAAAATAAAGTTGTAAGAAAAAAATTAAATGAATTTAAACAATGGATGTTTCTTTAAAACCCAGAGCTGTCAAAGGAAGTGACACAGTGGTTATGAAGGGATGAAGGAAAAATAATTGCCAACCCAGATCTTTATCTACTACAGATGTTATTCAGTAAAAAACAAGTGTCAATATTTTATAATTATAGGTAACTAAGTAAATTGTTGCCAGGACATATAGCCTAAAATAAAAACTTAGGAAACTGCAAACAAAATAAAAGTGATAAAGGGGATTTTGAAAGAAAGAAAAGCATCAGTAAGAAATGAAAAATTAGTCAAAAAGTATTGATAAATGTAATAGTCTTTCTCTTTTTGAGATTTCCTATAATGGTATAATTTATATTAGTTTTAGTTTAATAAAACATTTCAGTAATATCGTTTATATATTAAAATAAATATTTTATCTTACACTCAATTTGTTGTTATTAAAATGTATAAAGCATTACTTTTGAGATGTTAAAATTGTTTCTTGAAGGAAAACATTATAGTGCTTTTTACTCTCTAGTGAGTCTATAAATCCATAAATGAAATACTTATGACATGACATGAAGGAGAAAGGGGAAAGTGACCAGAAAATGTAACATTTGTGCTTTACAGAAACAACTGAGGCGACATTAGTCAGTTATGTATACTCATAAAATTATAAGAAAATCCTAGAATAAAAGTGAATTTCATAATTTATGTTCAAAAATTATTAAAATTAAGTTGATAGAATTAAAGAGAAGCATCAAACATTATTATAGATTAATAAAACAGGGGTCCTAAAACAAATGTATATATAAAACACAGAAATGTAGAAAAAAAACAGAAATAAATACCAAACAAATAGTAGTTAAACCCAAATTGCACCAACAGCTATTTTTAATCTAAATGTTTTAAATCATGGAAATTAAAAAACAAAGATTAAAATATAGTAGAAAAGTATGATCCAACTTTATATGTATAAGACATTCATAAACATTGGGCATAGAGGAAAAGAACTTACATTGTACAAACACTAATCAAAGATAAACACAGGAAATATCAGTTAGATAGTAATGGTATCAGATGAGTTGACCTAGAGTAAAGAATATTAGCGACAGTCGAAAAGAACATTAAAAATTCTTGAAAGGGTCAGGCCACTAAAAAGAGTCATTCTGAAGTGTGTAAGGTAAACAGGGCCATAGTGTGCAAAGATAAGACCAACGTGGAAAATTCACAAGTGTATTTGGAGAAATTAACTCACTATTATCAACAAATTTTAGAGCAAATAGACATAAAAATTCTAGTGAATACAAAGTATAACAACCTAATTGCAAATTGTGCATTGAACCATATAACAGCATAACACACCTTTTGCTAACGTGCCCACAAGAAATTTTGCTTCATATATGCAGCAAAATTTGGGGTCCTGTTTATGAATCCAGTCTGATACTCTGTGTCTTTTTATTGGGGAATTGAGTCCATTTCAATTAAGAGACATTAAGGAATAGTGACTGTTATTTTCTTTTATTTTTATTGTCATAGGTAGAATTATGTTTGTGTGGCTCTCTTCTTTTGGGATTATTGCAAGAAGATTAAAACTGTGGAGCCCCTCACAAATTTGCATGTCATCCTTGTGCAGGGGCCATGCTTATCTCCTCTGCATTGTTCCAATTTTAGTATATGTGCTGCCAAAGCAAGCACACATTTTCATCTTCTAATGTCATCTTCAATTTCATTCTTCAAATAGTTGAAGTTATTATCAGACAAGTCTTTTACTTGTTTGACTACAGTTATCAAAGTTATTTTATATTGTTTGAAGGTATTTTTGAAGGGTGTTCTTACTTCTCAGTCTGTATACAGGGAGACTACTGATATTTTTGGGTTTTTTTGTATCCTTCTACTTTGCTTAAGCTGTCATATAATCTGCAGATAAAGACACTTTGACTTCTTACTTTCAATGTTTTATCTACTTGATCTCCTGTAGTTGCCTTATTGCTCTAGCTAAGATGTGAGACCATTGTTATTAATAGGTACCAATGACCAATGATTATTGATTTTGTTATTTTGTTGGTGGTGGTGGTAGTGGTGATGGTAATAGTGGGGTGTGTGTGTGTGTGTGTGTGTGTGTGTGTGTGTGTGTTTTCATGGTTGTAATTAGCCACCTTGGGTTGGAGTTTTCCTTCTAGCACCTTCAGTAGAGCAGTGTAAATACATACTGTTTGCATTTGGCTTTATCATGGAATATCATATTTTCTCTATTTATGGGAATTGTAAAGTTTTCTCAATATAGTAGTCTTAACTGTCATCTGTGGTCTCTTAGAGTCTGCAGCACATCTGTCCATGACCTTCTAGATCTTAAGAAGTCTGGTGTTATTTTATTGGTTCTGTCTTCACATGTTATATGGTCTTTTCCTCTTGCAGCTTTTTAATTATTCCATCTTTATTCATATATTTCATGTTTTTTAATGTGTGCCAGGTAACTATTTCTTTCTGGTCCAATATATACTGTGTTTATGTTTTTTTTTATACTCTGATAAGCATCTCCCTCTTTAGTTTAGGAAATTTTTATTTTTTGATTTTGTTCAAAACACTTTCTATGCCTTTCACCTTGGTTTCTTGTCTTCCATCTATACCTAATACTCTCAGATATGGTCTTTTCATAGTACCCCATGTTTCTTGAATGATTTGTGTATGGAGATTTTTAGATTTAACTTTTTTCACTGACATGTTCCTTTTTTCCTATTGTATCTTCAATGCCTGAGAATCTCTCTTTCACCTCTTACATTCTGTTAGTCAAGCTTTTCTCTGTAGTTCCTGTCTGAATTCCTCAATGTTTCATTTCTAGATTTTTCTTAGTTGGTATTTTCTTTATTAATTTTATTTCCCCCTTCAGGTCTCAGTGTTATTTATTTCTTCCCATTTTCTGTGTTTTTTTCTGGATTTTAAAAAAAAGGTTATTTATTCATTGTAATTTGAGTACACTGTCACTGTCTTCAGTCACACTGGAGGAGTGCACCAGATGGCGTTTGTCACCATGTGGTTGCTGGGAATTGAATTCAGGACTTCTGGAAGAGGAGTCAGTGCTCTTAACTTCTGAGCCATCTCTCCTGCCCTGTTTCCTGGATTTCTTTAAGAGGTCGATTCATGTTCTTTTTAAAGACCTCTATCATATTTATATGGGTTAATGGGTTATTTCAAGGTCTTTTACTTGTACTTCAGCTATGTTGAAATATTCAGGACCTTCTGTGGTAGAATTACTGAGCTCTGCTGGAGACAGATGACACTTGTTATTTTTTATATTTTTACACTAGTATTCAGGCATCTAGATTGGGATACTTATAGTTTTAGATGCTGATATCTGGTATTTTATTCTTTGGTTTTGTTATTTTTGGCATTGTTTTTCTGGATTTTAGGAGATTGTGGTAGCTGTGTTTTACACAATAAGAAATCTTCCAGGGACCTGTTAGGTATGGTCACTTGGGGTTCCAGTTAATATATCTTTCTGGGTGTTTAAAGCTAACACTTAATGGGATGAAGATAGGCTAGGGGCCTGAGGAGATTCACCTGAAGAAAGAAAAGCTAAACAATCTATCAGTATCTTCTAATTTCTTGGAATGGGTTAGAGACTGAAGAGCTGTCAACCTAGCATGTCTCCTATATAGCTGGGGATGAGACCAGATAATTAGATGTGGATGCACAGAAGGATCTGCTGTCAGCCAACTTGCTTCTTTCACAGGAATTATCTTTGATTGAGTAGGAATGCCTGTTAGAGTTGAGGGACTGGAAATCCAATTTATTTTTAATAATTATGTGTATATGTGGCTGCAGGTATCCACTGAAAGAAAAGTATATATTCATCACAAAGTGATCTATCCAGACTAGAACTATAATTTTTTAAGTTTCCTTAAAAGTAATAGTTCAAGGCTGATGATATCACTAAATTATTCCACCTAACACTTCAAGTATTTCATAGTACACAATCTCTTCCAAAGTTGAAAGAATTATTTCTTATTTATTCAATGAATTTAATTTTAACATGATATGAAAACAAATAAAACTTCCCCAAAATAAAATAAGCCCTTTGAATATGGACAATTTATTTTAAAAATTATTAGCACAGGCAATTAAGTAGCATTTTTTTTTAAAAATTAGACTTGAAAACAAAATTGTTTCTGAGATAAAAGATCAGCTTAAAATTTTTTTAAAAAAGCAAGCTACTAAAATAGGTTACAAAAATAAATCGCATCATCACATTAATTTATGCTTAAAAAGCAGTTGATACATTGTTAAACCAGAAAAAACACAAAGAAGAGTAATGTCATCCTGTTTTTGCTTTATAACATTATATCATAGCCATTATGGAGTTCCTCTACAGATAGCTACTCTGTAAAAGAAACACAAGTGACTTCAGAGTGAATGCAAGTAGGATTACATTGTATGACAGTGACCATGGACTTCAAAGAGATCACACTCAGCAGGCTTTGGACTGATTAGCTCCTGAAGAAAAAAGATTTGAAAATCTAAAGTCAACAATTCTCTTTTTCTCAAAGTCCCTCGGTCTCTCATCTTTCTCTGCTTTTTCTCTTTAAAGGAGAAATCCAGAGGGCCCAAGTTTACTCATTCTCTTTTCCTATAATGAAAGTCAATTCTTTCATTCTGACTTCAAGATCACAGGAGAAGAATCCACCGCAGTTTGGTTCAGATGCCTAACTTGATCAAATCAATTTAAGCCTGGCTATACAATAGTTAAAGAGCCTCAGGGATCCACAGAGCCGAAAGAATTTACTTTGTTGAGAGATAGGAAGTGTGCATTGCTAGACTGGACAAACATCGAAAATGCACTTAGAATTTCAATGTATCTTTGCTGTCAGAAAAATTAGACTGTGGTGAAATTAAACTTTTAATACTTCCCATTCCTGTTTATCTCTGATAATATTTTCTGATTCTACTCATTCTTTTAAAAATGAATCAAACTCACGTTTGCCTTGAATATCTATCTGTATATTTTTGTTTTCCTTGATCTTATCACCTTAAAATTCCCACAGTAACAATGGGACCAGCCACTTAAGATACAGTGATACACTGCAAACTATGGATCATAGTTCATTATTATTTTGCATGAATTTGTGTTGACTCAAAAATCATAATTAAACTCTATTCATGTTTTGTGTTTGTTTGCTTAGGGGTGGTATGAGACAGGTTTTCACTGTGAATCTCAGGCTGGCCTCAAACTCAGGAATTCTGTTGTAGAACCCCAAGTCCTCAAATAACAAGAGAGCCACCACACCCAAGTGAGTACTTTTACGTTCCCCTGTTGGTGGTACTTTTGACATATATTGATGGTATTATAGGTGGTCAATAAATTCTGCTTGTTGAAAAATTTTAACATATTTTTACAATAGTTTACAAAATAGAATCTAAACATGTATATTTTTAAAGTGATATAAAACTGTAGACTATATTTAAAAGTATAATAATCAAGTTGAAGAATATTGAACAAAATAAGTTTATATATCCAAATATTTTTACAAAGGCAAGAAACATGGAATTATTTACCACTGTTATTATGTTATTCTTTATAGAATACAAATAATTAAAAAAAAAATCTCATTGACTTTATTGGCAATTAACTTGGGAGATGAATGCCAAGGGAATTATTTGGAGTTGAAACCAAAATCAGCCATGATGCTCAGGTTCAGTTTTATGTGTGCTATATTTATTAATCTTTTATTGACTATACACCATGATGCTATGAGTAGCACTGAGAAATAAAAGAAGTAGATCCCACTTTCAAAGAATTCATAATTTAGTAGAGGAGACAAAATATATTAAAATGTTAAAGATAATAAAATGTTACTTCAAAATCTTCCTTCTATACAATCATAAATTCCCCTCATTCTACCCTTAGATTAATAATTCCTAACATTTGGCTTCACTCATTTTCTTATATTGTTCATCAAAACATTTTGATTATTAAGAGTTTGCCTCTGTATCATTTCCTTCCATCATATCTGCTTTCAATTCTAATCTTCACTCTATCCCATGCTAAAACAGTATTTTCCTTGATACTTACCCTTTGGTTCTATACATTCATCTATTCATTAATTTATCAAATCATTGGAGGAATAAAAACATTTACCATATTATAGTCACTGCACTTGCCCATCACAGTAGGCAAAGAACAGTGAGTGAAATTAAGTTGTTGTCCCTGTCACCTGAAAGCAGCTTGTTTATAAATCAACCTCTACCCTCGGCTTACCTATATTGCAGTTAAACCCTGACAAGGAAAAGCAGATAACATGATTTGAAAGGTCCAATTTTAGTAGGAACAAATTATGTCCTTCCTTGCTTCCACACTAAACTTAATAATAATTTTGAAAGAAAATTCTGACCCACATCCCAACGCTTTCTCCTTACTTCAATTACCTACTTCCCAATGTCTTCCACTGGCAAATTGTCTTTTCTTTTAACACAGTGAGATTGCCTTGTGAGTACCTCCTGACTACTGTATCTTTCTTCTCATTTCCTTTTATTGTCAAGCCCTTGCAAAGCATTTGAACTTTGGTTTTTAGATCTTACCCTCTCCAGTGTTCCCAGAAATACTACACAACTAACCAGTTACATGATCCTCCTTGTTTGTTTAGTCCTACCATAATCTTTTGCCTTAATATGAAAATTCCTTCCTTAAGTAGAAAACATAAATCATATGTGGTTTATTTATCCATGTGTTGCCTTATCTTTTTCTTTTCCTAAAAAATTCCCACCAGAGAACTTCTACAGCTGATAATCAACCTCAGTAAAGAAGTTAGATATAAAATTAACTAGAACAAATCAGTAGCCTTCCTCTACTCAAAAGTTAAACAGGCTGAGAAAGAAATTAGAGAATCAACACCCTTCAAAATAGTCACAAATAATATAAAATACCTTCATGTGTTCTTAACCAAGCAAGTGAAGGATATGTATGACAAGAACATCAAGTCTCTGAAGAAGGAAATTGAAGAAAACCTCAGAAGATGGAAAGATCTCCAATGTTCGTTGATTTAAAAAATCAACATTGAAAAAAATCATAATCTTGCTTAAAGTAATCTACAGGTTCAGTGCAATCCTGATCAAAATTCCAACTCAATTCTTCATAGAGTTAGGAAGAGAAATTTGCAAATTCATTTGGAATAATAAAAAAATTCAGGATAGCAAAAATTATTCTCAATAATAAAAGAACTTTCAGGGGAATCACATCCCTGACCTCAAGCTGTATTACAGCTCAACTGTGATAAAAACTGCATGATATTAGTACAGAGACAGGCAGGTAGATAAATGGAATAGAATTGAAGACCCGAAATGAACCCTCTCACCTATGGTCACTTGATCTTTGACAAATGTGCTAAAAGCATTCAATGGAAAAAGGACAGCCTCTTCAGGGGCCTCCCTAAAATCTCTCTTATGAACATCCAAAGAAACATATTTTTCATTTGTCTTTTTTCTTAGGCTACATGTACTCCATTTCAGCTGAGGGATTGCTAGGTGATCTGTTTTCTCTCTCTAGAGCTTATCTCTCAGGTGGATCTGTGGGCCCATGGGCTCAGGAGGGAGATTGCTCTTGGGTGTTTAGCTCTCTGTGGGTAGACAGTAGGCCAGCTCTTGTTTTGGGCCAGAACTGCCCGTTTCCTTACAGTAAAATGTTACCTGTGCCGTGAGAGTTCCTGGCTGTCTCTCCTGGGTACTCAATCAAGAGGAAGTGTGAACTCATCTTTGGACTCAAGAGGAAGAGTGCTCCTGTGGCTTCTGGGATGCTCAACAATCTGCGAGCAGGCTGCAGGTCCTGATGGTGGTGGGCTGGCTCTCTCTTCAGGTCGATACTCTAAAATACATAAATTTTTAACACAATTTCTATAAATCCCACCACAGCAAATAGTAGATACCCAAACACACCAGAAAAACAAAATTTGCACTTAAAATCATACTTATGAAGATGATGCAGGTCCTCGAGAAATGCATGAATTCCTTAAAGAATTATAGGAGTACACACATAAACAACTAGAAGCCCTTAAAGAGAAAACAAAAAAATTACTTAAAGAGCTACAGGAAAATACAACCAAACAGGTGAAGAAATTAAAAATGAAAATAGAAATAATAAAGAAATCAATAAACAAAATAATTCTGGAGATAGAAAACCCAGGAAAGAGATCTGGAGTCATAGATGCAAGTATCACCAACACAAGAAAGAGACAGAAGAAAGAATCTCAGGGGCAGAAGATGACATTGAAAAATTGACACAACAGTCAGAGAAAAGGCAAAAATAAAAAAGGTCCTAACCGAAATTATCCAGGAAATTTAGAACACAATGAGAAGACCAAATCTAAGGATAATAATAAGATTAGAAGAGAGCAAAGACTCCCAACTAAAAGGCCCACTAAACATCTTCAAGAAAATCATAGAAGAAAATTTCCTCAAACCAAAGAAAGAGTTGACAATGAAAATAGAGGCCTACAGAACTCCAAATAGATTGGACCAGAAAAGAAATTCCTCCTGACACATAATAGTCAAAACATCAAACATTCAAAGTAAAGAATGAATAATAAATCCGTAAGTGAAGTAGGACAAGTAACATGTAAAGGTACACAAATCAGAATTACACCAGCCTCGTCACAGAAACTATGAAAGCTAGAAGATCCTGGACAGACTTTACACAGACCCTAAGAGAATACAAATGCCAATCCAGGTTATTATATTCAGCAAAACTCCCAATTACCATAGATGGAGAAACCAAGATATTCTGGGACAAAAGCAAATTTACATAATATCTGTCCACAAATAAAGCACTATAAAGGATAATAGATGGAAGACTCCAAAACAAGGAGGGAAACTACACCCTAGTAAAAGTAAGAAAATAATCTTCTTGCAATAAGCCAAAAGAAGAACACAAACATATTTCTATCTCTAACAACAAAATAACAGGAAAGAACAATCACTTTTCCTTAATATCTCTTAACATCAATGGACTCAATCCCCCACCCCCCAAAAAAAGACATGGACTAACAGACTATATACATAAACACATCAAGCTTTTTGCTGCATACAGAAAAAAACAGATATTACCTCAGAGTAAAAGGCTGGGGAAAGAATTTCCAAGCAAATGGTCCCAAAAAAAAAGCTGTAATAGCCATCCTAACAGTAAAATAGATTTTTGACAAAAAAAAAAAAAAAAAAATGTAAGGATTTTTTTAAAGAACAATTTTACTCATTACAGGAAAAAATCTATGAAGTTGAACTCTCAATCCTGAACATCTATGATCCAAATACAAGGCCACCCACATTCATAAAAGAAACGCTACTAAAGTTTAAAGCATATACTGCACAACACACAGTAATAGTGTGAGACTTCAACACCCAACTCTCATCAATGGATAGAAACTGAATAGAGACACAGTGAAACTAACAGAAGTTATGAACCAAATGAATTTAACAAACATCTATAGAATATTTATCCTAAAACAGAAGAATATTCCTTCTCAGCACCTCAGTGTACCTTCTCCAAAACTGATCATATAGTCAGTCACAAAACAGGCTGCAACAGATACACAAAGATTGAAATCCTCCCATGCATCCTATCAAACCACCAAAGACTATGTCTGCTCTTCAATAACAACAAATACAAAAAAAAGTCCACATACACATGTAAGCTAAACAATGCTCTACTCAACAATAACAGGGTCAAAGAATAAATAAAGAAAGATTTGTTTTTTAGAATTTAACAAAAATGAAGACACAACATACCCAAACTTATGGGACGCAATGAGAGCAGTACTAACAAGAAAATTCTTAGCACTGAGTGCCTTCAAACAGAAACTGGAGAGAGTAGACACTAGCACCTTGACAACTCACATAAAAGATCTAGAATGAAAAGAAGCAAATGCACTCAAAAGGAATAGATGGCAGGCAATATTTAAACCCAAAACCCAGTACTGGTTCTTTCAGAAAATCAACAAGATGAATAAACCCTTACCAAGACTCACTAGAGGACACAGAGAGAGTATCCAAATTAACAAAATCAAAAATGAAAGGGAAGACATAACAACAGAAACTGAGGAAATTCAAGAATTCATCAGATCCTGCTACAAAAGTCTATACTCAACAAAATTGGAAAATCTAGAAGAAATTGACAAGTTTGAAGATAGATAACAGGTACCAAATTTAAACCAGGACAAGATAAACCATCTAAACAGTGCCATAACCCACAAAGAAATAGAAGTAGTCATCAAAAGCCTCCAAACCAAACAAGAAAATAAAAAAAAAAAAAAAAAAAGCCCAGGACCAGATGGGTTCAGTGCAAAATTCTATTAGACCTTCATAGAAGACCTAATACCAATACTCTCCAAACTATTCCACAAAATAGAAACTGAATGAGCACTACCAAATTTATTTTTCTAAGCCACAATTAGGTTCATACCTAAACCACACAAAGACCCTACAAATTCAAAGCAATCCTCATCAAAACAACTCAATTCTCCATAGAGTTAGAAAGAACAATTTGAAAACTCATTTGGAATAACAAAAAAAAAATAAAAACAGTATAGAGAAAACAATTCTCAACAATAAAGAACATCCAGGTGAATCACCATCCCTGACCTCAAGCTGTATTAAAGCTCAATTGTGATAAAAAAACCACATGGTACTGATACAGTGATAGGCAGGTAGACCAATGGAACAGAATAGAAGACCCAGAATGAACCCACACACCTATGGTACCTTGATCTTTGACAAAGGAGCTAAAAGCATTCAATGGAAAAAGAACAGCCTCTTCAACAAATGGTGCTGGTTCAACTGGCAGTCAGCATGGAGAAGAATGCAAATCAATCCTTTTTTTATTTCCTTGTACAAAACTCAAGTCCAAGTGAATCGAAGACCTCCACAAAATATCGGGTACACTGAAACTAATAGAAGATAAAGTTGGGAAAAGCTTAGAACACATAGGCACAGGAGAAGCTTGCAAAGGGAAAAACTTCCTGAACAGAACGCCAATGGTTTATTCTTTAAAATAAAATATCAACAAATGGGACCTCATGAAATTGCAATGCTTCTGTAAGACAAAGGACACTGTCAAAACAACAATGACAAAACAAAAACCCAAACAACAACAAAAATGGGGCAACCACAAAATTTGGAAAAGATCTTTACCAATCCTACATCTGATATAGGGTTTGTATTCAATATATGCAAAGAATTCAAGTTGCAAGACTCTAGAGAATCAAATAATCCTATTAAAAAATGGGGTACAGAGCTAAACAAAGAATTCTCAATTGAGGAATATCAAATATCTGAGAAGCACCTAAATAAATGCTCAACATCCCTAGTCACCAGGAAATATAAATCAAAACAACCCTGAGATTCTACCTCACAGCAGTCAGAATGGCTAAGATCAAAATCTCAGGTGACAGCAAACGTTGGCCAGGATGTGGAGAAAGAGAAACACTCCTTCACTGTTGGTGGGGTTGTAAGCTGGTAAAACCACTCTGGAAATCAGTCTGGTGATTCCTCAGAAAATTGGACACAGTCCTATCTGAGGACAAAGCTATACCACTTGTGGGCATATACCCAAAAGAAGCTCCTACATCGAACAAGGACACATGTCCCACCATGCTCATAGAATCCTTATTTATAATAGCCAAAAGCTGGAATAAACTCAGATGTTTTCAATAGAGGAATAGATACAGAAATAGTGGTACATTTACACAATGGAGAGCTACTCAGCTATTAAAAACTATGACTTCATAAAATGTCTAGGCAAATGCATGGAACTTGAAGCTATCATCCTGAATGAGGTAACCTGGTCACAAAAGAACACTCATGGTCTGTACTCACTGATAAGTACAGTGATATGCCAAAAAGCTCAGAATACCCAAGAAACAATTCACAGAAATTATGAGGCTCAAAAAGAAGGAAGACTGGAATTTGGATGCCTCAGTCTCTCTTAGAAGGGAAAACACAACACTCATGGGAGGAAATTATGGGACAAATAGAGGAGTAGGGATTGGAGAAAAGATCATCCTAAGATGGCATCACCTGGGGATCCACCCCATATGTAGCTACTGAACTCATGCACTATTACTGATTCCAAGTAGTGCTTACTGGCAGGAATCTGATATGCATGCCTCCTCAGAGGCTCTGCTAGAGCCATACTGATACAGAGGAGGATGCTTGCAGCAAACCATCGGACTGAAAACAGGGACCCCAATAAAGGAGCCAGAGAAAGGACTGGAGAACCTGAAAAGGGGTCTGCAATTCCATTGAAAGAACAAAATTATCAACTAACCAAACCCACTACGACTCCCATGGACTAAAACACCAATGAGTGAGTTTGCATGGAGAGACCCATGGCTCCAGCTACATATGCTGCAGAGGGTAGCATTCTCTGGCCTCAAAGAGAGGAGAGGACTTTGGTCCAGTGAAGTCTTTTTTCCTAGTGTAGGAGAATGCCTAGGCACTGAAGTGAGAGAAGATGGTTGGGAGAGGAAGCCCCTTTGTGAAGGCAATTGGAAGGGAAGGGGGGATGGGCTTGGCAGAAAGAAGATAACATCTGAAATGTAAATACAGAGAATATACAATTAAAATAAGAACCTTTTTAGAGGTAAACTTTTTAAAAAATCAAGTGAAAAGTGTAAACCTCCTTGAGGCATCCTAGGTGTATCATGCAGGATCATGTAGGTCAGAGAAGATTTTGATGAAGATACACACTAGAAGAATTGATGCTTGTACTTGGTGTCTCTGCCATCTCAGCTTACTGTTTGTAGTTTTCTTTAGTCCTGTGATGTGAAAACCTACAGAACTTTTCTTATGTTAATGTTAATCCACCCATGTTCAGTAAAAGTCAAGATAAATTTCATCACTATTTGGCAAAGGTAGGAAGTCCATCATGGACAAAATCAAGCAGCCTATAAGAGCAGTAATAAAAGCAAAGGACAGATATAGTGGTTAGAAATATGACTCATGGCTCCCCATACCAGGAGGAAAATCAATTTTCCTCCAAAGTAGGGTGAGATGTGTAGCCACTGAGAGAAGACACAGCCAGTCCTGCTCCCTTACTTTCTCATCCAGCTTCTTGTTTCCCCTGTGGTCACCTTGCTGTGACTTTGCAACAAGTTCTGCTTCTACCTGAACATTATAATTCTCTCTCCTTTGATGGCAGTGCAACTTAGAAGATAGAATTATCTGCTGGAGAATCAACAAAATCTATTTTTCTGATAAATAAGTAAATAATAAATAAACACGCCAGTGTTTGATCCTGCCAATACCTACAAGATCCAGAGAAGCAATGACTATAAAAAGTTCCTGCCAACTGCAATATCATTTCCATTATTTCTCCAGGCTCCTATTCTGAATTCAAAGCAATTTATCTAGAGTTCAGACACTGCCACTGTGATTTAGTTTCAGTTTTATGGCAACTGCAGGTCTCTAATACATACACTTCTATCATTGATTTTGTTCCCCTTTCAGCTGCTGCTGTAAATGTAATTGAAATTATTTTTTTCTTCTTGACCTAACGTTAAAAAATAAAAAGAGTAGAGAGCAGTCAGTGCAGTGTCCTGTGCTTTTTGTGTACTATTTCCCATCATTTTCCCTTAACAAATTATGCATTTCTAAGTTCCAATAACCCATAAGTGGGGGTGGATGTATATCAAGAAATACAAAGGGTAAACCATCACATAGGAAAATGGTACATATGTTAAACTTCACTTTAGGGTTAATATTTTTCATATGATGAATGGTTTTCTTTCAGGAGCTAAAGGTTCTCAGGCAAACACAGGCAGTTATCCTTACACCAGAAGACCAACAGTCTTGTCTGTCATAAGCTGATCCTCAGATACATCAGCTTGTCTTTAATATATAATCTTTAGATACAAATGAAAGTGACAGCCTGAAGGACCAGCCATATCCCATTCATCCCATTATTTCCACTGAACTCTGCACTGATATGAAATGCAGAGTTATGACCAGACTCTCATACATGGTTGGAATGCTTGTACGTACGGTGCTAGTCATCTGGGTGACATCTACTTAGTTTATCTAGACTGGTCCAGCTTTATATTTTAACAATATATTTTGCAATCTGAACAATTAGATATTTTTTCTAGTCAAATAATTTAGGTCTACTAATAATAAATTAGTGCAAATAAATTGTTATTTAAATAATCAAAATGTAAATTTTCTAAACATTTCTAAAACTGACATAATAAATTTAGTTTTAGAATAAAAATAATAAATAAAATTTATTTATTTAAGATTTTCATCATGTAATAGAGACTTTAATACCATTATTTTATCCCATTAAGGGAAAAAAATCACTGCTAATAATTAAATTCTCTAAATTATTTTATATACTTTAATTTAAAGTCTGATAACCTATCAAATGAGAGCTTTGTACTTGTAAAATATAGAAAGCCTTGCCCTCTTGGAGCCTAATTTCCCAATCAGTAAAAGTCCATATACATGTCTTTTTGTTTTGTTTAGATTTCACTAAATGTATGTTTAACTAAAAGGCCATAGGTACAGAACACATAATAGTCCCACCTGCATAGCTTAGAAGATCTGTATAGTCCATAAACACTTACATATCACCCATCTAAAAGAGCCAACACCCTATTATCCCAACTTTCCTTTAGTTCTAATTTACATTTTTCTCTGATAGGAAGTTTCTGTGCAGGCTTACAATAACATGAGTTAGTTTTGCAATTTTGATCCCTTGTATAATTGGAAGCTTAAAGCACATATAACTGTATACTACCCACTCTTTGATGCCTGTAGAATTCATTGTTACTGTGGGTAGATTGCCATTCTAACTGAAACACTCTATTCTATTCTATAAACCTGATATATTTATGTATCCCATTATTAATGTGTATTTGAATAATTACTGCTTGAACAGAGTTCATTTATATAGAAAATACTAGCTGTCCTTGAAAATTATGATTCTAATTTTAAAATTGCCTCAAAATGTGTTTAAAAAATAAAATGTACAAAATATTTTAGTCAGTATTAATTAGGAAATAACAATGATCATATTGTAACAGCAACAGTTCAATTTATTTTTCACTTCAAAAAGCAAAAAATAAGCCACAGAATTAAAGCTTACACAAATCTTAGAACTACAGTGAAAAATCAATACAGATGCTTCCTTATTCACATCTCCCACTATCAGAATATCTGAATGTCTACATTAATTCCGGAATGATCAGCTTTTGCTGATGGTAAACCAAGAGAGAGTTTTAAAATAAATCAGACACTCTAATATAAGAATTTTCAACCATCTTGCAAAAAAATGGTCTCCTTCCTGAGAATTCGCAGTGGGCTCATGAAAGATAGGGGCAGCCCTTTCTCCCCACCTTTGTGCTTTAAGTCTTTTAGATTAAGAAGAAACTAGAGATAATGTGGATCCATGTTAACAGCCACCACTTGAGCCAATTAGCATGGGTTGGATCTTTCATACCCTTCATAGATCCAGTGTTAAACGTTTGGTTACCAGGATGGTGCCACATTGAGAGATGGTGGAAAGAAAAAGATCTATATATAATTTGAAGTATGTCCAAGTAGAGGATTGTAGGATTCTAGCTCCTTCCCCTTTCTCTCTTTTTGTTTCATCGCAATAAGGTAAATATTCTGAGACATGTCATACATTACTTCAGTCTCAACAGAAGCCTAGCCAATAGGCATTTACTAGAACATCCAAAACTGTGCAACAGGGTACATCTTTTCTCAATATACCCTGGTTAGCTAGAGTGTTTCAGCAAAGTGTCTGAAGCTAATATCTGACTAAGCCAAGTTCGGTGAGTTTCAGTTTATCTATCTAGAAGATGTTGATAAGAAGACTTTCTTGAGACCATGATACTGAGAATGAGCTGACTTGTAGGAAGATTCCAGAGCAAGTCACACAGTTTCTCTTTCATTCAGATCATAGTATGTAGACATTTTGCTCACTTACCAAATCATTAGCTCTTTAATATTTTTAATTATAAGACTATATCCATAAAAACCCAGAACATACAGAACTATAAGCAACTTATGTGTGTGTGTGCATGTGTGTACTTAATATATAAGTATATCCTTCTCAGTCTATATGTTAATTTTATGTATGTTTGCAGAACTAATTATTTGGTATTGGATAACTAATTGGAGTATTCCTTGCTGGAGAAGACTAATTTTTCTGAATAAAAATTAGGTCATGAACTTTAAAAAGAGCAGTGGGAAGGGAAGGAGTATGGAAAGGTTTAGAGGGATGAAAGCAAAAAGGAAATAATGCGATTAGTTTATAATATCAAAAAGATTTTTCAATTATAAAACACTCTTTGAAGCATGTAACCTAAATATTTCCTCCATTCCTCATAAAGGAAGAAATAGAAGCATAGGAAGACCCTTTGAAACTGGGAAAGATTCTTCTCACTGATATCAGGATGATTTGCATCCTTTTATAACAAGTTGTCTTGAAAAAGAATGTCACACACTGTCTTTCATTCACACCTAGAATTATGTCAAGAACAAACGCTCCCTGGTAGGGTGGCACCTGCTTTTAATCCCAGTCCTCTGGAGGCAGAGGCAGGCTGACCGCTGTGAGTCTGAGTATAGCCTTCCCTACAGAGAGCTCTAAGACAGCCAGTGCTCTTACATGAGGGCCTCTGACTCAAAAACAAAAGAACACAGAACAGAACAGAACAGAACAGCACAGCACACACAGCACACCACAGCACACACAGCACACACTGCACACACAGCACACACAGCACAGCACACACAGCACACACAGCACACACAGAACATACAGCACAGCACACACAGCACAGCACACATAGCACACACAGCACACACAGCAAAACACACACAGCACACACAGCACAGCACACACAGCACACACAGCACAGTACACACAGCACACACAGCACACACAGCACAGCACAGAACTTTTGTTTCATTCAAAGAATCTGACTATGTACTGCTGTTGACACAGGCAAGTCATCTGCTGCAGACTTGACATGTCTCCCTTGGACACTTCTAGGTGTCAATCACTGCTGCACTTCAGGTGATCTTCACAGATGTGTTTACACGGCTCTTTATCATTTCCACATATATATACTTTTTGCAAAACCCTGAAATGCTTCTCACCTTACTTCAGAGTTTCCAAACTTGGAAGAAACACTCTTCTCTGGAGAGAAAAGCACCCAACCCAATCCTCTGAGTCTCAATGCACAGATCTAATTCTGGGGGCAATCAGAGGAAAGGGGCAGTGTCTAGCAAGACACAGTTGCTGCTAAAAAGCAACTTCTAGACCAGCACAATTTATTGGCTGGCCAGGATGGCCAATTTGTATGATGTCACACCCATGATGTTAATAACCAAAACTGAAATGAATCTACTGCCTCTCAGCTCTTTGTCTTGTGTAAGTAATAATTTGTTTTAAGTTGATGTTATTTACAGTATCTGTATCAAAGATGCAGCTATTTGCTTACTACAAATGGTACAATTTCAGTGCCAAACTCATATACCCACTAAAAGTAAGATTACTTAGACAATTATCAACCAACCATACCCTCCAGAGCTCCCAGGGACTAAAACACTAACCAATGAGCACACATGGAAAGACCCACAGATCCCATTGCATATATAGCAGAGGACAACATTACCAGGCATCAGTGGGAGATGAGGCCTTTGGTCCAGTGAAGGCTCATTTTCCCCATGTAGGGGAATGCCAAGGTGCTGAGGTGGAGAGAGTGTTTGGGAGACGGAGCACCTTCATGGAAGCAAGAGGAGGGGGAAGAGAATGGCAGTGTGGAGGGGAAGGGATAACATTTGAAATACAATTATAGTGAATATCCAATTTACAAAAAGAGAGAGAAAAGATTACTTAAAAATAGAAAAGAATTGGATAAATTGAAATTTCCTATGGGCCAGATTCTGACTGTTACATTGTTTTATACACATACAGACACACACACACACACACACACACACACACACACACACAATCGGTAAGTCAATAGTTTTAAAATCTAGAAATTAGACACAGAATTCAAACACAATCCTTGGGGATTGTAAACTGCTGCTAGGTTATGTAAGAAGTAAATGTCAGAGAGACCCTAAAACAATGGTTTAGGGGGAAGGAATAAAATCTTTCGGTTACAAAAGCAGTTTTCTAAATATGTTTTCTACAAATAATTCCTAGGTTGTATCCAACTAGAAAAATTAAGCCAATACACTGACTAGGTTGTTCCCTCTTTGTGAAAGTTTAGTAAAATTAAAAGTAGCAGGTATGGCCCACTGCTTCTTTGACATGCAATACTGAAAGCCAGAGCAAGAAGGAAGATACGGTTGGGATATGGATCTGATATGATTGGAATAAGGATCCAAGCAGGCTGAAAATTGCTCTCAGCAAACAAGAGTTTCAAGCAACCCATTGTCCTTCAGTGCTGTGATTCCACCCTTCTGCAGACAGCTTTGGAAAACCCACTGCTCAATTTATTAGGGGAGATCAGGACCTGCTTTACCCTCTCTGTGACCTAATGAATAGGTCCTCAAAACCTTCTAAGTAAGCACTGTTCACTTAATGCTACTTATGTATTGGCAATCTCAAGTAATTAGGTACTACATCTCTTATATTAATAAAATGTCATGTCTCAAAAAGAGATGAAGTGAAGTAATGTTCTTTTTAATTCAAAGGCCTTGCTACACATCTGTGCTTAACAATTATTTGCCTAAAACAAATTGACTCATCAGCTAATTTCCGGAACTAAAATAGTACATAAATTAAATTAGAATCTCCATCATTGGAGAATAATGACATCAGAGTTATGGATTTAGTAATTTTATTGACTTAAAACAGTTCTTTTCCTGGGGAAATATTAGTAGATATAACTACTACTAAGGCAGTTAATAATTATAAATGCCTAAGATCAAAGAACAAATCACTTTTAGTCCCATAATGAGCATTTCCTGGCGACTACTTGGATTTTGACCTTGTGAGCACAGATGTCAGATGCCACATATATCCCATGTAACATTAAAACATAACTCATCAAAACTAAATGTCCTTTCACATGCACTGGTTGATAGCAACACACTGTGCAATCAGACCAGGATAGCCGGCACTTTCTTTAGGTAATGTTTATAGAGTTATTTTCTAGTGGTTCTGTTTGGATTGGTTATTCATTTGGGCAGCATACAACTGGGTTGAAAGAGGCACCCTGGTAGGATTTTGGAAAGAACAATAGAAAGAGAGAAACTAAAAAGCAAAGTCTGAGTAGAGTCTCATAATAGGAAAAGAATTTCAGCAGCCTAGCACCCTTCTACATACCCTCAATAACAAATTTCCTAGAAAAACATTAGAATTGTAAGCATAGAAATTTACAAGAAAATGCAAACATAATTTTCTTCTTCATTGAACTTGATGAAGTGACTTTAAAAGATTGCTCAAAAAAGAACTAATAACTATTATTCACGAAGCTTCTTGCAATTAGATTCATACATGCACATTCCTTATTCTAAGGTCAGACTAATTATCAACCCCATTTAACAGATGAAGACCCCAATTATTAGTAGTTAATGTATTTTTACAAGAAAACCCAGCTACTAAAAAGAGGAAAACCACTAATGGCATTCAGATGGTTCCTTGTAATTGAAAACAACAACAACAGCAACAACAACAACAACAACACACACACACACACACACACACACTTCTTTCTGAAAAGTAACTATAATGATCACCCCTATTTAACTCATGGGTACCTCAATTATTAGTGATTAAAATTATTTGAGCAAGGTAAGAATTAAAATTGGGACTTGAGCCTTGGTCTGCTAGTTAAAAAAAAACATACCATGTGATTTTCATTACAGCACATTATTCTTAATTAGCAATTGTTTATGTGACTAGAATAGCAGTATTTGCTGTCTGTGAATCTTTTTTGTTTGCTTAAATGAGGCAGAATTTTGTTAAGCGCTGAAGATCCATGCTGTACCTTTTATAAGCCCAGAAAAGAAGGAAGATCATTTTACTATTCCTAGAGGTTAAAATGGCCTTTGTAAGAACAGATTAAGTTGGGAAGCACAGGGATATAAAGAGAGGAACCCAGGATCTTGGGCTCACTGTAAGAGGGACACTAAGACCAGAGAAAATTCTTTCAGCAAGAATCAAATGAAGTTACATGGATGTTTGAAATTTAGAGTTCAACAAATTTTAAGACGTTGAATGACCACTAGATAAAAAAATCTTTTTATTGTTGATGCTATATTATTTTACATACATATATATATGGTACAGTATACTATAGTACTGTATAATACAGTGTAGTTCCTCATGCATGCACTTCCCTGTATAGAAATTATATATCAAAGGCCAGAGGAGACAGCTCAGGAGGTAAAATGCTTGCTGTAAGAGTATGAGAACCTGTGTTTGGATCCCAAGCATTCATATGAAAAGTCGGGTATAATAGTCCATAGCTATAATCCACCACTAGAATGACAGAGACATGAGGATCCTAAGGGGCCTTTGACCAGTCAGTCTTGCCAACCAATGATGTACGGGCTCAGTGAGAGACTTGTTCGCCAAAAATAAGTGAAGATCACAATATAGCTTCTACTGGTGTGAATACACACACACACACACACACACACACATACACATTTTTGTGGCTTTTTAATCTGTGTTTCAGTTTTCTTCCTGAGTATAGCTTCCCAAGTTTTTCAGCTAAGAAATTATTTTTTATTTTTCAAATTAATATTTATTTTTAGATTAAAGAGTCAAATAAAAAGACAATAAATTTTAGTCAAAATAATAAGTTTGTGTGCCTATTTAATTAGAAGGCTACATATAAACATATAGATATTAGCTTAAGTAGATCTTGAAGGGGCTTTTTTGTTTGTTGGTTTGGATTGGTTTGCTTTGGTGTGATTTGGTTTGTTGTGGCTTGGTTTGGTTTGGTGTGGTTTGGTGTGGTGTGGCTTGGTTTGGTTTGGTGTGGTGTGGTTTGGTTTGGTTTGGTTTGGTGTGGTTTGGTTTGACTTGGTTTTGATTTTCCAGATGGGGTTTCCCTTTGTAGCATTGGTCATCCAGCATCGTGCTCTGTAGACCAGGCTAGCCACTTTTTTGAAGCATAACATAGCAGGAAGGATGAGGCAATAAGACAAGGACTCATTGAGTGATTGCCAAAGCGATATTATCCCTTCGGCCATTAAACATCAAGAGTAGGAGACTGGGAAGGTTGCCCTGTAGTCTATTAGAAGATGCTTTTACCATAAGATGACTAAATGCATTTGAATACTACAAACCCAATTTTGGTCTTTATATCTGAATTTCCTATCCATGAATCCAGAAAAACATGAATCTTTTTGTAGCCCCAGTGAGACAAGCCCTAATATTAGTAAAGCAATCAACAAATTTCCCACACTTACTGTAGGTTCTCTGGGTTGCAACCCCTTGGGGATCAAACATCCTTTCACAAGGGTAGGGTATCAGATGTCCTGAATATCAATTATTTACATTGTTTTTCACATAGTAGCAAAATTACATAGCAGCAAAAATAATTTTATGGCTGGAGTTACCACAACATGAAAAACATGTATTAAAGTGTCACAGCATTAGGAAGGTTGAGAATCACTGCTTTATGGGTTAAGAATCTCAAAGCAGCAAGTTGAAAGACAGGAAGACAGTGCAGTCACCCAGGGGGGCAAGAATATGTTTTCCTGTTTCCTAAACATGAGTTTAGTGAGATCTTGCCTAGTGTCTTATATCTCTGGGTTTCATTTTTCTCAAGTCTCTTACTCTAGTTTTACAGACAAATACAACAGCCTGTCTCCTGATGCTTTGACTATGGAGTCAACAATTTGACTCCAGAAAGAGGTATAGTTCCTTTAAGATAATGGTTTTAGTCCACATAAGACACCATGACACACTTTTAAGTAGAACAAATGTGCAAAAGACAGCATTTTTAACTAGTTTATATTTAAGTCTACACTTTTTGTCTTGTTGTTCAATGGGTCAACATTTTAATCATACGAGATGGCCATATTCTGGGAATATAATGGATAGCATTGAACCTATAGCAATAGTTGATCATGCAATAGTGGAAGTTATACAGTTAAATAATGAACTATTAAAATGGTAGAATTTAGGTTAATTTTCCTTAGCACAATAAAATTTATTTTATGTATTTTTATTTATTCACTTTACATCCTGGTCACTGTCCCTCCCTATTGGTTGCCACCTTCCACAATCATTTTCCCCATCTCCTTCCTCTTCTTTTGTGAGAGAGTGGGAGCCCCTCTGTGTATCTCTCCACCCAGGGACATCAAGTGTCTGTGGGAATAGGCTCATCCTCTCCCTGAGGCCAGATAAGGCATCCCTCCAACAAGAACATATCACACTGACAGAATCCTAGTGTTTGGGTTATGGAACCTGCAGAAGCCACTTCCTGTAGCCAGGCAGGAACCCCAGTGGAGCAATAGGGACACCAACCCACCCACAAAACTTTGAACCCCAAATTTCTCCTGTCTACAAAAAAATGCAGGGATTACTGATGGGGCAGAGAGGAAGGGAATGGCCAACCACTAACTGGCCCCACTTCAGACCCATCCCATATGCAAGCACCAGTCCTTGACACTGTTAATGATACTTTGTTATCCTTGCAGATAGGAGGTTGTCCTCTGAGCAGCTGACTCAGACTGATGCAGACACCCACAGCCAAACAATGGATAGAGCTTAGGGATGCTTGTGGAAGAGTTGGGGGAAGGATTGAGCACCATGAAGGGGAATGAAACTCCACTGGAAGACCAACAGAGTCAACTAATCCGGACACTTGGTGCTCTCAGAGACTGAACCATGAACCAAAGCACACATACAGGCTGGACTAAAGCCACCTTACACATGTATAGCATCTTTGTGTGAGTCCCAAATAACTGGAGCAGGGGCAATCTTAAGCCTATATTTTTAATGAAATTAATTTCATTTGTTTTTATTAAAATATAATAAATACTCTGTTATTTTCAGGAATTCAAAGTGATGATTCAACTTAGAAAATAGCAGATTTTATTTACCTAGTATCTCTATAGCTTGTAATTAAAATTTTGTTAACCTGATAGTTTCTAATATCTATCTAATGTTCTTAGTGTCTCAGCTCTTTACAAGAAACAAGCTCACTGTGAGCTTCAGATTGTTTTCTTTCTCTTCTCTTTTTCTTTCTGTATGTCTTCCTTTCTTTTCCTTTCTAACTGGGTCACTTAGGTCAACATAAGAAGAGAATGCAGATGTAAATAGATTTCATTGTCTTGCTTTGATCCTGGGACAAGTATGCAGAATTTAGTTTCTACCACCAAAAAGAAAAAAAAGAAAAAAGAAAAGAAAAGAAAGCATTTTGTAACTAGCTATCTAAGGGTTAGAAAGAGTGAAACAAAATTTGGCTACATGAAAAACACCCCAATATAAACACTTTGGGATAAATTGAGACCGTAGTATTTATGCTGGGAAGAGTCTGGAAAGAGACAAAATTGACAATAACTTAAGGAAGCCATGGTGCTGGACTAGGGTATTGTGATAAAATTACATATTTCCAATTCGAATGTGTGAATTTACATCTGAGGATGCAGAAAAGCAGTGAGATTGATTTTCTTTTTTAAAAATGTGTTCCTTCCTCTGGAAGATATATATATATAAATAAAAATTTTATCTTTGAGGATAGCCCCAACAATAGAATATGAATTCACTTTGATTTTAAAAAGATTTGCTCTTTTTAATTTAGTGGCTGGTATTTTTAACAGGGTCTACATGAAAAAGAAAAAAAAAGCTGTTAATTTTTTTTTGAGTTAAGTAAGTTTTCTCCACTAACAAAATGAGTGTAATAGAAGGCAAACATTTTAAATAGAAAAGTAGAACATTCAGTAAAAAAAAAAAGTACATGAATCTAAAGCCATCTTAAAAGTAGATAACTTCATGATCTGTTTAGAATAACTAGTTGGAAAGGTTTTCTGAAGCCAGTCTACATGCACAATGAAGCTTTTCCAAGAAAAATATAATATTTTTTGAGCATCACAGATGTAAAATCATTAGTCATTTCCTGGGTGCTTGTTTATACAGTAATCGGCTCAGATCCCTATAGTGACAGCGTAGATAAACACCCAATAAAACAATGCCACAATTGCTGGGATTTTAGAGTCTTTAAAACTAATTCAAAGCTAGTGCACTTTGAAGCTTAAATGAGTCCAATTAACCTTGGTTACCAGAGGTCTCTAAATTCTTCTTAAGGAAAACACCTCAATAAACTTCAAAAAACATTTATTTGTTGATTTGCAACATGTTTTAGATTTACTTACTAGTTAAAAGAGGGGCCTAGGAACAATTTTGTTGACCTGAATAGCTTTAAGCAGTTATTTCAGGTTGTTACTAATCTAAGAATGCCCACATGTGATGCCTTTTTCACAATGTTCTTACAAAGGAAGCCATCTTTGATTGAATTCCCAATTTTATAGGCACATTGCTTCATTTACCTAAAATGAGATTAGGAAATAAAATAAAATAAACTATCAAACAAGTAAAACAAGACATGATTAAACTCAACATGCTTGTCTGTCACATTTAAAAGAATATTGGCTACAGATAGGAGATTACATGTCTGTTTTTTAGAATAATAATGCAGGCAGAAAACACGAGAAGAAAGTTAGGTGAGTAGTAACTCTCAGATTTAAATAGTCATTTTATGTTATATTATCTCATTTTTTCAACAGCATTATTAAATAAATACCATTATTTAGCACTCCTACTTTATAAATGAAGGTACTGAGTTCAGTAAGCTAGAGACATCAGTAGATTAACACCATCGGATTTGGTCTTAGATTTGAGTTTAAATTACAAATAGTAACTTCCCTGCCTTGTAAGATATCTGATGCTCTAGGATCTATGTAGTTCCCTCATTTTTGGTATACTGGGACCTTAGAGGCCATATTCCATGGAGAAGATATGATTGATACCTGTCACTAAGAGACTCAAATCTCCTAGAATATCAATGATGTCTTTATGACTTCTAAGGAGAATGGAAAAAAGGAGCTATAATCTAAGTTTTAAAAAATTCACACCATCGCAATCAAGAAGATAAAGAAAATATAGCCCAGGTAACTGCTGTACCCGGTGAATTACAAGTCCAAAACATAGACTTTCCATTGATCTTGTAGGTCTACCAATTGTATATAGATAAGGAGAGATTGTCTAGTTGGCTCACTAAATATTTCTCAAATTACCAGGGTGTGTATTCCAGACACTTATAACCCCAGCTATTAAACATGAGTTGTCTATAATCATCTGCATTCCACTACAATTTATTTTAACTCTGAATTTACTCCTATTTGTCTTTTTGTCATCTTTAGAAATATATTAGTGTTGATACATATTTATTTCATTCCTTCCCATTTGTTGAAAATAGATTGTTTTCTCATATAATACATCCTGATTCTAGTTTCCCAGCCTTCTACTCTTCCAGGTTCCTTCTAAGCTCCCCCACCCCTCTGGATGCACACTTATTCTGTCTCTAACTAGAAAACAGCAGGTTAATACAAGATAATAACCAAACATGACAAAATAAAATACAATAAAATAAAGCAAAATGATGTTATTGAAGTTGCACAGAGCAACCCAACAGAAGAAAAAGATTTCTAGGAGCAGGCACTAAAGGCACTCCTTATGGAGTGAGACTTAAGTCAAATTATATATTGGTTGGCTGTTCCCACAAGTTCTCTGTCATCATTATCTTACCATATTTTGCAGACAGGAGAGATTGTAGGTCAAAGGTTTTATGTCTGGATTTGTTTCCACATTTCTCTATAGACACTTGCAGCAAAGGGACTATAACTTAAGAATAAGGTTTCCATGTAGGAACCAGCTTGACTTCTTCATGCTCAATGAGTTATTTGGGTATGCCCTCAGCAATGGGGCCTCTGATGTCAGTTTGAAAAGTTGGGCTAATACTTTGTTTTCATACCAGCCCGGATTCATTTCCATAGAATTCTCTTGGCCAAATCTCAAGTGAATCCAACCCAGTCTCATCAATGAAAGTCTCACCTGGAAAAATGATGGTAGTGTAAGCTTGTACAGCCATTATGATAATCAATATGGCAGTTCTTCAGTAAGTTGGGAATCAATCTAGATCAAGATCTGGCTATACCACTTTTGAAGTTATATTTAAAGGATTCCCCAAAGACACATGTTCAACCATCTTCACAGGGGCTGTATTCATAATAGCAAGAAACTAGAAACAACCTATATGTCCATCAACAGATGAATACATGAACAAAATGTAGCATATTTACATATTAGTCAGCTGTTAAATCAAACACATCATTAAATTTGCAGGCAAATGGATGCAACTTCCAAAAAATCATCCTGAGTGAAGTATTCCAGGCCCAGAGAGATAAATACATTATACATTCACTTATAAAAGTATATTAGCCTAGTAAATGATGACCAAGCTACAATGTGTAGACCTAGAGAGTTAGGTACCCATGAATCTCCCTAGGAGTGAGAAATATATTTTTATAAATGGTGTGGGAATGAATTGGGATCCCAGCAGGGGAATTGATCATGGGATATGGGGTGGAAAGGGGGAGTTTGGGGAGAGATAGATGGAATTAGGGAGGTGACATATGGAAGTAGTTTGAAAACCTAGTACTGTGGAAACATCCTGGAATATATGAAGGTGATCCTAAAGATTACTCCTAATGATGACTCCTAGTAATGGGGGAGATGAACTGTGATTTTTCATCTAAATAAATCTTATAAACAATAGAACAATTATAAAAATAGAGATGCTTCATTTAATAATACAAATATGAAGTTTCTCTTTTATAAAGAAAAAATCCAAGTATATAAAGCCATGGATGAAGAACGCTGGCAGATATTATCAATCTTCTCTGTGCAGAACAATCTGGGAGCAACATGTATGGTGTCAAAATTGTGACATTCAGATACAGCACTGGTATTTGGCCTTCCCTAACTGGTTCTTACACAGCTCTGGTGTACATCAATAATTTCTGAACACATGTTACTCTGCATATATCTCTACTCCTAAATGTGTACAATTTGGTCTTTTAGAAGACCAAAATCTTAGTTATGTGACTATAATGGGAACATTGTAATGATAGTTCCTATTGCTTCCCAGGGATGTTGTAGCTTTGTAGCCACCAGTACTCTGGAGGTTGTATGTATATGTATGCATACATGACATGCAGTAGTCTGGAAAAGGAACACCATATGCTAGGCTCCTCTTTTTCCTTTGCTGCAGTAAAGAGCTTCCCAATCAAGGACTGAGGATGGTGAAAAGCAGAGTCCACATTTCCCTTGGATTCTTAAGCCTGTTTAAAACATAAGACAACCCAAGATTTCCTGTCCCAGTGTTAAGTTATGATCCTCCAAGTCTCAGGATGGCAAACAAGTGTAGGAGTATTTACTTTACAAAGGTAGAAAGCAAAGCCAAGAAGGATTAACTAAAAACTTTCAGCAGTATTAATAATCATCCTCTGACCTGGTGAACAACATAGGCTACGTAGAAATAATTATCACTTACATGTTCGGCAACTGAGAAACTGTATTTCATTGAACTTTTTTGAATTTAAGTTTCATTATGTGACACACAGCTAGTGTATTAAACAACACGCTTTAAACATTTTCCAAAAACGTAAAACTAGTTGGTGTCAAATTCAAGAGTCAGAAGTAATTCCCTTAAACCTAGGTTTAAGATAATCTAAAACTGGCACTGGTCCTGATATTCCTAGGGAAAGTAACATCTGTTTTCCTCTGGTGGCATGGCTCTCTGTATGAACTCTCATAATCCCTATCTTCCCCAGGTACCTTAGTGATCTATCATCCTCTGTGCAGTTATTATAGCAGGTGGCAGAGTTCTGTGGCCATACCCAGAAGTCATGACCTTTAACTAATGGCATTTCTTTAAACAATGACATATTCTCCAGGCAGTCTTACACTTGGCTTTAACCTGGTAGGTAGTTTTGCGTCAAATAAGATCACCAAAGTTCCTAAAATGGTTATCAATGCACTCAGGTTACCAACATGGGTCGTATATATTGTTTCTTTCTTATTCTTTAGGTGATAAATATTAACAAAACCATAAAGTATAAAATATAAAAGTATTCTTCAGAAATGCTAATAAGGTATTGATAGGCAAAGGAGAAGGAGATCCCTGCACTGCCTTTGATGATAGAATTTATCTCATGGCTGACCATTTACTGATATGTGAGTGCTTTCTAAGTATTTATTTCCAATATCACAAATCACCATTTTTTACACATCAAAAATTCACATCTAAAAATTACAGATTAGATCTATTCTGTAACTCCCTAGGCACACTAGGTAGTAGAATCTAAAAAGCAGAATATGCTTTCCTGACCCCCATCTGTGACACATTGTCTGCCAAGTTGAAGGAGAAATTCAACTGCACCTTATTCCCTCTCTTCTAATAATAAAAGTACTTAGATTTTCTATGGCAGCTGGAACACAAAGAACACATTCTACTCTAAATTAAGAATTGTTTAGTCCCCAGGCATGCTTCTTAAAGTGCATCTTTTACATAGAATATCTTTAAGTGGTGATAATATTGCTAATTTATAGATTTCTTTAAAGAATTAAATCAAACAAACTGCCAAAGAACCTGGCATGTTGCCTAAAACTATAAAAGCTTACAACTTGCAATTTGCTTTTTTCCTTTTAGCATTGACATCCCAGTGTCCTAAGTGAAACTGCCTACGTAAAACATTCCATAGCTTTTCAGCAAACACTAATTAACTAGCAATTCTGCCTGACACTGCTTATAATCTGGCTGTGGTGTGTAAGTAGCAAAAGTTACCTTTTTTTTTTAATGTGTAACAAAGGTTGTACTATATAGGTGTATGAATCTTTAGCTGTATCAGATCTCAGATGCACAGAAAGCTGTTTGCTGATCAACAACAAAGTTTCAGAACTCAAACAAGTATGCAACAAACAGAACAAAATATCAATAAAGCAAAAGTGTGGGGCAGTCTCTGGATGGCATTTGCTTCAGTTTATGGACCACACTTTGCCTCTGTATTTCCTCCTGTGAATATTTTGTTTCTTCTTCTAAGAAGGACTAAAGCATCTACTCTTTGCTCTTCCAACTTTTTGAGCCTCATGGGTTCTGTGGATTGTATCTTGGGTATTCTGAGCTTTTGGGTTAATATCCACTTATCAGTGAGTGCATACCATGTGTGTTCTTTTGTGACTGGGATATCTCACTCAGGATAATATTTTTTAGTTCTAGTCATTTACCTAAGAATTTTATGAAGTCAATGTTTTTAATAGCTGAGTAATACTCCATCGTGTAAATGTACAATATTTTCTGTATTCATTGGGGATCCACTCCATATACAGTCACTAAACCAGACAATATTGTGGAAGCTAAGAAGTGCATGATGACAGGTGCCTGATATAGCTCTCTCCTGAGAGGCTTTGAAAAATCCTGAAAAATACTAAATAAAATGTTCTCAACCAACCATTGGACTGAGAATGGGGTCCCAAATGGAGGAGTTAGAATAAAGGACTAAAGGAGCTGAAGGAGTTTTCAACCCCACAGGAAGAACAACAATATCAACCAACCAGATACTGCAGAGATAAACCAACAAACAAATAGCACACAAGGAGGGACCCATGGTTCCAGCTGCATATGTAGTAGAGGATGGCCTTATCAGGCATCAACTAGAGGAGAGGCCCTTGGCTCTGTGAAGGCTCAGTACCCTAGTGTAGGGGAGTGTCAGGGCAGGCAGGTGGGAGGAAGTTCATGGGTAAGGGAACACTCTCATAGAGGCAGAGGTAGTGGGGATGAGATAGGGGATTCCAGAGGGGAAACCTGGAAAGGGGATAACATTTAAATATAAGTAAAGAAAATATCCAATAAAAAATGATAATGAGCAAGAAGAAAATGTTAGAAAGCATAAAGTTCACTGGTAAGGATAATTATTCAAATTTACAATGTTTTAATATGGTGAACATGATCTGTAAACTGCTCATAGATTCACTATGGAGAAAAATAATAAGTACATTAATATGTTAAGAGATTAATAATAAAGGTTTAAGACAAAAAAAAAAAAAAAGAGAAAGCAAAAGTTCAGCCAATAATGAGTACAACCTCATATCAAGCCAAAAACAATACATTACATATAATATTAAAACTTAAAGCATTTTTGGTCATCAGTTGGCTGGAAAATAAACACATATTAAAACTCAGCTGACAGGGCATTTCAACTCTAAAGAAGTGAGGACTTTTCTATAAGTGATATTGAAACAGTTTGGTAACCATTTTAAAATTGCATGCATGTGATTTTTCTTTTCAAAATGTAGATTTCTTAGATAAAATTCAACCTGTATCATATTAGAAAAAAAGACAAATTAGACAACAGAAAAGTTTTTTTCCTGTAGTCATTCTCATTAAAAGAAAGAAAGGGGAAGGAAGGGAGTGATGGAAGGAGGAAGAAAAGAAATACAAAGAAGGACTGTAAGATGATAGATTAGCAGGACTTTTTCCAACTGGTTTTAAAACATCATCAACTACAACAAGCAATGGAGCTGTGATATCAGTTTTTAAAAACATAAAAAATAGCAACAAAAGAACTGATTTGTTTTTGATTAATAAGTGTGATAATAGGATATTTGTATCTTTTCATGTTGTATAAAAAAGAAAAAAGGAAGAAAGGAAAGAAGAAAGGAGAGGGGGAAAGGAGAAAGAGAGAGAGAGAGAGAGGGAGAGAGAGAGAGAGAGAGAGAGAGAGAGAGAGAGAGAGAGAGAGAGAGAGAGAGAGAGAGAGAGAGAGAGAGAGAGAGAGAGAGAGAGAGAGAGAGAGAGAGAGAGAGAGGTGGGAAGAGGAGAGGAGAGAAAGAGGTGAACTAAGCCCAGAAATAGACCTATATCTTTGGTCAATGGATTTTTAACACGGTATATCAATAAGGAAAGGAAAGTCCATATAAATGATGTTGAATATTTGAAAGAAGAAAATTAAAATCAATTCTTGAACTGTACCATACACAGAAAAGCAGAGAAGACAACCCAACATTTTTTATTGGATATTCTCAGTATTTACATTTCAGATAAATTATCCCTTTGCCCCTCCCATTGCCTCCATGAAGGTAGGCTCTCTCCTAACCACCCTCTCCCACCTCAGCACATTGGCTTTCACCTACACTGGGAAAATAAACCTTTTCTGGACCAAAGGTCTCTCCTCCCATTGATGCCAGACAATGCTGTACTCTGCTACATATGCACCTGGTGCCACGGGTCTCTAAATGTGTGCTCATTGGTTGGTGTTTTAGTCCCTGGGAGCTGTGGTGGGTTTGGTTAGTTGATAGTTTTGTTCTTCCCATTGGGTTGCAGATCCTTTCAGCTCCTTCAGTCCTTTCTCTAGCTCCTTTGTTGGGGTCTCCAAGTTCAGTCTGATGGTTAGCTGCAAGCATCCTCCTCTGTATTAGTATGGCTCTGGCAGAGCCCCTAAGGAGGCATCCATGTCAGACAACCCAACATTTTAAAATAGAATTCAATAAAGAAAAGGATTGAAGAGGGCCAAACTGAAATAAACACGGAATTGAAACACATAATAACTCACTTCAAAGAAAAGCCTTACAAGTAGAAGAGCCCAAAAGACTCAAAGGTAAATTAGAGGATATAGATGAAATAAGTAAAGAATGTGAAAAAACACACAGGAAAGGAACTCAGACACATGGATACTATGGGAAAAGAAAGGGGCTTCAAATTATAGAAATAGAAGAATCCTTAGTCAATGACATAGATGGGATCTTCAATAAGATCACAGAAAACCTCTAAAGAAAGAAAGACAGATTCATACCTACAAACAAATCACACACACACACACACACACACACACACACACACATATATATATATGTATATATATATATGTGTGTGTATATATAATATATATATATATATATATATATGAACACCTGATTTCTTAATAGAACCTCTTTAAACAGGAGGAGTTAGGAATAATGCATTAAAAGTCCTAAAAGTCCATGAGGGCCAGCTTAGGCTATTATATCCACTAAAACTATCTACCATATTTGAAATAGAAAAAAGATTATGATATAAAAATGTTAAAATGTATATCCAACAAGACAATTGGAAAGAAATTGCAGGAAGCAATATTTCAGGCTGAAGAGAGGAATGAGCATTGTGAAAACTGTGGAAATAAAGAATGGAATTCTAGTCACTAAAATACAAAGAACTAAAATACAGGGACACAAGCAACAGCACCAAAAATCAACAGCAAAATGTTTGTAGTTCATTCATATATTTCAATGGCTTTAAATATCAATGGCCTTATTTTCCCATCAAAATATTTAGGCTATCTAAACTGATCAAGAAACAAAATCCCATTTTGTCTATGAGAACCATATTGTGAAGTAAAAAATAGAATAAACAAAGGTACTCCAATCAAGTTAGACCAGGAATTAAGCAGGCACAATTATGCTAAAACCTGACAAAGTAGATTTCAAGCTAAAATTAATGTTTTCATCGGGGTAACAGTTAACCATAAATACATTACTATATGATACATGTATGCACAAAAGTATAGCACACCTAATTAAAAGGTATACGACTGCATTTAACGCTGTAGATTAACATCCAAACATTAATAACAAGTGAGACTATCTGTCTAATAGTAAGGATTCTTAAATCTTTGCAGTGGTGTTAGTGAAACTTTATGAATAGAGATTCACTTTGCTTGAGCATCTAATCACTGGTTCCTTATTCAGTGAGGGAGAATTATGAGCATTGCATTGCTTCTGGATGATTAAAGCAAAAATTAAAAAGAAAAAGTAGAAACAAATGTAAGCTATATGTCACAGGACATAAAAGTTTTAATTTTTTATCCTTTGAAAACTGTTTTTAATTAATTTATTTATTTTATAAAATATTATAGCTCACAAAATTTGTTACATCATAATGTATCATGAATACATGATTCTTTTTCTTTTCTTTAAGAAAAAAACGGAGGCTTCCACATTTTATCCTTTTTTCTTTTTGAGCTTCATAATGTCTGTGAGTTGATTCTTGGGTATTCAGAGATTTCTGGGGCTAGTATCCAATTATCAGTGACTGTATATCATGTGTGTTCTTTTATGATTGGGTTACCTCACTCAGGATGATATTCTCTAGTTCCAGCAAACTGCCTTTAAAAACAATATCCATAGACTTAAAGAAGATGGTTTCAACAAATACATAAGACAAAATATGTGGACTCAGAACATTAAAAGTATGACTAAAACTTATCCATAAGAAACACTGACAAAATTTAAAAGATTCAAATTAAAAGAGGTATCTTATGGACATTATTGGTCAACCAGTACTTGAAACACTAAGCACTTACCCAATACCTACACAGATTTAAAGTATAAATTTTGAGCCCTATCCATTGGCTCAAAAGTTAAAAATTAATATACTCATAGAAGGATGTTCACTGTAGAATTTGAGAGAAATAAGGGGCATCAAATGCCCTGAAAGTCTGTCTAGAGAGAAATTGTGAAAGTAGGGATAGTTTAAAATGAAGTGGTTTTTGTATGTTTGTATTGGAAGCTGAACCTTTAAGTGCTTCAAGCAGCTTAGGTAATGCTTTCCTCTCAAGTTTATTTCTAATAATTAAACTAGAATAAAAAATATTTCCTATAAGGTAGCATGTGGAAAAAGGCAAACTAGAGAATACTGTGTGGTATAGCTGGTTTCTTAGTAAAGTTTATCTTCAAAGGCATACATACACTGGAGGTATCACCATGTATACTTATTTCTAATCAAAAATGCATAAGCTGTTAGACATTATTAAAAGATTATCCTTAGGGAAATGGACTGGGTTAAAAAGGAAAAGGGGCTTATCATTTCATATCTTTTATTGTGATTTAAATTTTGCCATGAAATGTTTTACTCTCTTTTATATGTCAACATTAAATTATTTCATTAAAAAAGACATTGCCTTTTTCTCTCTTCAAGTTTCACATTTTAAAAACCACTGAAATTTTAAAGGACCACTGAGTTAATTGAATATTAATTTTTGCAGTAGAAAGTGAAAATAAGAAAAATGGAAATACTTGGCATTCATCAAAAAATTTGGTAACATCCAGGACTACAGTTTTCACTGACTCTACTTTTGGTCTGATTTCCAACACACCAGGAACTATTCCCAGTGGACAGTAATCCAAGCTCCTGAGAATGTACCTAAGAGAACTACTTAACAGATCCTCTAATGCCTATTAAGCTAGATGCTTCAGGAAGATGAGGTAAATGCAAAGCTAAAACATTCTACCAATTTTACCCACTGGCATGCCTCTTTCAAAGGTCAGCATATAGAAAGCAGTAAACAAATGAACAAATAGCCTACTTGGAAGAGGCAAACATCCCCTTGAAGAACAATAAAACTTTGGAATTCAACTTGAGTCCCTGGAATTAGTAGTATACTCCAGACCAGTCTTACAGAGAAGTATAGTTGTATCTTATAACCCCTTTCATTTTACATACATTCACCTCATCCCTGGATTGTGCCAGTGCTGGAGTAGCCAAGACAGAAAATGGGCAATATTAACAGAATGTGTGGTACTGTCAGTTAAGTGTTTAATTGTTCCTCCATATTAGGGTTCTAAGAGGCAAAGTGATCCATCTTTTCCTATGATTTTGAACCCATTTACCTTTGCTCTTCTCCATAGATATCTTTTGTCAGATTAGCTAGGCATGTTCCCTCCAGCCCTCAAACGATTATATATAATCAAATCTCTATTGCTCATAAGGCTGTGCACCTTCTACTTAGGACACCATACAAACTGCATGACCAAATGTCAACATTTTCCATTTAGCTACTTCGTTTGTAATACCTTTAATATTAGCCCTATGTAAAAATGAAGCATGGTTACAGTTCATTCTAAGAAGACACAAGCCAAGAGAAAAAAAATCTGTAACTCAAGGTTAATATTCTGGTAATTTTGAGAAATTCCTCATAATAAGCTGTGAGCTGAAGAAGATATATATATATATATTATGATATATATATATTATGATACTAATATAAATATCTGATATGGAGGACATCTAATATGTGACCCCCCAAAAGAGTTACAACCTGCAGTTTGAAAACCATTGATTTAGACCAAAAATTCATGAAATTAACTCTATTTGGCATGTTGTTTTCTATTCCCCAAACATATTATTTTTCTTTCATGATTTTTTTCCTGCTGTGTTTGTCCAACCTTATATTTTGGAGAACTGAGACATATTCTAGTCACATAGTCAGGGACTCAATTTAGAGTCTACCATGTCCTGGGTGTCTGTAGTAAGTGCTGTCTGCTTTCAGAAGGTAACCTACTCAAGAAGGCACTTTGTCACTGCTAAGGTCTCTACTGATAGTCAACAGTAACTTACTCCTATATTATGTCTAAACTTCAAGAATCCATCCAATCATTCATTCACCATTACCAAGATGTTGGATCCTTTGTATGGCCTAGGGTTCTTGTGTAAACGTTTGCTATAATTTAGGCTTTTTATTTGTAGCACATAATATAAAAATCCTCGAGATCTATTTCCACAAGGCATTTGTGAGCTAACCTTTAATTTCCCTCAGCATTTAAGCAAATATTTTTCTAAGCAGGAACATCGGTTTTCTGCAGTGCTCTGCTGAGTGTCAATTGGCCTAAAGCCTGACAGGGTAGAATGATAGGTGTAGGTAGTCAGGAAAATAAGTTATAAATGTCAGGATTCTTACCCCATAGGTGGTTTCTACAGCATCCGGGCAAGAAGGAATACAATGTCCCTCTCTAACAAATAAAACCATATACATATTATACCAGGCATATTCAAATTTATTTCATTGTATGAAACTGTAATGTTGTACTTGCCCTGTCATTTCTTTATAAGGACTATGATTTCCTGTCGGGACCATCTGCCTATCTCTTGTCCCCAGAAAAAGCTTCTAGTACCCCACTTCAGCTACATCTAAATGAGTTGTTGGCCAAAAGGTCTCTATGGAAATCTCCCCAAATCCCAGGCTGTTGCCAAGAACATAGATTGATCTACAACCTGACAACAAGAACCCATTGCTGAAGACAACACTTATATAACACAGAATACAGATATGTCAGACTGGCATTTACATAAAGACTTCACTTCTATATCCCAGTTCCAGTGTCTTTGATAAAAGAAGGTTTTCTTCATGTTATCAAAAGATAAATATAAACACAAAGAGAGTCACAAATCTATCTACAATGATCTTATGCCTCCAAGACATACTAGGGTGATGATGGCACAAAGCTTGTGGGAGTAATCAACCAATAACTGTTCTGACCTAAGGCCCACTTCATGAAATGGTAACATACCTGACACTTCTTTGGTGACTGCCTAAGAACCTGGGACTAGATATCCAAGGGAACAAGGGCAAAACCAAATGATACTGTCTAGAAAAAGAAAAGTATAGTTATAAAATGAGTCCTAGTGATATTCTGTGACTCATACATCAGCACCTTGCTCAGCCATATCAGCCAAACCCCTCCAGTAGCAAATAGAAACAAATATAAAAACCTATAGCCAGACATTTTGCTGAGAGTGAGAGAACTTGAAACACTCAGCCCTAAATGAGATGTCTTCATCAAATCCCTGCACTCAGAGCCCAGGGAACCTGTGGATGAGGACATGGAAAGACTGTAAAACCAAAAGTGGTGGAAGACACCAAGAAAACAAGGCCCTCTAAATCACCATGATCAAAGCAAACATGCCCATTTAGAAACTGAAGCATCATGCACAGGGCCTACATGGGCCTGCACCAGATCCTCTACGAGAATATTATAGCTGCAAATTTAGCATTTTTATGAAATTCCCAAGGGTGTTACTGTGTGGGTCTCTGATTCTGTTGCCTTCTCTTGGGCTCTTTTCCTTCTGTTGCTTTGTCTTTCCCACCTTCAATGTGATAGTTTTTGTTTTATCTTATCACATTTTATTTTACTATTCCTAAAAACGTCAAAAGAAGGAAATAAAGAAGAAAGGAAGAAAGGAAAGAATACCTAATACTGGAGTAAAGTTTAACAATTGGACTGTCATTTCCTCTCCTGAGAGGGGAAAGATCAGTTTCTCCAGTGTAGTAACATTTAGTGTACCAACCACTCCAGGGCAGGCTTCCTATTCAGCAGTAGTTGACCAACATATAATGGAGTAGATAGTTTTAATGTGTGCTTTTATTTGGTTTCTGTCTGGTATGTTGTTGTTTTGTTTTATTTCATTTTATTGGTTTAGGAGATGGGGGGGTTGGTATTCTTTTTATAAAGAACATAAAGTTGGGTGGGTAAAGACAGAGAGTAGAACTGGAAGGATCTGGGTAAAGGGAAAAATAGTGTCAAAGTATATTTTAATTAAAAAATAAAATTAAACTTTTAAATAATATAACAAAATCATTTGTTTTAAAACTCCTAACAAGAAGGCACTCAACTTGGTGCTTAACCAACACCCTTCAGCATAAGCCACCAGAACCTCTCTACTTCTGCCATAGGGACACTTTCACAAGTGACCTTTGATGATTTATTAGATATGTCTGTGTCTTTAACTTTGGTGAGCAGTTTTGAAAAGTCAATTATCTCAGTGCTCTTAATAACTATCTTCTCATACTGTGGAGGTATCCTAGTTGCCCTATACCCTAGTACCTCCCTTTGCACAAACCCTATTTCCAATCCTCTATCAGACAGTCATAGCAAGGATACTATACAACTGTGGTGTCTGAGGAGCCAGCTTCAAACTCACAGTTTTGTGTTACAGTTGTGGTTCAAATATGTGGTTTATCAGGACAATAGATGTTAAGGCAGATAGTCATATTCAGGTAGTTCATGTGTGTAACTTATCACAGAAGAAAAGGTGAATTTAGGGAAAGGAAATCAGGACACAGGAAAGTCAAAATGATGCTACTCTATTAAGTTGTTCACCCTGCAGGACTCTCAAGTGTATAACAAAATGTGGCTCCAAGCTGTTTGCCCAAAAAGATAATGTGAAAGGCATTTATCTATGTCAGAGTAGCATATCAGTAAATAGTATTCTTGTTGTTGCAATATGTACTTGAAGTGACTTCCACAGGTTCCTAGCAGCATCCAATGAGAAGTCAACCAGGAAACAAAAGTTATCAGGATTAAACCTTCCCAGAAGCAAGATGTAGACATGGTGCTGACAGAATTTCATGTGATTTTAACAGGAAGTTTACTACATCAGGATCTCTGGTTACCTCATCTTACATTGAAGAAGCAAATTCCCAGAACTACATCAAGTCCAATCACAGTATAACTAGCAAAGACAAGAGCTACAAATGGGTCTGTTTGATGTGAGGCTCTATTACCCCAACAAAACTTTTCAGCATGACCATTTTCCAAAAAGATAAATACAAGCACCCAAACATGCTGTTCCTGAAAGGGCTTTCCTTAACAGCCAAACATTTTCTGGACTTACTCCAAACAAAATGTGATGAAGGGGTGTGATTTTAGGTCTGCATCTTCTTTTTCTGGTGTGAGGCACAGGAGAAAATTTTCTAAACAGAACACCAATAGCTTGAGCTCTAAGGTCAAAGATTGACAAATGGGACTTAATGAGATTGCAAAGTTTCTGTAAGGCTAAAGACACTCTCATGAAAATAAAATGGCAGCCAACAGAGTGGGGAAAGTTCTTTACCAACCCCACATCAGATGGAGGCCTAATATCCAAGGTATACAAAGAACTCAAAAAGCATCCTTCATCACATGTGTATGTATAGGTACCCACAAATACTTAATTACAATCTTATAAAAATGTGTTTGTATACTTTTATGCAAAAAATGCTTCAAAATCTGTACATTTATCTTTGTTTTTTAAAATAAAGTTTAAAAAAACATTTTAAAAATGTGATGAAGGACGCTACCTTACTCTTAGCAGGTTTGCAGGTAACAAACAGAATAGTCATACGCTACATCAATCCTCTTAACCCAAACTACAGCATAGGTCACTAACCTCTATGCAGTTGCTGCTGGTGTTCTGAGAAAAAGTAAAGTTCTCCTGTTATGTTGTGGGGCATTAGGGTTCTAGAAATTCTAACACTATTGCTATTAGTGGACCTAATAGATCCAATAGAACAATGAAAACAAACAGGAAATGATTGTATTATAATTCTATTCTCCTGAAACAAGTAATTATTGAATATAAGTAACTTTGATTCTTGGCTAAGAGTTCTATAAAATACCTGATTATGATTGTTAAACAGCCTGCAATCCAGTAGGTGCTGCTTCTTATTTCTCTTAGAAGCTCAGCAGGAACCAGTACAGTATCACTGTTTTCTCCTTATTGAATAATAGAGCAATATCAAAAGGCCTTGTGAGACAATTCTAAGGGTTGGTTAAAAGTTTGCTATAACAGTGGATAGTATAAAGAGTCCTCTATTTTGAACAGTTATTCTCTAAACACCTAGTGTCTCTGAATCATTTTTTCTGCTACCCTTTTCCTCCTACTAGACTGCCTTGTCCAGCTTTGATATGAGCTTTTGTGCCTAGTCTCATTAAACTTTGCTGTTCTGTGTTCAGTTGCTATCACTGGGAAGCCTGCTCTTTTCTGAAGAGAAATAAGGGTACAGTAGATCTGGGGAGGAGAGGGTAAGTGGGGATCAGGACAGAGCATAGTGGAGGAAGGGGAGGTTGCAGTCAGAATGTACCATATGAGAGAAAAACAAATAAAAATGAAAAAGAAAATCAGAAAGTTTAAAAAGAAGACAAAGGTATAGGATGGCTTGCTTTTTGAGATCTCTTTTCACATGTATAAAAAACAAATGATCTGCACAGATATAATACAATAGAGATAACAGAGTGACAATACCACCTTGTATGTCAAGCTTTGGACAGCTTTGGACTGTTACCATGACTAGTTTGTGCTTGATTTGCAATTCCTTGGGAAACTAATAAAGACATATAGGACCCTCTATCACATTCAGGACCAAAGCCCAGTAAAAAAAAATGAGCAGAGAGATGCCATTGTGAATCTTGGCAATCAGACTCTTTTCTTAATTTAAGAAATTAAATATTTTAATCATTATATCTCAAAGTAATAGTACAGAACACATAGGCAGCCATTTCCCAAATACCCCTCCATCACTACTGTTGCCATATTCACAGTACACCAACACTATTATGGTCAAAATGCTTTTTTACTACTTACCATTCTTTACTTACAATTAATATCACCTAACGTATGTGCTTTATATGCTAATTATACTTATTTTACTATTCACTGAATTATTCAACTAAATGTATCTTGAGTAATGTGTTACATAGTCCCCTAAAATCATTTCAACTTCTATCACTCTATCCATATCTCAACAAAAAAAATTAATACTTTTTTCAAATACTCCTTTGTGGATGGAGAAGCTAAAGAAATTTGTGGGTTTCCAAGGGTCTTTAACCCAGACAACTATAAGGCTGCAACTCACACAACTCTGCAACTTGTGGGGCAGGCTAATACATTTGCATCCTGCTGCCTCAGTGGCAGGAAGGAGGGGTGTGACAAATGCAGAGGCATTGCAAAGCCTTTCAGTTCTAAATCTGCAGAGTGATTAAGGGTCTACACAGATGTCCATGCACAAACAAAGCAAACCCACTGCCCTCCTTCCAAGAAAAACACACCCTTCTTCTCTGTACATAATGAGTTTAGCAGATCTTCTCCTATCCTGTGGTTTTCACCTCCCCCCTAGCCAGTGTCATCATTCACCCTGTCTGTCAGTGGAAGCAATTTCTGCCAAAGTTGGGGCAAAGGAGAAGATATTATACCTCTCTTTGAAATAATCATCTCTGTACATAGAATTTATTAAGGGCTTTATAATTTTTTTCAAAATCTTTTCCCAAGTTTTATTATGTTTAAGCATCACTACACCTCTACATATTCCATAATTTAGCCATCAAAGCTATTTTTCAGGGTTAAATTTTGATATCAAAAAATTGAAAACAATCAAGGAAGAAAAGAATGAATTCAAAGTTTATGAAAGATAAAATAGAAAAATTACACAGTGCATATTATTTTAACCCCCCTAACTAAACATGCATATTGTTACCATCAGAAATTCAAGGATGTAATAGATGTTAAGAAATGGTGAGAAATGAATCCTACCTCAGCTAAAGGCTCCATTCCATTCTTTCTGTTAAGTGACTATTTTGTGAAACCCATCAGTAAAGTCAATTCAACATTCAAGCCTTCCAGATGTGTGATAAGAAGTGATACCCTCTTGATTATAATTAATTTATTCACTATATGAGGACATGTTGTTTTCCTATGCTGTTGGAGTCCTTGGCATAACAGAGAAGGTAATGTGAAGAAATAAACAAGTCTCCTAATCAGGAGAAAGATTTGTCATGTAGAGTCAGGAAAGCCCTGGAGAAACCCAAGTCCAAATGCACATCAGACAAACAACTGGTAATAAAAGGCTTCATTGGTGCTGATAGCTATCCTAATAATCTAAACCTTATTAATGCTGTTAACCTAGGATATGTGATCCAATATGTGTAGAAAGATGCCAGAACAGAAGTCAAACCCCACTAACTAAACTTCCTTGAATAAATCGCCCTCAGGGGAAAAAAGAGTATTTGAAAAGATAACACCCCTTAAAGGTCACTAGTAAATTAAATCGGAACTGAACCACATGTGGCCTTAATAACCCTGACAGTTAATATGTGCCTCTAATCCTCATACAGAATGCATATTTACCTTTCCTTGACCTATCATTTTGTTACTACTACATCTAAACACAAATTACTGTTTGTGAGAGAAGATTCTCCATAGCTATATATAAATTATATATGAATTCACAGCAAGTTTGTTTCCTTCACTTTTGAGCTCACAGCATGTAACATCCAAAGCTGGCTTCAGTCCACTACTCTCAGGGTGAGCACATTGTGTGACTTGCTTCACATGAGTACATGAGTGTGTCTACAAACTTGAGATTAACCTGATTAAATAATAATTTTAAAATACACTGGAAAGTGTCCTTTCCAAAACAACAAAACTGGGGTTAGGGTATTTTAACACCTACAACAAACATGTGTTACTTTCATTGACATATTAACAGAACCATTACTAATGAAGCACAACCTCATAAGAAAGACTTGAAAGACAGTAGAGCACAAATAACTAAAAATCCACACTTCAAAGTTAGCATTTCTTATCAAATGACTGGTAGAGAATATTTGTTTGAAGTGAGCATCCTTAAGATTGAGTGAAATGAAAAACCACATTTTTGCAAGTTTTTTCCATGAAAGAAATCTGATCTGGCCTTTCTAGAATGCAACTTGAAAATCCACACAAGAATCATCACAATGATCATCTCACAGTTGTTCCACTCTGCCTACCTACTCTCAGAAGTTATTCCAAGGAGGTAGGAGAGTTTGCACAATCATTTCTAAACGGTTATTCTTACCATGGCAATGTTTGCTATGCTTTCAATTTGGAAACAATCTAAATGTTCATAATTACTCGTTGATTAAAAGAATCATTATGTCAATATAGAATATGATGTGACTAAAATGACACAAAAGTAAATATAAAAGATGCAAAATTGAAAACTCAGAATTATTTGTACATTATTTATAAATAGAGCATACATGTGATATAAGTAATCTGTAAGACAAATTTTCATGTTTTAAACAAGATCAGGGCACATTTGGGGTAGTATGATAGTAATCTCATACTTAAAAATACAAATATAGGTCCTTTCCAGCCCACAGTGAGGGCTGGATCTCTTTCCTCAGGACTTGGGACTGCCCAGGGAAGGCTTAGCTTGCAGATCAGCTGCACAGGCACTATTCCACATGGACCAAAGGTGAGCCTGATACATAGGCCTGCTGGCTGTCCTGCAAGAGAATGCAGGGTGTTTTCAGAGTGCAGGGAGCTTGGTGCTCTCTGGAAAATGGTCCTTTTTGGCCTAGAGAAAGAGCACGATTTCTGCCATTAGGACTTAGGACCTGTGTGCAGAGGGCAGAGCTCCCAGAACAACCTCACGAGAACTCTCAAAACTGAGCCTACAAAGACAGAACTGAGTCACTGCCAACAGAACTCTCCTTGCCCACAAAGAAATGAACACCCAGGAGCAATCTCCCTCCTAAGCCCACAGACCTTCAGACACACAGAAGAGAAAAGCACCAGTCAGAAACAAAGAGATGACCAACAATCACTGACAACAAGATGGCAAGAGGAAAGCACAATAACCCAAGCAATGGAAACCAAGACAACCAGGCAACGTCAGAATCCAGTTCGCCCACCACAGAGAATAGTGGATTTCCTAACACTTCAGAAAAACAGGATTTAGAATTAAAACCATACTTCATGAAGCACATAAATAACTCCCTTAAAAATTACAGGAGAACCAGGAGAAATCACTCAAAGCATTACTTGAAAACACAACTAATCAAGTGAAGGAATTGAAAATGAAAATACATATAATAAAGAAATCACAAAAAGAGACAACCCTGGAGATAGAAAACCTAAAAAAGAAATCAGGAGTCATAGATACAAATATCAGCAACATAATACAAAAGATTAAAGAGAGGATCTCAGGGGCCAAAGAAAACATAGAAAACTAAAACAAAACAGTCAGAGAAGATGAAAAAAAAAAAAACTGCAAACCCAAAATATCCAATAGATCCAGAATACAATGAGAAGACCAAACCTAAGGAAAACAGATGTAGAAGAGGGCAAAAAATATCAACTAAAAGGCACACTAATTATCTTCAATAAAATCATAGAAGAAAAATTCTCTACCCTTAAGAAAAAGATGACAATGAACATACAAGAAGCCTACAGAACTCCAAATAGATTGTACCAGAAAAGAAATTCTTCCCAACATATAATAGTCAAAACACCAAATGTACAAACCAAAGAAAGATTACTAAAAGCAGTAAGAAAAAAAAGGACATGTAGCATATAAAGGCAGACAAATTAGAATTATATGAAACTTCTCAACAAAGACTATGAAAGCTAGAAGATCCTGGACAAACATCATACAGACTCTAAGTGAACACAAATGCCAGCCCAGGTTACTATATCCAGCAAAACTCTCAATTACTATATATGGAGAAACCAAGATATTTCAGTACAAACCAAATTTACACAATATCTGACCATAAATCCAGCCCTACAAATGATAATAGATGGAAAACCCAACACAAGGAGGGAAACTACACCCTAGGAAAAGCAAGAAAATAACTATGCAGAAAAACCAAAAGAGGAAAGACATGCAAACATAATTCTACCTCTAACAACAAAATTAACAGGAAATGATCACTATTCCTTAATATCTGTTAACATCAATGGACACAATTCCCCAATAAAGAGACATATAGTATCAGACTGGATAAGTAAAAAGGATCCAGCATTTTGCTCTATACAGGAAACTCATCTCAGAGACAAAGACAGATATTACCTCAAAATAAAGGCTGGGGAAAAAACATAGTAAAGCAATATACACCAAACCAGTAGCCAACATCAAACTAAATTGTGAGAAATTTGAAACAATCCCACTAAAATCAAGGACTAGACAAGGCTGCCTACTCTCCCCCTACCTATGTAATAAAGTACTGAAAGTCCTGTCCAGAGATATTAGACAACAAAGGGAAGTCAAAGGGTTACAAATTCAAAAGGAAAAAGTCAAAATATCACTGTTTGCCAATGACATGATAGTATACTTAAGTGACCCCAAAAATTCCACCAGAGAACTTTTACAGCTGATAACTTCAGCAACGTGGCTGGATATAAAATTAACTCAAACGAATAAGTAACATTCCTCTACTCAAAAAAAAAAAAAAATGCTGAAATTAGGGAAAAGATACCCTTCAAATAGACACAAACAATATGAAGTTCCTTGGTATGACCCTAACTAAGAAAGTGAAAGATTTGTATGACAAGAAATTCAAATCTCTGGAGAAGGAAATCGAAGAAGATCTCAAAAGATGAAAAGATCTCTCATGGTCATGGATTGGAAGGATCAATATTATAAAAATGTCCATCTTTCCAAAATCAATCTAGAGATTCATTGCAATCCCCATCAAAATTCCAACTCAATTCTTCATAGAGTTAGAAAGGGCAATTCACTGGGAATAACAAAAAACCTAGAATAGCGAAATCTATTCTCAACAACAAGAAAATTACTGTGAATATCACCATCTCTGATCACAAGATATATTACAAAGTAATTGTGTTAAAACTACATGGTATTGGTACAGAGATAGGCAGGTAGATCAATGGAACAGAATAAAATATCGAGAAATGAACCCACACACCTACAGTCACTTGATTTTTGACAAATGAGCTAAAAACCTCCAAGGGAAAAAGAACAGCCTCTTCAACAAATTGTGTTGGTTGAACTGGCAGTCAGCATGCAGAAGAATGCAAATTGATCGTTTCTTATCTTGTACAAAGCTCAAGTGCATGTGGTTCAAAGATCCCAACATAAAAACCAGGCACAGTGAAACTATTAGAAGAGAAAGTGGGCAAGAGTTTAGAACACATAGACACAGGGGAAATTTTCTTGAACAGAACACCTATGGCTTATTCTCTAAGATCAAGAATCAATAAATGGGACTTCATAAGATTGCTGAGTTTCTGTAAGGCTAAGGACATTGTCAAGAAAACAAATGGCAACCAACAGCCTGTCAAAGGATCTTTACCAATCTCACATCTGCTAGAAGTCTAGTGTCCAATATATACAAAAAACTCAAGAAGTTAGACCCCAGAGAATGAAAGAATCCTATTAAGAATAGGGTGATGATCCAGGGACGCAGGTCTGGTTAGACTGCGCCATGAGTGGCTAGGGCGCAGAGTGGTCTGGGCCGAGTACTCAGAAAGCACGGCCCTCCCAATTGGTTCAGGGGAGCAGGAACCCTGGAATAGGAACTTGGTATCCTCCCAAAAAGCTATCGCATGAGGATCAATCATTTAAGCCATTTGCCACTGGGAACAGTGGAGATCCAGGGAAACAGTCCTGGTGAGATGGCGATTTGAGTAGCCAAGGCATAGAGAGGGCTAGGGCTAGCATGCGGAAAAGGGGGGCCCTCCTGTTGGTCCAGGAGAGCAGGACCTCTGCCATAGGGACTCATTGTCCACCCAGACGACACTTGTGTGCAGACCAAACGCTCAAGCAATTTACCACCCAAAACTGTGGAGATCCAGGGACACAGGCCAGGTATACAGGAGAGACAGGAACCAATCACTGACAACAACACCACATATAATCACAGACAACAGGATGGCAAGAGAAAAGCAAAAGAACATACACAATGAAAACCAAGACAAGTGGAAACATCAGAACCCAGCTCTCCTATCACAGCAAGCAGTGGAATTGCCAAACACTCCAGAAAAAAAAGACACAGACCTAAAATCATACCTCAAGATGATGATGAAGATCTTTGAAAAGGGCGTGAATAACTCACTTAAACAAGAACAGGAGGAAAATCATAAACAAATAGAAGCTTTTAAAGACAAAACATGAAAAACACTCAAAGAAATCAAAGAACTAGAGGAAAACTTAACCAAAGAGATGAAGGAATTGGAGAAGGAATAGAAAATGTAAATGGAAACAATAAAGAAAATGCTGAAAGAGACAAACCTGGAGGTGGAAAACCAAAAAAAGAAAACAGGAGTCACAGATGCAGGCATCTCCAACAGACTACAAGAGATGGAAGAAAGAATCTCAGGGGCCAAAGACAACACTGAAAACAGACAAGACAGACAGAGAAGATGTAAAAGCCAAAAAGCTGCTAATCCAAAATGTCCAGGAGATCCAGGACACAATGAGAAGACCAAACATAAGGATAATAAGAATAGAAGATGGTGAAGAATATCAACTAAAAGGAACAGTAAATATCTTAAACAAAATCATAGAAGAAAACTTCCCTACTCTTAAGAATGAGATGACCATGAGAATAAAGAAAGCCTACAGAACTCCACATAGAGTGGAAAAGAAAAAAAATTCCTCCCAACACATAATAGTCAAAACGCCAAGTGCCCCCCAAAAAAAATACTAAAAGCAGTAAGGGACAAAAGTCATGTAACATATAAAGGAAGGACAATCAGAATCATACCCAACTTCTCAACAGAGACTATGAAAGCTAGAAGATCCTGGACAGACATCATGCAGACCCTAAGAGAATACAAATGTCAGCCCAGGCTACTACCGAGCAAAACTCTCAATCACCATACATGGAGAGACCAAGATATTTTAGGACAAAACTAAATTTGCACAATATCTGAACACAAACCCAGCACTACAATGAATTATAGGTGGAAAACCCAATACAAGGAGGGAAGCTACATCCTAGTAAAAACAAGACAATACGTAAGCAAGAAAACCAAAGTAAGAAAGACACACAGGCACAATATAACTGTAAAAGCAAAAAAAAAAAAAAAAAAAAAAAAAAAAACAGGAAACAGCAATTAAGATTCCTTAATATCTCTTAACATAAATGGAATCAATTCCCCAATTAAAAGACATAGGCTAACAGACTGTATACATAAACAGAATTCAGCATTTTGCTTCATACAGGACACTCATCTCAGAAACAAAGACAGACACTATCTCAGAGTAAAAGGTTGGGAAAAAAACTTCCAAGCAAACAACCTCAAGAAACAAGGTGGAGTAGCCTTCTAATATCGAATAAAGTAGATTTTCAAACAAAAGTTATTAAAATAATAATAAAGGAAACTTTTTACTCATGACAGGGAAAATTTGTCAGGAGAAAATCTCAATCCTTAGCATATGTGCTCCAAATACAAGAGCACCCATATTCATAAAAGAAACCCTACTAAAGTTTAAAAAATACATTGCACACCATGCAATAACAGTTGGAGAGCTCAACACTTCACTCTCATCAATGGATAGAACATGGAAGCAGATACTGAAAAAGGATGCAGTGAAACTAGCAGAGGTTATGAACGAATTGGAATTAATAGACATCTACCAAGCACTGCATCATAAAACAAAAAAATACACCTTCTTCCTAGCACCTCACAGCACCTTCTCCAAAACTGACCATCTAATCGGTCACAAAACAAATCTCAATAGATATACGAAGATTGAAATACTCCTATGCATCCTATCAGATCACCATGGTCTAAGGCTGGACTTTAATAATAACAAAGACAACAAAAAGCCCATATAAACATGGAAACTAAACAATGTGCTATTAAATGATAGCACGGCCAAAGAAGAAGTAAAGAAATAAATTAAGGATTTTCTAGAATTTAATGAAAATGGAAATACAACATACCCAAACTTATGGGATGCAATGAAAGACGTACTGAGAGGAAAATTCATAGCTCTGAGTGCTTCCAGAAAGAAACTGGAGAGAGCATACACTAGCAAGTTGACAGCACAGTTGAAAGCTCTATAACAAAAGGAAGCAGATACATCAAAGAGGAATAGATAGCAAGAAATAACCAAACTCAAAGCAGAAATTGAACAAATATAAACAAAGAGAATGATTCAAAGAATCAACAAAACCAAGAGCTGGTTCTTTGAGAAAATTAACAAGATTGATAAACCCTTAGCCAGACTAACTCTAGGGCAAAGATAGAGTATCCAAATTAACAAAATCAGAAAGGAAAGTGAAGACATAACAACTGAAACGAATGAAATTCAAGAAATCATCAGATCCTACTACAAAAGCCTATACTCAAGAAAGCTGAAAAATCTGGAGCAAATTGATAAATTCCTAGAGAGATACTAGATACTAAAAGTAAACCAGGATGAGGTAAATCATCTACATAATTCCATAACACCTAAAGAAATAGAAGCAGTCATTAAAAGCCTCCCACCAAAAAAAAAAAAAGCCCAGGTCCAGATGGGTTCAGTGCAGAATTCTATCAGATATGTATTGACCAACTAATACCAATACTCTCCAATCTATTCCACAAAATAGAGTCATATGGTACACTACCTGAATCATTCTTCGAGGCCAAAATAACCCTCATTCCTAAACCACACCAAGACCCTACAAGGATAGAGAACTTCAGAACAATCTCACTTATGAACATTGATGGAAAAATACTCAACAAAATCCTTGAAAACCAAATGCAAGAATACATAAAATGATCATTCACCATGATCAAGTAGGCTTCATTCCTGGGATGCAGGGATGCTTTAATATATGGAAATCCATCAACATAATCTACCATATAAAAAAAACTCAAAGAAAAAAAAAACACATGGTCATCTCACTAGATGCTGAGAAAGCATTTGACAAATTCAATATGTCTTCTTGTTAAAAGTCTTGGAAAGTAAAAGAATCCAAGGCTCATATTTAACATAGTAAAACCAATAAACAGCAAACAATGACCAATATCAAACTTAATGGTAGAAAACTTGAACTCAAACAAATCAGTAGCCTTCCTCTAAGTACAAACATGCAGAGAAAGAAATTAGGGAAGTGATACCCTTCACAATAGTCACAAACAATGTGAAATACCTTGGTGTGACTCTAACTAAGCAAGTGAAGGACCTGTATGACAAAAACTGCAAATCTCTGAAGAAGGAAATCTAGGAAGATCTCAGAAAATGGAAAGATCTCTCATGCTTATGAATTGGAAGGATCAACATTGTAAATATGCCCATATTTCCAAAAGCAATCTACATTTTCAATACAATTCCCATCAAAATTGCAACCAAACTCTTTATAGAGTTGGAAAGAGAAATTTGTAATTTCATCAAGAATAACAAAAAACCTAGAATAGCGAAATCCATACTATACAACAAGAAAACATCTGAGGGAATCACCCTCCCTCACCTCAAGCTCTATTGCAGGGCAATTGTGTTAAAAACTGCATGGTACTGGTACAGAAATAGGCATGTGGCTCAATCGAATAGTATAGAAGTTCCAGAAATGAACCCTCTCATATATGGTCCCTTGATTTTTGACAAAGGAGCTGTAAATATTCAATGGAAAAAGGGCAGCCTATTCAACAAATGGTGTTGGTCCAACTGGCACTCAGCATGCAGAAGAATGAAAATAGACCCTTTCTTATCTCCTTGTACAAAGCTCAAGTGCAAGTAGATCAAAGATCTCCACATTAAACCAGTTACACTGAAACTATTAGATGAGAAATTAGGGAAAACCTTAGGACACATAGGCACAGGGGAAAATTTCCTGGAAAGGACAACAAAGGCTTGTGCTCTAAGGTCAAAGATTGACAAATGGAACTTAATGAGATTTCAAAGTTTCTGTAAGGCTAAGGACAGTGTCAAGAAAACAAAATGGCAGCCAACAGATTGAAAAAAGATCTTTACCAACCCCACATCACATAGAGGCCTAATATCCAAGGTATACAAAGAACTGGAGAAGTTAGACACTAGAGAATCAAACAATCCTATTAAAAATGGGGTACAGAGCTAAACAAAAAGTTCTATTGAGGAATATGGAAAGGCTGGGAAGCACCTAAGCAAGTGCTTGATATCCTTAGTCATCAGGGAAATGCAAATCAAAATAACCCTGCGATTCTACCTCACACCAGTCAGAATAGCTAAGATCAAAAATTCAGATGACAGCAGATGCTGGCAAGGATGGGGAGAAAGAGGAATACTTCTCCACTGTTGGTGGGATTGAAAACTGGTACAACCACTCTGGAAATCAGTCTGGCATTTCCTCAGAAAATCGGACATAATTCTACTTGAAGACCCAGTTATTCCACTTCTGGGCATATACCCCAGAGAAGCTCCAACATACAACAATGACACATGCACCACAATGTTCACAGCAGCCCTATATATAGCAGCCAGAAGCTTGAAGGAACCCAGATGTCCTTCATTAGATGAATGGATACAAAAATTGTGGTATGTTTACAAAATGGAGTACTATTCAGCTATCAGAAACAATGACTTTATGAAATTCCTAAGAAAATGAATGCATCTAGAGAATATCATCCTGAGTGAGGTAACTCAGTCACAAAGAACACACATGATATTCAGTCATTGATAATTGGATACTAGGCCCACAAACCTCTTTATACCCAAGAAACAACTTTCAGACCATATGAAGCTCAAAAGGAAGGAAGGCCAAAATTTGGAAACCTCTGTCTTTCTTAGAAAAAAAACAAAAAATAAGTATAAAGCACCCTCTCAGAGAGTGCTATACCTACCTACACATTAAGTCATTAATATTTAAAAGCTAAGAATGCATCCTTGTGACTATCCTTATTATTTAAAAATCATCATGTTTAATGTTTATACACCAAGAAACTTCAACTATTTCCATGTTACATTTTGTTTTATATGTACTTTATGCTCATTGTAACTAGTAAGTTTTCATTGCATACAATCAAACCTTTAAGAAAATCAAGTACCGACAAAGATATGTTCATATAGTTTTATGGTAAAATGCTTTTAAAATCCATACATTTATCTTTGTTTTGTAAAATTAAGTTGTTTAATTAGAAATATATAAACAACAATGTATAATTTTCAAGGCCTATATAGCATGTTACTGCCCTAAGATTAATTTTCAAAATAAAAATGCACTGCTCAGGCTCCGATACACTCTCTTTACAAATTTAACAATGATTTATTTAAGAATGATAGACCAAATAAAAGCACTCATTCATCACAAACACACCAAGTTTCTTTGTGTGCCTGAAGCCAAGGACACACACTAGGCAAATGATAAGAAGAACTCTTAACATTGGCTTAAACCATGCTGTGTATGTTTTGGCCTTGGCAAAATACTCAGTTCTTTTCTATGGGGGACTCTACCACTGACAGGATACTTTCATCTTTATAAGCAAACAGCCAGGTCAATAAATGCAGCTGCCCAATAGATGAGGAGGACTCATCCTCTACAAACAATAGACTGGAGTACTACAGTGTACTCAAGCCGTAAATCTTTCTTTTTCTTTTCTTTTTTTTTTTTTTTTTTTTTTTTTTGTTTATTTTTTTTAAGTGTTACTGGGTATTCTCCGTATTCACATTTCAAATGTTATACCTTTTCTCCCCCACTCCCCTCCCTGCTCCCCCTCAACTTGCTTCCATGAAGGTGCTCCCTCTCCCAATCACCCTCTCCACCTCAGTGCCTTGGCTGGTTGATGATGTTGTTCTTCTCATGAGGTTGCAAACCTTTCAGCTCTTACAGGCATTAAATCTTTCTATTAGGGCCTTGAGTATTTTGGAGGCAATAATCTGGGGGAAAGAACATGCCCTTTATGGATGACTTCTAGAATCCCTGCACTTAATTTTGTTGCACCATTTTCTCCATTAAAACCATGTTCTGGGTAGTTTTCTAGGGCCCAAGAGAATGGTTCAATTCATTGAATTTGTTCTGCTTTATTATAGCAGGCATTGAGTGCCACTTATGTTTCATTCTAGACATCTGTAGAATGTGCTCTTCAATCCCCAATAAATGGAAAGATATCGTCTCTTTTGTGAGACTTTGAGTCACAGTCCGTTCATGAGACCTGCATGTGCAGCATCGTCCCCTCAAACCATCTCTTTTAAGGGAACTGATTGAAATTATGCTTCTGACCAAAATGAAATAAATATATAGCTGTGGATACTGGTATTTCCTTTGGAAAGGCAAACATTTCAAGCAGTTGTAATAGAGACAAACGGTTAAATTCTATTTTTTTCCATTTAATGTGATTAGTTTAATACATTTCTACAACCAAGAACTTGATGAAAATTCGAGAATTCAGGAAGAAAGTAAAGAAAATTTATTATTATTAATTATTATTATTATTGTTGTTGTTGTTGTTGTTACAAGAATGCATTCTTTTATCTCAAAGCTGATTAAGTTCATGAGATTTTTGGGTCAATTGTAGTGTTTCTTTTGTCTAGAATAATGGAATGTAGAAGACTTTACTCATGCTCAGAAGATGAGATGTTGCTTTTATACATGTGTTTAGGCTGGTAGCACAATGTAAATGCTAAGGTCTCAGCATTTTAAAGTAGCATCCTTAATCGATTTACCATTTCCTAGCAGTATTAATGAGAAGCAAAATGTCTTTAGTAGCCAGCAAGGGCCCAATGAAGTCATTTTGACTGGCAGTGCTTTGGGCTTTAACACAAAGAAGTGATGGTTTTGATAGTGAAGATTTGAGACATTTATACTTTAATAGTGCTGAAATCTTAAACACACATGCACTGTACAAGAAATTTATATTACTTTGCCTTCAGGAAGGAACGTCTCAACAGCTCATTTTTATTTCAGGGAAAAGGATCAAACTCAATTTTCCAGGTAAAACAAAGTCAGCTTTGACCACAACGTATTCATTTATAAAACAGGATGCCTAACCTTGAACTATAAAGTGCTTCATTCTTACAGAAAAGGTCAGAGACATCTGGCCTCAATATTTTTTCATGTTCAGTTAGCAATAAAACATTTTCCTGTTGGAGAACTGAATGCTGAGCAGGAGTTAGGAAAAATGCCAATCTTGTCGTAGTTAACTGAGTTGAAATTTATTTTTAATATTTGTTCTCTTATAATTTAATAGCAATTTAACAATATCCAACGTCCTTTTAGTGTTTTGCATCAAAGAACAATAAACATATATGGTGAAGGGGCTTTTAGTAGGGGATAAAACCTTTATGAGCATGAAGTCTCTATTTAAATACTTGTGGGTGCTTATTTAGCTGTTTTTCCTTCATTAAATATGAATTATAGACCTTTAAATGCTGATTTAGAAATCAGGAAGGTTTAGTTTCACTCCACCACTTTGTATCCACAGGCAACATAAATCTATTTAAAAGTTGATTTAAGAAAGCAACTTGGGGAAGCAAATTGCTGGTGATTTGATCCCTAGAATTTCGTATGCTGTATAATCAGAATCAGGTTTCAGTGAACAAAATAACAATGTTTATTTGAAAGTAGTTGGAAAAGACAATTATTTCTTTAAAAGTACAATCTGGGTAGAAATGGAGTTCAGGATCTACTTGCAAAGCAAAAAACATGTGAAGCATTTAGCATTTACACAGTACCCTGCCAAGGATGGTTAGAGAGTCAGTTGATTGGAGACAGTCCACCTGAAAGCAGTTTGGGCTTTTGTTTTTAAAGAATGCATATGTTGGCTTGTTCATTGGAAAATATCGATAGCTAATAAAACTACATCCCCAGTTGCAAAATGAACTTGAATTATAAATTAAATACTTAAAGCAAACTACTTTTGTGAACATGGCTCTAACTAGGGGTGTCTTGGAATGAAATCCAGTTTTATTTCCCCATTTACTTCTATAATATTGGTGATGCCAAGGCCAGTCTTATTTACCATCCCACCACTTTCCATAGGCAATGCTTAAAAAATAAGCATATATATCATTTCATTTTAGATTTTATTTATTTTATTTTAGTGGTAGCACATGATCCATGCTGTCAGCCACAACCAATAGAACTTAAGGGCTCCATTTACTATTGTTGGTGTTTTCCTAATATTTTTCTCATTCTAAGTGAAGCAATACATAACAATTTACTCCCCTTTTGCCTGCGTAAGAAAATGTGCTTCCCTGTGCATAATATACTAGCAGCAGTAACTCTTCCTTCCATAAAACAAGTGAAATGCTGTCTGGATTATAAAGTGATAATAAGAATGATAAATAAGCAAATGCCAGAGAGAACAAAGGTTTCTTAATCTATTTTTTCCTCTATTTCATGATGACCAGAGATAAAATGCCAGTTCCTCCTTTTGAGCTAATGACCACCAGTTCATTAGTAGTTGATCATAGGTCCTGCCATTTTCATTTAATAAAAAGAAAAAAAGAAAGGAAGGAAAGAAGGAGAGAGAGAGAGAGAGAGAGAGAGAGAGAGAGAGAGAGAGAGAGAGAGAGAGAATAATTTGGAAGGCTATTGTTGGAGTTGCACAGGGCTCACTTGTGACAACTGTCAATGTTACAGGGGGACAACAGGTATTTTGAAGTGAAAATGAAACATAGGAGACAAGTATTTGAGCCTCTCTTATTATGTAGTAAAGAGGGGCTAGTCATACAGTTATTTAAGTTTGCTTTAACTCTTTAGTGTAAGTAATAAGAGGAAATTAAATCACATATCTGGTCATATGTCAAAGAAGGTCAACTGTTCAAAAGTCAAGGTGAAAACAACTATTTGTAAGAAAAGTGTGCAAAGACCTGAATTTGGTTTTGTAATTGAGAAGCATGGCAATCTTGCAGTAAAATTCATGTCATTTTATAAAAAGGGTCTGTTGAGCAGGGAACCATCCAATCAGTGACGCATGATGCCTGCAGAAGTTACTTCAGGGAAAACATAATCAAAGTTCTTCTTTCTGCTCAATCGGAATCAGTCTTTTCATATTTCAAAAGAAATTCAGCCTGATTTGCAAGTCAAAGCTAGAAGTGTTAGACTTTAAGATAAGGAACATTTTCTGTTCCTTATCTTAAACAGAAAAAACAAAATGCCAAGATATCATGCAGCCCATCAAAGCAACTAATAATATAGATGTATTCTCTAATGAGAAATTCTAGAAGAATCCCAGTAGACATAAATTTAAAACAATAATCATAGACTCCATCATAGAATTCAATAGATTTAAAGAAGACATAAACATGCACTTCATTAAACTCCAGAAGGATAACAATAAATGCTTGTGTGGATGTCCAAAAAAAAAAAAAAAAAAAAAAAAAAAAAAATACAAAGGCAGATCTGAATAAAATGGCAAAATGTAACTCAGTATTTGAAAACTGAATTCAATACAAAGATTATAGCATTAAAGAGAACAGAATGAAGATGGAAATCAAAAACTCAAGACTCCAGTTATAAAGTTTAGGGGAAAGCTCACAAGCAGAACAAATTAGGCAGAAGACAAAGTATCAGGCCTCAAAGATAAAATAGCCCATCTATATGAAGCAAACAACCTTTTTAAAGCATGGGAAAGAAACATGAAGGAAATGCAGAACACCATTAAAAAGACTAAATCTTTGAATTACAGTCACTGATGAGAGAGAATTATCCCAGGTCAATGGAATAGAACAGATATTTAACAAATCCATAGAGGAAAAACCAAAAACTTCCACAAAGAAAGGACACATTTATACAGATATAAGCACACAGAACGCCAACCAAAAACAGAAGGAAAAAAAAAAAAAACAAATCTCAATAGCATATCGCAGTTAAAATGATAAATATACAGAACAAATAAGACACATTGAAAGCTTCAAGAGGAAAAAACACAAGTCCCATATAAAGCAAAACCCACCAGAATAACACCTGATTTCTTAACGGAATTCTGAAAGTTACCATTGCCAACCTAGACTTCCATAAAAAAATATCTGTTATGCAGTTAAAAAGAAAAGAAAATCTTTCACCCAGAGTGTCTAAAGATTTCATATCCAACAACAACAGCACATTATACATAATATTGAATACTTGAAGGAAGCCTTCAAGCTAGAAGGAGGAGGCCAAGACACTCTAGAAAAAAACCAAAAAGACAAAAACAAGAAATACCAAGCATGACTAAGAACACACACCAGGATAAAACAACAAATGACTGCAATCGACGCATATTTTCAATAAGAACTTGAAATAACAATGGCCACGGCTCTTCAACCAAGAGATGCAATAGCTGAGATGCAGGATAGCTGAATTATTAAGAAACAGCATCATTTTAATTAATGATTGTATTAATTTACATTTCAAATGATATTTCACTTCCCACTTACCCTTCCACAAGACCCCCATCCCACTCCCTCCCTCCCCCACTTTGGCTCTGAGAGTTATCCCCACCCACCCACCCTCTCCTGCTCCACCCTTCCAGCATCCCTCTATGCTGGAGCATAAAACCTGCATAAAACCTCACCTCCCGTTGATGTCAGACAAGGCCATATGCTAAATATGTATCTGGAGGCATGGATCGCTCCTTGTACACTCCTTGTTTGGTGGTCTAATCCATGGGAGCACTGGGCAGTCCAGCCAGTTGATGTTCTTCCTATGGGTTGCAATTCCCCTCAGCTTTTCTAGTCTTTCAATCAGCTTTCTCCCTGTCCCTGAGCTCTGTCTGATGGTTGGTTCCAGGCATCCATATCTGTATTGGTTAGTTGCTTGCTGAACCTCCCAAGGAGCAGTCATACCACATTCCTGTAAGCAAGCTCCTCTTGGCAACAGCAATGGAGTTGAGTTTCCTGTCTGCAGACAGGATGGATCCCCAGGAGGGCCAGTCCTCAGATGGTGCTTCCTTCAGTTTCTGATCCATTTTATGTCCCTGTTCTTCCTTTGGACAGGAACATTTCTGAGTTAAAAACTTTGAGATGGCCGTGTGGCCCCATCCCACCACCAGGGGCTGTATCTATCTACAGGAAGCATAAGACTGTAACATAGTTAATTTCAAATCGAGGGAAACATTTATATCTGTTCTTAGCTCCATCACAAAGATCTGTATAATTAGTTTAGAGCATTTGATATTTTTAACTTTCTAGTGCAGAGCAAAAACGATCAATTTATAAATTATGTGACAAATTTCTCATATTTAAATAAACAAGTTTAATCAAGAAAGAAAGAAAGAAAGAAAGAAAGAAAGAAAGAAAGAAAGAAAAAAAGAAAGAAAGAAATCCATTTACAAGAAATAGCTCTAGAGACTGGCAGCACCTTAAACTAAAAGGGTAGAGAAAAGTGTACCAAGCAAAGGGGATCACAAAGCACAGGGTTTGCTACCCTAATATATGACAAAAAATAGACTTCAAAACTAATCAGAAGAGATAAAAAGGGAACTTTATCTTAATCAGTGAGTCAATTAATCTTTGCTGGCTATCTGATCATATTGTGAACCAGGGGATTGTGTTGTTTGCTGGAAAAAAAAAAAAAAAAAGTTGTTCAAATTGTGATGTGGCTCAGCTTTAACACACATTTTTAATCCCCTTGAATGGAATACAAACACAAACTTTAGTACACAGTTAATCCCAAATGATGAAGAGAAATTTAGGAGAAAGAAACACCCATGTTTGAAAGTGATGTCCTATTGAGTGTCAGACAAAGTGACAAATCAGACAAAGATTTGAATGAATAGAATATATGTAACTCTCACAAGAACAGATTGAAAAGAGACTGCTCAAGAAAGAGCAGGAAGAGAAACAGGAAGAGTGGGGCAGTTTTACTGACACAGTTGTACAGACACAGGCTGCCGAAAGAGAAGAAGCTAAACACAGGTGAAGGCAGAACATGCTGGAGAATGAGAAGGAGCCAGAAGATTAGAGTATATTGCTAAGGTTAGAACGAGACCAAGCAGAGAAATTCAGGAGACGCTGAGAGAAGTCAGGTTTAATCACTTTTGAGTGAAGAGGAGTTTAAACCACAACAGCTGAATGGACCAACCAGCCAGAATTTCTAGCTCTCAGAAAGAGCTAGAAAGAATGTGTTTATTCAGCAGTAAGTTTCAGAGGCTGAAAACAGTCTAGACCTAGATTAGATTGTCTAAGAAGCTTCCAAGACAAAGGGCCAGGTTAGCAAACAGAAGCAGTAAGCCTCTGAGACAATTATGTCAGAAGAATAAAATTTCTTTTACAATTAATCAAGAAAAATTTCACAAGTACCCTTAGTGAAAGTTTGGTTTCTTTTAAAACCCACTTATGTTAACAAGTGTTTTTGTTTTAATCCCAGATGTGGGATATGGTGCTGCTTCGGATTTTTCACAGTAGCAGACTGGGTCCACTGACAGTGTCATGATTGTGGCAGCCGCAGACCACTTAATTTCTGGGGACTCTGGAGAAGGTAAATGTCCAAGATTAGAGAGAATGACAGGCAGAATCTGAAAAAGAAGGCATGACTGTTCCTGCTAATGGTCACTACACCTGCTGTTGCTGTTTCTGGTAACTGAGAGAAAGAAGATAAAATGTTGAAGATGATTTGATTAGAGAAGATTAGACGTGCCCACAAGAACTCAAAACCTCTATTTAGCAGAAAGTAGATTAAAGAGATCCACACGGTTTTTCCCCTCTAAAGTTCTGTTCTTCATATCTTACCTAGGGTTAGGGGGATTGGAATGGATTAGGGTGAATAAGGGATGGGAGGGGGTTAGGGATTTAAAAAAAAAAGACTCAAATAAAATAGATAAAAAAAAAATATTATACCTACGGTACCCAGTCTCATAAACCACAAACTAATGACTAAATGAAACAAATTAAAACAAACCCAATACTAATATGTGATTTCAACTTTCTCCAATAGATAAATAATTGGGAAGAAAATTAGAGAAATCTCAGTTAAATGACATCATACATCAAATAGATCTAACATGTCTATAGAATATTCCACTCAAATGCCACAGAATATAGTCTACCCAGGAGCATAAGGAAGCTTCTCTACAATAGATCACACACTGGGACACAAAGTCTGAACAGATACAGAAAAACTGACATTCTCTCATGTTTTTAATCTGAGAAGTAATTCAAGACTGAAAAATTCTAGATAGACTGTAATGAGCTTAGAGATAAAAAAAAAAGATAGAAACTTTAATTGTAATCATTTTAGTTTGCTTTCTATAGCTATGATAAAACATGGACAGAAAGCAAGCTGGTGGGAGATAGAATTTATTTTAACTTACAGGTTAGGTAGTCCATCATCAAAAAGAGCTAAGGTAAAACATGAAGGTTGGATCTAAAGCAAAGACCACAAAGGAATGGAGGCTACTTGTTTGCTCAAGCTGGGTTGCTCAGCTACCTTTCTTATACAGCCCACCCACTTGTCCAGGGATGGAACCCACAGTGGGAAAACAAACTAATCCTCCACAGACATCCCCACAGATTATTCTTATAGAGACAGTGCTTCAGTTGACTCTGGTCCCAGATGACTCTAGATTGTGTTGCATTGACAAAACTAACAAATATAATTAAAAGCAACAACCAAACACCTTCTATGGAAGATACATATTTCAAAGGATTATAAAGAAATGATGAGCCAGTCATAAGGGGCAAAATATTTATGAAGACACAGAAAACCTAACAGGAAAAAATATATAGGGGAGTGTTTCAAAAGAAAAAGTTTGCAAGGAATATAAATTATAAAAGTCGAAGATTGACATAAACCAGAAAGTTCTGTCTTGGAGGTCATCTACGATCCATGAGAGGACAGATTCTGTTGTGTAGAAGTCACCATGTCAGGTCACAGCATGCCAATAACGGGGAAGAGACCCAGGATGACTAAAACATGAGCTTTGCTCTCTCAAGGAGCATCTGACTTTTTAAATGTACCAAAAATAGTTGGAAGAAAAAGAAGCATATTTTTGTATTGGTTTAAAGAAAGGTCAAAAACACAAACATATTTTGAAGCTGTCAGTAGAAAGGGAGAGACTAAGAGTTTTGAGAAGCATACCCCATAGCTGAAGGAGAATAAGCTTGAAGAACATTTTGCCGAATTATTGCTTCATCCTAGAAAACGGGTTTAAAAAAAAAATAAAACTAGAAGGAAGTGCAGTAGAAAAAAGTTGAAGGTCTACTCAAGTTCTTTTCAAAGTGGAAGGCCATATTGCTCAGGGAAGGGCATGGGGAAAAGGCTTGAACAATAACATTTGAAGGTCTGTTCCAGGGACTATGATAGTGGGTGACCCACAGTAGGGAAAGAAGTCACATGATCTGATTCTGCAGTGGCACCTCATATTATCAGTGCATTTCCTGCATTAAAGGATTGTTAAATGTGAGCTAATCTGTCACTCAGAAGTTGCCTATAAATCCAGGTAACTTCATCATCACCTTTAAGCAGATTTTTATAAACAATCCAGGTCCAAGCTTTCCATAGCCTAAATTAATATTAAAATGACTATTTTTTGTCTCTGGGAACTCTGGTTGGTTGGAATTGTTTTAATGGGGTTGAAAACCCCTTCAGCTTCTCCAATCCTTTCTCTAACTTCTCCATTGGGGATACCATTCTCAGTTCAGTAGTTGACTATGAGCATCTGCCTCTGTATTTGTCATGATCTGACAGAGCCTTTCAGGAGACAGCTATATCAGGCTCCTGTCATCATGTACTTCTTGACATCAGCAATATTGTCTGAGTTTGGTGGCTGTATATTGGCTAGATTTGTAGGTGGGGCACTCTCTGGATAATCTTTGCTTCAGTCTCTGCTTCAAACTTTGTCTCTGTAATTTCTCCTGTGAATCATTTTGTTCCCCCTTCCAAATAGGACTAAAATATCTGCACTTTGGTCTTCCTTCTTCTTGAGCTTCATGTGGTCTGTGAATTGTATTTTGAGTAACCTGAGTAACCTGAGATTTTGGGCTAATATTCACTTATCAGTGAGGGCATACCATATGTGGGTTTGTTGTTGTTGTTGTTGTTGTTGTTGTTGTTGTTGTTGTTGTTGTGTGTGTGTGTGTGTGTGTGAGAGAGAGAGAGAGAGAGAGAGAGAGAGAGAGAGAGAGAGAGAGAGAGATTAGATTAGCTCACTCAGGATGATATTTTCTAGTTCCATTCATTTACCTAAGAATTTCATGAAGTCATTGTTTTAAATTGCTGAGTAATACTCCATAAAATGACTTCTAAATGAAGAAAATGTCAAAACTTTCTATTTCTTCTTTTGAGTCCTGAGAGTCTCTCACCTCCCAGGTCTCTGGTACATTCTGGAGGGTCCTCTCAACCTTCTCCCTCCTGAGGTTGTCTGATTCCATTCTTTCTGTTGGTCCTCAGGGATTCAGTCTCCCTGCCAACACACACAATACCAGATCATGTTCACCTCTCTATCCCACCTCTGTGTCCTTTCCCTCCCAGGTAACTCCCTCCCTCCCCCCTTGTAGTTACTTTCTTCTTCTCAAGTGGGACTGAGGCATCCTCACATGGGCCATTCAGTTTGTTGACCATTTTTTTTAGTTCTGCAGACTGTTTCTTGGGTATTCTGTATACTTTTTTGGCTAATATCCACTTATTAGCGACTACATACCACGCATGTCTTTTTGGATCTGAGTTACCTCACTCAGGGTGATATTTTCTGGTTCCATCTATTTGCCTGCAAAAATCAGGATGTCCTCATTCCTAATAGCTAAATAGTATTCCATTGTGTAAATGAATCACATTTTCTGTGTCCATTCTTCTGTTGTGGGACATCTGGATTGTTTTCACCTTCTGGTTATCACAAATAAGGCCACTATAAAGATTGTGGAACACATGCCCTTGTGGCATGGTGGGACATCTTTTGTTCCTGTCTGAAAGAACATCAGGGATAAAAATGTAGAAGAGCCTGAGGAAAGGAAGGTCCAGCAGCAGGCCTAAGGTGGGATCCAGCTCAAGGGGAGGCCCCAGGGCCTGACACTATTACTGAAGCTATGGAGCACTCACAAAAAGGAACCTATCATGATTGCCCTTCCAAAGACCCAACAAGCAGCTGAAAAACTCAGATGCAGATATTTGCACCCAATTAATCAACATATGCTGCTGACTCCTGTGGTTGACTTAGGGGAAAGATGGAAGAAGCTGAAGAGAAGGGTGACCTTGTAAGAGGACCAACAGTCTCAATTAACCTGGAACCCTCAGATCTCTCAGACGTTGGATCACCAACACATATACAGCAGAAGACTACTGGGTCTGGGTTCAGTCAGAGAAGATGCATCAAACCTTCAAGATCCTGGAGGCCCCAGGGAGTTTAGAGGTCTGGTGGGTAGGTGGGGGTGTGGACATCCTCATGGAGATAAGGGAATCAGGGAGGAGGTATGAAATGTGATACAGTTGGAGTGTGGACCAAAAAGGGAATAAAATCTGGAGTGTATCAAAAAGAAAGAAAACATTTAATAATAATAATAACAACAGTAAGTAAAAAGGTTTTAAAAAAAAACTTTCTATTTCTTCCAAGTTCCTACTTGATGAATGCTAGTGAAAATTAATCTAAGAATTAATGAAAATAGAATAAGCTTACCTTTCAGGGAAAAAATTATCCCACCATTCCCAACCAGTTCTTGGCTGGTTGAATGTCAGTTCCATTAGGATTATGAAGAAAAATGAAAGCATTGGGGGCCTAATGCAAACTGTGTGTACACACACTTGCTTATCCCTTTGAGGCTATATCAGGCTCAGCTCAAAGGAGGCAAGCAACACAGCATTTTAGACCTTATGAGGAAAATCATTCTTTAATTTGTTCAGAATTCAAATGAAAGCCGTGGTTTGAAGCCACTGAAGCAGAATCACATGTGAAATTTAGAAGGGATTAATTTCATAAATTTCTTGAGTTGTTGATGGAACCATCTGGCAGTTTGAGAGATAACCATTAAAGTCTATACAAGAAAATTTGTTCCTGCAAGAATATAATGACTGAATATTATAGCAGCAGGGGAATAAAAGCGATTGCACAGTTTATCATGGAAAGCAAATGCTTAGACCTTAAGTCAGGTGGAGTTTATATTTACTCCAAAAACAAACATGCAAACAAGCTGATGTGTGCAGCAAGGCTGAAGGAGACTTGGTGCAGCCTCATTTGATCCTTCTAGAAAATGTCAAGCGAATTGTCACTTGCACTTTCCTGGGGGAGGAAGTTGGCACCCAGAGAAGTTAGGTGACGTAAGGCACACTACAAAGTATAAGCCATAGTCATGAAATTCAGGCTCAGGTGTTTCTTACACAAACACCCTCTGCCAGCACAGACCATGACCCTCCGCAGCCATCCATGCTAACTAGCAGGTAGGCAGAGAACCACTGCAGTTAATCACCCAGATGTTTCTGGACAAGTGAGAGCTCCTGATTTGCTGAGCATTTTTACAACACTTCTGTTAAATGTGAAGAACATCCCAATTAAGCTTCATTGCCATTACTGTTTTATGCAGTAAGAGAATGTGTTGTACTTCGAAGTTATTTGATTTCAGACAGAGGCAATATTCTTTACATTTGAAAGCATTCCTGAATTCCCTGAGGTACAAAAAGAAAGTAAACCACATATGCAAAACATGCAAATGTCTAGCAAAAACATGCAAAATATCTAGTCCCTTAAGTTGAATCTGTGAATGTGGACATAAATTGTTCCAAACTTACCAAACCTCCCCAGCCCCAAGAGCCACTAACATGAAGTGTGTTTAATATAGACCATTGATCTCACAATCTTTCAAGTCAAGATACCCAGTATTTCAGTTTTGCTCCAGTATACTTAGAACTGACAGAATAGCAAGACTATTGGATTCTAGAATTTATTCTTTTTATAAACAATGCTTCAAGTGCAAAATAGGGATAACTAATTTCTGTTATAAACTGCTTGTAGCACAGGTAGGTTACAAAAGAATTATTAGGGGTATCCTAATTATCCTATCCATGGCAATTATTTCTAATCCAACACTTTACTTAAGAGGCACAGCCGAAACACTAGGTGATGACTTTGGTGAGCATGGTAGCCATAACAGGTTCTCTATTTCTCTTTTAAAGCAATGCTATCTTCCCCCAAGATATCAACCATGTCCAAGAACATACATGAACTTCCCCACAAAAATAGGGGGGGATTTATTACCTTAGTGATATAGGATAGGACAAATTTGTACCTACCTATGTAAGCTTCTATTTTTCTAAACCTACATTAATAAGGATTCTCAAATGCCTTATCCCCCATCCCTCCAAGCCTACCATTCAAAGATGGTGAATAGGATAAGAAGTTGTGGACCTGTTTAGAAGTAGTTCTTTGGGGCGATTTTAATCTGTTGTCAGGATATCAGCAGTCCAGTTCATTGGTGTGAAGATACCAAATATGAATCAGCAGCAGTTGCATGATCCAGTGGAAACAGCCAGTCCCCCACCAAACCAGCACGAGTCAGCACGGGTGAACAAAAACAACCAGGACATCATCAAAACTTTGCAAAGCTGGAGCTATGCAAGCAGGACATCTCCTGCCTCAGTAAAACACCATGTGAGTCTGCATCACATGATACAAGGGAAACTTTCCATGTCCACTTTATACACTCACCTTAGCATTTTACCTTGCCTGCTCTAACATCTCATTCATTTTCTTCTATAGCTCACTCACAGCAATGTCTGCTTTTCTTTACATGCTCCTGTGAGTCATGCAAAATGGTGCTGCATTTTATTTGACATATATGGACCTAACTTAGGAAACTGCAGTAGTTTCCTCTTCTGTTACTTTGGTAAAACATTGACCAAGAACACCAAGAAAGTAATTATTTGCCTTATAAATTATACTCCATCACCAAGGGAAGCCAAAGCAAAAATCAAAAGAGGAGCTTGAAGCAGAAACCAACAGGAGCCCACTTTCCCCTGGCGTCTTCAATCACATTATTTTCATTATTAATTTACTTATTATGCATTTTAAATTAAAATAGAATTGCATCACTTTCCTTCTTACTTTTCTACTTGCTAGCCTTGCTTTTTTAAATACATCCCAGGCCTATCTGTCCAAGGATGACACTACCCACAATGGGCTGAACCCTTCCACAGCAATCAGCAATCAAGAAAGTGCCCCCACAACAATTCCCAGAGGCCAGCCTGATGGACCCAATCCCTTAGTTAGGATTCTCTATCTATGGGTATAGACAAGCTGACAAAAACCAAATATAACAGAAACCATGCCCTACAACCTAGGGTGGTAAAGGTTTAGAGATTCCTCATAGGTCACCAAGGGAGCAAACAAGCTACAGGGATTTCTGAGCCACACACCATCTTTCCCAGTGTCCTCAAGAATCCACATGTTCTTCTCTTTAAGCCAACCAGGCTTTCTTGACACTCAAAACTCAATGCCATAATTCCTCAATTCTATATCTACTTCACACAGGCTTGTCCTGGCTAACACAGTTCTGCCATTATGCTATGGAATTGAATGATCTGCTATTGAATGGTTCTAATAATCCCCCCAAATTGTTTCCACACTATCTTTCCAAAGTGGACACCACTTCATAATCCATTCTTCTGCCATACTCAGATTTTTGCAGTTTCCAAACTGCACCTTGAACTCTAAACACAAGTTGTCCTCTCCTCTGCTATACTGACTACTTGAGCTTTCTCAAACTATGTCCCAAAAGAGTAGCAACTATTGTGTTTGACAGGGTATATTTTTATCTAGTGAATGTGACATAAAATGGAACAAATATCTAGAGATGTTCATAACAGATGATCCCAAAATATATGTGTAATTTACATGACAGGACTTGAGTGGAGAAAAGCAAATGGATACCTAAAGGAACATTTGACCTCTGCCCAGGACTGTGTTAAATGGAACTAGAAAGCAATTATCCACTCATTTTACTTTTAACAGAACTTATAAGATGACCTCTACAGAATATATTTGAAAATGAGAAGGAGCTGAAGGGGTTTGCAACCCCATAGAAAGAACAACAATATCAACAAACCAGAACCCCACAGAGGTCCAGGGACTAAATAATGGACCAGAGTACTTCAGAGGAACCCATAGCCACATATGTAGCAGAAGATAGCCTTATCAGGCATCAGCCTTAGTCCTGAGAATGTTTGATGCCCCAGTGTAAGGCAGCCAGGCAGGAGGGAGTGGGTAGGTAGGGGGAGTACCCTCATTGAATGGGGGGGATAGGGAGATTCCAGAGGGAAAACTGGGAACAGGGATAACATTTGAAATGTAAATAAAGAAAATATTCAAAAGTGCGCCCCTGCCCTGCCTGATCCAGGAACCAGGAACCCAGCTTTGGGACCTCTGTTCCCACCTGGCAGCTTTGGGGCTCAGAACAGGGCTTGGACCATCTGCCACCTGGACCAGCAGTTCCCAAAGGTTGACCTGGTGAGTAGGAGATCCAAGCAGCCAGGGAGCAGAGAGATCTCTGCCAAGTGCGCAGGAGAAGCGCTCTCCCGCCCAGCCTGATCCAGGGACCAGGAACCCAGCATTGAGACCACTGTTCCACCCGGTGGCTTTGGGGCACGGAACAGGGCTCAGCCCATCTGCCACCTGGACCAGCAGTTCCCAAAGGTTAAGGCCTGGCGAGAAGAAGATCTGAGCAGCCAGGGGGCAGAGAGATCTCTGCTGAGCGTGAATGGAAAACACGCCCCTGCCCTACCTGACCCAGGGACCAGGAACCTGGCATTGGAACCTCTGTTCCCACCTGGCAGCTCTGGGGTGCAGAACAGGGCTCAGACCATCTACCAACTGAACCAGTGGAGACACAGGGACACAGACCAGGTACAAGGGAAAGGCAAGAACATATCACTGACAACAAAATGGCAAGAGGAAAGCGAAAGAGCCTATCCCAAAGAAACCAAGACAACCTGGCAACACCAGTACCCAGTTCTCCCATCACAGGAAACATTGGAATTCCAAACACTCCAGAAAAAGGAGACGCAGACCTAAAATCATACCTCAAGATGATGATAGAGATCCTTAAACAAGAACGGGAGGAAAAGCAAAAAGAATCAAAAGCTTTTAAAGAGGAAATAAGAAAAACACTCAAAGAATTCAAAGAACTAGAGGAAAACAGAACCAAAGAGATGAAGGAATGGAAGAAGGAATTTAAAATGGAAATTGACACAATAAAGAAAACACTAAAAGAGATAACTCTCGAGGTAGAACACCTAAAAAAGAAATCAGGAGTCACAGAAGCAAGCATTTCCAATAGACTACAAGAGATGGAAGAAAGAATCTTAGGGGCCAAAGACAACATTGTAAACATAGACAAAACTGTCAGAGAAGATGCAAAACCCAAAAAGCTCCTAACACAAAATATCCAGGAGATCCAGGAAACAATGAGAAGACCAAACCTAAGGATAATATGAATAGAAGAGGGAGAATAATATCAACTAAGAGGCATACTAAATATCTTCAACAAAATTGTAGAAGAAAACTTCCCTACCATTAAGTATGAGATGACCACAAGCATAAAAGAAGCAAATAGGTTGGCCCAGAAAAGAAATTACTCCCAACACATAATAGTCAAAACACCAAATGCCCAAAGCAAAGAAAGAATACTAAAAGCAGTAAGGGAAAAATATCAGGTAACATATAAAGGCAGACCAAACAAAATCACACCTGATTTCTCAACAGAGACTATGAAAGAGAGAAGAGCCTGGACAGACATCATGCACACCCTAAGAGAGCACAAGTGCCAGCCCAAGCTGCTATACCCAGCAAAACTATCAATCACCATAGAAGGAGAGATGAAGATATTTCAAAAAAAAAATCTAAATTTACACAATATCTGACCACAAACCCAGCATTACAACGAATTATAGGTGAAAAACCCAATACAATGAGGGGAACTACATCCTAGTAAAAACAAGAAAACTCCTAAGCTAGAAAACCAAAAGAAGAACGAGACACCCACACAACTCAACCTACAAAAGCAATAATAGCAGGAAACAGAAACAACTATTCCTTGATATCTATTAACATAAATGGACTCAACTCCCCAATAAAGAGACATAGGCTATCAGACTGGATACATAAACAAAATCCAGCATTTTGCTGAATACAGGAAACTCATCGCAGAGACAAAGAAAGACACTATCTCAAAGTAAAATGTTGGGAATAAAACTTCCAAACAAACAGCCCCAAAAAGCAAGCTGGAGTGGCTATTCTAATATTGAATAAAGTAAATTTCCAACCAAAAGTTATCAAAAAAGATAAGGAAGGAAACTTTTTACTTATTACAGGGGAAATCTGTCAGGAGGAACTCTCAATACTTAACATGTATTCTCCAAATACAAAAGCACCCACATTCATAAAAGAAACCCTACTAAAGCACAAAACATACATTTCACCCCACACAATAATAGTGGGAGACTTTAAAACCCCACTCTCACCAATGGACCGATCATGGAAACAGAAACTGAACAAGGACACTGTAAAACTAGAACTCAATGAAAACAAAAACACAACATACCCAAACCTATGGGATGCAATGAAAGCAGTACTGAGAGGAATACTCATAGCCCTGAGCACTTCTAAGAAGAAACTAGAGAGAGCATACATCAGCAACTTGACAGCACAGCTAAAAGCTCTAGAACAAAAGGAAGCAGATACACCCAAGAGGAGTAGATGACAAGAAATACTCAAAATTGGGGCAGAAATAGACCAAATAGAAACAAAAAGAACCATATAAAGAATCAACAAAAATAGAGTTGGTTCTTTGAGAAAGTCAACAAGATTGATAAACCCCAAGCCATACTAACTAGAGGGCAAAGAGAGAGGATACAAATTAACAAAATCAGAAAGGAAAGTGGAGACATAACAACTGAAACTGAAGAAATTCAAGAAATCATCAGGTCCTAATACAAAAGCTTATTCTCCACAAAGTTGGAAAATCTGGAGGAAATGGATGAATTCCTAGACATATACAAGTTCCTAAAGTTAAACCAGGACCAGTTAAACCATCCAAATAATCTCATAACACCCAAAGAAATAGAAGAAGTCATCAAAATCCTTCCAATCAAAAAAAGCCCAGGTCCAAACGGGTTCAGTGCAGAATTTTATCAGACATTTATTGCAGACATAACACTAATACTCTCCAAACTATTCCACAAGATATAATCAGATGGAATACTACCAAACTCATTTTTTGAGGTTACAATAACCCTCGTTCCTAAACCACACAAAGACCCTACAAGGAAAGAGAACTTCAGACCAATCTCACTTATGAACATTGATGCAAAAATACTCAACAAAGTCCTTGCAAACCGAATCCAAGAACACATCAAAACGATCATTCACCATGACCAAGTAGGCTTCATTCCTGGGATGCAGGGATGGTTTAATATAAGGAAATCCATCTATGTAATCCACCATATAAACAAACTCAGAGAACAAAATCACATGGTCATCTCACTAGTTGCTGAGAAAGCATTTGACAAAATTCAACACCCATTCATGTTACAAGTCCTGGATAGAACAGGAATCAAAGGCCCATAGCTAAACATAATAAAAGCAATATACAGCAAAACAACAGCCAACATCAAACTTAACGGTGGGAAAACTTGAAGCTATCTCACTAAAATCAGGGACTCGACAAGGCTGCCCACTCTCCCCCTACTTATTCAACATAGTACTGGATATCCTGGATGGAGCAATTAGACAGCAAAATCAGATCAAGGGGATACAAATCGGAAAGGAAGAGGTAAAAACATCATTCGTTGCAGATGACATATTAGTGTACTTATGTGACCCCACAAATTCCACCAGAGCACTCCTACATCTGATAAACAAGTTCACCAAAGTGGCTGGATACAAAATTAACTCAAACAAATCAGTAGCCTTCCTATATTCAAAGGACAAACATGTGGAGAAAGAAATTAGGGAAAAGATACCCTTTACAATAGTCACAAAACTTATGAAATACCTGGGTGTGACTCTAAGCAAGTAAAGGACCTGTATGACAAGAACTTCAAGCCTCTAAAGAAGGAAATCAAGGAAGATCACAGAAAATAGAAAGATCTCCCATGCTCATAGATTGGAAGGATCAACATTTTAAAAATGGCCATCCTACCAAAAGCAATCCACAGATTCAATGCAATCCCCATATAAATTCCATCACAGTTCTTCATTGAGTTGGAAAGATCAATGTGCAATTTCATATGGAATAACAAAAGAACTGAAATAGCCAAATCCATCCTCAACAACAAGAAAACATCTGCGGGAATCACTATCCCTGACCTCAAGCTATATTACAAGGCAATTGTGCTGAAAACTGCATGGTACTGGTACAGAAATAGGCACGTGGATCAATGGAATAGAATAGAAGATCCAGAAATGAGTCCTCAGGTACATGGTCACCTGATTTTTGACAAAGGAGCTGTAAACATTCAATGGAAAAGTGACAGCCTATTTAACAAATGGTACTGGTCCAACTGGCACTCAGCATGCAAAAGAATGAAAATAGACCCTTTCTTATCTCCTTGTACAAAGCTCAAGTGTAAGTGGATCAAAGATCTCCACATTAAACCAGATACACTGAAACTATTAGATGAGAAAGTAGGGAAAACCTTAGAAAACATAGGCACAGGAGAAAATTTTCTGAACAAAACACCAATGGCTCAAGCTCTAAGGTCAAAGATTAACAAATGGGACTTAATGAGATTGCAAAGTTTCTGTAAGGCTAAAGACATTGTCAAGAAAACAAAACAGCAGCCAACAGAATGGGCAAAGATCTTTACCAACTCCACATCAGATAGAGGCATCTGATCTGGTATACAAAGAACTCAAAAAGCTATACACCAGAGAATCAAACAACCCTATGAAAAAATGGGGTACAGAGCTAAACAAAACGTTCTCAATTGAGGAATATGGAATTGCTGAGAAACATCTAAGGAAGTGCTTGTCATCCTTAGCCATCAGGGAAATGCAAATCAAAACAACCCTGAGATTCCACTTCACAACAGTCAGATTGGCCAAGATCCAAAACTCAGATGACAGCAGATGCTGGTGAGGCTTTGGAGAAAGAGCAACACTTCTCCACTGTTGGTGGGGTTGTAAACTGATACAACCACTCTGGAAATCAGTCTGGCGATTCCTCAGAAAATTGGACATAGTACTACCTGAAGATCCAGCTATTCCACTTCTGGACAAATACCCCAGAGACACTTCAATATACAACAAAGACACATGCACCACAATGTTCGTAGCAGCTCTATTTATAATAGCCAGAAGCTGGAAAGAACCCATATGTCCTTCAGTAGATGAATGGATACAAAAATTGTCGTACATTTAAACAATGGACAAGATGGGCTGCACATTGGGAAAGTGTTAAACACCATCATGGTGGACCTTCACAACTGTGTCATTGTGCTTCTAAGCAAGGTATGAGCTAATTTCCAGAATAAAATATAGGCTTGAGATCTATGCTTTGTATAAAACATAATCAAGCTTCATTATTTCTGGGAGTCACAGCATTTTAACCTTCTCTAATTAGATGTTATTACTATTGTTACTCACAGCAGGGTAGCACAGACACATAAAAATAAGGCCCCACATACTTATAAGAAATAACAAAAGAGAAAATGTGTGCATTAATAATAAATAATACAGGGTTTCTCCATAAAGGGGACATTTAACTATGTTGGGGGTGTGTGACAAAATGCATTATGTTATTTTATTTTACAATATTCCTTACAATAACTAGAACAAGGATCAAGGCCAGAAATACTTTCCATGTAGCAAGCAGGATTTCATATCAGAGTTTGTGCATTTTAATGAAGGCAATTGAGCTGAAGAGAATACACTGTCTTTCACATATTATGATGATAAATGTACATTCTGACCAAACAAGCATCATCCACTCCCTTTAACTTGTGGCCAGCTGAGATCAGATCATCTAATAGGAAATGCTCAGGATCAAAAATGGTACTGTTTGGTTTGCATTGTGACTACTGATAAACTAAATAGCCCTTATGAAAACAAAGGTGAACACAAAGTGTTCCAGTTATTTACGAGTTATCATTACAGTTAACAATATAAAAGCTTCAGTGAGCTTTTTTTTTCTATGTACTTTTGCAAAACCCATTGTTATATAGACAAACAAAAAAATTAAGCTCAGACCAGATAGATTGAATGAATTATTTTAAGTTATTTCATATAGTCTTTTATCCTCTAAATCATTTCAGAAAAAGCATCTTCTTTAGAAGTGAATTACCTACTTAAGTTGCCCAATTTGAGTAGATCAAATGACTAAGTGTTCCTTTTAATTTCTATTCACCCCACATTATACAACAAATAATAACAACAAAAGTCAGTGAAGCAAAATATGGTTTTACTACTAAAATTATTAAGATTGACTTTTTAATGCTAAATAATATGCTAGTTCAATCTATAAACATAGAATTGAAAAGTTTCAAATATACTTGAAAATTCTAATTTATTATATAGCACAGGGGAATACTCTAAATTTCCATTTCCAAGTTATGGCTGCCAAACTCAGATAAACTCTGGACAGGCAACAGAGATGAGCCAGATTACCAGAGTTTTCCTAATTGGCAGTTCATAACTTCCAGCTGCTCTCAGCAAAACCTAACACCCATTGAAATGTTGACATTTTTCTGCCTCATTAAAATCTTCTATGATATTCTGTGTGAATATATTGTTCAATTAGCCATTATTTCTGAAGATATACTAGGAGGTGATAAATAATTAGAACATCGAGTATAATTTTCCATGTCAAAGCTAACAAATTGCACGGTAGCCATCTGTGTATGTAGATAGTATTGGACTCAGTATCTTGGTAAGAAGGTGCCCTTCACAGAATAATATGTTTTATAACTTGAAATGTAGTTTTATTGTTCTAAGTTTCCATTGAGCTCATTTTGACTATTTCAGAATTATAAGTGCATTTTGAGAATGTTCCATAATGAAACAGAAAAATCATCTTAAAATACACCTTGTTAACATCTAGTCAGTTGTATATAGTTTGCAGTAATTGGGGAAAAAAATTTACAAAGAAAATATGCAATTGAAATTTTGATAAAATTAGTTTCCATCCATTCTGCAGAGAATGAGTTCAGACCTGTAGATTTCAGCTATATGAACTCACTGTATAGACTTTCAACACAAATTTGTCTTTCTATGAAGTCATTTCTACATTTGGAAGTTATGCCACTAATTTAAATGGAGAGTCTCCAAACAAGAAATAAGAATGCTATTCTTATAATCACAACCTGTTTTCTGCATTAAAAATATTTCATCGTGTATCAAAATTGATAACGTAAACATAATTGCATTTTGTGCAGAAGTGCCTATTTTCAGTTTCTATAAAACCATAGATCAACACAAGGCACGCACAATACAATGGTAGAATATATTCAAATGATTTGGGGTTTGTATATGGTACTATTGTGTTTTTATTGATGGGTAAAAACTTTCTCTTTCTATAATGTAATAGAACAAACTGTACCATAATGAACTCCACATTGCCTAGTGTTTGAGGCCATTATAAACGTTCCCTGCAGCTGTGGCATATGCATGACTCACTCCGTACACATGCTGTCATAACAACAACATCTAATGTAATTTTCAAGCTCATATGCAATTTCTTTCTTCTACTATTTTCACCAGGTTCTTGGGAGTTTATAATACAAACCTCCATGTGAGGATTTAAATGCAGAACTCTGAAGACTCTGCAAACATGGGCATAGTTAACAACACGAAAAGACATTATTAAAAATCTTAATAGCTGAGCATGTTCCTCTATGAGCTCATTCAATGAAAATGTCAAATGATGTGTGCAGAGATGTCTAATCTTTTACAGTAGAATTTTAAATAAGATATAATCTTTTGCTTACTTTTGAGATTGGATTTTAGTTACATTTGTCTCTTTTACCCCCTCCAAACCATCCCATATACCTCTTTCTAACCTTTGGACACTGGGGCATAACATTTTGATTTACAAATGTGTTAGGTAGTACTATGTACAGTTTTCTGAGGAACTGCCAAACTGAGTTCTACCACCTTACAACCCCACCAGCAGTGGAGGAATATTCCTCTTTCTCTGCATCCTTGACAGCATTTGCTGATTTTTGATCTTAGCCATTCTGACTGGTGTGAGGTGGAATTTCAGGGTTGTTTTGCTTTGCATTTCCCTAATGACTAGGGTTGTTGAGCATATTTTTGGTGCCTCACCTGAGGATCCATTCCATATGCAATCACTAAACCCAAGCACTGTTGCTGATGCCAAGTAGTGCTTAGTGGCAGGAATCTGATATGAATGCCTCCTCAGAAATTCTGCCAGAGTCATGCTGATAGAGAGGAGGATGCATGCAGCTAACCATCAGACTAAATATGAGGACCCCAATGAAGGAGTTAGAGAAAGAACTTCCCATGGGGTATGAAACCCCTGGAAAGAACAAAATGATCAACTAATAAAACCCACAACTCCCAGGGACTAAAACAGAAACCAATGAGTTCACATGCAGAGACCCACAGCTTCAGGTGCGTATGCAGCAGAGCATATTATTCCCTGGCATCAATGAGAGGAGAGGCCTTTGGTCCAGAGAAGGCTCATTTTCCCAGTGTAGGGGAATGCCAAGGCGCTGAGGTGGGAGAGGGATGTTGGGAGAGGGAACACCTTCATGGAGGCAATGGGAGAAGGAGAGGTGATAGAATTGGTGGAATGGGAAATATAATATAACATCTGAAATATAAATACAGAGAATATCCAATAAAAAAGAAAGAAAGGAAATGTGTTAGGTCATTTTCTTATCTATTATGTAATGCATGTAGCCTATGAGCTGCAGTTTCGACATGTGTACCATTGGCTAACCAGGAAGTTATATTCCTCAAAACTGTATAACACCATGCAATTGAACTTCAAAATATACATTTTGCTCTGATTTTTATATGAAATTAATCCATTTCAAACTTAAAAACACTTATCTTTACTCTAAGATCAATTAATATATCATAGTTTCCTATGCTCATATTTAGATGGATACTTTGATTTGCTTACTTACTTATATGTGGTTGTGTGTGTGTGTGTGTGTGTGTGTGTGTGTGTGTGTTATAAATGTGTGCCTGTGCCACAGTGTGCATGTGGAAGTCAGTTCTCTCCTATTGTCATGCATATTCCAGTAATTAAAGTTATGTTAGAGGCAATATATGCCTTGCCACTAACCCATCCTGTGTGCCCTGCGATGTCTTCAAATAGTTAATTTTTATACCCAGTCTTCATGATTTCAGGTCTCAAGTCAATTTTTATGAGGATTTTGCATGTATATATGTATAGATGTATATACATAATTATATTTTAAGTAAAAATGTAAAATAAATCAGATACATAAATAAAACATTGGGTGAGGAATGTTATTGATATAGTATCAAAATTCCCTAACAAAGCATTCAATGTGATTTATTTCTGTTGTTAAGCACCGTATGACTATAGTACAATTCACTACTAAAAATGTGTCAAGCTCAGAGGCTGGAGCGGCGGCTCAATAAGTAAGAGCACATAACGAGCAAGTATGTGGACATGAATTTAAATCTAAGAATCTGTACACAGGGTTAGATGTGACCAAGTGTGCCTGTGTTAGGAGAGGCAGAGACAGGAGAATCACTTAATCACCAATGTGCTTCAGGTACATGAAGAAGCACTCTATCATCACAATAAGTTAAAGCCTGATAGATCAGGACACCTAAAATTGTTCTCTGGCTTCTTCCCTTGCTTATGGACACACATGCCTGTGCATACGTGTATCAGGAATCCAAAAGGCAGAAATTCTGATCTACCCCTGAAAGAGAGCTCTCATGCCGGACATCCTTCACTACAAGCCTCTGTACCCAACTAGGAGGGCAATCTGCTTTAGGAAAACTATGCTTTGGAATGAGGTAACCACACCATGGGAAACCCTGTACATTCTATACACAACTTATTTGGCACCATAAAATATATATTATAGATTCACTAGGGTATAACTGATAAATATAAGCTTGTGTTTATTTTTTTTCTCTTTTGTCATTTAGGTATTTATTTAGTATTTATTTAGGAATTATAATTTGCTTACAATGTTTCTCCCTAGCTAATCTTTACTTCAAACTTTCCCATTTACCTCTTTCTGCTCTCCTTCAAATTCATTGTGTCTTTTTTTTTGTAAACTGATAGTGCATGAACATATTTATTTGCATATTTTTCCTAAATATAAACTGCTCATTCATAATTGCTACTTTTTATATTTTTTGTTATTTATTCTTTAGTCTTCTTTTTTTTTTTTACAATCCAGGCTTTACCTCACTCCTGGCCTACCCTCCAAGTGTTCCATATCCCACACTTCTTTCCCTACCCCTCCAAGAGGATGTCCCTAACCCCGTACCCCACCTGACTACCCCAAAGGGCCTCAAGTCTTTCCAGGGTTAAGTGCATCTTCTCTAAGTCTAGATCAGGCAGTCCTTTGTTGTATATATGTTGGGGGCCTCAAATCAGCTGGTGTATGCTGCCTGGTTAGTGGCTCATTGTCTGAGAAATCCCAGGGGTTCAGGTTAGTCAAAACTGCTGGTTTTCTTATAGGGTCTCCGTCCTCCTCAGCTTCTTCCAGTTTTTTCTAATTCCACCACAGGAGTCACAAACTTCTGTCCATCACTTGGGTGTAAGTATCTGCATCTGACTCTAACCTGTTTGTTGGGGCCTTTCAGAAGACCTTCATAATAGGTCCCTATTTGTAAGCACACCATAGTGTCTTAAAAGTAATAACATCGGATCTTTTGGCCTCCCCCTGAGAGGGATCCCAATTTGGGACTGTCACTAGACCTCCTATTCATCAGACTCCTCCCCATTTTTATCCCTGCAGTTTTTTTCAGACAAGAACAGTTCAGTTCCGGGTTAGAGTTTTTGACTGTGAGATGGTACCCTTATCTCTCCAATTGGTGTTCTGTTTTTCTACTGGAGGCTACCTTTACAAGTTCCCTGGATCCACTTTCATCTAAGGTCTCTTTCTCTGAGTCCTGAGCATCTCTCACCTTCAAGTTCTCTGGTATATTCTAGTGGGTCCCCGACCTCTTATCTCCTGAGGTTGCCTGTTTCCATTCTTTCTGCTGGACCTCAGGACTTCAGTCCTTTTCCCCCACCAATATCTGATCATGTTCCCTTCTTCCCCGCTCTGTCCCCTTTCCTGCCCAGTTTGTTCCCTCTCTCCCCTCCTCCTGTGATTGTTTTCTTCTCCTTCCCAAGTGGGAATAAAGTATCCTCACTTGGTCCCTTAGGGTTGTTAGCTTTCTTAAGATTTGTGGATTGTGCCCTGGGTATTCTGTACGTTTTGGCTAATATCTACTTATTAGTGAGTGAAAACCATGCATATCCTCTCTCAGGATGATATTTTATAGTTCTATCTATTTGCCTGCAAATCTCATGATGTCCTCATTATTAATAGCCTAGTAGTATTCCATTGTATAAATGAACCACATTTTCTGTATCCATCCTTCTGTTGTGGGACATATGGATTGTTTCTAGCCTCTAGCTATTACAAGTAAGGTTGCTATGAACATAGTAGAAAATGTGCCTCTGTGACATGGTGGGGCATCTTTTGGGTATATGCCCAAGAGTGGTATTGCTGGGTCTATTTCCAGTTTTCTGAGAAAACACCAGATTGATTTCTAAGTGGTTGTCATTTGCATTCCCCTGATCACAAAAGACTTTGAACATTTTCTTAAGTGCTTCTCAGCCATTTGAGATTCCTCTGTTGTGAATTCTATTTAGTTCTATACTCCATTTTTGATTGGGTTGTTTGGTTTCCTGGTAATTAGCTTCTTGAATTCTTTAATATTAGCTCTCTATCAGATGTGGGATTATGTAGGTTGTCAATTTGTCCTGTTGAGTATGTCCTTTACCTTACAGAAGCTTTGCAGTTTCATGAGGTTCCATTTATCAATTTTTGTTTTTGGAGCCTAAAAGTAAGAGTAACTACAACATGGTGAGCTTTGGCACATGCATATGCTCTAGAAGCATCCTTACATCAAGATAGTAACTTTGTATGTCATTTCAAGTCTCTATGTTATTACCACACCTCTCTCCCTTCTCTCCCTGTTCCATTCTCCAGGCAATTGATTGATCTCCTTTATGTTCTAGAAATTAGTTTCATTATCTAAAGTGTTAAGTGCATTCACACAGTCCACACTCTTTGTGAAAGGAATATGTGACTCCTTCCACCCAACATATTTTTTCTTTAATTAACCTAGTGTGCTGTACTTTTTAAAGTGTATTCTTTTTATTGTGGCATTCAGGATGAAATTTGTTCACTCTTGATGTATGCTTGGGATGTTTCCAGTTTTAACTAGTACAAATAACACTGCTGTGAATACCTAAGTACAACTTTGTAATCAAAAATTCTCTCCTATCATTTAGATAAACATTTGGAAACTTAATGCTGAGGTCATTTTGTAAATGTATGTTTTGCTTTTGAAGAAATAACCAAACTTTTACAAACTGACTCAGCACTTAACATTTAACCACGATAAGCTGGTCATTTTTGTTTTAACATGATATAAACTGGAGTCACTTGGGAAAAAAAGAACCTCGATTGAGAATCGCTCTATAAAACTGGTGTGTACTTCTCCACTGTTGGTGGGGTTGCAAGCTAATACAACCACTCTGGAAATCAGTCTGGCTATACCTCAGAAAATTGGATATAGTACTACCTGAAGACCCAGCTATTCCACTTCTGGGCATATACCCCAGAGACACTTTAATACACAACAAAGATATATGCACCACAATGTTCATAGCGACTCTATTTATAATAGCCAGAAGCTGGAAGGAACCCAGATGTCCTTCAGAAGATGAATGGATACAAAAATTGTGGTACATATACACAATGGAATAATACTCAGCCACCAGAAACAATGACTTAACCAAATTCTTAAGAAAATGGCTGCATCTAGAGAATATCATCCTGAGTGAGATAACCCAGTCACAAAAGAACAGACATAATATGCAGTCACTGATAGTGGGATGCTAACCCCAGAGGCTTGCACTCCCCCAGAAACAACTCACAGACTGTATGAAGTCCAAGAAATAAAGAAAACAAAACAAAACAAAAAAATATTTACAAAACAAGAAAACTTTAACTATTTCCATGTTATATTTTGTTTTACATATACTTTATGCTCATTGTAACTATTAAGTTTTCAAGGCATACTATCAAACCTTTAAAAAAATCAAGTACTGACTAAAAAATATATTCATATAGTTTTATGTAAAAATTACGTTAAAATCTGAAAAAAGTACTGACAAAAATGTATAATTTTAAGCAAAAAATGTTTAAAATCTGTACATTCATCTTTGTTTTGTAAAATAAAGTTGTTTAAAAAAAAAAACTGGTGTGTAGTGAATTTCCATCTTAGTGATAGATGTGGGATGAGCCAGTCCATTGTATGAAGTGCCATCTCCGGGCTGGTGAAGCTGGGTTCTATAAGAAAGCAGGCTGAGCAAGACAGAGGAAGCAAACCAGTAAAGAGCATGGTGTATACTTCACCCTGCCTCCACATTCCTGCCTTTAGTTTCCACCCTGACCTCCTTCTATATGGACTCTAAAGTGGAACTGCAAGTTGAAATAAACCATCTCCTCTCCCAGTTTGCTTTTGGTTTTTCTATTTTATGACAGCAATAGAACCCCCAACTCAGATACAGAAGTATATAAGTATTGCCTCCTCTGTGCCATAGCCAGCATTTAAAATAGACTTTATCAATGCCTTTAGAGAATACCTCATTGTGTTTTCAATTAGATTTCTAAACTAAAAAAAATACCTATTGATATTAAATAATTTCTAAAGTACTAGTTTGTAATCATCTACATATCCTATTTGGTGAAGAATCTGACCTAATCATTTGATAACTGTTAAATTACATTGACTGTCTTTCTGAGTAATAAGGATGTAGAGAAAGAGGAACACTCCTCCATTGTTGGTGGGAATGTAAGCTGGTACAACCACTCTGGAAATCAGTTTGGCAGTTTCTCAGAAAACTATACATAGTATTATCTGAAGTATTATCTGAAGACCCAGCTATAACACTACTGGGCATATACCCAAAAGAAGCTCCAACATCTAACAAGGGCACATACTCCACCATGTTCATAGCAGCCTGATTTATAATATCCAGAAGCTGGAAAGAATCCAAGTGTCCTTCAACAGGGGAATGGATACAGAAATTGTAGTACATTTACACAATGGAGTTACTACTCAGCTATTAAAAACAATGACTTCATGAAATTCTTGGCAAATGTATGAAATTGAAGCCTATCATCCTGCATGAGGTAACCCAGTCACATGATATGTATTCACTGATAAGCAAATATTAGCCCAAAAAGGTTGGAATACCCAAGAAACAATTCACACAAATTATCAAGCTCAGAGAAGAAAACCCAAAAGGTGGATGCCTCAGTCCTTCTTAGAAGGGAGAACAAAACACTCAAGGGAGGAAATAAATGGACAAATATAGGAGCAGGGGTTGGAGAAAAGATCATCCCGAGACTGCCTCACCTGGGGATCTATCCCATATGCATCCACTAAAACCAAGCGCTGTTGCGGATGCCAAGTAGTGCTTAGTGGCAGGATCCTGATATGGATGCCTTCTTAGAGTCATACTGATACAAAGAAGGATGCTTGCAGCTAACCATCAGACTTAATATGAGGACCCCAATGAAGGAGCTAGAGAAAGGACTGAAGGAGCTGAAAGGATATGAAACCTCATGGGAAGAACAAATGATCAACTAACCAAACCCACTACAATTCCCAAGGACTAAAACACCAACCAATGAGTTTGCATGGAGAGACCCATGGCTCCAGGTGCATATGCAGAAGAGGATATTATTCTCTGGCATCGATGAGAGGAGAGGACTTTGTTCCAGTGAAGGCTCGTTTCCCACTGTTTGGGAATGCCAAGGTGCTGAGGTGGGAAAGGGTGGTTGGGAGAGAGAGCACCTTCATGAAGGCAATAGGAGGGGGAGGGTTGATGGGATTGGGAAAAAGGATACATCTGAAATGTAAATACAGAGACTATCCAATAAAAAGAAAAGAAAAAAAGAAGCTCTGCTTAATGAAAGGATACAAATGCATTTTTTAAGGTTTATTTTTCCAGCATATATTTAACATACTATAGGCTTCCCTCAGTTGAAACCCATGAGCTTCCCATGCTAAAGCCTTTGCTCTGACCTCTTCAACTAAAAGATATTTCCCAGTGTGCCTCTTTTGCTTCTGCCTGGAATATTACTTCACAGAGCAGTGTTACTGGCTGTAAAAAGTTATATCCCAGAGTAAAATTCTCACAAAAAAAGAAAGATAAGACATTCTACCTCTATACATTTTATCATTTCCAGTGTTCTTCTGTCCCCTGTAGATCCAGATGTGTATCTGGTGCCTCTTTTCCTTTGCCCCAAGCACCTTCATTATCTTGGAGAACAAGCCTACAAGAGATGAATTCTTCCAGCAATTCTTATTTCTGAAGGAGGTTTTATTTCGTCCTCTTTTGTTATTGTTTCTGGTGGTTTTTTTTTTTTTTTCAAATATGTGTTCAGGGGATGTCGAACTCTAGATTGAAGACAATTTTGTTCTTTTTAGCAGTATAGAAATCTTTCACATTTTACACTTTCCATTATTGATGAGAAAAAATTTGATCTCTCTCTTATATGTTTTTTTCTCTGTGTTTTAAAGATGTGTTCTCATTACCAACTATAAACAATTTCCCTGGGGTTTTTCATAGTACTGTTATGTTTGCGTATATGTGAGAAAGTGAATGTGTGTGGTTTTCATCAAATCTGAAAACAAATCTAGTCTTCCTTCAAAATCGCTTGTACATAAATAAAATTTTGTTTTGGAACAATACTTTGTTTTGGTCCACAGAACTTGCTCCTGCTCCCATTGAGAAGTCAGCCTGTTCTGTTGCTTGTAACACTTAAAAACAACTTCATATTAGAACATTCACTGTACCCAGGACATAGCTTGTATTGAGCCTAGTCTGAGGAACTATTCAATGATATTCTTCCCTAAAGAAACTGAAGACCTTATTCACACCAGCCCCATGTCCTCTAGGCCCACTGAGCACACACTTCTGTGAAACTCATGCTCAGGAGGCTTCTTCAGGGCAACTCATTTATGTCAAACTAGCTGTGACATTGGCCCCTGATGAGAGGCACCTGTCACATACTGTTTCTCCCCAGTGAGTGCACAAAAGCACTAGATATTGCCTTCTGTATGCCTGCTGTGCCTCAACTACTCAAGACAAAACTGCTATCTAACCAGTTGTTAGGTCTGATATTGTTGCATCAGACATGGATTTACAGACTTACAGTTACAGTCACCTACCCAAATAACACATGGTAATTGCCAAAGATTCAAACATATGCATCTTCAGAGTAATTAAGGGTCTTTCAAATATGTTAGAGGCTTCTAGTCTCATACAAATTACACATGGTTTAATAGTATGGATGTGTATACACAGACCACTATAACTTTTATACTTTGTTTTGTAACACTTAAAACAACTGCATATTGGAGCATTCATTACTGATCATCAAAACATGCTTAATGAGTCCTCCGTACCAGCTTTTTAAAGGTTTGAGCCCCTTCAGATTATCAATCCCTGTACAAGGCCTCTTTGTGAGCTTCCAGTTATATACTGATATATTCCATATTATTATTACTATTACTAAAGAAATAGGAGACTTCTTTTTTAAAGAAAAACGGTTTGATCATTAGTTATGGGCACATTTTCTTGCTAGCTGTACCTACTAAATTGTCCATTAGTGTTTATACATAACTTATGACATTCCTTCTAGACTTTAGTATTATATAATTTTTAGAGTTTTTATTACTCAGAATGGTTAAAATGTGATTTATAACTATGTAGACTTTTTAACTATTAAATTAAAAGCTAAACCTTAAATAATGGTTATTTAACATTGTGGTTCATTAATTCCCTGGCTTTGATTTCTTCCTTGAATATTAATGTTTTATACATCTATAAGTCATTTATATTTTCAATATTAAGACAGGTGTTCATGTTATAAATATGCCCATGTTCCTTAACTACTCAAACTCTGATTCATTCATTTGGAATATTATTGAATCTCCAGAAACTTGATTTTACTGGGAGAGCCACCCATGTCCTAATATTAAACACTTGCATTTTATATAACCTCATGTGTGCTACTAGGCTTCTGTGAGCCTCAATCTCATCTGGAATTTATAAAATAACACCTTACTACCTGAATTGGTGTGTGAAATTAAATACAATTTAATGACAGACTTTCACAAAGCATTGCATACAGTAAGAGCACAATATATATTAGCTTCTCCCCTGGACTGTCAACTCTGTAGTTATGCATTTTTAATTCCATAGCATTCCTGGGTGACATCTTTGCACTGACTAGAGTAACTTTTCAATAGAGGTGTTTTTGACTGAGTGTAGCAGCGCACGGATGTGATGTCAATTGTCTGAAAGACTGAACTGAGAGGATTACAAGTTCAAAGCCAGCTGGAGCTACAAAGTAATGTTCGTAACAACCTGACCTACAGAGAACTCAGTCCCACAACAGATGGGTAAATTAAACAAGATTAAATTTAGTCCACTTTCTGTTCTGCTATTGAATTCCTATCTTTATTGTTGATATCCTCTTGGTCAAGATGCACATAAATTAGTGTTTATATGTTCTCCACTGGTTTTGTGTGTACAAATGAGATAATCAGTCTGTATACACCTAAGAGTTCATGAGACCTACTTTCTGCCTTGCAGTCTTGAGTTAGAGGGCTGCAAAGGGCTTCCTTCCAAGCGTTTTTTTCTTGGCATGTCAGAAATATCAAATTTTCCTCTCACACTTTCAAGACCCTGTAATGGTCCTGCACATTCTAACTTGGCTGATATTGTTGACTCAGAAGAGTAATATTACCACAGGTTGGTCAATCAAATTATTTTATTAGTTTGGTTACGATCTAAAATCCATTCTGGAGGGAATGGGTCTTAAGACAGGCAAAATTTAATTGTCAGCCCAAGGGCTAAAATACATAATATGATATTAAAATGTTGGATGAACATATGCAGTTGAGGACAGGGATAGAAGTTTTGTTTTAACAACAATGGAAAACCTCGAAGACAAACACAAGTAGCTGTTCTGGTGTGTTTTTATCCATGACAATGGTCATGTACAAGTACTGTAAACCTCGAGCATGTGCTGCTGTACAGACACACTGAACTGCGCTGTCCAGGACCTGGCTTCTTTTGGGCTAGATAGACATGACCTGGAATTAGCCTTTCAATAGGTTTCAACTGTGCTCATATCTTTGTATTAAAGATAATCAAACAGTTAAGTCACTTCTCAAAAGTCATAGAAACAGCCAATTCTCAAATAGTTTCAGAATATATGTGCAAATACAAAAGAATGGATTCTCATAAGTACAGAGAGGTAAAACACAGGCAATGTGTATAGTACAACACCAGATCTATTACAAGTGCAATCAAAGACTAGTAAAAAGTTGCTTTTATACTCAGTTCAGAGCAACTCTCATAAGTGATTATCAAATATTTAGAGGGTGCAGCACAGAAGTAGTCTCTTTCACTGGAGAAGAGACAATGAAGAAAGATGATACAAATTCATATTATGCCCACAAGCACAGTGCCGTGGCGTGGCTAATCTATTTGTCCCAACTGTACTTCTACACAGCGGCCATATAATAATAAATGCTTTCATCATGAAGGACCCTGAGCTTTTTCATAATATCTTTATTCCAACATGCTCAACATATTCTACCTAACCATCCAACTGTCAACTGTATATACAAATAATCAGTCTGATACATTTAACTGTTAACTGTATTTAATTTGAAAAAGAGTTTGCACAAATAACAGTGATTTTCTTGTGTACATGGACTCTGATAATTCTATATCTTACTAGGATTCAAATTAATAAAACAGAAACAGATTAGGAGTAAAAGTAAAACAATGATACTTCGGCAAAATATCATAGAATTAGTTAATAAATAAATAATTACTGTTTAAAGGTTAACACTAAAAGTTTTAAAATTCTTGCTAGAATCAATATGTAGAATTAATGTTTGTAGCTTAGCCACTAAGAAAACCAAGGTAGTAAATTAGCCTAACAAGGTCTACTGACTGCACTCCTCAGCACCTGGGTGGTCCTTGCTGCTTACCTGTGCTTTCATTTCTTTTCTTGGGTGTGTCTGTGTGTGTGTGTGTGTGTGTGTGTGTGTGTGTGTGTGTAGTCAATTTACTCTTTTTGTTTTTTTTTTATTAGATACTCTGTATTTACATTTGAGATGTTATCCCTCCCCCTCAGCTCCTCCCATCCTCCTCCCCCTCCATTTGCCTTCACAAAGGTGTGCTTCCTCCTAATCACCCTCTCCTCCCCATTGCTTTGGCATTCTCATGAATCAAATAATCCTATTAAAAATGAGGTTCAGAGCTAAACAAAGAATTCTCAGCTGAGAAATATCAAATGGCTGAGAAGCACCTAAAGAAATGCCCAACATCCCTAATAATCAGGGAAATGAAATCAAAACAACCCTGAGATTCCACCTCACACCAGTCAGAATGGCTAAGGTCAAAAACTCAGGTGACAGCGGATGCTGGCGAGGATGTGGAGAAAGAGGATCACTTCTCCACTGTTGGTGGGGTTGTAAACTGGTACAGCCACTCTAGAAATCAGTTTGGCGGTTCCTCAGAAAACTGGACATAGTCCTACCTGAAGACCCAGTTATTCCACTTCTGGGCATATACCCCAGAGATGCTCCAACATATAACAAGAACATATGCTCCACAATGTTTATAGCAGTCTTATTTATAATAGTCAAAATCTGTAAAGAATGCAGATGTCCTTCAACAGAGGAATAGATACAGAAAGTGCCTCCATTTCTGAATGGTAAGCAAGAAAAACAGTAGCTCTGCCTTGTGTGCCTCATGGAATCTCTTTAAGGTTTATGAAATATATATTAAGGATAATAGAAATGCCAGAGATAAAGCTCAGCAACACAACACATATCTGCCATGTCCAAGGTCTTGAAATAAATGCCCAAGATCACAAAAGGTATAACATAATGCACAAAAAATAAGTGTGTTTGACTCTTGCTCAGAGCTGCATTAACATTAGCTGTCATAATCAACAGCGCCAATTGTTTAGCCTGTTTTCACAAAGCATGTCTCACATGTGGACATAAGGTGCAACGGGCCTGGTACCCATCTCCAAGGACACTCACTCTCAAAGGAATAAAAGCTCCTCTGAATAAACAATGAGTATGGGCTCTTTAGCTTGCAGTCCTGATTGCCAGCTCTCTGAAAGCTTGGAGACATCAGAGAATGCTAAAACCAGGGTAAGCATACAATACAAGCCTTGAGGAATAATCGGGATTTCAGAGACTGCTGTAGGATTACCCTTGGACATGTGGTTCACAGATGTGTTTTGTTTGGCTTATATGTTATATTTTCAACACTTTAATTAGTTGCAACATTTAAAACTAAATTACCATCCATCCAGTTTTGGTCATTTAATTACCTGCCTGGTTCCTGTCACACATTGAGTTTGCAACCCCTAATGTATGGACTGATAGTCCATTTTCATTGTCATTGCTAACTATGAGCCTTGGTTAATATATTAAAATGATTTATTTTCTAATTTCAGTTTCCTCGAGTTCTGCATTGCTGCATGCTAACAAGAGGTCATAAAATTTTTTCCACAGTAGTCCTTTGTGGAAACTGATGCCTAACCAACTCAATTTGGACTGGACTCAAGAAAAAGTTATTTTTGAAAAGTCTTATTTCTTCTATTGGCCCATCTCTATTGTTACATTTTTATTGCACTGTTAGAATTTAATGAACTATATTTTATAGGCAGAGAAAGAATACTATGGTGGAATGCATTGGGGAAAGTTAGCACAAATAATCACCAAACCTGGCAACAAAACAAACCTTTCCAAAGAGATTAGCTCTGCATTTGGCCTCTGCTAATGCTGAAAAGTCTGCATGGGGAAAACGATAAGACAAACACAAAAGCTTTTTTGTGTACCAGCTATTGTGAGCATGTTCTGGTCATTCCTTCTCCATAGTGGGACTCCAAACCCTAAATACTTGAGGACCACAACACATGACCCTGGGAAGAAGAGGTGATCAGCAATGACTAAGTCATATCCTAAGCCTGGAAAACAACACATACCAGTCTCTGCCCCATGGCAGCTACATTGGACCATAGAAGTAGCCCTGGGAAGCTGACTTTGCCTTGACAAAGGGTACAGGGCAGCTCCTGGTTCCACAGGAAGGCAATAACACTGGCTTGTCTGAATTTTTTAACTATCTGGCAAGAAAGGAATACATTAGGTGAGGACCACCTGGTCTAGCAAATAGTAACTAGCCAAGTAGGGGGGTGTTTCTAAGCAGGTGGGAGGAACAGGCCACAGCAGGGAAATCAGAGGTAACCCATGTGAAACTCCCTCAGCATTGCCAGGGAATGGAGCTTCTGGGCTTACAATCCAGAGGTATGTCAACCTGCTAATCCTGATCCTTAAAATCAAATGTGTGATAGAATAATGATCTAATTGTTTTTATATCCTAAACATATTTCAACCAAGCGATGATCATTTCAAACACACATATCTTAGTTTCCAATATAAAATGCTGCACTGTGTCCTGTCTACTTTTTAGAAGCCAGCCACTACAGACCTTGCATTTCGTTTGTTTTCAGAACTTGCTTTTCTATGCCATGGTATTTTAAAAAATAAATATCCAAAGACCCTGGTTGCTATAGTCAGACATACAAGAGCTATGGCCCAAGCATCTCTGATATTTTCTCTGTTTGTTATTTTATGGTTCTTCATAGCATTTATTTCCACAGCACCTTGGCTTCACTCCAATAAATTGCCTTTTAGCTATCTACAGATGTGACACCCTCATTGTGGCTATCTGGAGTTTGACACAGATTGCCCCTGGCTATAAACCCCGGAATACAGGAGAAGCACCTGCTGCCAAACTTGACTACCAGGACCCACATATTGGGAAGAGAAAACTAGTTCCCATAAGTTGTCCTCTGACCTCCCAGTGCATGATCCTCACCACACTCGATTTGTATTGCAGTAAAACCACCCCAGAAGCAGAATAAAAGGAATATAGTACCAAGTAAAGCAGAAAATAATGCAAATTATATATTACTTCTCTAGAGTCAAGGACTCATCTTTTGTCAATTTTCATACTGGTTCTTTCCCAGTTAGACCAGATGCCCAAGAACGTTTAAAAGTTAATTAAGAACATGGAGTTTTCCTGAAAAATAGATGAAAAGAACACAAACATAATATTGTTGAAAAGACAGAAAATGATCTAAGTGAAATTTTAAAAAAATGTACTGTGTACTTCCTGAATTTTTCACCTTGCAACCGTAACAGAAAATAAGGAATCTCTCTTCTCTAAGATAGGCATTCTGAGTTCTGTATAACAATTGCCTAAGTACGTCTATTGGGTTTCATTCTTTATATAATTCTAATTCAGCAACTCTGAGTCTCCTGTCCTTACAGGGAAATTCTTCAGAGCACAATTCAACTTCTCCACAGAAGCAACACTGTGCTCATACAAGATTGGGACAGCAAGATCTTCTTGAAATAACTTGCAAATTCAAAATACAAATTTAACAATTAAAGAAAGAATTTTTTGATTTTCCTAATAGAACTCTTTATTTTTTTTACAAAGCTTTTATTTAATTTTTATTTATTTTTATTGGATATTTTATGTATTTACATTTCAAATGTTATCCCTTTTCCTGGTTCCCCTCTCTCCCATCCTGCCCTCCCTGCTTTATGACCCACCCAATCCCACCTCCCACTCACCCCCCCACCTCTGCCCCCAGCATTCCCATACACTGTAACAGGACCAAGGGCTTCTCCTCCTATTGATGCCAGATAATTCTATCCTCTGCTACATTTGCAGCTGGAGCCATGGGTCCCTCCATATGTACTCTTTGGTGGTTTAGTCCCTGGGAGCTTAAGGGGTCTGGTTGGTTGATATTGTCGTTCTTCCTATGGGATTACAAACCCCTTCAGCTCCTTCAACTCTTTCTCTAACTCCTCCAATGGGGTCCCCTTGCTCAGTCTAATGGTTGGCTACAAATATCTTCATCTGTGTCAGTAAGGCTCTAGCAGAGCCTCTCAATAGACATCCATATCAGGCTCCTGTCAGCAAGCACTTCTTGGCATCAGCAATATTGCCTGAGTTTGGTGGCTGTACATGGGTTGGATCCCCAGGTGACACAGTCTCTGGACAGCCTTTCCTTCATTCTCTGCTGTACTCTTTGTCCCTGTATTTCCTTTAGACAGGAATAATTCTGGGTTAAAATTTTGAGAAAAATGGGTGGCCCAATCCCCCAACTGGGGGCCTAGTCTTACCTCTGGATATGATTTCTAAAGGTTCTCCCTCCCCTTTGTTGGGCATTTCCAGACTTTTAAACTGATAAAAAAAAAAACTGAGACAGAAGGTAGATAAATGTTCATATGGAGGATATTTTAAATGATGCTGTTACTAAACCACACAGCCACCATAAATTTTATTGGATTCTTTTTCAAATCGGAAAACATCTACCCCATCTAAAACGCATTCTTTTGAATTAAAGATAATTGTACTTTATGCTTTATGCTTTGTTTAATTATATCTTTTTAAAATTTATTATCATTTCAGTCTCAGTAAAAAAAATTTAATTTTTCTTTAAATCACAGAAGCATTAATATCTCCTTTTTCTCCAGGCAAGGGTTTTTTATTAGTACCTTTATTAATCTTTCTGTTTTTAAAACTCATTTATTTACCATTATTTATTTATTACCATTAAAAATCAAGTAATTTAGAATGACAAATCCCATTTCCTGACAATATTGAGGAACCCAGGAGATGCAGCCTTGTGCTGACCCTAAAATAAATGACAGAGGTACTGTTTGTCTTGTGTTGTGTTGAGACAGGGCTGTCCGTGTATCTCCGGCTGCCCTTGAGCTCACCAAGCTGGCTTTGACCACCAAATGACCCTTTTGCCTCTGCATCCTGAATGCTGAGATTAAAGGTGGCCACCAATGTACCGAGCAGCAGCACCATTCTTTACTCACACTATAACAGCAAAACACTTTGTCTAAAACAAGCCTTAATCGTCAAGTTTTTATTTAGAGCACTCAGTTTAAATAAGAGAACTCAATACACTTTGTAAGCATGTGTGTGCACTTCTGTATGTGCTTCTATACCCTAGAAGTAATTGAAATATACTAGAGCTCCTCTCCTTTTCTGTCTCTCCCTCCCTCCCTCCCTCCCTCCCTCCCTCCCTCCCTCCCTCCCTCCCTCCCTCCCTCCCTCCCTCTCTCTCTCTCTCTCTCTCTCTCTCTCTCTCTCTCTCTCTCTCTCTCTCTCTCTCTCTCTCTCCCCCTCTCCTTCTCCCTCTCCCTCTCCCTCTCCCTCTCTACCCTTGACTGTCCTGGAACTCACACTACAGAGCAGGCTGGTCTCAAACTCAGAATTCTGCACACCTCTGCCTCCCAATGCTAGGATTAAAGGCCTGCGCCATCACTGCCACGCACCGTTTTCACTGTTTTCATTTTGTATAAGCATAAATGAGCAAGTGGATTTTTTAGCATATCAATTGTATTTTAATATTTCAAGACTGTTTGCCAAAGGGCATGCTTTCAAAATTATAAGTAAATAAGCTCTTAGTGATTCTTATTATATTAACATTTAAAAGTTATATATTTAAACAACTCAAACTAGCTTTTAGATTAAGAGAAACACATAAGAGGCTGGTCTTAAAGATAATAGAGTGGGTTCCAAGAGTGCTGGTACTTCTCTAATATAAATATCAATGGAAAATGACATAAAATTAAATTATCTATTAAAACTTAAAAGAGCATTGGAAAAAAATTTCAATCAACCGATAGAATGACATTTTAGACTGCTTTAGGCGAAAGTTCCATTTTATTCATCAGAATACACATTGTACAAAACACTTAGACAAACTAAAATACTACTAAAATAAATAAGCTAAAAATAGAACAATATAAAGAAATCTAAACATAAGGTGGCATTGCCTTCATAAAGACATGTAGAAAGTTAGTCTTCTTGAAGATAAAAATTAAAACAATAATTCCAAAAGCACCCACAAGAAGAACAGGAAATACCTTTAAAGTCAAAAAGTAAAAGATAGTGTTAACACCAAGAATCACTAGGAGATAAGACTGAATTCACCATTGTCTACCTAAATGAAGCAATACCCTGGATGTACCCAGGCCTAGGCAGCCTGCTATCTTACCCTAAGTCTAGATTTGAGATAGCAGCCATTGCTGGCTTCCTGGGGTCCTTTTTGTACCAGATATAAGTTGTTCTCAGTAATGAAAGATCTGGCTGCTTTACAGTTTAGAAAGACACAATAAAGGAAGGAACAAGGTAAAGATATACATTGTGTGAATGGGGTTATAGGTTAGTGTAGGTTTAAAAATGTGATTTGCAGTTTACATTAGATCTAAGAAACAAAGACTTTTATTCTGAATTACCAACTAGAAATTTACCTTGCAAGGCCTTAACACAAGCCAAAAAGTACTTACTCTTTTTTATTTAATTTTTATTTGATATTCTCTCTGTTTACATTTGAAATGCCATCTCCTCTCCCCTTCTACTTGCATCCATAAAGGTGCTCCCTCTTGCATTCACCCTCTCTAATTCAGTGCCATAACATTCCTCCACACTGGGAAAACACACCTTTACTTGACCAAAGTGATCTTTTCCCATTGATGCCAGAAAATGTTATCCTCTGCTATATATGCCACTAGAGCCATGGGACTTTCCATGTGTGCTCAACAGTTGGTGTTTTAGCCCCTGGGAGTTCTGGAGGGTTTGGTTGGTGATACTGTTGTTCTTCCCATGAGGTTGCAAAGCTTTCAGCTCCTTCAGTCCTTTCTCTAGCTCTTTCAGTAGGGTCCCCTTGTTCAGTAAGATGTTAGCTGCAAGCATCTTCAACTGTATCTGTATGACTCTGGCAGAGCCTCTGAGGAGACATCCATATCTGGCTCCTGCCAGTAAACCCTTCTGGGTATGAGCAATAGTGCTTGGGTTTGATGGCTGCATATGGGGTGGATCTCCAGGTGAGGCAAATTCTGGATAATCTTTTCTTCAATCCCTGCTCCTCTATTTGTTCTATTATTTCCTCCTGAGAGTGTTTTGTTCTCCCTTCCAAGAAGGACTGATGCATCCACAGTCTGGCCTTCCTGCTTTTTGAGTTTCATAAGGTATGTGAATTGTTTCTTGGGTATTCAGAACTTTTGGAGCTAGTATCTGTTTGTCAGTGAGTGCACACCACATGTGTTCTTTTGTGACTGGGTTACCTCACTCAGGATGATAGCTTCTAGCTCCATCCATTTGCCTAGAAATTTCATAAAGTCATTGTTTCTAAAAGCTGAGTAGTACTCCATTATATAAACGTGCCACATTTTCTGTATCCATTCCTCTGTTGAAGGACATCTGGGTTCTTTCCAGCTTCTGGCTATTATAAATATGGCTGCCATGAACATGGTTGAGCATGTGTCCTTGTTATAAGTTGGAGCATCATTTTGGTATATGCCCAGGAGTGGTATAGCTAGGTCTTCCGGTAGGACTATGCCCAATTTTCTGAAGAACTTCCAGACTGATTTCCAGAGTGTTTGTACCAGTTTACAGCCCCACCAACAGTAGAGGATTGTTCCTCTTTCTCCACATCCTCACCAGCATCTGCTGTCACCTGAGTGTTTGATTCTGACTCATGTGAGGTGGAATCTCAGGGTTGCTTTTATTTGCATTTCACATAGGACTATGGATGTTGAACATTTTCTAAGTGCTTCATAGCCCTTCCATATTCCTCAATAGAGAATTATTTGTTTAGCTCTATACTCCATTTTTAATAGGATTATTTGGTTCTCTCAAGTCTAACTTCTTGAGTTCTTTGTATATATTGAATATTATCCCTGTGTCAGATGTAGAATTGGCAAAGGTCCTTTCCCAATCTGTTGGTTGCTGTTTTGTCCTCTTGACAGTGTCCTTAGCCTTACAGAAACTGTAATTTTATGAGGTCCCATTTGTCAATTCTTGATCTTAGAGCATAAGCCATTGGTGTTCTGTTGAGGAAATTTTTCCCTATCACTATGTGTTCTATGTTTATTCCCACTTTCTCTACTATTAGTTTCAGTGTACCTGGTTTTATGTGGAGGCCTCTGATCCACTTAGACTTGAGCCTTTGTACAAGGAGATATGAATGGATCAATTTTTTTTCTTCTGCATGCTGACAGCCAGTTAAACCAGTACTATTTGTTGAAGGTGCTCTCCTTTTTCCATTGAATATATTTAGCTCCTTTGTCAAAGATCAAGTGACTATAAGTCTGTGGGTTCATTTCTGGGTCTTCAGTTCTGTTCCATTGATCTACCTGCCTTTCTTTGTATCAATACCATGTGGGGTTTTATCACTATTGATCTGTAAAACAGCTTGAGGTTAGAGATGGTGACTCACCTGGAAGTTCTTTTATTGTTGAGAATAGTTTTTGCTATCCTGGCTGTTTTGTTTGTTTGTTTGTTTGTTTGTTTTGTTATTCCAAATGAATTTGCAAATAACTTTTTCTAACTCTAAAGAATTGAGTTAGAATTTTGATGGAGATTGCATTGAATCTGTAGATTGCTTTTGGAAGATGGTCATTTGTACTATGTTGATCGGTCCAATCCATGAGCATGGGAGATCTTTCCACCTTCTGAGATCTTCCTTGATTTCCTTCTTCAGAGATTTGAAGTTTTTCTCATATAGATCTTTCACTTGCTTGGTTAGGGTCACTCCAAGGTATTTCATGTTGTTTGTGACGATTGTGAAGGGTGTCCTTTCCCTAATTTCATTCTCAACCTGTTTATCCTTTGAGTAGAGGAAAGTTACTGATTTGTTTAAGTAGATTTTATTTACAGCCACTTTGCTGAAGTTGTTTATCAGCTGTAGAAGTTCTCTGGTGGAATTTTCAGGGTCACTTAAGTATATTATCATACCACTGCCCTTAACTGCAAACAGAAACCTTACCCTGCATGATACATTTTTCCTGTTTGGGTTTCAAATTAACTTGCAAGGTACATTGTTCCTCTTTTGAGTCTCACAGTAGCCCTTCTTCTTTATTTTACAGCTTATATTTTTGCATAAAAATTTTTGTTACAGTCTCTTGAAAATACTTAACAATGCATTAATGTTGCCCAAAAGCTTTGCAGCTCTCTACATAGCAGGAAGATCTCATCCTCTGAATACCCCTGCTGCTTTGCTCTGAAGGTAATTACATAAATTTTCAAACTGGGGCTAAAGCTAAGCAGCATCAAGTCATATTATGACCTTGAGTCTACTTCAGATGGTGTCAAAAGATAATGTACAGGAGATTAAGGTGGGACCCTGAAAGGCTGACCTACCTTCTAAAACTTGTCATTAAATTGCTCTGTACCTGTCTTTGCATTTTATGTTCTTTTCTGCATTCTACAGCATCTGAGTCATAGAACTAGACTTTGATTAATCCATTTCCCAGGAATAATAATCCTTACAAGTATATGCTAGAGACATGAAAAAACATATGAAAATGTTCAAAGACAATACTTTAAAGGAATTTCATATTACTCCAATGAAATTTCTTATTTGAAATTTAAATACTCAATGTTTAATATTTATACAATATATAAATGCTAAATATTTAAAGAAGATGGAGTCTCCTGTAAGCATCTATGCAAAGGCAGAGGTGTCTCTAAAGAAAAAAAGGCTTTAAAGTATGTAAGTTTTCATATAAATCTAGAATCACTTATTACCTGATAGCTGTTACATACTGTCTTTTCTGCAGTATCCAAGGACCTAAGATGTGTCCCAAGAACAATATTTCCTGGTCATATATGTACAGATCATTTCTCTCCTCTCTTGGTCCAGTTGATCTTGGCATCAGCCTGCTTTTTGTTCCTGCTTTTGGCTCCCTAGTCGAATAGTGTGTGTTTCCTATGAGCCATCAACCTTTCTCTCACTGCCCTAGAAGGGATGATCTTGTACCATAGCACATATGAACAGTTCATGTCCTATAGAGCAGAAGACCACAGGTTCTGAAAGAGAACTTATCCACATACTATTGTTTTACAGCCAGGTTTTCAATTAACATAGGTTTATTTACATAAACTCAGAAGAGCCTGTGTTGTCTGAGAATTGAAGAACTACATTTGTATTACCAGAAAATGTTTACATTTTTTGCTTTTCAGAGAGTGTGTCTGTTCATCCTCCATTCTGATCTTGGAAGGTGAGCAAGGTCTTAGGACGTGCCAACAAAAGTTCACCATAATTTGACAAAGCACATAATAGCCTATCTTTTTCCAACTGTTTTAAAATTCACATATTAAAGTCATATGCATTTTTCTCCTAAATGATGATGCCTGAAGTACATACAAACTCAGAATAGTAAATCTGGTGAGTCGGCCTGGGCTTACCACCCATAGTCACCACTGATGGTAAGAACATTTTACATTCTCTCCCCTAGCATTTGTCAAGCAACAATATCATATGCTCTGTTTCATGACCTATGACGGCCAGATTCTCTTATCATGTGACATATGCAATTGGAGGGCATCTTTGCAGAAAACCATAGTGTCCTTCATTTATGCAACTGACACAAGTCACTCAGGGCTTGGCTCAGCCAACCAAGGTAGCACAGTGACTTTATGTTTCATTCTATCTTTTCTATATTTCTGTTTTGCTATACTAATTAACTTCTTCCTCTTGAGTAGCTGAGAGTATAAGGAAAATAAACAAATTTTACTAAAATAATGCAAGATTCCTATTATTTTCTAAGTTCTTGCTATGTCATGACCCCTCTGTAGCAAACCTTGCATGCTATTCAGTTTCACAATGTGCTCATATTCCAAGCAATAAATGGATTTGATGATGTCTAGACAGTTATGCATGGGTGTCTTTAAAGCACTTATCACTAATTACTGTGAAATCTACTGTATTTGAATATTTAACCTAGCCTTCTATGATTTCTTCCAAGCCACATTCTACTATCAAATACTTTTCAAGGTCATCTACAAATAGTAGAGATTAATAAGGCATCAAACAAGAACACAAAGTACATCTAGAAGCAGGAAAGTTACCCGATATAATTATAATACATATTATAAGAGCTGAAAACTCATTGTTGCCTGTGGCTTAAATAGTGAAATAACATTAAATATGTCAACAGCAGAAACTATTAAATAGGACCAGAGTTGGAACAGAACACACCAAAGCCAAGTTGTCAACATAATAAAGATTTATTTGCTCCAACTGGACAGAAACAAAGAATGAATAAGAGACAAGGACAAGAGACAGAATGAGGGAGAAGAGAAAGGTAACAAGAAAGACTGGGAAAGAATAGTTGCTCTGGAGAGATAAAGGGCTGCCTCTGGATAGAGATGAGACAGACCCATAGGCAAATGGCAGTTTATAAAGGGAAAGGGGGACCCTGTTTTCAGATGAGTAGTTTGTTTTGATTGGATGTGTTAATTTGCATAGCCAAAAGGGAGCTTTTGATTGCTGGACTTCAATACTTTGATAGCTAGACCTTGGTAGTCAGCCTCAGGAGGCAGGAGTAACCAAATAATTGAATAGACCTTAATAGATAACTTTAGGAATGTAATCCAATGGTTTCTAGCACAGCAGGGAGAGGAAATGTAAAAGGCACATCTTGTGGGTGGCATGTTTGCCTTACTAGGACCTGCTGGAGCCCTTTAGTACCAGTAACATTTTAAAATAATATTCAAAACTATATTCATTGAGACTTTATTTCTGTTTTAACTAGGCAGTCTAGTTGGACTCAGTAGTACTTTCGATGAAAGTAGGGCCTGGTTTCAGAAAACAGAATTTTGCAATAAATTTCAGGGTGTTATCAACTTAATGTTTTATCATGCTCTTCGAAGGCCTCTCTCACAAGAATTCCCATGTCTACAAAATCAAGCATAATGATTAGAAATACTAGTCACTTGTATCACACTTATATATTCATTGTCAAAAAAATTTATTTTTAAACTAATTTCACCGTACTCGATTTATAGTCATCACTGCTTGTCAGTAAGTGATAACATTTGGCTTTCACAGGTTCATGAAAATTACAGTTGTTAAATTTCAGAGCAAGGGTTTAACACTGGAATAAAAAAATAGAATTAGAGAAGAGGATGTATATGCTAAAGTGGACCTTTCAGGTCGTCATAAGACTTTAGGTCCTTCTTAAGAGAAAGTAGGTTAAAGACTTGAAGGTGAAGTCTTTCTTCAACCAGGACTAAGAGGTAATTATGTAGTAGATAAGGGAGGAAGAGACCAGCATCCAAGACCCCCTGGCCTGCCCTCAGCATCCTGCTCAGATATCAAAGTCTATCACAGCACTCTGTCTTCTTGTCTTTCGATGCTCATTGTGAGTGGCACACTTACTTTCTGAAAGCTAAAAAAAAAAAAAAAAAAAAAAAAAATCATTGTTTTGAACCCCTCCTTCAGAAGCAAAACAAAATAACAAAAATGCACTTGATTCTTCCATGGAACTGTACTATTTTCTTTTGAAGCAATGTCCCTTCCAAAGCAATCTGAATAAACCTTACTTCACATAAGCATATGCTTTCCAAGCAGTTCTATTCCATTATCTGAAAATTTAGTAGCATTCTTCAGTCCAAAGTGGGGTTGAAATGCATTTTTACTTTGGAACTTTCAAAATATAAAATGGCTTGTAGTAGATCCTACTGGGTAAATAAAATAAGAAAACATTTTTTCCCCAAAGGGGTAGGGCAATCATATTTTAACATGTACTTCCAACTCAAAATACTAATACGTTACTAAGTACATTTACTTGTATGTGATTGCTTGAATGCCTTATTTAGAGGCCAGCATATTGGGTTTAATTGGGGGTTGTTATTAACATAGTCAATATCATGAATAAGAAGGCAAGATCTAGCTAGCAGGGAAGGAGCTTTAGCAGGACTACTTGCCTGGCAGAACTCAAGGGTATTCTGAGGATATGTCAGATGAAAGCATTAAGAGACACCTCATCCAGTCTTCATCATCTTCACTGGATTGTGGGTGTGATTCTGAAAGATGAAGACAATTCTGCTTATTTTAGCTATAAATGTGCATCTTGTTCTTTCCCACCATTCTTTTTTTTCCAGCTTCTGAAAGTGCACATTAAGCAATCCATCTCTCCTTAATGTTTGCCTTGTGATTCAACACAGTCGGTTTCTTGAGGCAACTACTTAGTTCCTCTGACTTTGTTCAAGGCACACAGTCATGTTTATTCTCAACAAGAAGCTTAGGACCATAACACAGAATGGAAGCTGGTAAGGTTGCTCAGTCAGAAAAGTTACTGGAAGTGAAAGATTGAAGATATAAATTTAATCCCCAGAATCTAAATAAATGTGCATGGAGGAAATAGAAACCAATACAAGAAATACTTTACTCCTTACATGTATAATGCTACACATATGTGCACATATACAGTAGAAATAAACATTTTTATGAAACATGTGATGGGGTCTTTTTTTGGGCTAACAGGTCATATTACACCTAGGTTCAATAATGTAAAAACAATTCTGACTTTAGATGAACACGGAATCAACTAACCTAGACTTTGGGGGTTCCCGGAGACTGGACCACCAAACAAGAGCAAGAATGGACTGAACCTAGGCCTCCTGCAAATATGTAGTAGATATGTAACTATATCTTCATGCAGGTCCCCCAAAAACTGGAGCAGGGGCTATCCCTGATGCTGTTTCGGGCCTGTGGATCCTGTTCCCCTAAGTGTTCTACTTTATCTGGCCTCAGAGGGAAAGAATGTGCCTAGTCAAACAGTGACTTGACTTGATATACCAGAGTGAGGTGATACCCAGAGTGGAGGGCTATGTCTCAGAATAGAAAGGGAGAAGGCTTTGGGGATAAGCTGTATGAAGCAGCGCCTGGGGCTAATATTAGGATTAAGGTGAATAAATAAATATATAAATAAATAATAATTTTTACTTTAAATAATTGATCCTTCATATTAGAAATTTATAGGGAAAATGTAGCTCTAAAATAATATATACTTATGTAAAAAATAAAAGAAATGGGAGATACATACATACATACATACACACATACATATGATGGAGTTCCTTACACAAGTCATAAGTAGCCCATCTCTGACCTCCATGTAAATTAAGAACTAATATCTGCCAAGGCCTGGGATGGTTCAGATCCTACTTATCATGTTAAAACCTCTCCTTTGCAAAGACAACATTCAAAATGCCTGGGTTGTCAGTGACTGCTTCAAAAACTTTGAAGTCAATTTGATAACCACAGCTTCTGTCATTAGTGGGACACACTGACAAATTATCAATGACATATTTATGCTAGCATTGGCATCCCTTGACAGCCAAGATGTTGGAAAATAAACTTGAGCAACAACTTGTATAGAAAGCAAAAGTTTGCCATCTGGTTGCTTGAATTGAATGCTGGATTTAGTTCTTTTGTTTTAACTAGGAAGGATTGAGATTTCTGCCTCTTCCAGCAAAGCCCACAAAAGTAAAAGTTCTACTACATGTTACTGTAATACTTTCCCTGTTCTGAAAGCTATGCTGCTTCCTAAGAAGAAGCAATCAGGACCTAGTCCCAGGGTCTTATGAAGCTACTTGGAGAACAGTCAGGCCAAGTGTCCAGAGACGCTGTATATTATATCCAAAGTTTATTCCCTAAGGAATTCCTAACTTCAGATAGGCTATATATTATATCTTAGTCATCTCAGGCTGCTATAGCAAACATCAAACTTTCAGTGTCTTAGCAACAAAACTTTTACTTTTTAACAGATCAGAAGGATAAAGTTCTGAGATCAAGATTCCAGTAAGGTATCTTGTAAGAGATCCATCCTTTCCTGGTTAGATAATCATGATGGTGAGGTAGCAGGGGGTATTTTCTGTTTACTCTCCTAATACAATCAGGAGCTATACAGTCATGACTTAAACTGCCTCCTAAAGTCTACTCTCTAAGTATAATCTTATGCAAGAGTGTAGTTTCAAAATTTGAATGTCAAGATGCTGACATTCAATTAACAGAGCACAAAGCCAATGGACAGATTATCCTTAATGTACTTCTTTTTATATATTCATATATAAAATATGGCATTGTATCATAGTACTATAGAATGTTAATTTAGGAAATTTCATATCTAGAAATATATTAGTTATTGGCATTTTAGAGTTTCATGGTTTTCATCTCAATTTTTGTATCCTTTGGTAAGTTACTTAACTTTAAGCTCTGACTCAATGTTAATATCTAAAAATGATTATAATAACAAAACCTGTCTTTATGCTTTAGCTGGCTAAGAAGTTGAACTCAACCTCACATTCTGGTCTCTATGAGAACTAGAATGTTGTTTTCCTTATTTACAATCAAGAACTTGAAGGTAAGGCCATATTGCTGAAAACAGTATATACTTCAGATCCAGGAATTGGAGGAAAGAAACTAGAATTCATTTGGAATGTCTCCTCCATGGAAAAAGAACAATCAGTAGTTTTGCCCAGCTGAGAAGCTTGTGAACCACAACAGGGACCAAACCACAACCATCTCTCCAATGGCATACTAACAGCACTTGTATCTTAGTGTTAACCAACAGTAAGAGGTCATTAATTGAAGAGAGAGTGGGGAGGTTGTGGGAGGCTTTGAGAGGAGTTGAGTAGAAATGATGTAACTAAAATATCCATTTATGTGATTATCAAGACATGCCATACTATTTTTCCCCTTTCTTAAGAGTCAATCCACCTAGGCCCATCACTTGACTTTGAGAACAACACTCAGAAAATCCGATTCACCTGAACACCTGAATAACTAGTTCCTTAATGAGGTTAATACAGTTCTCTAGTTACCCAGTCTCTGATATAATTTGAAGAGCATCTCGTCAGCCTGCCTGATTTTCTGAGTTCTAACTCAAAACAGTGTAACTTTTTTTTTAATTTTTACTTTTTTCTTCTTCTTACTTTTTTTTTACTCCAGCAAAATTCCTAGGAAGAACTCTAAAAATGTATTCTCCTTCTCTGAAGCCCACACACTTTCAGTGACCCGGCTGTTCACCAAGCTCTGTTGCTGAGTCTGTCTGCTGTCTTGGTCTCTTACTCAAACAGTGTTGCCCAGTCTTCTTTAGTTGTCATCTTCCTCCTGGTGGCTATCAAGATTTACAGCTTTGTACCCTGTCACCCATCTCTCAAAACCATAATAAATTAGTCTTTAATCTTCCTACTGTGTGTGTTTTAAATTCATTTATTAATGAGACAAGGGATCTAAAAAAAAATTAAAAAAAACCCCAGTCCCCTTAGGTGACCACAGAGTTGTTCTGAGAAGTAAGTAAAATAAATGTATAAAGCTCTTGGAACAATTTTCTGGCTTTTAATAACATGTTTTTGTTGGATTTTATCCACATACCAACTTTATATTTGCACAGAGCCATTTTGCAGAAAAACTGTTGTTCCTCTGACCCATTTTCTGTCCTCAAGATTGTGAGTTCCCAGAGGGCTAGGGCATCTGTCTTTTTTGTTCTTAATCCATGCCAATCACCCATGGGACCTGGGACCTGTCACACCATAGGCTCTGCTACAGACACTCCTCAGCCCACTTTGTCATACAGCCATGAACCAAGATGACTATGAAACTGAGCACAGTTTCTCTAAGACACTAAGCTGTGTTAGAAGAAAAGATGCAGATGATCACTAGCTGCCACAGAGTGGTATTAGGACTGGACACAGAGAGATTTGGAGTATGGGAATATAAGAAAAGTATGAAGAGAGAAAAACAAGACAATCTAGTGTGGGAGACAGAGCAGCCCATTAGAAGTGAGAAAGGCTGTACTATAAGAAATCAAAGAGAGAGCCCAAGATTAGCTTTCCAATCTTACCCACCAAGCCTTGACATTTTACTTTATTTAATATTTCATATGCCAAACATCCTCATCTTTGATCTTCCCAATAAACACTCTAATTACTGGGTTCATTATAAAGAATTTCTAACAAAATGTAGTAACTATGGTTTCTTATTTTCTATTTTTTTTGATGCTCTGACTCTTGGGATCCTGCCAATCAGGAAAGACTGTGCATCCCTTGGCTGCCTCCAGGTAGTAAATGACTTGCCTGGGGCATGCCTTTCATACACACACTAAGCAATCCAGATCCCATAATATGAACCACCTTTTATATAACACATTTGCTGAACCACTATCCAGTGACCTAATCACCCCCATGAAAAATAATTGCTCTGAGCATACTGTGCCAGAAATAGGTGTACACATTTATGTCTGTCCATAATGACAGAATGATTCGGATAACAATGAATTCACGAGGTTTAGCTGTTTCAATGAAAGCAGTTTGGATATAATTCTGAATACACTGGTAACTGGCCAAGGCAAATGTAGTCCCTTTTATCACAGTCATAGACATTCATATAACTTCTATAACACGGTACTAAGTATATGTATATACATGGCTAAAAGGATGAATACAAGCTAAAGAGGTTTCAATAGAGTTCAGTGTGTTTCTGAGTAGACTGAGAAAGAGAATGTACTGATAAAGTAATGAACCAGACATGTACTGGGAGGAAGCTGCTGCTGGAACTCCTGCAGTCAGGGTTTGATGGCAAAGATACTGCAGCTCTCTATAAAAAGCTGAACCAGGTGGACAGCAAGAAATAGCTGATTCTGATTCAGGCCCACATCCAGATAGGGGAGCAAGTGGACAGGTGGTCAGTAAATCAGGCTGTATAAATAGTAGGAACTAAGCCATGGCAAAACTCCAGGGACACTCAGGGAGTCTTCTGCTTTGTGGTTCTTGATGTGTGCACCAGGTATTAGATGACAGGTTTGTGGGACCAGGTCATTTCAGTGTCAAGTGTTCAACAGTCTGTAAAGGCCAGATGAGGTAGTGAGTTATTCTTTGCTCTAATTTGTTTAAGCAGTTCATAGCCTGTTTTCTCTTATATTATTTACTATACCCATGTGTCTCTCTCAAAGTGAAATCAAAAGCTGCTTTTAAAATGGAGTGTCCTGATGTAAGGCATAGCCTACAAAACTACTGTTTGAACAATATGGAGTAATTTAAAGGAAGACTGTGTGCAATATTAAAAGTAATACTGTAGATTTATGTTAAGGCAATACATGATTAGACTGGGAGAGGAGGTGGGAAAGAGGAGAAGAAATGGAAGAAGAGGAGTCAGGGAGTAAAACAGAAGAGGAGGAGTCAGAGGAGAACAAGGAGAGGACAGAACTGGCTTCTTTTCCTAATTCCTGGGTTTTCATTTAATGGGTTTATTTGGGTTGAAAGAAAAATGCAACAAATTGGCAATTGTGTTGAAAAGGATATTGAAAATGCTCAGGACATTTGCCACCAGGAACAGGGGAGATCCAAGGATGCAGGCCTGGTGAGACTGTTCTGAGAGTAGCCAGGGCACAGAGAGGTCTGAGTCAAATGCAAGGAAAGCTCCCACTCGACCCCTATTGGTTCAGAGGAGCAAGAACTCTGCCATAGGTGATGGTTTCCACCCGGAGGGCCCATGCATGCAGACCAAACACTGAGGCCATTTGCCACAGGGAACAGCGTCGATCCAGGGAAACAAGCCAGCTACAAGGGAGAGACAAGAACCAATAACTGAAAATGGGACCAAGTATAATCACAGACAACAAGATGGCAAGAGGAAAGCAAAAGAACATACCCAATGAAAACCATGACAACCTGGCAATATCAGAACCCAGCTCTCCCATCACAGCAAACAGCAGAATGCCAAACACTCCAGAAAAAGAAGACTCAGACCCGATATCATACATCAAGATGGCAATGGAGATCCTTAAACAAGAACGGGAGAAAAAGCATAAAGAAATAGAACCTTTTAAAGAGGAAAAAGTAAAACACTCAAAGAAATCAAAGAACAAGAGGAAAACAGAACCAAAGAGATGAAGGAATTTAAGAAGGAAATGAAAATGGAAATGGAAACAATAAAGAAAACACTAAAGGTGGAAATCCAAAAAAAAAGAAATCAGGAATCACAGATGCAAGAATCTCCAACAGACGACAAGAGATGAAAGAGAGAATCTCAGGGGCTGAAGACAATATTGAAAACACAGACAAAACAGTCAGAGAAGATGCAAAAACCAAAAAGTTCCTAACCCAAAATGTCCAGAAGATCCAGGACACAATGGAAGACCAAACTTAAGGATCATAGAAATAGAAGAAGGTGAAGAATAACAAATAAGAGGAACAGTAAATATCTTCAACAAAATTGTAGAAAAAAAAAAACTTTCCTACACTTAAGAATAAGATGACCATGTGCATAAAAGCAGCCTACAGAAGCCCAAATATAGTGGACCAGAAAAGAAATTCCTCCTGCCACTTAATACTCAAAATGCCAAGTGCCCAAAGCAAAGAAAGAATACTAAAAGCAGTAAGGGAAAAAGGCCATGTAACATATAAAGGCAGACCAATCAGAATCACACCCGACTTTTCAACAGAGACTATGAAAGCTACAAGATCATGGACAGACATCACGCAGACCCTAAAAGAACACAAATGTCAGACCAAGCTCCTATACCCGACAAAACTCTCAATCACCACAGATGGAGAGACCAAGATATTCCAGCACAAAACTAAATTTACACAATATCTGATTACAAACCCAGCACTACAAAAAATTATAGGTGGAAAACCCAATACAAGGAGGGAAACTATGTCCTAGTAAAAACAAGAAAATACCTAAGCAAGAAAACCAAAAGAAGAAGGATACACAGGCAGAATTTCACCTCTAAAAGAAAAACATAGCAGGAAACAGCAACCACTATTCCTTAATATCTGTTAACATAAATGGACTCAATTCCCCAATAAAAAGTCATAGGCCATCAGACTGGATACAGAAACAGAAGCCAGCATTTTGCTGCATACAGGAAACTCATCTCAGAGACAAAGACAGACACTATATCAGAGTAAAAGGTTAGGAAAAAAACTTCCAAGCAAAAGGCCTCAAGAAACAAGCTTGAGTAGCTATTCTAATATTGAATAAAGTAGATTTTCAACCAAAAATTATCAAAAAAGATAAGTAAAGAAACTTTTTACTCATTACAGGGGAAATCTGTCAAGAGGAACTCTCAATCCTTAACATATATGCTCCAAATACAAGACCACACATATTCATAAAAGAAACCAAATTAAAGCTCAAAAAATACATTGCACCTCACACATTAACAGTGGGAGACCTCAACACCCCACTCTTATCAATGGATAGATTATGGAAGCAGAAACTGAACAAGAACACAATGAAACTCGCAGAGGTTATGAACCAATTGGAATTAATAGGCATCTACTGAACATTTCATCCTAAAACAAAATTATACATTTCTTCTGGGCACCTCACCACACTTTCTCCAAAACAGACCATATAATCAGTCACAAAACAAACCTCAAAGATAAAAGAAGATTGAAATACTCCCATGCATCTTATCAGATCACCATGGTCTAAGGCTGGTCTTTAATAACAATAAAGACAACAAAAAGCCCACATGCATATGGAAACTAAACAATGCTCTATTAAATGATAGCATGGTCAAAGAAGAAATAAAGAAAGAAATTAAGGATTTTCTAGAATTTAATAAAAATGAAAACACAACATACCCAAACCTATGGGATGCAATGAAAGTAGCACTGAGAGGAAAACTCATACCTTTGAGTACTTCCAAAAAGAAAGTGGAGAGAGCATAAACTAGCAACTTGACAGCACAACTGAAAGCTCTAGAACAAAAGGAAGCAGATACACCCAAGAGGAGTAGATGGCAAGAAATAATCAAACTCAGAGCAGAAATAGACCAAATAAAAACAAAAGGAAACATTTAAAGAATCAACAAAACCAAGAGCTGGTTCTTTGAGAAACTTAACAAGATTGATAAAACCTTAATCAGACTAACTAAACAGCAAAGATAGAGTATCAAAATTCACCAAATCAGAAAGGAAAGTGGAGACATAACAACTGATACTGAGGAAATTCAATAAATCATCAGATCCTAATATAAAGCCTATACTCAACAAACCTGGAAATTCTGGAGGAAATGAATGAATTCCTAGACAGATAACAAATACTAAAGTTAAACCAGGACTAGGTAAACCATCAAATTAATCCCATAACACCTAAAGAAATGTAAGTGGTCATCAAAAGCCTCCCAACCAAAAAAAAAAAAAAAAAAAGCCCAGATCCAGATGGGTTCAGTGCAGAATTCTGTCAGATATTTATTGACCACCTAATACCAATACTCTCCAAATTATTCCACAAAATAGAGTCAGATGGATACTCATTTTTCAAGGCCACAATAACCTTGTTCCTAAACCACACAAAGACCCTACAAGGAAAGAAAACTTCAGACCAATCTCACTTATGAACATTGATGCAAAAATACTCAAGAAAATTCTTGCAATGCTAATCCAAGAACACATCAGAATAATGATTCACCATGATCAATTAGACTTCATTCCTGGGGTGCAGGGATGGTTTATTATATGGAAATCCATCAACATAATCTACCAAATAAAGAAACTCAAGGAAAAAAAAAAACATGGTCATCTCACTAGATGCTGAGAAACCATTTGATAAAATTCAAAACCACTTCATGTTAAAATCTTGGAAAGGACAGAAATCCAAGACCCATACCTAAACATAATAAAAGCAATATACAGCAATCCAATAGCCAACAATTAGAAACTTGAAACAATCCCACTAAAATCAGGGATCAGACAAGGCTGCCCACTCTCCCCATACCTATTCAATATAGTACTGGAAGTCCTGACTGGAGCAATTAGACAACACAAAGACTCAAAAGGATACAAATTGTAAGGAAGAAGTAAAAACAACACTGTTTGTAGATGACATGATAGTGTATGTAAGTGACCCCAAAAATTCCACTTGAGAACTTCTACAGCCAATAAACAAGTTAAGCAAAGTGGCTGGATAAAAAATTAACACAAACAAATCAGTAGCCTTCCTCTACTCAAAGGATAAACATGTGGAGAAAGAAATTGGGGGAAAGATACCCTTCACAATAGTCACAAACAATAGGAATTACCTTGAATGACTCTAAATAAGCAAGTGAAGGACCTGTATGACAAGAACTTCAAAACTCTGAAGAAGGAAATCGAGGACAATTTCAAAGAATGCAAAGATCTCCCATGCTCATGGATAGGAAAGATCAACATTGTAAAAATGACCATCTTACCAAAAGCCATCTACAGATTCAATGTATTCCCCATCAAAATTATAACCCAATTCTTCATAGAGATGGAAAGAGCAATGTGCAATTTCATCTGGAATAACAAAAGACCTAGTATAGCTAAACCCATCCTCAACAACAAGAAAAGATCTTCAGGAATCACCATGCCTGACCTCAAGCTATATTGCAAGGCAATTCTGTTAAAAACTGCATGGTACTGGTACAAAAATAGGCATGTGGATCAATGGAATAGAACTGAAGATCCAAAAATGAGCCCTCATATATATGGTCACTTGATGTTTGACAAAGGAGCTGTAAGCTTTCAATGAGAAAAAGACAGCCTCTTCAACAAATGGTGTTGGTCCAACTGTAAATCAGCAAGCAGAAAAATGAAAATAGACCCTTTCTTATCTCCTTGTACAAAGCTCAAGTGCAAGTGGACCAAAGATCTCCACATTAAACCAGATACACTGAAACTATTAGATGAGAAATTAGGAAAAACCTTAGAACACATAGGCACAGGGGAAAAATTCCTGAACAAAACAACAAAGTCTTGTGCTCTAAGGTCAAAGATTGACAAATGGAACTTAATGAGATTGCAAAGTTTTTGTAAGGCTAAGGACAGTGTCAAGAAAACAAAATGGCAGCCAACAGATTGAGAAAAGATCTTTACCAACCCCACATCTCATAGAGGCCTAATATCCAAGGTATACAAAGAACTGAAGAAGTTAGACACCAGAGAATCAAACAATCCTATTAAAAATGGGGTACAGAGCTAAACAAAAAGTTCTCAATTGAGGAATATGGAAAGGCTGTGAAGCACCTAAGCAAGTACTCGATATTCTTAGTCATCAGGGAAATGCAAATCAAAATAACCCTGAGATTCTAAGATCACACCAGTCAGAATATCTAAGATCAAAAATTCAAATGACAGCAGATGCTGGCAAGGATGGGGAGAAAGAGGAACACTTCTCCACTGTTGGTGGGATTGTAAACTGGTACAACCACTCTTGAAGTCAGTCTGGTGGTTCCTCAGAAAATTGGACATAGTACTACCTGAAGACCCAGTTATTCCACTTCTGGGCATATACCCCAGAGAAGCTCCAACAAACAACGAAGACACACACACCATAATGTTCATAGCAGCCCTATTTCTAATAGTCAGAAACTGGAAAGAACCCAGGTGTCCTTCAGTAGCTGAATGGATACAAAAATTGTGGTATATTTACACAGTGGAGTACTCCTCAGCTATCAGAAACAATAACTTTATGAAATTCTTATGAAAATGGATGCATCTGAAGAATATTATCCTGAGTGAGGTACCCGAGTCACAAAAGTACAGAAATAATATGCAGTCACTGATAATTGGATACTAGCCCCCAAAAGCTCAGAATACCCCAGAAACAACTCACAGACATTCAAGGGAAAAAAAAAAAGAAAAGAAAATGAAAAAGCATTATGCTTAATCTTTACACACCAAGAAAACTTTGACTATTTCCAGGTTACATCTTGTTTTACATGTACTTTATGCTCATTGTAACTAGTAAGATTTTAAGGCATCCTATCAAACCTTTAATAAAAAAATCAAGTACTGACAAAAATGTATTTATATTCTTTTATGGAAAAATGCTTTTGAAATGTGTACATTTATCTTTGTTTTTTAATGTAAAGTTGTTCAATTCTAAAAAAAACCTATTTTATAAGGAAAAAATAAATAAAATAACATTCAATTAAAAATAAAAAATATTGGCTTTCAAGTTTAGCTACTGTAGACCCTTGTGTTTGAAATATTGTCAGCTTGCACCTGCCTGTTGGGTTTTTGGAGATTTTCTAATGCAATGTTTTGGTTGATTTTGTATGTTTAAGCTTTTGAGAACACTACTCAACATTGAAAACAAAAAACAGAAATCAACAGGAACAACATCCTAAGAAAAAATTAAAGTTCAAAGTTTCTGTAAAAAAAAAAAAAAAAAGGAAAAAAATAAAAGGATATTGCAACATAATATAACCTAATCAGGCCCTACTGCCCAAAAGCTAGTGCACATTTTTAAACTATCCAATTGTAAATGTCTTTGCCTAGCTTTAGTTCAGCTTCCTCTGAGAACACTAAGACTTCAGTTGGAGTAGGGCAGATGATTCAGTGGGTAAGGTAATTGCAGTGCAAATATGAAAACCCCGATTCTGATCTCCAGCATTCACATAAAAGACTATTTGTATTTTATCCAGAGCTGAGAAGCAAAGAAGAAATTTCTGTAGCCTTACAAGTCTAAACAATCAGTGAGCAACAGGCTCAATGAGAGAAACTGAGTAATTAATTAATTAATAAGTTAGTTGAGGAAGACATCTAGAGTCAACCTCTGTCCTCCACATGTGCACACAGGCACACACTCAGCTGCACAAACACATTTACATCAGAAGCCAAGATTTTAGCCCATCCCTGTATTTGTTTTTTCTCTCCACCCATTCATCTTCACTGCTTCCCCATGTGACCCTGCATGGCTGGTGTCTCTCCTCTTCTAGGAGACTGTATATGTAATAAATACTATCTTTATAATTTCTACATCTGTGTGTATTATGCACCTAACTGAAACAAATGCCCCATACCATGTAACAAACGTGATGATATCACACAGCATGAAAGAAGTGGGTACCTTGGGTTCAGAATAAAGATACCAGTGTATAAATAAATGATTTCTGATTGTGAGAATCAGGAAATGCCTCTGGGGATATGTGTTATTTCAAATGTGTGTTGAATGAGATGCAATATGTGAACAAAAACCACAAGTATTGTGGAGGAAGTTAATAAAAGAAGCAGAGTAGAGTAGATTGAGACCAGTTGGATTACAGAAAGATAAAAGATAAAAACCCGGGAGGCCAAGCCTAGAGGGAGTGTCAAAGCTGGCTCCATAGGCATGCTTCTTTGAAATATTGGCCCTGTGTCTTAGTTGTAATACTTAGAGTAATTGTGGGTCCCTACAAAATGCTAACTTCCAAACAAAGCAATGCAAAACCTATGGTTTCCATTGACTTGCGTATATGCAATAGCTACTCTTATGTTCCTGTGATAAAACATGCTGCCAAGGCAATTTATAGAATAAAGAGTTTGTTTAAGTTTGCAGGTCTAGTGATAAAAAAGAGTACATCTTGGCCAAGCAGAGACTTGGCAGCAGTAACAACTGAGTTCCCACTACTCAATTAGCAAGAAGGAAACAGACCAAACTGGAAATGGCATGGTGTTGAAAACTCAAAGCCTACCCCTAGTGACATACTTCTTTTAGTAAGGCCATATCTTCTAAGGCTCCCATCTTAGGGTTTTATTGCTGTAAGCAGACACCATGACCAAGGCAACTCTTATAAGGACAACATTTAATTTCAGAGATTTAGTTTATTATCATCAAGGAAGTAACATGGCAACATCCAGACATTCATGGTACAATAGAAGCTGAGAGTTCTACATTTTCATCTGAAGCCCACTAGTAGAAGACATGTTTTCAGGCATCTAGAAATTGCACAGTGACACATTTTCTTGAACAAGGCTGGCTATACCTTCTCCTAATGCTACTCACTGAGCCAAGCATATTCAATCCACCATACCTTCCCAAACAGCATGACCAACTGGGGACCAAATAGTCAAATACTGAACTTTGGGGATATTTCATTCAAACTATCACACCTTGTGCTAATCCTGTGATGAAAACCAGTGGCAGGCAGGAGAGGATATTTGTACAGGTAAAGTAATGACAGTGGCTCAAATTCTGAAGACACTTGATTTTATGCCCCTATCAACATTTCCAGGATAAGCATTTTCATCACAGAGTGGCAAATGTAATAGATCTTAAGATTGTATTTCAAGAATTAATACTACACATGCTGTGCGGAAACATTATTTTCACAGGCATTTTTCAGATGTTTCTAATACATCTTTAAAGAACTCATTCCAAGATGAAATCATAAAGTTTCACAATGTATGATTCCAGAAATAATACATGGGAAATAGATTTATAACTGAAAAATAGGAGGAGGTAACAAACGCAGGGGTATAGTCAGTCTTTCTATTCCATTAAATTTTAAATTACTTCAATTACATTCTTTCACGAGGGCATAATGGGGAATCTGTTAATAGATGCTTGTGAGACATTTTGTGAGGGAGGGAGAGAGAAAAAAGATAAACAGTAAACAGAGTCATAAAGTAAAGGAGAAAACCTAACTCCTATCTCATGTGGTCTCACTCCAAAAGCCTTGTGAAAATAATCTATTGCCACATGCCAAATTGAGGGGACAATTTAGCGCAGAGTCAAGGCTTTTAAGATAGACTTTTCTCTAGATTTAAAAATCTAATAGGGAACATAATAATTATAATTTGGATATATTTTTAATTATAGTTACATGGGTTTGATTGGGTTTCTGGCATAATCTTCTAAAGACCTGATCTTTTCAGAATAGGAAGAAAATAGAAAAGTCACATCATTTGCTCCTTGGATGCTTTTTACCTATATAAGCAATGAAGAACTAAAAGCACTCACTAAACAATAAATATTAGTTTCCAGACTACTAATCACTCAAGCACATACAAACAATGCCACTTTGCTTAATTCCCAGGAGATTTAACATTTTGGACACATAGAAGGATGAGTGCATGTGAGGTCACAATAGGCAGAGGGATTTCTGGTCATCAAACACAACTTTTTTTTTTATTCCTTTATTCAACCTTCATCAACTTCTTGACATAAATACTACTTTTCTTGTAGCTTGACCTTCAACACAAGCAACTTCCTTCATTTCCATTACTCATACCATTGTGCTGAGAATTGTAAACTGACCATAATGTAAACCTTGTTTCAATATAAAATCAGCAGTTAATAGGTATATATCAACTGGTGAGCTTGCAGAATTCCTTAAATCTTCCCTCTATTTTCAGCTTAACCAATGTTATCAGTGCATACAGATTCCCTACTATTAAACATAGTGTGGTGCAGATACCAAAGTAACAGGAAGGGTACATGAGCCAAAGGGGAACAAGAACATCTAATGATGGAAGGGAAGAATAGAAGGAATGTGATATGAAGGTACTGGGTGGGTTAAACTGGGGATTGTGGAGAGGAATAAATGAAAGGGAGGTTAAACAGTTCTCCCCTACTTGCTGGCTTTCAGAGTGCTAGAAGATGAGATACAGCCTACAAAGGGAGAAGATTCATCAATGGTATTTGCCCAAGGATTGACCCTGGCATATAATACTAGCAAATTTTCCCCCTGGTTCAAGAGTATTATGAATTTTATAAGGGTAACAGAACATTCCTGATTGTATTTGAAAGCCCTTCACAGGCAGAATTCATAGTGAGTATTGTAATTCTGGTTTAAAATATATGGCTAGAGAAATCATGGCCATAATGGGGAACTTCGTGTCATACTAAAATGTGCCTAATCCTGGAGTTCTTGGAACACTGCCCCCACAATGCTCAGGGGAGGCAAAATGGAATCCATAATGGTACTTCATAGTCACTGTTTTTCTTTGCTGGACTGGAAGGAGAAACAGCAGGATTTGGGACAAATGCTGCAGTTTTGTTTCCTGTGGACCTGGAAGCCACCACCTTACCTCTGGGAGTCTGAACACGGGTCCCTGGTCCCCATTTCCCGTCAGGGTATCAATTAACTGGACAAAAGGAAAACAGAGCACAGGATAGGGAGGAACACAGTTTGATTCCCAATATATATGAAGGGGATAGAGGAGATGCCTTCTTCTGGAGTTTAGGTGTAGCTGGTTAAGATGAAGGCCTTCTCCTCCTGCCTCTACTCCAAGCCCCCCCAATCTACCCCACCTCTAATCCTTAATGAAGAGATGATCCTTGTTTGTCCATACTGCTTGATTCAATGGCAGATGTGAATGCATACACTTTACTCAGGGTGAACCAGGGATTAAATAGTTTTTGCAGGCAGGGCTGAGTAGGAGGGGAAGCTCACGGTTGAAGCTAATTAGCTATCTAGGTATCATTTTAGCATGGAGAACTCCAGGGTTTTATGCTATGTGATTGGTTTCCATGTTCCTCAGTAGGGTGTCATGGTTCTGTAGTCCAGAATAGTTAGAGAAATGAGTAGGGAGTAGTTTTACTCCTGACAATCTAGAGTCTCTGAGACTTCCAGGGTCTGAGCTCACTCAACCTTAACAGTTCTTCTGGTCCTCTGGTAACAAAGTCCCACATACCCTACAACTCTCTATTGTTGTTTTTAGTAAGTAGATGGGTTTTCAAGCTGCATTCTAAATATTTAGGTTTAAACCCATGGATTAGAGTTGACTTCATCACAGATCAGAGAAGCATTGCAACAGTTAATGAATATGGTGAGTCACAATGGGTCACACTGTTGAGACCACAATAAGTGGCTATTGAGAGTTTCTCTCCAAACAGGACATTATACCATACCACAACCCAGAAAGCATCACAGTAGATGATATAAAAAAATATATAACAAATAGATAATGAGAAGAAATGCGGTGAAGCACTGTCTTCTAGACACATATGGCTGTCACACACATGTACAAACTGCTTGAACAAGTCAAGACCTTCAGCATTTCAATTTGGGGGATTGAGAAATGGCATACCCAACTCCTAGCTAAAGAGCTTTTGACAGTTAATGGTTCTTATGAGAGAGAAGTCTGTTTTCTTCAGTGATTTGGCCACTGAGAAGTTGCCTATGATTCATAACTCCACCATCCATACACATGCAAGCCATCCTAATTAAACTCAATGGGGAAAAGAAATAAAAAGACATTGAAAAAATCATAGGAAAATATGTTGAAAATTAGGATTCCAGGGGAACTATTAATGAGATAAGAGAGGGGAATAGGATGAGGTAAATATGCTCAAAATTTATTTTACACATGTGTGGAGAATAAACAAAAGTCTATTTGTGTGAGGAGGATCATGAGATGACCCTGCCCCCAGGGCATTCACAGGACATAATGAACAGACAGCAGTAGTAGGCTATCAATGCCCTTACCTAAACAATAGCTGCCAAATACATGGCACACACAATTAGTATTACAATTCTACTGGTAGGCCAGGACTTCAGTCAGAAGAATGAGTGAATACAATTGAACTCAGTTCTAGTAGAGTATCGGAAGGTATAATTCAGTCTCTGATATATGACACAGGTGCAAACATCTGAGAAAATGGAGGTAATATTCCAACAGTGGCAAGATAGAAAGTCTGATGTGTATGAGATGCTTGTCTTCCTCATATAAGTTCCTTGTGACCTACTGGTACTGGGAGTGAGTTTGTTGGTATTGTTGCTTCCTTTTGGACCAAAGTTTTGGAAAATTAACTGGGATATGTCAAGCTTGTTCTGCATATAAAAGCACAGCTGCATACAGGACTGGTTGTCTGAGTTTAATTCTAAGACCCCACTGTGAAACAAGATAATGGACACTTAAAAATTGTCCTCTCACATTCATATATGTGCATACTCCCATATATACCACACAAACACCAAAGTAAAGTAATAAATGATATAAATTAACTTTGATGAAGAATGATATATACATATAAATACGCGGGGGCAAATGAGCATATAGCACATACACTATGTAAAAGTAAAATTTTGGGGGCTGAAGACATGAATCCGTAGCTAAAACCACTTGCTGTTCCTACAGAAGACATTGGTTTGCTTCCCAGCACCCGTATGGTGGCTCACAACCTTCTGTAACTACAGTGACAATAAAGCCCATGTACTTGTCTCATGTCTGTGGGAATCAGGTACAAACTGAATACACATACAAACATGTAGGCAAAACACTCACACAAAGAAAATAGAAATTCTTTAAGAAGATCAGTTATTACTTTTTCTCCCAGCAGTGACAAGTGTTTCTGCTACATTTAGTTCTATTCTCGTGATACTTTGTGACCAGGCAAACATCTGAAGCATGTTGCTGTTTAGTTGCATAAGTCTTTGAGTAACTCAGATTATCTCTTATAGTCTACCTTAATTATTAGTAGTCATAAGACCTTCACCGAATCATGATCTTCTATGTGTCATCCTGATAAATAAAATCTGAATGGTAAACACAACTCAAAAGAAAAGCATCAGAATCTAAATAAATAATACACATTAAATAACTGAAATCTGATGAATATATCTAAATACAAGATGATTCCTTTTTGGTCAAACTTAAAGACAGGATTTTGCCACTCAACATAAGTAAATAGTCAAAAAGAGAAAAGAGGGGGAAAAAAGAGAAGAAGACATAATGCCAAACAACTCTTTTTACCACTTTTAGGAATGATAAAAAACACATTGCCACCAACAGGTCTAACTGGTAATATACAGTGGGACATAGGAAACCATTAGGCCAACATGTCAGATTCCTAAAGAAATGATGAAAAAGTTGTATAGACTAAGCTATAAATGGCTCAGGTCATCCAAGGAGAAAACAGCTCAGGCCATGCAAGTTCCTATGAATACCAAATTATTCCTGAATGTTGTTGTCTTAGTTAAGGTCTTACTGCTGTGGAGAGACACCATGACCAAATCAACTCTTATAAGGTCAACATTTAATTGGGCCTGGCTTACAGGATCAGAAGATCAGTCCATTATCAAGGTAGGAGCATGGCTATGTCCAGACAGGCATGGGGCAGGAGGAGTTGAGAATACTACATCTTTATCTGAAGGCTGCTAGATGAAGACTTGCCCCCAGTCAGCAAGGATGAGTGTCTTAAAGACTATTCCCACAGTGACACACTTACTCCAACAAGGCCACAACCACTCCAACAAGGTCACATCTCCAAATAGGCCCACTCCCTGGGCCAAGCATATACAAACCATCACAGCTGTCATTTGATATGATCTCTTTCCAACTAAAGCAAGCCTCTTCACACCATACTGCAATACTGGCCGCAGCATCCTTCCTCCCACCTCATTAGGGAGGATGCATTAAATAAGACCCAGAAAAATTTACACTGTGGTTCTGTCTCTGGGAAATCTAACTTGCTGATTTATTTCATTATCAAATTCAAAACTAGGACCAGACATCCTTCATTATCATCTAATATGAATCTATTTCATTAACTAATTTAAAATCATGCATAATTCATGACACACATTGTTCACTTGTGGTTCAACATTTATTTCTCTAAATATTGTCCTTGAATTAGCTATGCTTCACTCTTTTTAATGCATTAAATAATGAAGATATATATTTCTTTATTGATATATAGAAGAGGACTCTTCTTTTTTTGACAAAATGGGTCCCAAATCTTACAAAGTAGCACAAAGGCTTCCAAACCTTTCATATACATTACCATTTTATAATTCTAATAATCATATTTTAATGACCTAAATACATTGTTTAATTAATTTTAAAAGCTGGGAATGCATAATATCAAAAGGCTGATTTGCTCATGTAAAATGCAGTAAAATGTTTAAATCTAGAATTTAAATCTGGCTTCTAATGTCTGCATATTCTCATGATCAAAATGAAAATATCAGTTTATATACTTTAAGCTATACAATTGTGGAATCAAATTTAAATCTTATCACTATTAGTATGACAATAACAACATTAATGATTGCATCTTCAAATGTAGGTCTTATTGTTGTCAGGATCAGATGAGGCCAACTGAACTGGAGACACATGCCATTGAAAAAGACAGGTTTTGCTTGTTTATTTGTTTGGTTATTTGTTTATAAAAAAGAGGAACCACACAGTGAAACATGTTGGTCATTCAAGAAGGCCAAGGGAACAAGTAGAATACATGGAGACTGAACTGAAATTCCCAGATGTGATACCTATGCAAAAATTATTTGAGGATGATTGACTGACTGGTTGGTTGATTGATAGATTGATTGATTGATGATTATGGAGTATTAAAAAAGTTGCAGATGTGAAGCCAATGTTTTTATAACCCGCTTTCTTCAAATTTCTCCAATAGATTTGATATATGAACTTTGTTGTTGTTCTGAAACTACAAGAATATCATGGGGTTTTCACCCACAATGAAAGATAGTAGTTGGAGTGCTCTAAATCCATGCTCCCAGGTCATGCTCATTCTTATTTCACTCCAGAATAACTACTCTTATTCCTTTAGAAGGTAGCGTTGTGATTTTGCATTGAGGAGACATAAGCCTTTATTATAGCATCCAGGCAAAGGAAGAGAAATGCTACACAGGCCTCGTACTGGGTACTTTAATAATAGCTTCAGAGCCTGGAACATGACAACCATTAGCAGGGGTCTGTGCTTTGTTTTGTTGTTTGAGGTTTTTTGTTTGCTTTGGTTGTGTTTATTTGTATGTTTGTTTGTTTGCTTTTTTAAAATCAATTCCTGTGATCGATGAACCAGGAAAAATGCATTGGAAAGATAAGTAAGTGACATTTCTGTCATTCAGGGCTCAGATAAAATACACTAAATCTTGAATGCTGTTAGTTATTAACAAAATGATCTAAGCAAAGCCAATTATAGGGTTCACCTGAAACAAAATGCCTAGATTCTTTACTTGAACTTGGGGGGTCTAGAGGAAGTCGGAAAGTTTCTGAAGAGGTCCATTTATTAAACTGTTTTATTCAGGAATTTCTCATTGTTAGCTAAGGCTTCCAAAGACTTTTGGTTCCCTAGGCTCTAAGCTATTGTTGTGCTGTTCCCATAATAACATCAATCTGCACACCTACCAAGCATCTGACCACTTCACATACACTGTAATAACCTTTACAGAGTCATTATCATGCTTGACAAAGAAAATGACATATTCTGCTTGGAGGTTCATTTATTAAATACACTAAATGAAACATCAAAGGAATTTTAGTTCTACAGAATAAGTGTGCCCTTCATTCCAATTTACTTACAAATTCTCAATTTATAAATTTCCATTACCACACTAATATTCTACAATAATAGATACAAGGACATCAAAGGCATCGAGAGACATGAGCACTGGCTTTGGGGATGTTTGTCTCCATGTATTACCTATGTCTTCAGAGGACAATAGCATTTGTAAGTCATTCTTCAATCCCTTTACTCCACAAATGTCTTTCCAAATGTCCACAGGCAAAGTGGCTATCAAGGTTCACACAGCCTTTGTGGTGGTGTGAATAAGAGTGGCTTTCTAGAGGCTCATATGTTTTAATATTTGGTCTGCAATTGGTGGAACTATTTGTGGATTAGGAGTGATGGACTTTGAGATTTCCAAAGAATCTCAACATTCCCAATGTCCCTATTTCCTCTCTATCTTTCTGTCCTTCTCCTTCTCCTTCTCGATTTTCCCTCTGGTCTCATGGTTGTGTCCAAAGATGTGAGCTCTCATCTGCTGCTCCAGCACTATATCTGCCTGTCAGTTGCTGTAGTCTTTACTGTGATGGTCATGGATTATAAACTCTATCCCTCTGAAACTATAGGCCTCAAATGAATTCTTTTATATATTTATTTGACCACTATGCATGTACATGTGTATGTATGTATGTGTGTATGTGTGTATTATGTATGTATTATGTATGTAGGCATATGTATGTGTGTATGTGTTTTCAAGCAATAGAAAAGAAACCCTGGTAATCTTCTATTATAAACTATGACAATGGTAAATTTCCCAATATGAATTTATTCTAATCCCCCAAACTATCTGGGCACTACATGAACTAACCAAGAACTCAACATATGATTAAGAACATAACTAAATAGAAGGGAAATTTTATGAGATCAAAGGTATGAAAATTTCATGAGAAACTGATTATATAAGTTTGAATAGTTCATTCAGTATTATTTTGTATTCAACTCTGGTGTTACAAAACCTAGGAGGTAACACTGCAACTGAAGGCTCTAGAAGGGCTTTATGCCTAAAAATAACTAGGTAGTTAGCAATACTTGAAATCAACACATAGAGATGATTTAGTTACATGGAAATAAAGCTTCACAATATATGTGCTAACTATAGAGCATCATAAAGGAAGAGTAGAGTTGTAAAAGTTATATGCATAGTAAAGCCTTCATGCAGAGCTTCGGAAATAGAAGAGAAAGAGGAGACAGTGGGTGACTGTGGTCAAAATACACTACCGAAAAATATGAAATCATCACAATGAAGATCCCTTAGCATGCATGACTAATGTATGCTAATATAGGCTTAAATATGTGTGAGGACTTCAAGAAGGAAACATTAAGCCTAACTTTAAGATTAACACAGGAAGATTATAACCGTGAAGGAGAGAAAACTTACCTAGAAGAAACAGTATTAGAAACTAATACTAAAAATGGGAAAGATTTTGCCACTCCTAGGAGAGAACAAGAGTCTTAAAGAAGAAATGAATGCAAGAGAAGGAAGGAAGCAAAACACTTAATTGCTGGCTTGAAGATGAGACGCTAGACAGTGGACTAGACTGTCACCATCGAGCACCATGCTTTCTAATACAAACTTCTTTATAGCAGTTGTGGAGGATTGGCTCAGTTATAATCTCTAAACATTCCCACGATTGTTGTGATTATTCATGAGTATTACATGCCTTTGGGAAATAGAATATTGATAGATGCATTTGTACTCTCAGATGCAAAGGTAAAATCCCCCAAGCCTGCCCAGCTGTGAGCAACCTAGATAAGAAATGAAGCTGTGTGGCTATTTGAATATAAACGCAAAAAGTAGGAAAAATAAGTTTGCAAACTAACAAAGTTCTCTTTGGATTTTTTCACATTAAAGGCTTGAATAAAGTACAGCTATTTTTGGATATAATAAGAGCTTTAAAGATATGTTCAAATACTTCTTGAATTTTCTTGAAAATGAAGAAAGGGTGATTATTCTTTGGAACAACATGATAGAATATTTAGAACATTAATTAACAATATTACAGAAAATATCTTGTAGATCTTTTACTAATAATAGTTGACATTTAAATCTTGCTTACTATAAGCTAAATACTATTTTAAATAGCTTAACATATATTTACCAAAATAACTATGTGTTCGATAAAATTTAAGCCCCTCAAACAAACAAATTCATAAGAAAGCTGCCAAAAGAACCAAGGTTAATCTATCAGCTGGGATCTGGGGGAAAATGTGAAAATCACTATTACAGGTTTCACAGAGTGGACATCACAAACCCAATGCCAGGAAACATTAGCACTGTTCTTCTATGGTACTGTGAGACTACCAAAGAGTGGGAACAGATATGTTTACTTATATTTGTCCTGTATGGTTTCAAAAAAGACTGTTAATATTTTTAAATGAGAAGATTCAGTATTAAAGTTGGAATGTCTGTTTGTATGTATGCCTCTGTCTCAGTTTCTCTCTGCTTCTTTCCTTTCTTTCTTTTTCTTTGGGGGTTATTATCATAAGGTCTAGAAACTGGGTGCCATCACTTTGTAGATCAATCATATCTTACCTGGCAAATGATGTTCCCTTCAGATGGTCTGTCTTCTGCTCTTCAGTTCACAGTTATCTCCATCCATATATTGCCCTGCACAAGAGAATACATTTTTTAAAGTGTGATATAGAAAGCATATTTTTAAAGGCGACATACAGATTGCACAGAAGAATGACTGGGACCACTGTTTCCTTAAAATTTCTACTTAGTTCTGAAAGTCGAGGATTACATAATATGGACAACCAGCTAAGAGTTGAACATGTGGCTTTAAATTAATATTCTTTACCTTTGTAAAGTTTGCACAAAAGAACTAGAGATGGTCTAAGTTAAGCCCTCAGTTATAAATATGAATTCTTGAATTTGGTGGTCTGGTAGAAATCTGTAGAGCCTCCATCACTAAAAAACGAAGATAAAAGAACAAATTTTAAGCATTTTTGCATAAATGTATACAAATACATATTTGTCAGTGCTTGGCTTTTTTTTTTTTAAGGTTTGATACTCTGCATTAAGGTCTTACTAGTTACAATGAGCAAAAGTACATGTAAAACAGGATGTAACCTGGAATTAGTCAATGTTTTCTTGGTGTGTAAGGATTGAACATAATTTTTTTTGGTTTTTTTTTTATTTTTTTTTTCTTGAACTTCACACAGTCTGTGAGTTGTTTCTGGGGCAGTCCAAGCCTCTGGAGTTAGCATCCCAATATCAGTTACTGCATATTATGTCTGTTCTTTTGTGACTGGGTTATCTTACTCAGGATGATATTCTCTAGATGCAACCATTTTCTTAAGAATTTGGTTAAGTCATTGTTTCTGATAAATGAGTAGTACTCCATTGTGTAAATGTACCACAGTTTTTGTATCCATTCATCTACTGAAGGACATCTGGGTTCTTTCTTTTTTATTTTAGGAACACACGCACGCACATTCATATATATATATACATATATATATATATATATATATATATATATATATATGTTACAAATACTTGTGTAGAAACAATTTTTAAAGGAGGTACATTGAAAGAGAGCAAGGGAGTATATGTGAGGGTTTGGTTGGACAAAAGGGAAGTGATAAATGATATAATTAATTATATATTTTAATCTCAAAAATAGGAAAATATCTTTTGAACAAATAAATTTGCTTTTCAGTATGCAAAAGTTTTTCAATGTACAGGTGAAAATGTCAATACTTCTCAACCTGCTCTGGACTCTGTAGGTATTTAGTTTCTCCCGTACTCAGAGGAATAACTTTTCTTCAGAAAAGACAGAGAATGAGGACTCCTAAGAGCAAAACCATCAAAGCTTAGTTCTTGTTTGCTCAGGGATTAGTACCTGCAACCACCAGTTCTAGGGTGGTACTAAGTATGTGAATTTTCAGTATTAGTCTAACTTGGCCATGGGAGGATAGCACTTCAGAGGGAAAGCTTGGTACTACTAAAAAGATAATGCCAACCATCTCAAAGTAAAACGAAAACCATGTCCATGACCTATTGACAGAAAATGAGCATTTCTACCCACAGAACAAATTAGAATTAGAAAGGCGGGTGATTCTAAATTCTTAGGGTATACCCTGATATGTCAGGACTGAGGTGTGTGAAAATAAGTACGCCCTTCACTGTCATCAGTCTTATATTGTCACTGATTTCTAGTTCCCCTTCACTGATATACTCCACACTCCCCACCCCCATTTACGTTCTATTAACTTGAGACAAAACCAATAAATAAGGGAAAATGGTTTCAAGTTTCTGAGAATAGGAGCCAACACAGTCATGCACATCACAGCCGGACACTGTTTATCACTCACAGTGCAGATATTTTTGAAACACCGAGATTAATTTTTCATTACTCCCATCCTTCCTATTTATAAGTAAAGCTATCATCTATTCCATTTTATATCTTTGGGGAATTCTAGTCCTAGTTTACTCATGCTCTGCAATTCAAAATGTGGGTCAAGAGCACATTACAAAGCTGTTCAATGAATTATGTACTTTATAGCTGTAGACATTCCCCTCAGTGGTGGCTTCACTTCACTTTCTTAGACAAGCTTCTCTTGTTGGCTTCCCCCACTTACATTCTAGCAGTCATTACAAAACCCTGTATAGCAAACTTAATAAAATCATACAAATGTGAAAAAAATGTCATCTCAGAGAGCTGAGATGGAAGCAGTAGTTGGGATTACTACAAATCTATTATACAAACAAACGTATGTAAATTTGCATCCCCAATAATATAAGCAATTATGTGAATAAGGGAGCTAAATCATAAATTCCGAAATTACATTAGAAAATGTTATCAAATACTTAGTTTTTCTACAAAGATATTTCATGTCACAAAATTTCACCCATCTAACTTTAACATACTTCGTGTTTTAGAAAAGCTTAGGTTCACAGAGCAAAATGAAGCAGATTGTGTGGTTTCTCATAGACCGTCTCCTCTACATCTGTATAGCCTTTGCATTATTTCCACTGCTCCATAAGAATAATAGATTTATTACAACTGGTTATTGTCTATTGACTTATGATCACTCAACATCTTTAGCTTGCTGCTTTGTATTCTATCTACTTAGGCAAATATACAGTGACTCTTATTCACTATGACAGTATCAAACAGAGTAGTTGCACCAGTTAAAGAAAACTATTAATAACTGTCCTTCAGATATTCATCACTCCCATGTTTCCAGCACTTGGAAATTACTGATCCTTTTTGTCACCATAGTTTTGCCTTTTTTGAAGCATCATTTCTTTGGAACCATTCATTATATGAGATTCTTAGAGTCCTTCATTTGCCAATGGTCCTGTGAGCTTCTTCCCTGCATTTTCATGGTACATTTGTCACTGGATTCCTCAAATACTTACTAAATACCTTCTGTGCTGTGGCATGGATCAGGTAGGCAGGGAGATGCTAAAGGTTAAACTTCCTCATTTCACGAGTTCATATGGAAGCTAGAAAAAATTGCATGAATAAACATATGTGATGAAGGGAAATAATTATTATTGAGGTAAAGTGGTATACCATGTGTGCTTTATATCTCTAAGATCTAAGTACCTTGAGCACTAATAGGATTCCATAAGCAGGTATGGTTGAGTGACAGAGAAGGGATGCAGATAAAATTCAGCAAAAAGAAGGCACATACATAAAGTCATGGAAGAATGAGGCACAGACTTTCACATATCTATCCTAGTGGGGTTGCATGGACAAGAGTCATGTTTAGAGTTTGTTGTGGAAGTTTTAATAATAACTGATAGCCGGGTATAGAGACAATCACTTCCCAAGCACCAATCCATGACTTCTTATCATGAACATTCCTGATAAACATAGAGAAAAAAAATGACCCCATAAAAGAAAATATTAGAAAGGCTATCTTTAAGGACATAGTTCAAATGCTTTCTGGACAGTGTGAACATGTGAGTAGCCCATATATATTAAAGGGACACCTTTAACAAATAAATAACAATTATCTGAGACCGGAAAGATAGGTATATAAAAAAGTGGAGAAATAGTGTTTTGAGTAAAAGAAAATAGTGTGGAGGTTTTTGGTAGAATGAGCTTAGGCATTCTAGGAAATAAATTAAGGCCAGAGTAATTAATCAAAGAGGAAACTGACTCGAAGCATGCACAAAAGTGGGCAAAGACCAGACTGCACAAAGCAGACACAGATGCTATAGATCTGACTGTTTCTTAATCACAGTTCTTTTAAAGTTGAAGCATTCTAAGGGCTTTTGAAAACCTACTCCCATTTGTTCTCTGGCAGTTGGATTAGAAAGAATTCAATGGATACAGAGAATGGCTAAAAAACACTGAAAAAAGGTTGTGCTGAAAGAGTCTCTAGACTCAGGGATATGGCAAGAAAATGAGCCAGGGATAAATAAAAGCATCTTTGGGCACTTGGAACTTCAGGATAATTCCTGTGCTTAAGGTCTGTGCATCTGGGTCAACAGAGGCTCGTTGACTAGTGAAGACTCATGGACTAGCACCCAACTCATGGCAGAATGAACGGGAACTCCTAAATAATATTTTTATGACTCACCAACAAGTAATAGTATAATGATGAGAGACAATAACTTTATCCAAGATAAGCACTTATCAAATTATATCATTTATTATCTGATTCAAGTCTGACCCTCGGCAATCTTCACAGAAGAGAATCCTTGAAATTTAATTTTGACCCTGTAAATAAGGGGAAATTGCATATTTCCTGTGGTTGTTCTCTTCTTCCTCCAAGAAACCACACTTGTGCAAAGCACAAAACAACTTAATTTTACCAATCAAAAGGTCACTCACAGTAAGTCTGAAATTCCTGATGTGGGGAAACTTAAGGGCTGTGGTCTATAACCTGCAAAAATATACACTTACAGCTCTAAGGATCAGGGTAATTCAGTACATATTAAACTGCTTCATGAAAGCAATCACAGACTTGTAAGCTTAAAGCCTAACATTATAGCAATGAGCCATAAAAGGACAACAGGCAGACGGATGAACAAAGGGCTTCTGAGAGTTTAAGCCTTTTGCCAAGTATCACTTAGAGCATCCTTATTTTATCATTTTCTAGTATAATATTTTAGAGCTAAAAATAGAAAAACATATTCCTAGAGTTTCAAAGAAGACTGTGATAGCCTAGATAAAATTATCAAAGAAAAACATGACCTCCCCAGAGAGTGCATATCATTCTTAGAATCCTCAATACATGGCTAAGACAAGAGAAACATGCTTGATATAATTCTTTGATTTAACTTGGCAATAAAAATTATTTTCAGATAAGAAAATCTGAGATAAAGTGATAGATATAATACTATAGTTATGCCAAGTTTGTACACAATATTCGTGACACCAGAATTATTACTAATTTAGGTAAACCTACCTTATGATCTAGAGCTCATGGTGAATATCATTTCTCAACATGCTCTTATTTAATACTACAACTTAAAACTGAATTTAACATATTATCTCATGGCTACAGATCTCTCGCTGGAGTACAAATTTATATCTTATACGTTGCGCTTTCCAAAATAAAATCGATGTACAAAATGCCTAACTTTTAAAGCCATGAAATCAACACAATTCATTTTAAAGTCATATGAAAGACAGTATCAGTAAATAATCTTAAGGAGAAATGAGGTTGAATGCATCAACAAAGCATGTCAGAGAGCTGAAGAGCAAATTCATGTTGCTATGAGAATCTGTTGCTCCATTTGTGTAGGTAGAAGATGCTTTAATGTCCTCTTCCAGCACAGCTGACAACACTTGAGTGCTTGTATGCTGGCAAAGGAAATTATTCCATTCCAGTGCACCTTTACCAAAGGGCAAGTCTGCTCCAATAAGAGTTTATACGGAATCTAGAGATTTTCCTTTCGAGTTCTGGTTCACTGGTCCGATCTACACTGATTTGTGCCGACATGTAAATGGGCCTAGCCACTTAGAAAACTGAATGCCCTGAACTTCCAGATCAATTGAAATGTTGTAGCGGGCTGTTGAACCACTTTGGTAGTTGCATATTTTGATTTTCAATAAGGAACATAAAAACAGACAAGAGATGGAAGGCCTGCTTCTGGATTCTAGGCTACACATCAATGACCCCAAGTCGCATTTGCTCACTTCACATTACAGACGGCTTCCCTCTGTGTTCCCAGCATGTGGGGTTACCAGGTTATGCTAGTAAGCCTAAATAATTCATAAAACAGTGACTGGAGTTACCTTTGGATACTACTGATTAACAAAAAAGTTTGTAAGAGAAAACCATTTGATGATTAAATTTTTAGTGATTAATTGTATAAGCTCCCAGATATCAAAATACCCAGTGCTGTTAGTTTAATGTAAAATCAGCTTAAAGCAAATAAGATATTTGACATGTGAGTAGAGCTTCAGAATCAAGTTCATGTACTATATTGTGTGTAAGCACTTTTTAAATTTTAGCCTATTAAAAACCTAAGTATAAGTAAATTTGCTTATAACCTGACTTCTCAATAAATAATGCACAAAAATTTAATAATTTAATTATTGTTTTATTAAAACTGCCTAGCATCGTATAGCCTAAATGTGCAAAGAAATCAATATTAATTTAGGAAGTTGAGTGTAAGAATCTTAGAATGTCTGATTGTTGTGTTAAAACCTTTGAAAGGGATCACGTGACTTGGTTGTGCAGATAACAGCCTGGGGTATAGTGGCCAGTGGTGTTTAATCTCTTGTTTAATTGTGCTACAGTGAGAGCACGGAGACTGTTTACTCATCCGGCTTCCTACGCTATTAGATATCCAGAACTGGTTGTTCTTAATGAGTTATTTCTTAATGTAGAATTTTAAAGCTTTTATCAAGTTTTCAAACCAGTATGGTTTCATACCTGAAAATCTGTCAAACAACACGGACTCTAAAACAAACACAAGAACATCTTAAACTTCTAACAACTGTCTCTCTCAGCTTTACTGGGTTCATTCTAGACCTCTAGAAAATCCTTCATGCTTTGACTTCCAATAAATATTGGTCAGGATTTCCCTTCCATTAAATTATCAATTAAATTTTATACCTTTAGTTTATATACTGTATACATAATCCCACAGATGGCACAAGGCTTCCTGGCCCTAGAGCAATATGTATGTTTTAAATAAACCAAATGGATAACTTCAAAGTAAAAGGTCAAAGGAGGTGCTAGGATGGGAGTCAGTAAGAAAAATATGAGCACTTACAGGATTCGAGAGAAGTAAGAGAAAGTTCAAGCTCAAAGAGGAGTCCAGGGTTCACCAATCCCTCCTCACCACCATCTCATGTACTATCATCCCTACAAAGTAATTTTGTGTTATTTAGCTAAAGTGTTCCCATTGCTAATCAGTGTGTTCTCATGATTTGTGTATATGTGTGTGTATGTATGTGTGTGTATTGTGTTTGTCATAGCCAAAATTGTACTTCTTCAGAGATGAATCTCATTAGGACAGAGATATCTCTTTTCTCTAAACTGTTCCCCGAAATATTCAGTGTCTCTTGTTGGTGACAACCTACCTTTGGTAGGACGTCCCCTCAGTTTTCAAAAAGGTTTTTCACTTCAAAAATAGTTGTCCCATACCTGGGAAAGATCATATCAATCCCAAAAGAAGCTCACTGTGGTTCTTCCCCGTTTGTTGGTTTGTTTGTTTTTCCCCTTTTCATTTTTTGTTTTTCATTTTTCAAATGGCACTGCAGGACCAATAAGAAAGGGTTTATTTAAATTGACTTAAAAGCAGCTTTTTGATGTTCACATATGGTTACTGATCAGGGAGAGGAGTGTATCCCGCTTGGTTTAAAGTATTTGGGTAATTTTGCTTCAGCTACCATATGGCACCACACACTCTCCTTCCTGTATTTAAAATCTTTTGGTTCTTTGTTATTTTTTCATTTATACTTGAAGCCAGGCATCGTTATAAAAAGAAGAGAAGGAATTAGTTTGGAAACTTAATTATCTTCATATGTTGAGGAGCCAAGACATTCTTACCCCTTTTCTTTTGTTTTATCACATGGACTCACTCGGGGTGCCTCTTTATTGCTGCACAAAATCACTGCTGTTGATGCTCATAATGAGAATGCTACCTCCTACAGACAGGAAGTGTGTAATCTTGGGATGATTCCCAGATGTGGGGGTTCAAATTGGCAGCCAAAGTCATGCTATGATTCATTTATAATAGTACTTTACATGTAAGAAGGAAGAGACCTGTTCAATTATTAGCAGGACAGTTTTTAAGCCTTTAAGATATTCCTTGATAATTTTGATAGTGGAACTTAATGTGGGAAAACAACCATTGTGAGAATTTAGTGAATTGTATCTGTTTAGGACTCAAATTGATATCAAACATTTCAAGCTGCACATAAGAACATTATCTTCCAAACACTGGAACAGTAATAGCATTAGAAATAAATAAATACAACCTTCTAAATGTTGTTTTTCTCCTCATTGAATGTCAATTGCTTCAAGAAGACAAAAGGCAATGTACAGAGTTAAAAAGACATTTCTTTCAATGATGGGACAGACTTTTAGACATGAAATTATTTCTCTCCATTCTCATCTATTTCTAAATAAAGAAACATGTTTAGTCTGTGGAATGACTTTAATCGAAGCAGGCTTTCTGTTCCAGCTAGTCCCAAACAACCTATCATTCTATCTGACTCTCTTCTGGCCAAAAGGAGCATCTCCAGAGACTAAGAGAGCTCGCTTGCTTCCTTCCTTCTGCCCTTCCCATGGGATGTATGCAGATATGAAGGCTTAATTAGAAAGTGAGAACAGGCAACACCAGCTCTCTAAATATCAACTGGAAGCCATGAACAGGACATAAATGGAAAGCAACATTTAAAGGTAAATTTTTTGCTTCCAGAATATTCTACCAAACTAAGATGGGCAGACACTACACCATCCCCACCCCTACCCCCACCCCCAAGAAGTTGTGGAACTGTGAATAGACTGGACTTATTAAAGAAAAGTAGGTCACTGGGATATATTCCTGAAGATATATTGAAAAATCAGCCCCTTTCTCTACTTTTATAATTCCTAACTTCCATGGAGTAAAAAGCTTTTGTCCAGGATGGGCTGCTGCCAAGAGACCTTCTGCCTAAACATAGGATCAGGAGCAACAGAACCCAGCAAAACTCATGAAACAATGAGCCTAAATAAAAGATTTCCCATTTGAAGTTGTTTATCTAGGTTATTTTGTCAGAGTGACAGAAGACTAACCAAAAAGACAATTTGCAACAGTCATTTAGAACTTCAAAAAGGAGCCACAGACAACCTAGATGCGTAGAAGCAGAGTTACTGACCTCTATTTACACTTCAGTATGTCTGTCATTAAGGTAAGCTGGCAATTTTCCATCTGGAGACCAGTGAAGGATAATGGCACAATTAATATTAATAGAGCCATTACATCTGCACAAATCATTCACTTATTTAAATGATCTTTTCATTTCTTCCCCTCTCTGGGCTATTTTTGCATTGATATTATTATAACCTTTAGATCTCTATTTCAACTTGTGAAAGTAATTTACCTCATCAGGTTACTATCAAAGACAAAAGCTGAAAAACTTATTTAAATATAATTTCCATTTTATTCAGGATACTTAACTTTTCCTTTGAACAGGCGCCCTCCTTCTGCATCACGTAGCTCTTGAATATTGCTTGCTTAATATCCCATTCATATATTCCTAATTTGGCGGGGCTTTCATAAAACTAAACTTTTTCTGTTGAGTAGTAAATCAGTATAAGAAAATCAGATTGTAGATCAAGAAAGGTTATATCAGCCCAAGAAAGTGTAATTTCACATGCTTTCCTTAGAATCTACTATCAAAAGGAAGCTGCAGATGCATGTGTTGGATATGACACTGGAGCACTTCAGAGTGAAGGCACGGGGAGGTGATTGTCCGTTGTTAAATCAAAACTCCCTTTCTGGGTTGAGTCTCTCCTTTAGTCTATGGAACGATTCTATGAGGTGAAACCATCTCATAGAAGCATATGAATGGTTACGTGAAGGTCATGGTTACGTGAAGGTCATGGTTGTTATTCATGAACGACAGGAACAAAGAGAGTCCGAAGGTGATATGGTCTTCAAAATTTAAGAGTTCATCGAGAAGTGTAATTTTGCTTCTGATGTATGTGTGTGTGTGTGTGTGTGTGTGTGTGTGTGCATATTTATATGGGTGAATTTACATATGTACATATGTACTGTATGCATAGTAGGTTAGAGGAAAATGTAGGCTGTCTTTCCTCGGGTGCTGTCCACACTTTGCCTCAGTGGAATGATTTATAAGCTTCTGCTTATTCTTTGATCAGTCGACTGAGTAAACTATCTTCCAAGTTCCCAAGCTCCACTTTACATTTGGCTATTTCAAAGTAAGGAGGACTTGTACAAAGATATCTGTGTCGTGTTTGTGTGTGTGTGTGTGTGTGTGTGTGTGTGTGTGTGTGTATGTGTGTGTGTACATTGGAAATAAAATAAGCATACACAACACACACACAAACTCACACATATGCACTAAAATTCAATCTTTTTATATCTAATTTAAAGAAATGTTTGATTATTAAAAGCTGAGAACACCCAAAATACAGAAACAAAACACAACCTACCCCAGCTTTGAGTAAAATTTCTTTCAAAGCATGACTAATAATTTTCTAATTTAATGGGTTATTTAAATGATTAAATTTAGAGTTGCTTTCTGAGACATCAATACAGGGCATTACTAGCAAACAGCAATGAACTTGACAAAGAAGATAATTGAAAAATAAACTGACATTCTGATGCTTTTCTTCTATTTCAGCTTCGTTCTAAATTCTAACAAACAAGAGCCAGATCATTTCTCAGAGCCGCACATACACTAAACAACTTGTGTTTTCCAGATTGCATGCAAGGTATGTAATTTCAATTAAGAACAGAGTCTGGGGATTTTCCTTCAGAAATGGTTTTGTATAATCTATAAGACCTAGGTTTGAGTGCAGACTTCACTACTTATTAACATAAAAGAGGTTATTTCACCTTTCTCGATCCTAGACCTTTACCTTTTAAGATAATTGTGAGGGTCACTTGAGATAAAGAACAAAAATAAAGTAACCACAGGCAGTAGCTGATTCATAGCAAGTATTTGATTAATAACGTTTGATTAAGTCTTCTTAGTACTTATTGTGAAGATAAATTAAACATTTAACCACTGGCTCTTTACGGCTTTACTATATATATATATATATATATATATATATATATATATATATATATATATATATACATGACCCAGTTTTATTATTACTGTGACCTCAACCTCAGAGTTTTTGTTAAACAGGATAATATACCTAAAGAGCTATGAAATATAATCTAATGTAACCTTATTATAAGGTTAGTAAAATATTACCTAATGTCCAGAAGGTGATAGGGGAAAAAACTTTAAATTGTGAATGAGTCTATAAATAGAAAAATGATGAATATTTGTTTCTAACTTATACTCTACTGAGAAATGCCTTTATTAAGTTATCTCAATATGTTCAACAACCTGATAAGTCCAGCTCTCTTTTTAATCCTCATTTTCCAGATAGGTAACTGTAACTAAAGATTAATTATCTAGGCATTAGAATGTTAGCTCAGGCATTAAAAAGTGCTGCTCTGTAGAGTTCTGGTGTTTATTGTCCAGCACACACATTGTCAACTCACAACCAGCTGTAACTCGAGCTGCAGTGGATCTGATGCCTTCTTATGATTTCCATGGGAACACACAGGTGCACATATAAACAAATAGACACACACATACAAATAAACATTTTTGGTGTCGTTAAAATATATTTGATTCTAGAAGTGTACAGTTGCATGTGAAGCTTTATTGTCATTTAAAATATCAATTCTAACCTATATAAGCTATTTAACTTATATAGATTCTAAGTCTGAACAAATTGACAGTTGTAGATGGTTATTTATTGTCAATATGTTTATAATGAAGTATATAAAATAAATAAACTTAGCAAGCAAATGATCTGCTATATGTAGTATTTGTGCTAATGAAATATGAGTGCTGTGTACAATTGCAAACAATATTTGAATTATGTTTCTTGTTTCAAAGTGTGTGTTAAGTTTGTAGAACATGAGGGCCTATTAGAATTAATTTTTCTAAACATAGAGTAAATTGACCTCATGTCTTCAGAGAAATAAACTCTTCAACAAGACAAAATATATCAAAACAGAATCATCTCCATTCAAACAACTCTATGTCTAATGAAGGTTGCAGAACAAGAAATCTGAAGTGTGTGTTGTCATGGTTTTGTTCTGAGATAATGCTGAGTAAGCATTAATCAGTATGCATTGAAAATGAATCCAATTCACACCTTCCATACTTTTTCAAATTGTCTTCCAAACACTCTTGGCCTGACAAATGTCCTTTTATAAGTCAACTACAGAATCATAGACTATTATGAAGTCTGTTGGAAAATTTTAGAAATATTCCAGATAACAGTGCATAAGAAAACACATCTAAATCTGGTCATTTTCATTCCATTATCAATGCCATACTTACTGCTTTGATGTTATACCAGGCTAAACTTGACAAAAACGGACTTATTACTAGCCAGCCCTCCAGGAAAGAACTCTGAAGTTCTAAAATGTATCTTGTCTTCTAATTATTTTCATCTTTTTCTTACTTCTGAAAGCATTTTCAGTAAGCACACAAAATCATACTTCTCATGTGAGTTATTAAACTGAGATCGTATATTTTACTTCATTAACCAGAAATCAAATTATGCAGCATGTTGATCAAAAGGCAGGAGGTGATTGCAGTTTCTTTAGGAAGATTGATTGCTCAGCAGGAACAGGGAGGAAAGCGACAATGATCACAGTTACAGCTGTGTAAATACTCTTCAGATGCTGTCTTCTGTTTTAACAGTTCAAGACAAAGAGTAAAACATGGCCTGGAGGAAATGCTCTATTGTAATAACATTTAGTGAGGATTCTGTACTTGAAAAGATAAATAGATAGATGATAGATAGATAGATAGATAGATAGATAGATAGATAGAATATATTAATATAATATATATATAGATAACATAATATATATGAGGCTATTACTATTGCTATATCTCTAAACATTTAAGAAGATAATATGGGTACATAATAGACTTAATTTACTTTAAAAATACAGTGATTTTCTTTTAGTTTGCAGTGAACAATGGCTAAAGTATTACTGTATCAGAAAGGTTAATAAGAAGTCTGTGATGATCCTGTGAATGTACACTCAAAGTGATAGAATGCTTATTATCAATTGCTTAATCAGCTAGTCTAACTAGACTCATTGATTACCAATGAAAGATTAGATGACTGACCAAACTGATGAGCTGAAATGTGCCGTAGGTTGACTAACACAGGTCTATGGAATTATTAGTTATGCAGCCACCTCCATTGAGATGAAGATTAGAGAAATTTCAAATAAGTAGGACACATGGATAGACATCACTTTTGATCATTTTCCCTAGACCCTGGGACCACCTATCACCCAGCCCTGATTTCCAATTTGATTTTCAAGGTCTGCAAAGGCAGGTTGTAAGATTTATTAGAATTCTTCTGTTGTAATGAACACAGATGAAATCTTAAAAACAGAGAAGAGATTATTTGAGATGTCTGTTGAACTCTGTAAGTTACCAGCAGGATCAGCTATCCATCATCATGTAGGTATTGAACAGCTAGGTGTTACAAAGCAATGCTGTGAACCGAAGGGTAATTGGCTTTAGCATTAACATGATCTGTTACACTCTAGAGTCTGTAGGATAGCATTTTTAAATGATCAAAATCCCAATTTCACCCACCCTTTCTCTCTATTCGTGGACAAAAACTGAGTTAAGTATTCAGAATGTGTAATCTTCTCTGTGCTTTGTGGCAAGTTCTGGGCTAATATTAGTTGTCATTCCAGCACAGAAAAGAGAATTTTGAAGCCATTTAAAAATTTTAAAGGGCTAGAAACACAGCATAAGGGCAGACTACTTGCCTAGAATGCATACATAATGCCCTGTTCTCATCCTACCATTCCTCATTAAAATAAAATTGTTTAAAAAGTATTAAGTTGAAATATCAAAGAAAAAAATTTTGAAGATCCATAAATCAAGAAGCATATCAATTCATTGCAATTGGCTGTTCTTACTATTATCAAAATGTTATGATTATAGTCCATAAAAGAGACACAAGTATACAAATCCATTAGACAACATTCAAATTTGGACACGGTGTAGTAGAATCTGAAGCACATCAACTGCCCTTGAGTTGATGAAGCTGGAATATTTATTTTTTGATTAACTCATTTCTGTTCTTTACAGATTGGCAACATCAATATTACGACATTAGTCTGTGTTTATCCTCATGTCAGTGGCTCTAAGCATAGATGCTGTATAAGTTACCTTCCTTGTTGAGGAAACCAAACATCTGACAAGAAGCAAGTTAGCAGGGGAAGGACTTCCTTGGCTTATAGTTTGGGTGAATACAGTCCATTGTGGCAATCAAGGCATGGTGACAAATTACATCTGTGCCCTCAGTCAGGAAGAAGAGAACACAAAGGAACTAGGACACTAAAACCTCAAGATCTTCCCTTACTGACTCAGTTCCTGTAATAAATCTCCAAGCTCTCAGGGAGACTTGCTAAAATAATGCCCTCCCCTGAGGACCAAGTACATGAGTCTAAAAAGAACAGTTCAAAGTCACTCCAAGGCACTCACATTTTCATTCTTAACTCTACAACAAGATACTTCAAAAAGAAACCCAATAAAACACTATTTATGAATATTTAATTTTTTCTAATATTAAAATATTTTTATAAATTTCACTGAGGATAAACAATTTTGCCATGATATTTCTTTTCATTTTTAAATACATAGCTAAGGATACTGGTAAGAAAATACACAAAACACATATTTGAAATGTATCCCCTCATATTTGTACAATATTTCTAATTGGCAAATAAAAAGTAAAAAGTTCAATTATTTAAAATCACCATAAAATTTAAACTAATAAAATAAAAATTTTGCTGGCAAATTTAATGAATCCTTTGTCAAAAATACGAGAGTAAAAGTCTATCTCTTTTTAACTCCTACAATGTGGTATTGATCAAGAATTTGAATATTCTAAACAAACAGATGTTTTCAGCTTTGTGTTTTTACAGAGTGATTTCTCTATTGCTATCAGAAATTAGATTGCAGATAAAACATATTTGTAGTGGTATAATGAAAGGCTAAAGATAATGTCACTAAACACTAGACAAATCCAAACACATATTTCCATGGGGTAGATTGAGGGGTTTCCCAGGATATAAAATATCCAATTATGGACAAAATTGTACTCCTGATAAGGGCATATGTATGCATGAGCACACACACACACACACACACACACACACACACACACACACACACACATAAGACAGAGAGACCGACAAATACAGACAGATGACAGAGAGAGAGAGAGAGAGAGAGAGAGAGAGAGAGAGAGAGAGAGAGAGAGAGAGAGAGAGAGAGAGAGAGAGACCCTAAGTAGGAAATGTAACATCATGCAATGGTCTAGGTTAAACATATAAAACATTGATTGGAAGGCCATGAAGTCAGTCCTAAAATAGCACCATCTAATTCGAGCCAGCTGATTACTAATCTGGAACATTTGTCTATTGACCAAAAATGGAAATGGCATCTATATTCCTGAGGCTGTTTACTGATGACAAGCCAATTCAGCTCACGTGTACTCAAAGAAATCCAGGAAATGGAGACATGAACAGAATGTAAGTGACTCACAAGATAAATGGCCATCTGGTCCTTCTAGCTCCCAGTTCTATTTCTTAAGTGGACCTCCCCCTTCCTTGGAAAATGCAGCTAATATGGATAATGCTTCTAATCAGATTTAAGAAGAATGCCAAATCACAAAAATAAAATTGGGTAAGAACAAATATGTATATGAAACAATTAGACTTTGTTAGAAATCTAAGCCTGTTTCATTAAAACTGGGTTGTTGAGAGAAACAAATTCCATGTTATCTGCAGGATTTAGATGAAACAGGGCTGAGTGAGCTTACGTGCCATCAAGGCTCCAGTAATGAAATTATCTATTACTTTAAAGGCATGACAGCCCCCTTGAATCAAGACTTCTCAAAGGCTTTCCAGAAATAACAACAAATCCCTGAATACTTAAATACTCAGTAAATATTCAGGGAATATGTAAACAAATACCTAAAAGTAAAAGAGTACAGTGAGAAATTGAAGCTCAGAGGGCAAGTGACCATTCTGCCAGAACAGCGTGTGTGAGAGGCTTGGTGCACGTGGGCAGGACAGAAAGACGAGGAAAATGAAGAGAAGTGAAATGAAAGGAGCTCCCACTTTAAGATCTCACAACTCTCTTACCAGATAGCTTCAGATTTTTTAACACAACTTAGAAAAAAAATCCCCATGAAATTTGCTGAAAGAGACAACACCTTTTGTTTTGTTTTGTTTTGTTTCCTGAGAAATAGCTGAAACAAGAGTGTCAAAACAGCTAATGTGCCTGTGGCCCTTTCCTTTGGCATTATCAACATGCCTCTTTCATCTCTAATGTCTAACAATGCATACCAAAACCTTTTTATATTTGCCCTGATAAAAGGAAATTCTGTAAGTATCACTTATAAACCAGTTCATAATCTAGTTCATAATCTTTTAATTAATTTTAAAACTTCCCTCACTTGAACTTTGCTTAATTGTTGAATCTGGCTGTAAATTATATCCTTAGAATAATGTAACTTTGAAGTCCACAAAAATCATATTTATAGATATTCAACCCTTTAGCATCTGGTTTTCTTTACATCTCCCCCTCCTCCATCTATTCACATCTCTCTCTCTCTCTCTCTCTCTCTCTCTCTCTCTCTCTCTCTCTCTCTCTCTCTCTCTCTCTCTCTCCCTCTCTCTCTCTCTCTCCCTCTCCCTCTCTTTCTTCCTCTCCCTCCACCTTTCCTGTCTCCTTTCCAATGCAAATGTTTTAATGTAAGTATTTATTATTTCTTTGTCTTGAATTTTAAAAATAAAGTAATTCTGCAACCAACTCACCCTGAAATTCTTTTCTCCAGCTTACCTCTAGATCTTAGCCATTGCTAGACAGAGGGTATGCAGGTCATAAAAAAAAAAAAAAAAAAAACAAACTAGGCTATAGCACTCAATGTCAGCTGTCCTATGCTGCCACCAACACATGAGGGGCAGGATGCTGCTGGCATCCAGGAAGTTGATCCTTTTGTTGTATATGGTGTCCCGAATATTCACCTTTCTCCAGTTTGTGGTAACAACTGACACTAAGCTATGAAATGATTAGAAAGCTTACATTTGGAAAACTAAGTAGTGCCCCGAAGAGTTAGTAATTGAGGAATAAGCATAGGTGACATCCTGGTCAAGGGGTAAAAGATGGTTCCCGTGTCCAATGACACAAGCCTTCCCTTCTTTATGGAAATATTAATATCAAAAAACCCATTGTTTCTGTCAGGACTTCCAACCAATAATTAATTCTTTAAGGAGATCTGCCATTTCACCTAGGTTTAACCTAGATTCATTTAGTAACAAAAGAAAATGAAGACTTAGACAATCACAGGGATTATGTTATTAGAAAGTGTTCACTAAAATTCACCAGTTTATCAACAAAAATTAATTCAAGCAAACCAGCCAGGGATTGTGATTAAGTTTATCTTTAGTTTAGAATTAACACCAGATAAATAGTTCTTAAAAACAAATGATAGTACCTGTGACCCAAGATAAAATACTGTTTGAAAAAAGTCAGGCAACAGTTCTCAATAGATTTCAATGCAAGTCCAAAATGCTTCTGACATACAAGAGATAAAGGAGCATAGTTACTAGAGCCTTCAGTCTGTTCCATATCTGTAGTAGGACCTGGGCATTTCCAGTATCTCACTAATCCTTGCTATACAGCCCCAAAAGAGCAACTGCTGTGTTCTCTTAAGGAGGCAGCAGTGACCCACAAACCACAGCCTAAAATAATTATAGGCCATTTTCACGGCTCCATCAGCCTTGAGGGAGTTTTTGGATGCTTATATCATAAATGGCATGTGTCTCTCTTGTTTTCCCATGTTTCTCATGACTCATGTTTCCCACATAAGTGAGACAAGTTTCTTCTTCCACTGTTCTCTCACCATTCCTCACTATGATTCTACTTCAGTGGTTCTGACATCTCACGGGTCATCCTTCATTTCACACATAACAGCCTTCTCCATCTCAAGAACCAGAATTACTGATCATGTCCTGTTCCTTTCAACATAGTCACTAAATTTTTACAGTTGTCTCATCTCTGTTCCTCCTGACACTGGAAATGTGGTGAGTGGGTGGCATTCATCTTTGCTTTCAAATATTTCTCATGTATCTCCTACCTTTGAATTCCCCACAGTAAGTGGAGACTGGTTACACTAGCTTCTTCAAATGGCTAGGGAGCTAGAACTCTCTGAACTGTAAGGCACAGAGAGAACTCTGTGTGTGTGGCTGAACAGTGAGCTTTCTCCCAGATTTATAGAAGATACATTTGATAAAAGATGGGCCTATAGACAGCAGCCATGAATTACAGGGTGCCAGCTCTCCCTGGAGACTTAATCTAGGAGAGCAAATGGCCGAATGCCAGATCCTTCAGGTTCAACATAACTAGGGGACAATTTTGATTGAAGAATGTTATAGATTCCATTCACAGTGCACAGCATCCACACACACAAATCAATTCTTGCAAACACAAATCACACAACCTCAATCTCTGTAGAATTTGAAATGAATGTGTACATATATCACCTTTATCCTGAAAACAGGCAGGTATTACTGAAAGACAATGTATAAATGCTGTTTCTCTTATTTTTATTTTCATGGATCTATAATTTTTAAAAACATAGTATGTTTCTCCATATAACCGTTTGTGTTTCTATATATATTTGCATGTAACGAAAATGAAAGCCAATAAAAGTTTATTATTTCACACACACACACACACACACACACACACACACACACACACACACCTTATCTTCAAATGGGGCATTCCTTCCCTAGGCTGCCTGGTTTGGAATAAAGGTTGACAGTTTGTGATGAGTTTTCTACCAGCCAGCCCACCTCTGCATTTCATGGTATCCACAGCTCCTCTCATTTTGACCAAGAAATTCCATTTAGACTAAATTTTAGTATCTTGCCTTACCAATAAATCATCACCACAGAAGTTAGAAAAGAGCTGAGGCCCCAAAGTCAACCACTGAGTTAACTTCCAACAGGAGATGCTGATGTTCTAGCTTTGGATTGCCATTCCCTCCAAGGTCTCTCAGCAGTCCTTGGATGAGGGGACCCTACTCATTTGTTTTAGCTTTTGTTTTTCATCCAGCTTGTAGAAGGTGCAAGTGACGAACACCAATATCAATTTCATACCTTTCAGAAAACTCTCCATTATGTGAAATCCCATAACGTGTACACTCATGCAGAGAAAATCCAATTTCCCTTCTGAAGTTGATGTGCATGGTAAGTCCACTGGGGAGGGAATATTAAAGTTTTAACCCAGCTGACTTTGGGGCCTCATGAGTCTAACTACTAAATTCTGATAACTTGGCTTCAGCTTTATTTGTTTTCATGTGTTCTTGAGACTCTAATTTCATTCAGTGCATCAGGTGTTACACTCAGTCAACTGAGAGCCTGGCATTTCAACCAATGAAGCATGTTCTCCTAGTACTGTCCACTATATGGTTTCAGTTGGATGAAATAAATCCATGCTTGCTGTATGCTGAATGTGCCCATACGCTCAACAAGATATTGTAACAGATATGTTATCATACAGTCATAGCCCCAGTGCCTTGGCTCTATCTCTGGCATAACTTTTTCTTTAAATAATAAAACACATGGAACAGAGGCATTACCCTATTAAAGAAAAGATCCCACAATAAAGATGGATACAATAATTACTAAAGCATTATTTCTAAGATTTCTATTCTCAATGTCTTCATCGCAGTTGACTAAGTTAGTATCTGCTTGCAAATGTTAATTCTTACTCTACTTATGTGATATCCATGTGCAAAATTATTCTATCTATAAATTTCTTCTCATTAAACTGCACAACAAGAAAGAATTCAGTACATCCAATACTTTAACAGCTTATTCAAAACTGACATTCAAAAGGACGTTATCAACACCAAAATAATAGAAAACAAACTTTAAAAGCACTCTCTGAAAAAGATTTGCTATAAGCTTGGTTGAAATTATAAGCACTTTTTACATAAAGAAGAAAATAAAATTTACATTCTGTACTTGTAAAGTCTCTTCCCCAGACCCTTGAACAACTTAGATATTGCAAATTATAATACTTGATAGAACTGATCACACTACTTAAAAGTATCTTATAGGGGGAAAAAAGAGCTAATTGAACTAATTCAAACTCATTGATAAAACAGAACATTCCAAAGCCAACAAGACCTAGTGAGAACTTGATTGAATCTAAGAAAAAATATTCTATTTGAGAAGGTTTATAATGCTACATGCCAACAGGAACCACTCTTGTATCCTTGCTCAAGGGAAAAGAAAGAGCAATTTATAATCACTCTGCATTACTGTACATATGCATTAGTCTAAAGCTATTATATTGGCCCATTGCACTTACTCTATGCAAACCAACTAGCAGTTGATTATGGTGATGTGCCCAAAGGGAATGCAAATACAAATTTTAAACTGTCATTGCTATGTAGTCAGTTTTCATAGGATATTGGTGTCATTCTCTAGTGTGCTGTTTAAAAGATAGGAGTAAGCAAACTCATTTATCAGTATAGTCTATATTACTTGGGGAAGGTCTTACACTAATATCCTCTTAAGTTATTTAACTGCATGAATCTGAATAACATGCCACCACATATCTGCAGGAATGTTTAGACATACAAAAATCAGTAACTATTTTTTACAATTTATAATTTTATACTTATGTCTTGCTATATAAATATACTGAAAGAAGAAACAAATGATCATCTTTGTATGCTAAAAAGGACTTTGACAAAATTCAACACTCCTTTGTGATAGAAGTCATAGGGAGATTAGGGATACAAGAGTCATGGCTAAACATAATAAAGGTAATTAAAAACAAGCTTGTAACTGACATCAAAGTAAATGCAGAGAAAGTCAAAACAATTTCATTAAAAATAGGAAGAAGACAAAGAAGCCCAATCTCTCTCAAATCTACTCAATATAGTACTTGAAATTTTAACTACAGCAAAAAGCAACTGCAGAAGACATAGGGATCTCAATCACTTTCAAAGGAGAACAGGCTGATTAAAGAAATAAAGTAAACAACACCTGTCATGAGCCACAAATAATATAATGTATCTTGGTGTAACTCTAACCAAGCAAGTGAAAAACCTGCACAAGTCTTTGGGGAAAAAATTGAAAATGATAATAGAAGACATCTCTATTATCCTATTATTCAAGCATAAGAAGGATCTCCCATTCTTATGGATTGATTAGATTAATAGAGTGGAAATGGCCATCATACCAAAAGCAATCTACATATTCAACACATTCCTCATCAATATCCCAGCACAATACTTTACAGACATTCAAAGAATAATCTTTCAACTTCTCACGGAAAAACAAAAAATGCAGGATAGCCAAAATTATTCTTTATAATCAAATAACTTCTGAAGGTCTCACCACCCCTGATTTCAAACTCCACTAAGGTGTACTCATAAAAACAACATGGCATTGGCATAAAAACAGACAGGTTGATAACTGTAATAGAATCAAAGACCCAGAAATAAACCCACACACTTATGGACACCTGGTTGTTTTAAAAGAAGCCAAAATTTTACAGTGGAAAAAAAGAAAGGATCTTCAACAAATGGTGCTGGTCGAACTAAATATCTAAATACAAGTAGGTTCACATTTATCACCCCGCACAAAACTCAAGTTTACATGGATCAAAAACTTCACCATAAATCCAGATACACTAAACCTGAAGAAAAAGAAATATCTTTGAATCCACTGGCAGAGGAGGTGACTTTGTGAACAAAACACCAATAGTGCAGACACTAAGATCAACAATTAATAAACGGGACCTCATAAAACTTAAAAGCTTCTGTAAGGTTAAAGACACTGTCAATAGGAACAAACTGAGAGAAGGAAAGAAGTTTAACCAATTTCTTATTCAGTGATGACTAATATACAAAGTATTTAAGGAACTCAAGAAACTAGACATCAACAGAACAAATATTCCAGCTTAAAAAAAAATGAAGTATGCATCTCAAAGGAGAATTCTCAATAGAGGAATCTCAAATGGCCGACAAACACTTTAAAAAATGTTCAACATCCTAGGCACCAGGGAAATGCAAATCAGTGCTTCTCTAGATTCCACTCCACACCAGCATGAATGAGATCAAAAACACAAGTGAAGGCTCATGCTCACAAGGTTGTGGAGAAAACCAGTCCTCCGTTGCTAGTGGGAGTAAAACCAGAACAGTCACTATGAATATCACTGTGGAAGTCCCTGAGGACATCGGGAATTAATCTACCTAAAAACCCAGCTATACCTCTCCTGGGCATAGACCAAAGAATGCTTCACCCTACCACAGGGATACAGGTTCAGCTATGTTTATTGCAACTTTATTCATAATAACCACAAAACTGAAAACAATCTAGATGTAGCACAAACAAAGAATGAATAAAGAATGTGTGGTACATTTACACAATGGGTTATTACACAGTTGTTAAAAAATGACCTGGTAGAATTTTCAGGTCAGTGGATGCAACTAGGAAAAACAATCATCCTGAATGAGGTACTCCAGACCCAGAAAGACAAATACATCACATGTTCACTTCAAAGTGGATATTTAGCTGTTCAATAAACAATAATCAAGGCCTACAATTCACAGACCTGAGGGATTAGGTAAAGATGCAGGTTCTAGGGGGAGTGGGGGGACACATGAGTCTCTGTGGGAAGAAGTAGAAAAGATTTTACTCATGGACTGGGAGTAGATGGGGATGGAAACAGGATTAATTAGGCAGGTGTGATAGATGAAGGAATTGTGTGGGGAGAGACTATTGAAATTAGGGGACATTTGAGGGGGCTGTGTGGAAACCTCATGCAGAGGAGACTTTTGAAGAGAGGTCCAGGGATAGGCTCAAAGCAAGATCCAGCTCAAGGGGAGGCCCCAAGCCCTGACAATTAGGCTATGGAGTGCTCAAAAAAGGGGCCTATCATGTCTGTCCTAGGAAAAACCTAACAAGCAGCTGAGTCAGATGCAACTATTTAAACCCAACTGATGGACAGAAGCTGGTGATCCCTGTCATTGAATTAGGAAAAAGCTGGAAGAAGAGAAAGAGGAAGATGATCCTGTAGAAGGACCAGCAGTATCAACTAACCTAGATCCCCAACCAGGCAGCATACACCAGCATGAGGCCCCCCAAGACATATACAGCAGAGGACTGCCAGCTATGGTTTCAGTCAGAGAAGATGCATCTAACGCTCAAAAGACTGGAGGCCCAGTGTGTGGGGAAGTCTGGAGAGGGGAACATCCTCATGGAGACAGGGAGTGAGCAGGTATGGAATGTGGAACAGTAGACTGGGAAGGGGCTAAAATTTGGAGTGTAAGAAACTTATTTTTTTAAATGTACACATTGAAAAAAAGTCAAATTATATAATACTAAATTTCTAAATACTGTAGAATAATCATCACTAACCATCCTCTATCATTCGCATCCACAGGTAAAATAATTACAGTTGATCTAGTCCCCGTATTCCAAATATAAATACAATTTAACATTAAACGAAATTTTTATAAACTTTGGGAGCTTTGCATCTTTTATTGTAAAAATGTTAAGTTTTTGTTAATAGTCTGTTTGATTTTTGACAAGGGAGCTATAAACATTCAATGGAAAAAGGACAACCTATTCAAGAAATGGTGTTGGTCCAACTGGCACACAGCCTGCAGTGGAATGAAAATAGACCATTTCTTATCTCCTTGTACAAACCTCAAGTGCAAGCGGATCAAAGATCTCCACATTAGACCCTGTACACTGAAATTTTTAGAAGAGAAAGTAGGGAAAACCTTAGAAGACATAGGCAAAGGAGAAAATTTCCTGAACAGAAAACCAATGGCTCCTGCTATAGCATCAAAGATTGACGAATGGGACTTAATGAGATTGCAAAGTTTCTGTAAGACTAAGGACATTGTCAAGAAAACAAAACAGCAACCAACAGACTGGGAAAAGATCTTTACCAACCCCACATCTGATAGAGACCTAGTATCCAAGGTATACAAAGAACTCAGGAAGCTAGACACAAGAGAATCAAACAACCCTATTAAAAAAATGGGATAAAGAGCTCAACAAAAAGTTCTCAATTGAGGAATATCGAACAGCTGAGAAACATCTAAGAAAGTACTCAACATCATTAGCCATCAGAAATGCAAATCAAAACAACCCTGAGATTCCATCTCACACCAGTCAGATTGACCAAGATCAAAAATTCAGATGACAGCAGATGCTGTCAAGGATGTGGAAAAAGAGGAACACTTCCCCATTGTTGGTGGGGTTGTAAACTGGTACAGCCACTCTGGAAATCAGTCTGGCAATTCCTCAGAAAATTGGACATAGTACTACCTGAAGACCCAGTTATTCCACTTCTGGACATTTACCCCAGAGACGCTCCAACATACAACAAAGACACATGCACCACAATGTTCATAGCAGCTCTATTTATAATAGCCAGAAGCTGGAAAGAACCCAGGTGTCCTTCAGTAGATGAATGGATACAAAAATTGTGGTACATTTATACAATTGCGTACTACTCAGCAACCAGAAACAATGAAGTTATGAAATTCTTAAGAAAATGGATGCATCTAGAGAATATCATCCTGAGTGAGATAACGCACTCACAAAAGAACAGACATAATATACAGTCACCGATAATTGGATACTAACCTCAGAAAACTCTGAACACACCAGAAACAACTCACAGACAATGTAAAGTTCAAAAGAAAAAAAAAAGAAAATAAAAGAAAAGAAGAAACCATTATGTTTACTCCTTACACAGCAAGAAAATTTTGACTAATTTCAGGTTACATCCTGTTATACATGTACTTTATGCTCATTGTAACTAGTAAGATCTTAATGCACACTATCAAACCTTAAAAAAAAAAGCCAAGCAATGACAAAATGTATTCCTATACTTTTATGCAAAAATTCTTAAAATTTGCACATTTATCTTTTTTTTTAAATAAAGTTCTTCAATAAAAACATGGGGTACGGAGCTAAACAAAAGGTTCTCAACTGAGGAATATTGAATGACTGAAAAGCATCTAAGGAAGTGCTTGACATCATTAGCCATAAGGAAAATGCAAATCAAAACAACCCTGAGATTCCACTTACACCAACCAGAATGGGTAAGATCAAAAATTCAGATGACAGCAGATGCTGGCAAGGATGCAGTGAAAGAGAAACACTTCTCCACTGTTGGTGGGGTTGTAAACTAATACAACCACTCTGGAAATCAGTCTGGTGATTCCTCAGAAAATTGGACATAGTACTACCTGAAGACCCAGTTATTCCACTTTTGGGCATACACACCAGAGAAGCTCCAACATACAACAAAGACACATGCACCACAATGTTCATAGCAGCTCTATTTATAATAGCCAGAAGCTGGAAAGAACACAGATGTCCTTCAATAAACGAATGGATACAAAAATTTTGGTATATTTACACAATGGAGTACTATTCAGCTATCAGAAAAAATGACTTTAGGAAATTCTTAAGAAAATGGATGCATCTAGAGAATATCATCCTGAGTAAGATAACTCAGTCACAAAAGAACAGAACACCCCAGAAACAACTTACAGACTATGTGAAGTTCAAGAGAAAAATAAAGGCCAAAAAAAAGAAAGAAAAAGAAAAGAAAAAAAAGAAAAACCATTATGCTTAATCCTTACACACCAAGAAAAATTTGACTATTTCCAGGTTACATCTTGTTTTACATGTACTTTATGTTCATTGTAACTAGTGAGATTTTATTGCAAACTATCAAACCTTTACAAAATATCAAGTACTGACAAAAATGTACTCGTATACTTTTATGCAAAAATGCTTAAAATCTGTTTTTTAAAATAAAGTTGTTCAATTAAAAAAATAGTCTGTCTATTCTCTTATTCTTCACAGGTATACTTGTTAGAAGCATCTTTTTCTAATGTATACCTAACATGAATATAAAATTAATGGGTTCACTATCTTAAAGTTTCTAATTCTCCTTTATAATCAGTTCATAATTATTTACTCTTTACTTTTTTTTAATACTTTGAGCAGTTATAAGTAATCTTATTTAATCAAGACTACAAATCTTGTAGTTAACAAATAATAAAAATAAATATGAGCTCTAAAAGTATATCCCTGTTTCTCATAATAAGTCAAGTTGTTATATTCTTTGGATAAGACTAACCATGAAGTAAATAACAGGGGAAGGCTGAAAAAGCTGAAGAGGATTGCAACCTTATAGGAAGAACAACAGCATCAATTAACTAGACCCTTCAAAGCTCCCAGGGACCAAACCATCATCCCAAGAGTATGCATGGGCCAGTCTATGGCTCCCATTATATATGTAGCAGAGGACTACATCGTCTGGCATCAGTGGGAGAGGAGATGCTTGGTCCTAGGGAAGCTTGATTCCCCAGAGAAGGAGGAGGTTAGAGGGGTGATAAAGGAGTGGGTGAGTAGGGGAGCACCCTCTTGATACAAAAGTATGGTGGATTGGGATGGGGATTCATAGAGTGAGACATGAAAAAGGAATAATATTTAAAATGTAAAATATAAAATGATTAATTTTTAAAAATGAAAAAACTGTCTGATTTTTTTAAATAAAGTTTGATTTTTGGCCTACTATTTATTTATGTGTATATATTTATGCCTGGACAAATTGTATATTGGTATTTATATGCATGTATTTTGTGTGTATGTGTGTGTGTGTGTGTGTGTGTGTGTGTGTGTGTGTGTGTATGGACTCTTTTAATATAAGTACTTTCATTTGAGTTTACAATTAAAATATTTTTGAGAAAGAAAATGTGCAAGTCCTTTTTCATTTTAGGATAGAGATATAAATATCAATTTAAATTATAAATTTTTTAAATGATAAAAACTAACTCTGTCAATTGCTTGAGTTAATTTAAATATATGCAAGGCTCCCAAGAACTAAAATAAAGCATACTAAATTGGGAAAAAGCTAAAATTATAAAGTTTAACAGGCAGAAGCTGCTTCTAACTGACATACCAAAGCCAAAATGGCACACAAATATTGAGAGAAAACAATAGAATAAATCACATACCCAGAAAAGACAACCAGAAACTAAGCTGATATCTTAAAGAGACCTTATTAGTGCTTAAATAGTAAATAAAAAGTATAAAACATCCAATTCCATCAATAAAGGATCTTACCGCCCTGTAAACATAATGCAAAAAAAATTTTAAGAGAAACATATACCAAATGTTCTAAATTCATAATTTTATTCAATAGAAATAACACATGGAGCTTCAAGCTGTCTTTGAAGGCAGAAATACCATCATTATATAGCAAAACATAAACCTTACAAGAAGGATAACCTACTCATTTCACTGATAATAGATGTAAAAAAATCAAACTTTTGGCTCCTAATCAAATCCATTCTGCAGGTGAAGAATATAAGAATAATCCAGCATTTAAAAATTCATAAATCTGCTACTTAATATGTTAAAAGTGAAAAACTACATATTTATCTCAGTGGAAGCATCCAAGCCATTTCACCAGCTTAGGTTCTTATGGTTTTGAGAAGTCTCTTAGGAGATACTTATTGGAAACAAAGGTTAATTCACAATGGTTATCAAACCCAAATGTAAGTCCTGAGACTGTCAAACTAAACAGAAATAGGGGAGGAAATCTCCCACATATTCACCTTCACCCCAAACATAACAACAAGCAAAACGGAATAAGTGGAGCATCAAACCAAAGGCTATGTCTTCATATGGAAGTCGATGCACATATTGAAAGGATATTCCTGTAATACCTATGATTCAGAGCTAAAACCCACAAATACCTAAGGAACCAATAAATATGCAGCAAGAAAACCTACTCTGAAAAATGGTCAATAAATGTCAATGGACAGTTTTCTAAAGAAATCTTACAAATTGAAACAGCCCATGAAACGGTTTTCAGCTCCTCTACACAATAGGAAAAATTCATATCACCCAAAGAGGGGTGGGTCGAATGGCTTCCTTGGCAAGAGTGTCTGCTACCAAGACTGATGGTCTGAGTTCGATCTCAGAATCATGTGGCTGAGGGGAAAAACAGGGTTCTACAGCTTGTCTTTAGACCTCCACATGCACACTAAATAATTAATTAATTATGAGTTAATATTTTAAGAATGCACTCAATGACTTTCATTATAAAAGTCAAATAAAAGCAGAGTGCAAGCAAAGGATAAAGGCTGGAGAGGATGTGGGGTAATGAGCACGATTGCGCACATTGGAGAAGATGTGAATTAGGACAGACATTAGAAAACCTGTGAAGGGTCTTCAAAAACTTAACAACCAAACTGCCAAACAAACCAGTACTTTTCTTCTGAATATGTACCCACAGCATGGCATGCAGTTAATTTAACTTCTGGGCTTAAAGTGGTTTTGTCTTCTCTTGGGTAATCAAGATGCCTTAACAACATATACGACTAGGCTTAAGTTCATCAATAGCAGCCTTAGAGCAAAACAACACTTTCAAAATATCACTCTGATTCAAAAACATCCAAAAGATCCCTGTTCATCCTACGACATGGAATTATTCAGTCTCAGCCCAAGCTCCCCATTTCACACACAAGTAATTGCTTTATGCAAACCAGACCCAATTCCTGTCAGTCATTTCATGACTCCGTGACTTGTTTCACCGTGTTCTCTTTAATAAATTTCATTTTATTATTTACCAACCACTACTCTTTTCAAAACACAGCCTCAAATAGCTAACACTGAAGCTTTGTAAAAATATTTATCCTATGGCTAGTTAGAAAATGGGTTGCAATCACAGATGTTGTTTTCTGTGGATCTCTCAACGTACCCCTATTATAATACTGACACTTAAGAGAATGGTACTGGCCTTTGCATTGCTTTTGCTTAAATCTTCACACTTAACTGGTTTAAAAGAGGATGTTTTATTTTGAGATGTCCAGCATCAAAATAACTTTCCTGTTTGGAGAAAGTTGATCACATGTAGCAAAGATAAATACTGGAGACCAAGTAAAATATAAGCATACTCACACAAAATATTTATGTTATTAATCTGAAATTCAAATATTTGACTGCACTACACTTTATCTGTCAACCCCAATTTTGAGGAAACCTAAATATCAGTACATATCAGAACGATGCTTTCACAAGAAGTAACAAGGAACAGCAATCCATTTCTCTACACAGCCTGAATTTTTACAAGACCTGGGCTAAGCTATCACAGGTCTTTGCCCAGGCTGTGCAGCTGGAGTAGTTACAGAAACATGGACATGTTAGTACCAGTCGATGTGAGAGTCCCCATGCTCAGTGTCAAGGCACAGTCAGCAACACCCTCCCAGACCATTGGGCTTTTGACACAGTTGTTTACCTTCCCATGAATCCCTTTATATGACACTAATTTATGGACTTGTCATCAATTCTCACTTTCACTTTTCTTTCTTCCTGTGTATCAATTTTTACCACCTAGAGTATGACATATTTGTCTAATGTGTCTTCCCCGTACAAATGTAAGCAACCTCAAAGTAAACCTGCACAGCATCCCTTATTTCTTCCCCAGAGCCCAGGGTGAAACTTAGCACATTCAATGTTAAGAGCATTTAAGGGACAGAATGAATATATTACTCAAGAATAACTCTTCTATGCAAATGTAACAAATGGGATTTCTGTTTTGAAACCAAAAATCCTACTTGTTATACTCACTTTCTTAGGAAGTAGATCATATAATACAGTTGTGGCAATACAGAGATCAAGAGTTGAGGGGACAGGGGAGAACAGAACTGAGCCCATGAAGTCTAGAAGAAAGAATAGAAAAGAGAAGCTCAGACAGTAGACAGTGGGGGGAAACCTTTAAAGTGTACTGGAGACCTGGGAGGTGAGAGACATTCAAGATTCAAAAGGAGGGACATTATATTCAATGTCCTAGAGTGGGGAGGGAGAGTCTACCACCAATGGAGGGATGGTGTTCCCATCCAACAGTCTAAGGCTCCAACCCAGAACTGTTCCTGTCTAAAGGAACTGCAGGGACAAAAAATGGAGAAGAGCCTGAGGAATAGGAGGTCCAGTGACAGGCCCAAATTGGGATTCAGCTCAAGGGAATGAACCAAGGCCTGACACTGTCACTGATACTGTGGTGTGCTTGCAGACAGGAACATACCACGACTAGGTTCCCAACCGAGATGCCCAACAAGCAGCTGAAAGAGTCAGGAGCAGATACTAGTACCCAACCAAAGGACAGAATCCAGAGACTCCTGGGGTTGAACTGAGGACAAGCTGGGAGAAGCTGAGGAGGCAGGAAGCCTCATGGGAAGACCAGCAATTTCAACTGACCTGTACCCTCAAGATCTCTCAAACAATGAGCCATCAACCAGGCAGCATACATCAGCTGATATGAGGCCCCCAACACATATACAGCAGAGGACTGCCTGGTCTGGCCTCAGTGAGAAAAGATGCACCTAACTCTTGAGAAACTTGAGGCTCCAGAGAGTGAGGAGGTCTGGTGGGGTAGAACTGGGGGGAGGGGAGGGTGGGGTGGGGACATCTCTTGGAGACAGGGGACAGAGATTGTGATGAGTTGAGTTTGGGGGCAGACCAGGATGAAGATGAGGACTAGACTTTAAGAAGGATTAAAGAATTTTTGAAGTATATTTTACATTCTAAGAGATTAGACCTTTGCTGACCCTCACAGTCAGTTGATAATGTACCTTGAGATTACTGAGGCCTTTAGCCTACTGTCTGTTTAGCCTGTCTTTAAGAGAACAATGTGGCAGCTGACCTTTTCTTGTCTGTGATTTCACAGGTAATCAACTATTAAAATCTATGCTAATACATAGCTATAGTCTTAAGTTATGTGCATGCCTCATTGCCCTGACTCAAATAATGCCTATGAATCATTTTCTGAAAGCAACACACAGTAGTTGAAAGCCAACTCCAGAAATTCACCAGAAAGCTTACAAACATCCATTTATGAATATTGGTCGATAAACAATAGTGTTTCTTTTTTGAGTGAGTAGAGATCAGTTGGAGCAGGTAATTTAATTCCCTGTAAAAACTCTGTTAAGGATTTCTGTAATGTATTCAATTTCTATCCCATGTGATGCTTTCTATGTTCTGAGCAAACTCTTTGTTAGGGAGAGATAAAAACGCATATATACACAGATAAAACACACAGATATATGTACACTCACACACACACAGACCACAACATTTATTCACAGACCCACACATCTCATACAACAGACAAGACAGCCTTCAAGCAGACACAAGTTCAGACTCATGTAACAGAGGACTTTGAAAAAACAGGGAATGTGAAGTAGGGTATTCAGATATGAACTCACTCACTCTTATTTAGATGGTTCCGAGAAAGTTCTTTCTTTAATGTTACACTGATGCATTATTGGTGACTCATACTTAATCATGAATATGTTAAAATCCATGTATTATATCTATCTTGTTATAAACAAAATGGTTGAAACCATGGGTAGAACAACATAGTAAACTGTAAACCCCATAGTTGAGGTTGTTTAGAAACCAGAACTTGTGATTCAACAGTGATAGTTTGAATGCACATGGCCCCTAAACTTCACATTGATGTCTTTGATAACTTCATGCACATGAGCAGTGTATTATGATTATGCTCACCTGCAACCTATTACCTTGGACGACCTATTTCCTTGCCATATGGACTACGTCTTCCTAGCTGCTCTCCCAGTAGCTATATTATTAGAGAAAATGACACTCCCTCCTCCAGCAACCATTAGCAGTTACTACTTTGTCTGGGAAGGATGAGGCCTCATGGGTACTTCCCCCAAGTCCTGACAGAAAATTGGAAAGCCCAAACTTGTATAGGTATTTGTAATTGCTAAAATCCACACTGATCTTAATCCCTTAAAGAAAACCATTAGGGGTAATTGCGTCCAAATGATTCTGCGGTATGAAGGCAATGATCATCTTATAAAATGGATAGAAGAAATCCTTTCTTACCAAGGCAGAATTAAAACTTCACCAGGCATGGACTCTGCAGTTACTCTGATACTGGAATTTCAAGTCCCCAAACCTACACAAAAAAATTTCAGACAACCCTTTCTTATCTACCCTTCCCTATAGCTCCTCACCCTCCACTGATCACTGGGTTGTCTTCTCTGGAGAGCATCCATTGCTGCTCCAATGTTAACTAAACACTTGTTTCCAGATCTAGTTAGGCAGTGAAAAGGAAGTTTTCTGTTTGACTAAATTTTTTTTCTACATGATACTTTTTGCAAAAATAGGCTTTCAAGATTTTTTTTCTAAAAATATGTTTCTTTTTGAAATGAGATTGGTATGGCAGTTTATAGAACTAAGAAATGGGAGAGGGTTTAGACATGGGAAGGACAAAGGGAAGGAAGAACCCTATAACTATATTTTAATTAAAATCTAAAAGATATTTATTAAGTAACTCACTGTCTAACTACAATCCAGAAAAAAATCCTAGTTTCAAAAAAATTAAATACAATGTGTATATGTATCCAAAAACTAACAGGCAGTATTGTCATTAAACTCTTGTCAGTGATAGGAAGAATACTATTTCTATTTTACCAAGCTTCCTGCACAATTTCAGTGGTAAACAGTAAGCTACAGGTTAAATACCCATCTGTGTTGATTTATATCTTTCAGTATAAAGATCAACAAAAATACCATCACATTTAGATAGTTCTGGATAAAAGATTAAACGCAGACACACACACACTCACACACAAACTGTTAAGAACACTCATATCAAACACTGTTTCCCATGATCCTAAAGGTGATATAATACTTAGAATGCATTTCCATAGATTTTAATTTGAAAAAATATGAAATAAATTTATTTTCTCATTGCATTTGTTCAAAAATATCTAGAATCCGTCATCATTGTAATATCACTTAAATATAGATATACAAATCTAACCATGTGGAAAGATGATTTATTGGGATGAGTAAAGGAGGTCATCAGCTTTTGAGTAGGGCTCTAACTCATAGTTTGAGCCGATTTCTCTACAGTTCTTCATTCAAATCCTAGTCTACGATATTATAAAAGCAAAGTACTGATTTTTTTCATTTTAAGCAGTGAGTTTCATAAAGATTTGACATTTGAAATTGTGAATATAATGATGAATTACAAAATATTTTGTATCATTTTCATCTCAAAAACATCGGAGAACATCTGTTTCCAGAAGACAGCCAGTGTATCTTGGAGCAAGGCTAGTCTTACACGATGTGTTTCTTTCTTTTTCTTTTTTCTTTCTTTCTTTCTCTCTTTCTTTCTTTCTTTCTTTCTTTCTTTCTTTCTTTCTTAAAGCACACTGAACAAAGGGTAAACTCTGACAGTAACTTTCTTCATTTGATAATTTCCAATGCTTCATTAACTGAAGGCAGCGAAACTATATCCAGTCAAGTGTATGTTGTGAACAAAGCAGTCTGCTCCAGGAATTGCATTGAGGAAGAGCTCATTGATCCAGCCAGTAACACTATTACCTCAACATACCCATCCTCTTGTGCAGTAGCATCCCAGAAATCAATCATTAGAAGCGTTCTTTCAAAACTATCTCCTAGAGTGTCGTTGTTGAGCAAAACACAGTCTCTGAACACTTTTCTCTCAAATATTCCACGTATTCTTCATAAATGCATTCATTCGGTAATACATCATTAGACTTGTCCTACTGAAGCTGCTGAATATTTAATAATCACATGACAATAACTACTTCCTAAGGCATATGACCTGATATTAAACAGTGTTATTTAACTTTAAAACCATGGTTGCTAATATACCTTTTTGAACCTTCAGAATTATTGGTACTATAACATAATTTTGAGAACGTAATTTCAAATGTTACACAGTTGCTTATGTATTGTTTAAAGGCAAAATTCATTTGCAGCAGGGCATGGATGTATATGCTTTTGATCCCAGCACTTGATACACAGAGACAGACAAATCTCTGTGAGTCTGAGATTAGCCTGGTCTGCCTAAGAAAGTTCCAGGACAAGCTGAACCACAAAGTGAGATGCTGTTTCAAATACTTTTTTAAAAAGATCATTGTACATTCATCTAAATATCCTAGTTTTTGCTTGTTTGTAGTTAAATATTTTCTGAGACTATACATATTGATGTTCTATATTAACATTATTTTAAGATATTCATTTACTCTGCAATTATCACTGCCTTTACTAAACATTTTAATTCATTAACATATTTCTAAAGAAGTAGGCTAAAATTTAAAACAACTGTGAAAACTGGTGTGAATTAGAAAAGTTAATCAATTAAAAAACTGATGTATAAATACTTCGGTCAAACACATTGAGTGTGGGCCAATACAATCAATTTTGTTCTTGTAGCACATTTGAGATTGTAAGAGTACAAGACCACTCCAGAAGATTAAACAACTAATTTTTTACCTTAACATTGTGAAATGCATACAAACATAAGTCTTTCTTTCTGACATTTTTTCTATAAACATCAAATCACATGATAGGCCAATTAATATCAATGGATACTCAAAAGGACAAAACAGTAAACAGCAGATTAGGAAAAAGATCTTTACCAATCCTACATCTAATAGAGGACTAATATCTAATATACACAAAAAACTCAAGAAGTTAGACTCCAGAGAATAAAATTATCCTATTTTAAAATGGGGTACAGAGTTAAACAAAGAATTATCAACTGAGGAATGCTGAATGTCTGAGAAGCACCTAAAAAAGAATGAATGCCAAAAGGTGGATTCCACAGTCTTTCTTATAGGGAGACAAAAACACTCATGGGTGGAAATAAATGGACAAACAGAGGAGCAGGGATTGGAGAAAAATCATCTAGAGACTGCCTTACCTGGAGATCCATCCCATATGCAGCCACTAAACCCATACAAGATTGCTGATGCCAAGTAGTAGTTACTGGCAGGAAATTGATATGGGTGCCTCCTGAGAGGCTCTGCCGTACTGATACAGGTGCCATACTGATACAGAGGCGGATGCTTGCAGCTAGCCATCAGACTGAACATGGGCTCCTATGAAGGAGCTTGAGAAAGGATTGAAGGAACTGAAAGGGTCTGCACCCCAATAGGAATAACAAAATTATCAACTAACCAAACCCACCACAGCTCTCAGGGACTAAAATACAAACCAATGAGTTCACCTGAACAGACCCATGGCTCCAGGTACATATGCAGCAGAGGATATCATTCTCGGGAATCAGTGGGAGAATAGGCCTTTGGTCCAGTGAAGGCTCGTTTTCGCAGTGTAGGGGAATGCCAAGGTGTTGAGATAGGAGATGGTGGTTGGGAAAGGAAGCACCTTCATAGATCAATGGGAGGGGGAGGGGGAATGAAATTGGGGAGAAAGGGGATAACATCTAAAATGTAATACAGAGACTATCCAATAATTTTTTTTTTTTAAAAAAAGAAATGTTCAACATCCCTCTTCATCAAGCAAATGCAAATCATAACATCCCTGAGATTCTACCTCATACCAGTCAGAATGGTTAAGATCAAAAACTCAGGTTACACCAGATGCTGGCAAGGATGTGGACAAAGAGGAACACTCCTCCACTGTTGGTCTGAGGTTGTAAACTAATGCAACCACTCTGAAAATAAATCTGGTAGTTCCTCAGTAAATTGGACCTGAAGACCCAGATATATCACTCCTCGGCTCAATCCAGAAGACACTCCAACATATAACAAGAACACATGTTCTACTATGTTAATAGTAGCCATATTTATAATAGCCAGAAGCTGGAAAGAACCAAGATGTCCTTCAATAGAGGAGCAGATATTTTAAAAAATGTGGTACATTTACACAATGGAGTACTAGTCAGTTATTAGAAACAATGACTTTATAAAGTTCCTAGGCAAATGAATGGAACTAGAAGCTATCATCCTGAATGAGGTTACCCAATAAAAGAACACATGTGGTTTGCACTCACTTATAAGGAAATACTAGCACAAAAAGCTCTGAGTAATCAAGAAACAATTCACAAACCTTATGGAGCTAAAAGAAAAAAAAAAAAAAACTGGAACTCCAGAATGTGCATGTCTCAGTCCTTCTTAGAAGGAAGAATAAAGCACTCACAGAAAGAAATACATGGAGAAATAAAGGAGCAGGGATTGAAGAAAAGATCATTCAGGGACTGCCTCACCTGGGGATCCACCCCATATGCAGCCAACAAACCCAAGCACTAAAGTGTTTACTGGCAGGAACCAATATGGATGCCTTCTCAGTGGCTTTGCCAGAGTAGTATAGATACAGTTGAGGATGCTTGCAGCTAACTATCAGACTGATCATGGTGCCCCCAATGAAGGAGCTAGAGACAGAACTGAAGATGTTGAAAGGGTTTGCAACCCTATGGGAAGAACATTATCAATGAAACAAACCCTCCACAACTCCATGGACTAAAACACCAAACAATGAACAAACATAGACACAAGGCTCCAGTTACCTATGTAGCAGAGGACAGCATTGTGTGGTGTCAGTGGGAAAGAGGCCTTTGGTCCAGTATAGGTGCATTTTCTCAGTGTAGGAGAATGCTAAGCCACTGAGGTAGAAAGAGTGATTGGGAGAGGGAGCACCTTCATGGAAACAAGGGGAGGGGGAGGGGTAATGGGAGTAGGGTGAAAGGGGATAACATTTGAAATGTAAACACAGAGAATATCCAATAAAAATTTATGTATTTTAGCAATGAAATTCTGTCCTAGTGTTTGTGACTATTAGACAACAATATCCTGATCATCATCTTTATATACAAAATGATTCTTCTATTTCCAAATAGGGGCACTCTGTACCTTAATATCCTTCCTCAGTCATCGGTAGAGCCACTGATCTCTTGTATCAGGGCATGAAGAGGGGAAGTTACATTAGCAAGTCACAGAAAGAATCCTCACATCATTTAGGCTGAAACACCACTGTTATCTTCCTCTTCATCTTTTCCTAATGGGGTAGAACAATATAAACCTAAGCATTATCATATTGCTGTACTTTTCTCTAAAACCATTGCCCCAAATGATAAGTCCTTAGTGTAAAATAACTGGTTCTATCCCATATCATAGCTATTGGCTGTTTAACACTGCCTCAAAAATTACACGGAAAATTAAAGCAATCCAACCAGCTAAGATATAATGTGACATTAAATGTCTAACAAACTCACTGAAGCTAAAAATAAGTAGCATTAAATCAATATGTTCAAGCTATTTACATAATTGTCCCCATCTTTCAGAAGTCTGTTTGCTGCTTCCTGCCCACTTTACTCCACTATGCATATCATGGTGTATAGCTTTTTAATTAATCTATAAGCAATGCTTCCTTAGAACCTGCTGGAAACTACTTATTAATGATATCTAACATCCAGCCACTGTCTTGTTACTCAGATTATTTGCACACAAATAATTTCATAAGGAGTTTTTGACAATGTTTTTAATCTCAAAAATAAGAAAGTTCAGAGAGCCTGGGTGAGTTTTCAAAGTCACCCAGCAACTAAAACATGAAACTAAGAGTCCAAGTTATCTGTTTCCAGTATTTCTATTCTTATAGAATGCCATTGCCACTCAATTAATTATATCATAGCCACACAAATGAACATTTAACATCTTTCTAATTTAGTTAGAGTCATATGATTGTTCAAATGGATTTTTTAAAAGGTTTGAAAAAAAAACAACCAAAAGATGTACTTTAAGAATCATGATTCATGTGCTAATTCTTTGAGAGTGTGATTCTGAAACTTAGGTTCTCTTGTAACAGTGATGATCATTGTTAGTATAGTGGAAATTTTATTTGACTCGCAATTGTGTACATTTGTTGTATTTGATAAGTTAATTTTATAATAATAATAATTATTATTATTTGTTCTGAGGAAATAGTTTTTGTTACCTGATATTTTTTCTTTTTCTTCTTCCTAAAACTACATAAAATCATTCTATTATAATGTTATTTAATATGTAAATTCTAATGTTATACATAGAATAAACCATGGCTTTCTGAAAAGGAAGAATTAAGAAATAAAGATAAAAAGATAGAATCTTGCATTATGAGATACTGATTTATTTTATTAAATCCATGAAGAAGTGAAAAGCTGTGATGTTTTGACCTTTTCTCTTTAGCACGTTTCCATTGTAGCAATGCTGTTGTTGTTGATCCAGAGAAGGTAATCACATTTTAAAAACCACATCCACCCCATCTCACAAGAAACCCTTCCTACTCCTATCCCTTCCTCATTCTCCTGTGTAATGCAGACTCCTGAGAAACGGTTTCCATATCTGACAAACACCAAGTAACACAGAAGGGAAGGAGAAAAATAGAGATCTCAAGTCCAAACACAAATAGGGGCTGGATGGAGTCTGTCTCATTTAGTCATTGTGTTTTTGTGGAAGGGGTTAAACTTGCAGACATTTTTCTGAGATGGGAAGAAAGACACAAGATAGCCATGAGGTGCTGACAAGGTCTGCCTCACTCTCTTCTTGAAGTGTGCCTGTTTCAAATTGGTTTGTGCTGCAGAGCACCAGTGCTCTCAGGGAATACTTGGGACCACTGCCCTCTAACCTGGATGCCCACAAGTACAGTGACTCAATTTCCCTAGCCCTGTTCTTGATGCCCATCTTTCTGTGAAAAGTTTGGGTTCTCGTATGGTCCAAATGCACTTTTAGTATTAGAGAGAAATCTCTGTAAGGACAACAGATTTAATATTCTTAGAAGTGTCCTTAATACTCAACTTCTCTGCAGTGCTATTTAATCCAGAAGAGTCCATGGCTTTGCAATGTGTTCCTCCAGTAGTCAGATAAAACATTTTTAAAAAATTGCATTGTGTAGAATCCAAGGGTTTCACCTGTTTACTGTTTTTTTCCCTTTTATGTACCTAATATATTACAAATGATCAAATTTGCTATTGGGGTTTCCACACTTCCTTATGATGTGTCACCAAGTCCTGTCAGGCTTCAAGCTGTAAATAAAATGTCAACTTTCACCTGCATTTCAAGCTGAGGTAAAAGTGTAAAAATTAAACGTTTTCATTTTCTTCTGGGTACTGGTCATCCTCTGCATGCATGCTCTAAAACATTAAGATACGCTCCACACCGCCTCTCCTTCTCAATGAGTTCAGGTTTTGAAAGTTCACTTTAAAAAGAACATATTCTTATTAGCATATCTACAACACCTTTGAATTCTAGCTCTCCCTGACTTTGCAATTTTGAAATATGGTCCCAGGCAGCTTGGACAAACAGAACAAACCTCATACTGCAGGGACTGTGACCCAAAAGGTTTAAAAAAAAAAATGCAAGTGGCCAAGCCGGTACAGAGACTAAACAGTCTCCTAACTTCCATGAACCTGGAGGATTTAACCATTGAAACATTACAGTTCTGCAAGAATAGTACAATCTAGATGTTTATTTAATATGTCTCATCAAGGGGACAGCTAACCAAAGCAAAAATATTTATATATTTTGTTAAAACCCCATCTACTTATACATGAGAAAATACCGGCTGTCTGCAAATTGTTCCCACAATGTTTTTATGTATTTGTGTATTTCATGATGGGGTTAGCTATACATGGGGATCAGTTTCTACTGGATAGCTAAATGAATCAACCTGTCTAAACTGTTCCCCCCCCACACACTTTTCTCTTCTTTTTTTTTTCTCCATAAAAACTGAATCTACATTCCACCATCTTGAAACTATCGTAAAAACACAGGCAAGGAAAATGAAATTAATCCCCAGTGGACTGTAAAGGTTGCCGTTAATAATGTTCACCTGAACTTAAGGCTTCAAGCATTGCAAGTCTGTCAAATAAAGGAGACAGACTGTGGGGAGGGGAAGCAAGGACAGGCTCAAACAAGGCATGCACTTTCAGCTTCAACAGGTACAAATTGCACATGGGAAATAGAGGGTTAGCAAAATAAATGATTTCCTGCCTCCTGTAATGTCTCACAATCCGGGTGGCAATGGTTTCACTGCTGACATTGTCACCTACACTCAGCATCTGCAGTCATTCACTGTGACCCAGTAAGGACAGCAGCCCTCTTTTCCAAATAACCAAACACCAGATTCTGCATAACGCAAAACACCTTCTGCTTTCCCAAGTGTATCACAAAATTAGAAAAACGGAATCTGTCCACATGCTGCTTTTATTTAACGAGGTGGTTATACAGAGAGCAAGTGTTTATGAAGTCTCTTCTTATTTTCAAACTTCTGGCTCAATTTACACCAAAACAAATTCTAAACGGCTCCTGGAGGAAAACATTTCATGAATGATACCTGCTCCCTCAACCTCCCTGTGCAGAAGCAAACATTTACCTATTCACCCTTCTTTCTGTCCCCCCTTTTCTCAAAAATGAAAAAAAAAAAGTTTCTGCTGTTTTTATCTCAAAGAGCAATAAGAAAGTAATGGACACTTTCTAGAAGAACCAGTCAGTACATAAACACTTAGGAGCATCTTAATCACTTAATAACTCTTAATCCAGCTATGAGTGGACCGTTTTGAATCATTTTAGCCTTTGGTGCTTGAGAATGTAACAAAAATATCTGGATTGGATCATAGTGTCTCTACAAGGAAGCTTAAACAAGTCCCAAAAGATCATGGCACAGGAAAAAGAAAAAGGAAAAAGACCTAGTACCAGGGTCCAGAGTGAAGATTTGTTGAGTTTCATGAACAGGAAAAGTCAAAGGGTGGCTGATATTAGTAAAATTACACCCACTAGGAGATCTTTACGTAGTATTAGTTGACCTTGCTTGCTTAGTAATGAGGAAATTCCCAGTTTGTGTTAAATCATTTCTTCGGACTTTAAAACAACTGTGTAACAAAAATAAAACAAGAACCTCAGTAACCTGCTGTGAGGTAAGAATACAGAATGACTAGGTCTATCACTCAGTGATCTTCTTGAGATGCGGATGCAGGAATGACTATCCATCTCCACTTAAGACCCTTAAGACCCCTCAAGACAGCCAACTGGAATGTGGGCTTCTGGGGGATGGTACAAATAGAAATCAGAAGAATGTTTTCTATATAAATAATACCTTTATGTTTTTGTTATAACTCAAATGCACTTGTGGATAAGGATGAGGGTGCCGAGCAACAACCTCTGTACAGTTTACACATGCTGGCAGCAGGGAAGATGGCTCAGCAGTTAAGAGCATTTGCTGCTCTTGCAGAGGACCCAAGTTTGATTCCTAGCACCAAAGTGAGGGTGCTCACAAACCACCTGAAACTAACTTCAAGGGAGCCAGCAACTCACCTCCGTAGATATCAGCACTGTGACTTCTGACAGACACAGACAGGCCGACATGGAGTCATACCCTAAATATAAACAAAAAAAGGTTACTGTAAAAACTTCTAAATGCTGCTGCCTCCAAAAACACAGTTGAGATGAGTGACCACAATGGCTGTTCTCTGCTCTTCACATGCTTCCGTAGGGCCTCTGGAGGGAAACGCTACTCACTGGATGCCCAGCATGAGTTAATCCTATGAGCAGGAATTCAAGTCTAACCACAGTAATAACAGTAATAATAATAATAACACTATGCTTGTCTCTACATCAGAAGTGCAGAACACAAATTTCTCATCTTGAAACATCAGATCTCCAGGGAGTGATAGGATACACATGGCTCTCATTATTAATTTAACTAATCAAACAGGAACACCATAGGAAAACAGAGACTCCCTCTTTCTACAGTACATCAAGTAGCCACATGTTGTCCCTCTGCACTCAGACTGTCATTTTCATTGCAGAAGCTGTCACAGGACAGACAAAGTCTTCTGAGTGTCTGACAGCCCGACAGCCTGTTTGAGGCAGGAGGGCACAGAGGTCAAAGCCCTTGCCTAGAGTTCAAATATTTTTCTGTTACAATAACAATTTTGACTGAAATGTCAGTGTTTTGAATGTATTTCCCTTAGTTCAAGGTTTACCATTAAGTGGATAGTTACTTATGGAGCTAAAAAAGATCGGGTTTCCTGAGAAGTTTCTTCTACCAAAGGTTATAGGTATTTCAAGGAGCTGTATCCATGATATTCTTGATGATTAAGTATTTGAGACTGGGGATTATCTGTTTAGATGGGTTATAAATACTAGTGTATATATGGGGGGCTGGGGCCCAGATGTGTAAACTGAGGCATCACAAGTTACAGTTAAAGGGAGGAAGAATGCAACCAGGAACATTTGAAAAGGGCCTATACACGAGGGGAGGTAACAGATTGAACATGGTCAACAGACTTGGCCGTGAGAGGAGAGAAAGAGCAGAGAGAATGAGGGGAGGACAAAAAAGTACTGGCAAAGGAGACTAAGAGAGAGAGGCCAAGAGAGGAAGACAAAAGTGTTAGACAAAAGAGAGAACATAACCAAAATGGCAGGGAATAGGAATGATATGCCAAGGGAAGCAAACTCCATGGTCTGCAGAATTCAGGGTGGAAGACAAAGTGAAGTAAGTAGAACTGAGAAGAGCCATAGTACCAAGTGACCCTGCCTAGAAGCTAGCATCTGTTTTGCTATGCGAATAGACACCACAGATAGTCATTTGTCCCTTCTGACAGACAAATGGAGAATTTCGGGGAGTGTTGTCTCCTTTGGACCTGACAGCTAGAATTTAGGATTTTGTACAACATATGGGCTGAGGCTGTGTCTTAGTGGTCTAGTGCTTGCCTGGAATTTATGACATCTGCTTTTGATCTCTAGAACTGAAACAAAATCCTAGGGTGTGACCGAGCATGTCTCTGAATCAAAACTCAGATCACTGACATTTGGCTTCAGCAATAGGAAGATGTATACTTCCTGAAACACAAAAGCTCATGGCTGTGGGCTCAGTATGTAGAGAGTTTGATATAAAGATAAGGACTTGAGTTTGGATCACTAACTCTGTCATAAAACTCTGGGAGCAGTAATGGACATGTGTATTCAGGGAGACAGAAATAGGAAGGTCCTCAATAGAGAGTCATTGTAGCCAATCCATGAGCCCCAGCTTCTGTGAGAAACCTTTTCTCAACCCAAAAGGTAGAAAGCAACTGAAGAAGACACCTGGCATTGGCTTTTGGCCAATACAGGCATGTGAGCACACACGTGTGCATGTATATTCACTTGCAGGCATCCGCACGAAGTCACGTGTCTTTTTTTTATCATGACTAAGTTCAGAATGGTTTGGTTTTCAACAGAAAGGTTTTATGGGAACAACTAGAGAAGTTGAAAGAGAGAGAGCCTGAGGTGGGGGACTAAGAAAAGTGCTAAGGAAACAAAAGGAAGTGGGGGCAGTAAACTAAGTAAGTTTTCACATTATACAGCCTCCCAATGGAGACACATTCACTCTCATTAATTTGCACTTAAGAGGGAAAATGGATGTTTATCAAGATTTTTAATAATGCCTCTGCTTACATAAATTAGCATGGGGCTGGCTGGGTTGATTTAAGCTTCAGTGTAAAGAGTCTTTCCCACAGTAGAATTCAATCTCCTCTCTGAAAATACAATTAGAAGCCCAGTGTACAGCCCTTTTTTCCAAGTCCTATTTTCTCAAGTAACACTTTCTTTTACCATTATTTTTACTGTTTCAGGATTTCATAGACATTCATAATGCATTTTGATGTGATCCACCATCCATGCCCTTTCTTTCAATTCATATTCTGTCTACCCATTCCCCTGCTAAGTCCAGAGGCCCGGTCTTTAACTCACTGGGTCCTGTGAACGCTGTCTGTATGTACGTGGGTATAGGGCCATCCACTGGAGCATGGGCAGCTTAGCTTCTTAGAAAGCACATTCCTGAAGAAACAGACTTTCTACTCACCAGTAGCCATCAATTGGCAATAGCACCCTTATACATTGGTGGTGCTTCATAGCCCCTCTCGTGCTGAGATTTTTTTTTTGCTTAACCCTGTACAGGTATTGTACATGCAGTCACAACTACTGTGAAATCAAGTGTGCAACTGCTCTATTGTGCCTAGAAAGCACTGTTTTGTTGCTGAAGTCTATTTCCCCTGACTCTTACAATTTTTCTACCCCTTCTTTGGTGATGACCCTCAAGACTTAGGAAGGAGTCGCAATAAAGGTGCAATTTAATTATCATCCACTGCAAAAAGAAGCCTCTATAATGAGAGTTGAGAGGTACTCTAATATGTGGGTATAATGGTCTCTCAGAAATATCAGTTGAAGCTTTGAATCCAGGATATCTACCAGGTCTACACCAGGGTGAGACCTACTGAAAAGGTTGAAGGCCCAAGGTAGAAATTGGATTTACACTGAGTTAGGCCAAAGGACCCATAATAAGTTCCAAGTAAAAATTTTTAAATGTGATTTGATAAGTAGAATCTAAATACTTTGCAGTGATATTTGGATTGCTTTGTTTGAGTACTTGGGGGAATATTTTTGCCTTTATTGTGCTCGATTTATTTTTTATTTATATAATATCTTAATAGCTATGAGGTCTAAAATCTTGTTCTGAACTTTGAGGTTAAGTTAGAGAACATCCCCTCACAGTGTTTGTGACTGAGTCAGAAGGTGATGTCACACTTTTTTAGATCAGATAAAAATTATTCATATAGTGTTATGCCAAAATGCCTTTAAAAATCTGTATATGTATCCCTCTTTTTGAAAAATAAAGTTGTAAAAGAGAAAAAAAAAGAGGCAGGGTACCAGATAAAGAAAGGGCAGAGACTGCATTGCTACAGAATTTTCAGGAACCAATATAGCATCTCAAAACTGCTCTTAACCCTGTGTTGTGTTACTATCAACTGTTATAGATTTACCTCAGTCTGAAAGACACAGGATGGAGTGAAGCTTGTAACATCCTCCTTGCTGCTGGGATAAGGATTGGGGCTCCCTGCCAGGCTACTAGCCTGACTCCAGGGCAAATTGGAACAAGGTTGATTACATTGCTTTTCATTATGGTCCTTAACTTGACATAAATGGCTTTATCTGGATACTTGCATGGTCTCTTTCAAGTATTTATCTATCTGATCATTTTCATAAGAACATTAAATCCCATTTCTGAACTCACTTGACTTGTAGGAATGCTAGACTTCTTGGCTACAACTATGGTGTCTAATTGCAAAGCCAGCACTTCAAAAGGAAATCTATGAAGTAGGGCTGGAATAGAGTTGACAAATTTAGCAAATAAAAATGTGATGTGCCCTTGTATGTAAATGCATGGCAAACAAGACCGTAGGTATAATTTATTCCATGTGGCATCTAGCACACACTCAGGCTTTTTAATTATTTACTTGTTAGCTAAGATTCAGATTTGACTGTGTACCTTAGTCTATAGGGCAAGCCTAACCTGGACCTTCAAAAAGTTTAAAACATCAACATATTGTTTGATTTTCATTGTGTCCCTTTGATTTTACATGTAACTTGAAAACACTGCTTCCTGTTATGTTCACTAACCTAATTGTGTCAAACACAGCACAACCTACAAGTATTCAAAGCACAGAAGAGCTAGAAAATCAGACTTTTACCATTCCAAAGTATGATTTTTTTGTATGTACCTAAAAATATGACTTTCATAGCAGTTCAAAATTAACATTAAAAACAGACCATTATTCTTTTATTCACACCTCTGGGATTCTGCTTTGAGATCTGGAATCTCTAATTTAAGGTGAAAAAATGTAAATGGCTTACTAAATTTAGCCAATCCAAAATATATACATACAACAAATAACTGTATGGTCCATACAGCAAAGATCAATGAAAAAGTGTATTTATCCATCACCTAAATATCAGTTCAAGTCTCTTGGTTTGGACTTTTACCCATTATGTCAGCTTGGGGACCTAACAAAGATTAGTCAGTAGGTCTCTAAGGAGGGGGTGCACCTTTGTGAAGGCAAATGGGGGGGGGGCAGGGATGGGAGTGTGGCGTGGTAAAGGGATAACATCTCAAATTTAAAAAAGAAAAACTTAAAAAAGACAAGAACAAACAAAAAACGATTAGTCAGATAGACACTGCTTGTATTGTTTGAGAAGTAAGAGCACAATACCAAACTGAACTTCTTACTGTTTGAAAGGAGAAAACACTGCCAAAAATTAATAAGTACATTCTAAATATCTAGAAAAGCAGAAGAAAACTTCTATAAGAAATAACATACTTTCAGAATTAGGAAAAAAGACAAAGATGAAGGCATCCATTGGCACCCACCTTGGACTGCTGAGGGCACCTAGGCTCCTAAAGGAGTCTGCAGAGCCTGCAATAGCTCCAGAACAACTAAGAAAACCTGGCAAATCTTGTAAGAAGATACTTTTAAAAAGTGGAGTCAGAAAATTGGGGAGAAAAAAGATGATGAAATAGCTGTGTCCTGCAGATAATGACTAACCCATACTCTTCTTTGCCCCTAGGTACCAGGTGCCAGCCAGTAGGCTGCAAGCCTAAAAAGTTGTACTTGGATGGGCTGTAGATGACCAGCACTGAAAAGGTAAGAAAACAGACTTGTAGCCTGGAGCCTCTGTAGAAAGAGGTCAATACTGAATAGAGCCAGCCCTAGGCCCACTGTCCCTGGCCCCCAACATGGACCTACTATGGCTGCATCACATGCTGTTTGCCCTGCTGAGAGACAGAGAATGCAGTGTAGCATTACTGCTCACAGGCTACAAGCACAGAGGTTGAGCCCAGTGAGTCTCAGAGTGGTAGGCATCAAGCTTGTGGAGTTGTGCAGTAGGTAGGAGCTCACACAAGACCTGTCCTTTTGCCCTGCCTAGCCCCAATATTCCCCTGCCCCTGAGCATCAATAGGCTCAATGAACATTTGCATGGGGGATTTTTAAAGGGGAATCAAACAAACAAGCAAACGAACAAGCAAACAAATGAAACAACAAAATACAATGCACAGTTTCCACAGCCACTAGGTCAAATGAACAACTGATGGAGAAATGGGAAAGATGCTCAAATGGGAACTGAGCAGTGGAGAGGCAGAATTAGAGATGCACTGATAGGTGTGAGAAAGCTGCTGTATACAGAGGAATATGTCCTAGCTGAGAATGACAGACAGGGTATGAGCAGCTAGCTGCCTGGAGGTTTTACACACTCAGCTTCCAAACAGACTGCCCAGACACACAATCACCTTGGTTCTAAACAATAAGATGCCCAAGATGAAAAGTGGTTTATTTTCTGGACTGGATCTCCTTGAAAGTCCTCTATAATTTATGCTGCCCCTGGAAGCCATGTTGGTGTCTGTGGTCTACTGTAGACCATGAGAATATCTATGGTTCTAAACAGCCAGGATTTGTGTAGATGACTATGGCCCAACTTACCACCTCAGGCCATGCATATGCCTGTGGTCTGGGCTCCCACCTGATCTCTTGTTGATGTCTACTGCCATGCTGCCACAGGGGACCATGTTGACATGAGTAGATGCGATGCCATTTGGGGTCATTTTATGTCTGTGGTCTTTGCTGCCATTTAGGAACAGGACTATGTCAGTGGTCCTACTGTACCTGGTGGTTCTTTTGAGATCTGTGGTCTACGTTACCACCTGAGGCCATGTTGATATCCACTGTCTGTCTGTAGTACCACCAGAGAACAATGTGAGGTTCATAGCATATGCTGTCAACAGAGACCTTGTGGAAGTTATCCATGCTCCCACTGACCATAAAGAGCAAGCGAGCTACTTCTGCAGCAGTATCGACAAATACAGACTCACGGGTGGGAAAAGAGGGGCATAGAAAGTTTCTGTCAAAACCCCCATTTTACCCCATGTTGCTCCCTAAAAATGTAACTGTCTAGACAGAAACCATTAAAGAGAACTTAAAAAAAAATGTGATGAGGATGCTGATGGCTTATGACCAGGGTGCATCTTGGAGACTAAGTTTTCTTTAAGGGCTGACTGGAAGTTTGAGCATGTACCAAGGACTATGTGTGCACCACAAATTGGACTTTGTTCTTTTGGTTTTTAGGTTTCTGTTTTTCTTTCTTTTAATTTTTGTTTCTTCTTATTTTTTAGGAGGAGGTCAAAGGACTGGGGGCAGTAAAATAGAAAGAACTGGGAAATGAGTTTGATCAGCATTCATAATCTGAAATTCCAAAAAATCAATAAAAATATTATGTAAAAAATATTTTTTGAGGAAAGAAAACTCTTGTGCTCACAACGAGTCAACACTGAGAGACGCCCGCCATGGCACCACTTCATCCCTGAGCAAGGAAAGCCAATGCTTTGATTTACTACCTAAAATGAAGAGAATAAGGGGGCACATGGCACAGTGAGATCTCCAAATGCCAGGATGACAAATGTGATTTCTCTGTTTCAAAGGACAAGTCATTGATGCAGAAAAAAGCAAATTTTCAAAAGCACTCTGTCAAGGTATCATGAAAGGAATTAAAGTAGCACCGTAAATCCCACCTTGAGGTAAGAACCTGTATCAGAACACCGACAGGAGATGCACAGTGGGACACTCCAAAGGTACAGAAAGGCATCTTGTCCTCTAGTTGCTACTGCTTAGATGAGAGGGCACACTCTACTTGTGGAAGGTAAATTAATGTGTAGTTCAAGTTAAGAGCCAGAAATTTCTAGAATGAGGTCATTGTTTTCCAAATATAAGGCATTATTTGCTAATCATGTAACTTTCATCTCCCAAACACTACTTGACCTTCCCCTGCCTTAGGGTAGTCGTGATAGCTAATAACTAATAACTGTTACCTACAGCTGATATCCCTGGTTTACTTGGGCACCTGCAGTCATGTGTTCATTCTCACAGGCATATATGCATACAAATAATTAAAATAATAATTTTCTTGAATCACATAAGTTAATAGTAGTATACCATTTTCAAAGTATAGGCATTATCTTATTTGATTCTTCCAGACCTCCATATGAACTAACTTAACCAGGAAGAGAAATCCAGCATCGTGTGTTCAACATATGCCACTCATAAGTAAAAAAACAACTGGATGGTGTTTTTTTATTTTTAATAATAGTTAGATAAATTTTGGTTGATTATCAAGGTTCCACAGTCTTGCATGACCCCATTTGTGTACATGTGTATGAATATGTTTGTGTGGTATGTATGTGTTTGTATAATTTTACACATGTAAAGCATGTCAAATTTTAGAATCTGATTTTGACAAACTCACAAGACCATAACCAAAGTGTTTGGGCACTTTTCTAAATCAAGTGACAGAAATAATTTCACCTTCCTCTCTGTCAGTCAATTTTTACCCTAGTCTAATTACAAGGTTCTCTACTGTGAAAATCAGTTTTAAAAATAATTTATGCAGCCCTGTGCAATTCAAGTATGAGTTTAAATGAAAATCTTGATAAATGCAAGTAATTGATGTTAATTTCAATGTTCCTCAATGATTATCATTGGTTCAGGTAAACAATCTGAGGCTCTGGGCTGCATCCTAAATACTAGAAATGGCAGTGCCTCCGTGGACTTGGATACAAGGTCACTTTGGGACAAAGAAATCATGTAGAGATCTATCGGTAAAACCCCAGAAAACTCAGGGTGTGCTCACAACAAGCAAATAATTAAAGTCCTATGCAATTCATTTTCATAAAAATGAGATTTAAACTATTTGTTCATTTATAAATATGAATTAACTTCCAATGTGTATCGATGGCTCTGCTTGCAGCATTGAAAATTCTAGGGAGAGAAATTAAAGGCCTGGCCCTGCTCCATTAGTCTGTGTAGAAATAGAATTAGATCATCTGAAAAGATGAGGAAAGTATTTGAGTGTAAGGGAGAGCTTCCCATAGAACCATGAAGTAATAAAAAGAAACAATGTCTGAAGTACTTGTATAAATGGGATGGAAACTGAGGAGCCAAAGGAGCACACAGAAGCATGAATGCCAATGAAGCTAGAGAAAAGGCCAAGGTAAGAGCAGCTGTAGCACAGGAAGGTCCTAAAGATAAAAGGTGGGCATCGAAGAGGCAGTGAGGAGGCCTTACAGAAGGAAAGACAGAACACTTTGGACATAACAGTATAAAGGGTAATGCCAGGAATTCAAAGGCCAAACAACAAAATGTGTTCATGTAAAGAGAAAGAATACTGAGGGGGCTGAGGTTAAAGCCATAGTGAGTAGAGTAGACTGTAGCTTTCAGCTCTTGGGAAGGCTGCTCCCATGATCTTCCAGGCTGGCTAAGTCTGGCAGATCACTGATATAGAGTGAAAGGAGATGGGAGCTTGGTGTGGAATGGATGGCATAAAAGCAGCAGGTTGCATATTGGAATAACAACAAATGTAACAGATGATGGATCCCACTGGGACTCCACGTGTAACCAGCACTAAGATTGGTGCCCAGCAGATCAATACACTTAAATATGTGTAAGTAAAAATATTTGGAATTGAAATATAAAAACAAGGATGAGAGGGCTGACATAACAAGGATTCACAAGATTATAAATGCCCTGTCTTAGATAGATGACGATGTCTTGAAGGAACTGAAAACCCATGAAGAAAGACAGGTTTAAAGTAAGAACCCATATGTTAATTTTGATCTTGAATTCAGTCCATAGCAGTTAAGAAAAAAAAAAAAAAAGAGAAGAACAGCACTGTAGAGCCCCAAAGGACCTTGTCAGTACATAGACATTTCCAAGTCACTCATTTATGGGAAGTGATCAATGTATTAGCATAAATGCTATTCCTAAGACAAAACTATAGAGTAAGAAGAGGATCAGATGTGAACCTAACTCAGAAAAGCTGTGTGACCCAAAGAAAAGGAGTTTCTGATTCTACAGAGAAGAAACACATGGAAAGGACTGTGGGCACATAAAGAAAGACTTAGTTTGTAGAGAACAGAGTCAGGTCCATTTCAAGGCAGTGAACATGTTGAATGCAATTCAAAAGGCACATAAGATGAGAAATGAAGTCACCTTTCAGATTTATCAATATAAAAATGATGTGTGAGTTTAAGCAATAAGTGCTGAAATTAACCCATGGTATACAGTAGACACCTTATAGAGTAGACATGTGGTATATACTAGAAGCATGGTAGAATAGTGGATTCATGGTATAGTGGAAACATGACATAGAGTAGACACATGGCACAAAATTGGCATATGGCATACAGCTGTGTCAGTCCATATTAAAAAAAAATGGTCTCCAAAGATTCATAAAGAGTGACATCGTTGGAGTAGGTATGGCTTAGTTGCATCAAGTGTGACACTAGGGGTGAGCTTTGAGGTTTAAGAAGCTCAAGACAGCTCTAGTGGCTCACTCTCTCTTCCTTCTGCCTGTGGATGCAGATGTAGAACTCTCAAACACCTTCCAGCACCATGTCTGCCTGCATGTCACTGTGCTTCTTACCATGATAATGGTCAAAACCTCTGTACTGCAAGCCAGCCCAATTAAACGTTTTTCTATATAAGAGCTGTGGTGATCATGGAGTTTCTTCACAGAAGTCAAACCCTAAGTGACACAACAGTGGACATGACAGACAATAGTGGACACATGACATACAGTGGGCTGGGTGTATAGTATAGCATGAGGATGTGGCATATGGGCAGGTAGAAAGGAAACATGGTTTGGTGGCTAAACAAGGGGTGGGAAGAGCACACATGAGCAGGAAAGGCCAATGAGAAGCATTCATCTGTTAAGAACAGGTTGCCTAAACAACACAGAGATGGACTGCTTTAGTTGAAAGCCTCTTAAAAAGTTTGATTCTACCCGAGGACTATCAATACTAGAAATATTGTGCTCAGAAGTGTGTTGCAGATTCAAGATATAAAAATATGTGGTACACAGAATGAATAAGACACATCTAGAAAAAAAGAAGAAAAATAACAAAAACTGAGTAAACAATAATAACAAAAATAAACCACAACAACAAAATGATCATGTTGGAAAACATGTCTGAAATTTGGGGTTTATAGTATCTAGGAAGGAAACACCTTTCTTTGAAGCTCTCTGATGTTATTCTATTAAGGAAAAAACATGCCCAGTCTTAAATATTGGCAATTTCCATGTGTAATACATGATTTGAGATTTAAGAGTGATACATCAATCAGTAAAACAAGATTTGTTTCTTACAATCCTAGAGGATGGGGAGTCTGAAATTCTGGTATTCTAGGCACAGAGTCTATTTAAGTGATTTGGTAAAGTCAGTTTCATTGTAAGGCCTTCTCTGTAACCACATCAATCTGTGTACTAATATGGCCTCAGCCTGGAGTATTTGGGGAGTAACAGTGGTCCCTGATGCAAACAGGAAGGGATCTTTGATATGACTACTTACGAATAGACTACTCTTGTAAGGCCAGAATCCTGTGCTTACAATCTCAGTGTTAATTATTTTTATAATAGCCAAATTCTATCATATTGGGTGTTAGAAATTTACACAAGGATTTTGGGGGATTTTAGAGGATTCAGACTTTTATCCATTACAAATGAGAGTGAATCTTAAAAACTGCATTGATGTTTAATGCAGTCTAACATCAGTGTCTATACTGGATTAGTTTCAGACTCCCCTTTGGTTAAGATTTGTTACTTAGGCCGGCAGCAACTTCAGTGTGCAGAACAGGGTGCGGCCCATCTGCCAGAGGGAAGAGCAGCGCCTAAAGCTTTAAAGACTGGTGAGTAGGAGACCTGGGCAGCCAGGGAGCAGAGAGATCTCTGCGGAGTGCGCACTGTAAGCGCACCCCAAGCCCTGCCTGATCCAGGGACAAGGAACAGAACTTTGGAACTTCTGTTTCCACCCAGCGGCGACTTCAGTGCGCAGAACAGGGTGCAGCCCATCAGCCACACGGATCAGCAGCACCTAAAGCTTTAGAAACTGGTGAGTAGAAGACCTGGGCAGCCAGGGAGCAGAGAGATCTCTGCGGAGTGCACACTGTAAGCGCATCCCCAGCCCTGCTTGATCCAGGGACCAGGAACAGAACTTTGGAACTGCTGTTTCCACCCGGCAACTCTGAGGCATAGAACAGGGCTCGGCCCATCTGCCACCTAGACCAGTAAAGACCCAGAAACACAGACCAGATACAAGGGAAAGGCGAGAACATATCACTGAGAGCAAAATGGCAAGAGGAAAGCAAAAGAGTATATCGCAAGGAAACCAAGACAGCCTGGCAACTCCAGAACCCAGCTCTCCCATAACAGCAAACATAGGAATGCCAAACACTCCAGAAAAAAACATGCAGACCTGAAATCATACATGAAGATGCTGATAGAGATACTTAAACAAGAACAGGGGGAAAAGCAAAAAGAATCAGAAGCTTTTAAAGAAAAAACAAGAAAAAGACTCAAAGAACTCAAAGAACTAGTGGAAAACACAACCAAAGAGACGAAGGAATGGAAGAGAGAATTTAAAACGGAAATTGACACAATAAAGAAATCACTAAAAGAGATAACCCTAGAGGTAGAACACCTAAAAAAGAAATCAGGAGTCACAGAAGCAAGCATTTCCAATAGATTACAAGAAATAGAAGAGAGAATCTCGGGGGCAGAAGATAACATTGTAAACATAGACAAAACAACCAGAGAAGATGCAAAAAGCAAAAAGCTCCTAACCCAAAATGTCCAGGAAATCCAGGACACAATGAGAAGACCGAACCTAAGGATAATAGAAATAGAAGAGGGAGAAGAGTATCAACTGAGAGGCACAGTAAATATCTTCAACAAAATCATAGAAGAAAACTTCCCTACCCTCAAGAATGAGATGACCACGAGCATAAAAGAAGCCTTCAGAACTCCAAATAGGTTGGACCAGAAAAGAAATACCTCCCGACACATAATAGTCAAAAAACCAAGTGCCCAAAGCAAAGAAAGAATACTAAAAGCAGTAAGGGAAAAAGGTCAGGTAACATATAAAGGCAGGCCAATCAGACTCACACCCAATTTCTCAACAGAGACTATGAAAGCTAGAAGAGCCTGGACAGGCATCATGCACACCCTAAGAGATCACAAGTGCCAGCCCAAGCTGCTATACCCAGCAAAACTATAAATCACCATCGATGGAGAGATGAAGATATTTCAAGACAAATCAAAATTTACACAATATCTGACCACAAACCCAGCACTACAACAAATTATAGGTGGAAAACTCAATACAATGAGGGAAAATACAGCCGAGTTAAAAACAAGAAAACTCCTAAACAAGAAAACTAAAAGAAGAAAAAGACACAGACACAACTCAACTCACAAAAGCAACAATGGCAGAAAACAGAAACAACTATTCTTTAATATCTATTAACATAAATGGACTCAACTGCCCAATAAAGAGACATAGGCTATCAGACTGTATACATAAACAAAATCCAGCCTTTTGCTGCATACAGGAAACTCATCTCAGAGACAAAGACAGACACTATCTCAGAGTAAAAGGGTAGGAAAAAAACTTCCAAGCAAACAGCCCCAAGAAGCAAGCTGAAGTGGCTATTCTAATATCGAATAAAGTAAATTTCCAACCAAAAGTCATCAAAAAAGATAAGGAAGAACACTTTTTACTCTTTACCAGGGAAATCTGTCAGGAGGAACTCTCAATCCTTAACATATATGCTCCAAATAAAAAATCACCCACATTCATAAGAGATACCCTACTAAAGCTCAAAAAATACATTTCACCCCACACAATAATAGTGGGAGACTTTAATACCCCACTCTCACCAATGGACAGATCATAGAAACAGAAACTGAACAAGGACACTGCAAAGCTAGCAGAGTCTTTGAACCAACTAGAATTAATAGATATATACAGAACATATCATCCTGAAGTAAAAGAATACACCTTCTTCTCACCACCCCATGGCACCTTTTCGGAAATTGACCACATAATTGGACACAGAACGAGCCTCAATCTATATAAGAAGATTGAAATACTCCCATGCATCCTCTCAGATCTCCATGGTCTATTGCTGGTCTTTAACAACAACAAAGACAACAAAAAGCCCACATACACATGGAAACTAAACAACGCTCTGTTAAACGATAGCGGGGTCAAAGAAGAAATAAAGAAAGAAATTAAGGATTTTCTAGAATTCAATGAAAACGAAAACACAACATACCTAAACCTATGGGATGCAATGAAAGCAGTACTGAGAGGTAAACTCATAGCCCTAAGTGCTTCCAAAAAGAAACTGGAGAGAGCTTACATCAGCAACCTGACAGCACAGCTAAAAGCCCTAGAACAAAAGGAAGCAGATATACCCAAGAAGAGTAGATGGCAAGAAATAATCAAAATTAGGGCAGAAATAGACCAAATAGAAACAAAAAGAACCATTGAAAAAATCAACAAAACCAATAGTTGGTCCTTTGAGAAAATCAACAAGATTGATAAACCCCTAGCCAGACTAACTAGAGGGCAAAGAGAGAGTATACAAATTTAAAAAATCAGAAAGGAAAGTGGAGACATAACAACTGAAACTGAGGAAATTCAAGAAATCATCAGATCCTACTACAAAAACTTATACTCCACAAAATTGGAAAATATGGAGGAAATGGACGAATTCCTAGACAGATACAAGATCCCAAAGTTAAACCAGGACCAAGTAAACCATCTAAATAACCCTATAACACATAAAGAAATAGAAGAAGTCATCAAAAGCCTCCGAACCAAAAAAAGCCCAGGTCCAGACGGGTTCAGTGCAGAATTTTATCAAACATTTATTGCGGACACAAGACCAATACTCTCCAAACTATCCCACAAGATAGAATCAGATGGAATACTACCTAACTCATTTTTTGAGGCTATAATAACCCTCGTACCTAAACCACACAAAGACCCTACAAGGAAAGAGAACTTCAGACCAATCTCACTTATGAATATTGATGCAAAAATACTCAACAAAATCCTTGCAAACCGAATCCAAGAACACATCAAAACGATCATTCACCATGATCACGTAGGCTTCATCCCTGGGATGCAAGGATGGTTTAATATAAGGAAATCCATCAATGTAATCCACCATATAAACAAACTCAAAGAACAAAACCACATGGTCATCTCACTATATGCTGAGAAAGCATTTGACAAATTCAACACCCCTTCATGTTAAAAGTCCTGAAAAGAACAGGAATCCAAGGTCCACGCTTAAACATAATAAAAGCAATATACAGCAAACCAACAGCCAACATAAAACTTAATGGTGGGAAACTTGAAGCAATCCCACTAAAATCAGGGACTCGACAAGGCTGCCCACTCTCCCCCTACCTATTCAACATAGTACTGGAAGACTTGGCTGGAGCAATTAGACAGCCCAAGGAGATCAAGGGGATACAAATTGGAAAGGAAGAGATAAAAACATCACTCTTTGCCGATGACATGATAGTGTACTTAAGTGACCCCAAAAATTCCACTAGAGAACTCCTACATCTGATAAACAAGTTCACCAAAGTGGCTGGATACAAAATTAACTCAAACAAATCAGTAGCCTTCCTATAGTCAAAGGACAAACATGTGGAAAATGAAATTAGGGAAAAGGTACCCTTCACAATCGTCACAAAAACTATGAAATACCTTGGTGTGACTCTAAATAAGCAACTGAAGGAATTGTACGACAAGAACTTCAAACCTCTAAAGAAGGAAATTGAGGAGGATCTCAGAAAATGGAAAGATCTCCCTTGCTCATGGATTGGAAAGATCAACATTTTAATAATGGCCATCCTACCAAAAGCAATCTACAGATTCAATGCAATCCCCATCAAAATTCCATCACAGTTCTTCATGGAATTGGAAAGATCAATGTGCAATTTCATATGGAACAACAAAAGACCCAGAATAGCGAAATCCATCCTCAACAACAAGAAAACATCTGCGGGAATCACTATCCCTGACCTCAAGCTATATTACAAGGCAATTGTGCTGAAAACTGCATGGTACTGGTACAGAAATAGGCATGTGGATCAATGGAATAGAATAGAAGATCCAGAAATTAGCCCTCATGTATATGGTCACCTGATTTTCGAAAAAGGAGCCGTAAACTTTCAATGGAAAATGACAGCCTATTCAACAAATGGTGCTGGTCCAACTGGCGCTCAGCATGCAAAAGAATGAAAATAGACCCTTTCTTATCTCCTTGTACAAAGCTCAAGTGTAAGTGGATCAAAGATCTCCACATTAAACTAGATACACTGAAACTATTAGATGAGAAAGTAGGGAAAACTTTAGAACATATAGGCACAGGAGAAAATTTTCTGAACAAAACACCAATGGCTCAAGCTCTAAGCGCAAAGATTAACAAATGTGACTTAATGAGATTGCAAAGTTTCTGTAAGGCTAAGGACATTGTCAAGAAAACAAAATGGTAGCCAACAGAATGGGAAAAGATATTTACCAACTCCACATCAGATAGAGGCCTAATATCTAAGGTATACAAAGAACTCAAAAAACTAGACACCAGAGAATCAAATAACCCTATTAAAAAATGGGGTACAGAACTAAACAAAACGTTCTCAGCTGAGGAATATCGAATGGCTGAGAAATATCTGAGGAAGTGCTCCACATCCTTAGCCATCAGGGAAATGCAAATCAAAACAACCCTGAGATTCTACCTCACACCAGTCAGATTGGCCAAGATCCAAAACTCAGATGACAACAAATGCTGGCGAGGTTGCGGAGAAAGAGGAACACTTCTCCACTGTTGGTGGGATTTCAAGCTAATACAACCACTCTGGAAATCAGTCTGGTGATACCTCAGAAAATTGGACATAATACTACCTGAAGACCCAGCTATTCCACTTCTGGGCATATACTCCAAAGACACCTTAGTACACAACAAAGATATATGCACCACAATGTTCATAGCAGCTCTATTTATAATAGCCAGATGCTGGAAAGTACCCAGATGCCCTTCAGAAGATGAATGGATACAAAAATTGTGGTACATTTACACAATGAAATACTACTCAGGCACCAGAAACAATGTCTTGACCAAATTCTTAAGAAAATGGCTGCATCTAGAGAATATCATTCTGAGTGAGATAACCCAGTCACAAAAGAACAGACATAATATGCAGTCTCTGATAGTGGGATGCTAACCCCCAGAGGCTCGCACTGCCCCAGAAACAACTCACAGACTGTAGGAAGTTCAAGAAATAAAGAAAACAGAACAAAACAAAAAAATCTTTACACAACAAGGAAACTTTGACTATTTTCATGTTACATTTTGTTTTGCATGTACTTTGTGCTCATTGTAACTATTGGGTTTTCGATGCATACTGTCAAACCTTTAAAAAGATTAAGTACTGACTATTCATATAGATGTATGTAAAAATTATTTTAAAATCTGAAAAAAAAAGTACTGACAAAAATGTATTGTATAATTTTATGCAAAAAATGCTTGAAATCTGTACATTTATCTTTGTTTTGTAAAATAAAGATGTTCAAAAAAAAGATTTGTTACTTAGTAATGTGGGGCTAAAAATCATCTCTGGTCATAGTACATGCCTATGATTCTAATACTCAGGAGGCAGAGGCAGGAGTATCATGAGGTCAAAGCCATCTTGATATAAAAAATGATCAATTAATTAACAATTTATGTATTTTAAAAAGTAAATCAACCAAGTCTGCATTACTTATAATGCCTAATATAACGTAACTGGGATATAAGTGACTGTTACCCTGGTATTGTTTGAAAAATGACACAGTGAAATCTGTAGACATTGAGTACATATGTAACTATTTATTTTCATATTTTCAGCTTGAGCATAGCTGAATTCACCAGTACAGAGTTGAGCACCAAATGGGCTGACTGTCCTCCATACACAGAGGAAAACCAAGTTATTTGGAGTTTGGGAATACAAGGCCTTGAGAAGTGAATATAATCGATTTTTTGTGGACCATACTATTCATGTATCCTCCTTACAAAATGCATATGTACAAATACATCTCTTGGCCAATGGTAATGAAAAACTGCTCAATCTCACCAAATGTCAGAAAAGCACAAATCAGAATAGTTACGTACCATCACATTCTATAAGGATCTTATGAGAAAGAATAAAGATAGCAAGCACTAGTAAGGAAGAGAAGAAAAAGAAACTCTTAAATCCATGCTATGGATAGATGGTAGACCAGTATAGTCATTATTCAAAACAATATGGGGGTACCTCACAAAAGCTAAACATAGAATGATTATATGATCTATATACCCAAATAAACAATATAGTTCTTATGTTGAAGAAATGTTTGTCACTTACCCCATGTTTAGCCACGAAATGGGAACAGTCTCAGCATCTATCATCTGATGGACAGAAAAAGAAAATGTGGAATATATCTCCAATGAAATGCTATTTAGACATAAAAGAACAAAAATTGTTACTATACTGATAAATAGAGATACTTAATTAAATAAAACAACCCAGGAATATAACTATCACACAATTGCATTCATAAATAGAATCTAAAATGTTGGTCTTACATAAATTAAGAATAGAATGATAGTTTTCAGAGAGCAAAAGGAAGTGGGAAATGAAAAACGATTGATCAATGGATGCAAAGTTAGCTGGAAGCAAGTTTTGGTCTGTAGCACAGTAGAGTGACTACAGATAAGAATGTAATATGAAATTCAAATGTCAGAAAAGATGGGTTACATAACTTTGTACCCATGTAGAAAAGATTAATATCCAAGGGTATAATGGATATGCTTAATCTAACTTAAGCATCATTTATTGCATACGCTTAATGATATTGTCTGGTACCAATGAATATACTCAATTTTATACTTTATGCATCAACTGAAATGTATTTTATAAATAAAAGTATATTTGTAATTGGTAACAAAATCAATTATTGCACATGTATTTGTGCCTTGGAAGAAAGTAATATTATCAGAGCAGAGAATGAAAAAAAAAACATAATCCACACATGCCCATGTTTTTTCTCTTGATAGGTGAGATGGATTGAAAAAAGGATAAATCGATGCAGTAGACCAATGTATGAATGGAGTTTCTGTCTTTGTATTGACTTAATGCATCTTTTACCAACTGACAAAGAGAACTTTCTCAGTGAGTTTGGGATTTATACCTCATAGCTTGCAGTGTCCCTGGCTGCCTGCATCTCACAGTTCCATGGGTTACTACAGCAGCTCCAACTTTATGTTTTGCCTTTCAGGGATCCTACCAAATGTTCTTAAGCCCCTTGCTAAACACACAGGATTTACCTACTGCTACAGCGTTCAGACCACAAACCTCCAATGGCAGGTGAGACTCATAACTGCCCCTGGATCTATGGCTGAGTCTGAAATCTAAAATTCCCCCAAGTACTTAAATTTCTTTCTCCTTCTCTACCTCTTAGATTACTGTACCTTAAAGAATTCTAGGATTTCAGGCTATTCTTTCTAGGGTCTGAGAACAACCTCCTAGTACTTACCACTCTGAGAACAAAGAGGGCTGTATAGCAAGCACATGGATTTCAAAGGCACTGAGACCCACAGGAAATGCTACCTCCCTCTGTGTAAGGAGTGTATACCAGTGCCTTTTCTAGACCATCCTGAGCCCATTTTGATCTAAGTTGCTTACTCATGGTAGGATGCTCTGAGTTCTTAAGTTGCACTTCCCCTTCCAGTCTGTTGATGGGAAAACAGGGTTTAATCTTCATAGGATAGGAGAAATATCTTTAAGTGTGTAGACTATACCTTCTAGTACAGCCTGACCTTGGTTAGGTGGTCATAAGAACTCAGGTGTGTTTCTCTGCCTTCCTCACCTTCCCCCACTAATGTTCATATCTCTCACATGAGAAAATTTACCAAGGCTACCTCCAAGTATTGTAGGTTCCTTTAGGCTCATACCCATGAGTTTCAGTTTACTGCATAAAATCATGCCTCTTCTAAGATTTAAAGTTTTGGATATTTTAGTGATAGAAAGAAAGTGAAATATGCCCAAGTTCTAGAAATCGAGTGTCAGCCTAATAAGACAAGGACCTAAAATTATTGTCTCCTTCAGTGAATTAGTTCAAAGGAAGAAAGTTGTAAACTAAAACCTCTTTGATCATGAAAAATGTAACTGCGATATAATATACCCTGAAACGTACTGCTCTGTCTCCTGCTCTGCGAACTAATTGCAAGGAAATCAAGGGCAACAGGTCCAGGGTTGATTCTGAGGCAATTTTGTGGTAATTTAGAGTAATTGGGATTTTTTATGACAGTTGCTATAAAGAATATATAGTTTTGGTATTCCTTGTGACAGTTCTTTGAATTACATCTAAAGAAGAAGAAGTCTAAGGCAGGGCTTTTAATTTATGGTGATACACCCATTCTGTCATCCATGGGCTGGCATTTCAAATGAGGAGGAAAAAAATAGCCTCTGGGCATAATGAGAAGTGCCTTTGAGTGCTCTCATGGTGTCCAGATTCATTTCTGCCCACACGCACATCCACACAGCCCTGATACAGCCTTCTGAAGGCAATCGGCAGCTTGTAGCCAAATGGCAACTCATCTGAAATCCTAAGTGCTAAGTGCAATGCTGAAAACATGCAAAAATCTTAATTAGTAAAGAACTAGGGGGAAAAAAAGTAAGTGTTCTATTAATAATTAGGCAAAATTGAGGCATGATAACAAGTGCTCAGAATAAGACAGTCACTGCCTCCTCAGCACAAATTACATTTGATCCGAGGAAGGGCTCTTAAGAGCCAAGAGTATAAAGATGTTTTCAGTATCTTCTCTCCAGTTCAGTGTCCCTGCTGTGGGGGCCCCACTATAATGAGATGCTGGCATTTAGTGGAACACTTGGACTGTTCAATTATATTTCCTTTATTCCTAACTGTCCTCTTTTAAAATGAGTGAATGCAAAGCCAATTATCTCTTAGAAGCTTGCTTTGAGCATTGATAGACTTCCCACATGTTTGACAACTATCACTCTGAGATACTGTCTCACCCTGAGATAATTCGGGAGTAAGAAAGAAGAAAAAGGAATGTCCTCAATTTCTGTGTGATTCCAGTTGAAATCAGGATGCTTCACTTACCAAAGGGAGTTATAGGCCAAAGTCTGGCTCTTTGAAGTGTGCATTCCATGTCAGCAGTATCCTCATTGCCTGGACCTCCTTACCTTAGACACCCTGAGCCAGGAACATGCGCTTTAATGAGATCATGGGTGGTTTGTATCAATATGAATGCTTGGGAAACATTTGATATGAAACCATCAAAACTCACAATGAAATATATAACCCTTAGGAAATACACTTGCTTCTGTATATGACAACAGAAAAAGAAAAAGACCAAAAAACAGTCTATTTTCTGTCTCATCAAAAATGGTGGTCACAAAACTCAGAGTTTCAGCAATGCTCAAAGATACAAGCTAGACCCAACTACAGCAACAGTTGTTAGCAGGATCAACTAAGATTTCCAGACCCATTCACACTGTTCTGTTTCCCAGTCTCCATCACTTCCCTGTGGCTAGGAAGGAGTTACTGTGGCTGATGAAATGGGAGTGGAAGGAACTACAACCCTCAAAGCCAGGAGGCAACTAGTAGCCTTTCTCTGTGCTTTCTCCTTAGAAGTTTTCATGGAGGGCCATGTTGGCAGGCAGAGGAAATGGGGTAAAGGCAGAAGCACAAGGAAGCGAACGATGCCATTTTTTTGTCTCTGCACCAAAATAGTGAATACTGAGTATGGAGTTTTAGAAATAGTCATCAAAATCTGAAGCAAATCAGAATATCTCTCCTAACACATGGAGGACAGCTGTCCTCATACGGAATTCTTAGCCCTCAGCATGTTTTATCTGAGTAAGATATAAGCTTATATGACAGGGCATGTATTACGTCAGTATAGTCTTACCTCCACTGACAGATACACTCGGCTGTCTACATATGAAAGGCATAAAGATAAGCAAAACTTACCCATTGCTTGGTCAAGGTCTAAGGCACTTATGGATTTGGCACAGTATGCTGTCAGAGGCACCAGTGTCACCATAAAGCATCCAGTGTTGCTTGAAAATACCCAGGGGCATTCAACTCTGGGTGGCACAGAGCTATAATCCAATACCATGCCTTGACTTAAAGCCTGTTAAATAGAATAATAAACCTTTCTGGATTTAGAAAGGAGAAGAAAGGCTTTCATAAAGCTCTAATTAAAAAAAATCCCCTTTCCCTTAAAATGTTCTGCTTTATATTCATCAGAAGCTGTATCTATGTCTTTCTAAAATATCTAAAAGCTTCCACAGGCTTTCTATAAAGCAAGCATAAAATTATAAAACATGAATAAATCTTGTTAGCAAGAATACCATTATCTGATTGTCATTGCATCTGAATATATGCCACATGTGTGCAGATGTCTACAAAGGCCAGAAGAGAGCACTGAATCCTCTGAACCTGGAGTCATGGGAGTTTGTGAGCCACCAAACATGGATGCTGGAAACTGAACTCTGGTCCTCTGGAAGAACAGAAAATGATATTACCACAGAGCCATTGCTGACCCTTCACTGGTTATCCCTTAACCACCTTGAGCTCATGAACTCTCCACAAAAGAAGAGTGCCCCCAGGTTACCCTTAATTTTTAAAGCTCTACCTGGTAATGAGCCACAGTTAATAGTGTTTTAAAAGATGACTTTGAAAATGTCACTTCTTAGAAAATATGACAAAGGTCTTAAAATATGTATTTCAGTCATAGAAATACCACTCTAATGTCTCAACCATGCTAATTTACATATGCATTTCTTTCTGAGGTTAAACACCAGTAAAGAAAGATACAGCAACAGAAAAGGATGCAATGTTCTTGAGAAATGCCTCCCTTCCCTTTCCGCCTTTGTCCCCTCTCATTCTTTTCCCTCCCCTCAACTCCTTTCTTCTCTGGTCTCCTTTCCTTCCCCCATGCTTAAATTTATTCTAATTTTCCTTTTTATTTTACTTCAAATTGTGAAGCTCTTTTGGATATTCTCTGTATTTACATTTTAGATGTTATCCCCTTTTCCTCAATGCCTTCTCCTCCCTCTCCCAAACACCCTTTGCCACCTCAGCACCTTGGAATTCCCCTACAATGGGAAAAAGAGCCTTTGCTGGACCAAAGGCCTCTTCTCTCATTGATGGCAGAGAATGCTATCCTCTGCTGCATATGCACCTAGAGCCATGGGTCTCTCCAGAAGAACTCATTAGTTGGTGTTCTAGTCCCTGGGCACTGTGGTTAGTTGATAATTTTGTTCTTCCCATTGGGTTCCAGACCCTTTCAGCTCCTTCAGTTTTTTTTCTAGCTCCTTCATTGAAGTTCTCCATGTTCAGTTAGATGGTTAGCTGTAAGCACCCTCCTCTGGATCTTGGCTCTGGCAGAGTCTCTGAGTATGATCTATATCAGTATCTTGCAAGTAAGAACTACTTGGCATCAGAAATAATGCATGGGTTTAGTGGTTACATATGGGATGGATCTTCAGGTGAGACAGTCTCTGGAAGATCATTTCTCCAATCCCTGTTTCTCTATTTGTTCCATTATTTTTTCCCATAAGTGTATTGTTCTCCCTTCTAAGGACTGCAGAATCCTCCTTCTGGCCTTCCTTCTCTCGGGGCTTCATAAGTTCGGTGAATTGTTTTGTGGGTATTCTAAGCTTTTGGGGCTGGTATCTGTTTATCATTGAGTACATGCCATGAGTGTTCTTATGTGACTGGGTTACCTTACTTAGGATGATAGCATCTAGTTCCATCAATTTGCCTAGGAATTTCATGAAGTCATTGTTTTTAATAGTTGACTAGTACACCATTGTGAAAATTATCAGAGTTTCTGTATACATTCCTCCATTGAAGAACATCTGGGATGTTTCCAGCTTCTGGCTATTGTAAATAAGGCTTCTGTGAACAAAGTGGAGCATGTGTCTTTGTTATATGTTGGAACATCTTTTGGGTGTATGCCCAGGAGTAGTATAGTGGGTCTTCAGGTAGTACTATGTCCAATTTTCAGAGGAACTGCCACATTGATTTCCAGAGTAGTTGTACCAACTTGCAATCCCACCAAAAATTGAGGAGTGTTCTTTCTCGACATCCTTGTTAGCATGTGCTGTCACCTAAGTTTTTGATCTTAGACATTCTAACTGGTGTGAGGTGGAATCTTAGGGTTGTTTTAAATTCCATTTTTCTAATGACTAGGGATGTTGAGCATTTCTCTAGGTGGTTTTCAACGATTCAGTATTCCTCAGTTGAGAATTCTTTGTTTAACTCTCTACCCTATTTTTAAATAGAATTATTTGATTCTCTAGGTCTAACTTCTTGAGTTCTTTGTTAAATTAATATACTAGCCCTCTATCAGATGTAGGATTGGTAAAGATATTTTCCCAGTGTTGGCTGCCATTTTGTCCTTTTGACAATGTCCATTGCCTTACAGAAGCTTTGAAATTTCATGAGGTCCCATTTGTTGATTTTTGACCTTACAGTATAAGCCACTGGTGTTCTGTTCAGGAAACTGTGCCTATGTGTTCTAAGCTCTTCCCCACTTTATCTTCCATTAATTTCTGTGTACTTGGTTTTATGTGGAGGTGTTTTATCCACCTGGACTTGAGCTCTGTAAAGCAAATAAGAAAAAAATTCAATTTGCATTTTTATGCATGCCTACTGCCAATTGAACCAGCACCATTTGTTGAAGATGATGTCCTTTATCCATTGAACGTTTTCAGCTCCTTTGTCAAAGATCAAGTGACCATAGATGTATGGGTTCATTTCTGGGTCTTCAATTCTATTCCACTGATCTACCTGCCTGTCTCTGTACCAATACCATGTGGTTTATATTACAGTTGATTTGTAATACAACTTAAGGTCTGGAATGTTGCTTCCTCCAAATTTTTTTATTATTGAGAATAGTTTTTGCTACCCTGTTTTTTATTATTATTCCAAATGAATTTGCAAATTGATTTTTTTAACTCTATGAAGAATTGGATTGGAATTTTGATGGGGATTGCATTAAATCTGTAGATTGCTTTTGGCAAGGTTGCAATTTTTATTATGTTAATCTTTTCAATTTATGAGTGTGGGAGATCTTTCTATCTTCTGAAATCTTCAATTTCCTACTTTAGGGACTTAAAGTTCTTTTTACACACATCCTTCACTTCCTTGATTAGAGTCACACCAAGGTATTTTATATTTTTTGTTACTATTCTGAAGGGTATTGTTTCTCTAATTTATTTCTCATCCTGTTTATCCTTTGAGTAGAAGAAGGCTACTGATTTGTTCAAGTTAATTTCATATCTAGTCACTTTGCTGAAATAGTTTTTCAACTGTATAAGTTCTCTGGTGGAATTTCTGGGGTCACTTAAGTATACTATCATATCGTCTGCAAATAGTGATTTTGAGTTCTTCCTTTCCAATTTATATTTCTTTGACCTCTTTTTGCTGTCTGATTATTCTAGATAATCAATGCTATACTGAATAAGTTTGGAGAGAGTAGCAGCCTTATCTAATCCCTGATTTTAGTGGGATTGCTTCAAGTTTCTCACCATTTAGATTGATGTTGACTACTGGTTTGTTCTATATTGCTTTTACTATGTTTAGGTATGAACCTTAAATTCCTGATCTTTCCAAGACTTTTAACATGAAGATGTATTGAATTTTGTAAAATGCTTTCTCAGCATCTAAATAGATGATAATGTGTTTTTTTTTCTTTGAGTTTGATTATATTGTGGATTCTGTTGATGGATTTCTGTATATTGAACTATCCCTGCATCCCTGGAATAAAGCCTACTTTATCATAGTTAATGATCATTTTGATGTGTTCTTGAATTCTGTTTGGAAGAATTTTATTGAGTATTTTTGCATCAATATTAATGAGGGCTAATTTTTCTTAATAAACCTGTATTTCACTTCATGGGAAAAATAGAATAGAAAGACTTCATCAGTCAAAATTTGCTTAGACAAATGTTGACAAAAGAGAACTATTGATACAAGATTAAAGAAGTAGTTAAGAGACACAAATCAATCATGAGCTTGAGTAGGTTTGAATGTAGTGCATCATACTTATCAGTAGTAAAACATAATATGAATTTTAAGTCAAAATACACAATTATTGAATGTATGACTTGTGGTTGAATCTTTCCTGCTTGATGCAAGATAAAATATTAAATGCACATCAATAATATTTGTTCCAGATATAATAATGGAGTCACGTGTATCTTTGACCAAAAAGGTTCTTATCTCATGGAGATATGAGAAAACAGGTATCTGGGCTTTTGTTTTTCGTATCTGGAATGGGGGAAAGATCTAATGTCTAAATGACCCTTCATGAAGCAATCACAAAACAACGCTATTGATGGCTATATTAGAATCATTATGCCATTCTCTAAAATTCTGTGAATATTTAAATTCTTATGATAAATGATTTAAGACATAAAAATGCAGACCAAGGCCTCTGAATTAATATGTTGTCACTTGAAACTCATGACTTGCTGATCACACTGGGTCAAAAGAGATAAAAGTTCACAAAAGTTTCCTCGGTCCTTTAATGCTTGCTCTGCACACAGGGCTGTTATGATTAAATTTAATCAACTACACTAATTTGCATGAATAGCTGGACATTGCTGCATACCTCAATGAAAAATCCATTTCTCGAAAAAAATAGATAGTTTAGCTAATGAGCATTTTGAGATTGTTAGCGTTAAATTGCCTTACCCTGACTGCCCTTCTAATACATCCTGATGGTGAGATAGTCCCTCAATTTGGGCAATCCTTTAATTTATATATCTTAATTCCAATGAATCATTTTCCTTTTTAAATTTAATTGGCATGTATTATAAGATGAATTTTCCAAAGTTTCTTATAATTATCCAAATTTCCTTAGGCATTATTTCACATATTTCACATCTTGGCCTTATCATGCTTCTATCTCTCAAAAGAAAAAATTAAGATTCCACAACTCTGCAGAAGATTCTTTATGTTCTGTCCCAAGGAAATTTTAAGATTTGTAAGTGAAAGTTAGACTTTAAAATTTCAGAATTATATAGTTTATAGATTAGGATATAACCAATTTGAATTTCAATCAAAGCGAAGGTTTCTTGCAGTTCTAGAACAGATATGCAAACAATGAACCCTGATCATCTACTTAATCTAATTATAAAGCACCAAGAGATTAATAAAACACACTGCTAGATATATCTGCAAAGCTGTCTCCTGGGATGTTTACTAAGGGGCAGGGAGAAGAGCAGTCCTTGAATGTGGGTGGCACTATCTACTATCTACTCCTGGTCTAGGAACCTGAATGATACTAATAGGGGAAAAGAGAAACCATACCTCCACACACACTGCTTATCATATGCAGTTTAGCTTATTCTATCACACACTCATACTCAGTCAGGATGGACCAGTATTTTTCAACCTTCCTGATGCTGGGACTCCATAATACAGTGCCTCATGGATGGTGACCACAATCATAAAATTACTTTTGCTGCTACTTTCTTTTTTTAATTGGATAGTTTATGTATTTACATTTTAAATGTTATTCCCTTTCCAGATTCCTCCTCTCCCATTCTCCTTCCCCCTGTTTCTATGATGCTCTCACTCCCACCTCAACCATGGCATTCTCCTATACTGGGGAAATGAGGCTTCACAGTAACTTTGCTACTGTTACAAACCAAAATATAAATATCTAATATGTAGCATATCCAACATGTGACCCCTGTGAAAGGGTGGTTTGACTCACACAGGTTAATAACCACTGTGGTAGATTATACCCTTGAGCCCACATTTTTTTTTCTTTATATTTACTACTTTTCTTATCTCTGTGACCAAATCTCTAACAAACCCCAACCTAATGAAAGAAGAATTTTTTTGTCTTTAATCGAAGAAAGTGCTAACCTTCATGTCAAGAAAAATGTAATGCCTGGAGAAACAGAATCTATGACTGCAGGATGATAAGGGTCCTTATACATACCTTGGCAGATTAGGGAGCACAAATCTAAGGTTGAAACTGAGCCAGGCAATAGTCTATGAGACCTACCACAACCTCAGTGAAACCATCTACTTTCTATAGCTAAACTCTGTCTCCTAGAGATTGCACTGCCCACCCTGCACAATAGCACCAGTTGGGTACCAGCTATTCAAATTCATAAGCTTATGGGTGATATTTTATATTCACTTGCAAAATTCTCATATGTTGGTTTGCTCAGGTACTTTTGTCAAAATGATAGAAAAACTGTGTGTCAATTTTAAATGCATAAAATGTGAAAATAATGGGGACATAGGTATCATGCATTATAAGAATAGACTAAGAAATGTAAATATTTGGAGAAATCATTTAGATTCCTAGACAAAACTAAGATGATGCTTTTCATTAGGGAAATGCTATGGTGAAATTCCGTTTAAATTAATTAATTTGCTTCTATGTAGAGACAGAATCATCAAAACAGGATTTTCTCATTTCTGCAAATATTTCAAACATCAAAGATCATCTAGAGAAGGGATAAATGTTATAACCTCAAACTACAAGACTTGTTCCCCAGCTGCATTGCCTTCCCTTTCATGAAGGCCCACGGGGTCCCCAAATGCTCCAGGTTAGACACCCCTTGCCTATCCTCTGCCTACCCAGTATATTTTGGAACAGCCAGCACAGGTGAACTGCAGGTTGTTCTCTCTGCCCTCCAACCACCACCATCCAGTTTCATTACCTTCTTTCCCACGGAGACCTGCCAGTCTTCAGTAACATCCAGGATAGACCATGTTCCACCTATGCCCAGATTGTTAGCCTAGAGCAAAGTCAGCAGAGTTGAGCAGTATGTTGTCTGAGTCCTAGGCACTGCCTTTCTCCCTGAGGAGTCAGCATCACAAATATTTGTGAATACCAGAAACAACCAAGTCATTACAGACCAGCATAAGAACACTACCAACAAAAGCCAAAACAAAATGGCACTACTAGAGCCTAACTGTCCTACATCAGCAAGCTCTAGATATCCTAACACAGCCTAAGTACAAGAAGATTATCTTAAATCCAATCTTATAATGATGTTAGAGGCCTTGAAAGAGGAAATAAATAAATTCCTTAAATAAATAAAAAAATCAACCAATCAGGTATAGGGAATGAATAAAACTGCTCAAGACATAAAAATAGAAATTGAAGAAATGAAGAAAACATAAACTGAGGGAATCCTGGAGGTAAAAACACCTAGAAAGAGAAGAGAAACTACAGATGAAAGCATCACTGACATGTACAAGAGATGAAAGAAAGAATCTCAGGCATAGAAGATAAAATTAAGGAAATCGGTCAAAGAAAATGTAATTCTGAGAATTTTATGACATAAAACATCCAAGAAATATGGGACACTGCAAAAAGACCAAACTTAATAGAAGAAGAAGACAGCCAAACTAAAAGCCCCAGAAAATATTTTCAACAAAATCATAGAAGAAAACCTTTCTAATCTAAAGAAAGAGATTCCTATAAACATATAAGAAGCTTACAGAACACCAAATAGAATGCACCAGCAAAGTTTCTTATCACATAATAATCAAAACACTAAATATAGAGAAGAAAGAATATTAAACGATGCAAAGGAAAAGTACCAAGAAACATAAAGACAGGCCTATCAAAATTACACCCAATTTCTCAGAGTTTCTTCAACAGAAACTCTAAAAGACAGAAGAGACTTGACAGATATCTTGCAGAACATATGAGATCAGCCCAGACCACGATGTCAGCCCAGACCACTATGACCACCAAAACTTTTAATTGTTATAGATGGAGAAAAATTATTCTAAAAAATAATTACAAACAACATCTATTCACAAATTCAACTGTACAGAATATACTAGAAGGAAAACTCCAACCCAAGGAGGCTAACTTTACTCAAGAATAAATAACCCCACACCAGCAAAAAAGGAAGAAAGTTCTCTCTGTAAGAGCACCGACTGCTCTTCCAGAGGTCCAGAGTTCAATTCCCAGCAACCACATGGTGGCTCACAACTATCTGTAATGGGATCCAATGCCCTCTTCTGGTGTGTCTGAAGACAGTGACAGTGTACCCACATACATGAAATTAATAGATATAAAAACCAACAACAATGCAGACAAACCCTTAGCCAAACTAATGAAAAGACAGAGAGACAGTACCCAAATTAAAAAAAAACTCAGAAATGAAAAAGGGAACATAACAATAGACACTGAGAAAATCCAAAGGATCATTAGATCTTACTTCAAAAGCCTGGACTTCACAAAATTGGAAAATCTAAACAAAATGGATGATTTTCCAGCTAGATACCACTTACCAAAGTTAAGTCATAATCAAGTAAACTATTTCAGTAGTCCTATAAGCACTCAAAAAATCTGGTGTTCCTTATCTGGGCTCAATGAGAGAGGATGCATTCAGTCCTGATGAGTCTTGATGTGCCAGGATGGGTTAATACTGGGGATTGGGGAATTCCCATCTCTGAGGAGAACAGAAAGGGGAACTGGGAGTAGGGGATTGTACAGTGGGCCTTGGAGGAGAGGATGGAGTGGGACTGCAATTGGCATGAAAAGAGGATAAATGAGTAACTTACTAAAAAAAAAAATACAAGAAAAAAATATCACCTACATGGACACCAATGTTCGTTCAATCACCTCAGAAAACTGTCAATATTTGATAAAGATAATTGGTTCAAGATGAAAAATAAATATATACTCATAAACAGTACACTACAAAATTAAACCATGGAACATTCACAAGGGCTCCAAATTTGAGCCTCATAACTATAAACCATGAATTTCACTGTTATCAACATTTTTTATGCTTAAAAATTCTCATAAACTGGCACTGGTTCTCCAGAAATCTTGCCCTTACTTACAGAACAATGCACTCCTTCGGTTTCCTGCTTTGATCTGGGATTGGCTTTGCTGAGATACTTTTCTTAAAGGAGTTGGACATAAGTCTAATGCTATTGAAATGAATCTTTTAGTGAGTCAAGGCAGCCCATTCTAGCCTGTCTCATATTACTTCCCCGTACAAATACACTGGAGATATTAATAATGTTCAAACATCATTTCCGGGAAATCCATGTTAACTTAAAAATGTATGAAACATGCACAGTAATATCTTAAATATAGGACAACACTGGAGATCTTAGCAGGTTTATGTCTGAATTATCAACCAGCAAAAATACTGTGAAGCAATGGGTTATGGGGTTTATGAGGAAGTATGGAAAGATCTTGATTTGTGTAATGGGCTATCCATTGTATGTGCTCGAAAGAGTAGCCCCAATTCACAGTCTTAAAAAATAAACCCATAAGTTTTCAGGAGGCAAGAACTACAAGAGAAATCTCTGCTACTACATTCAGCACAGAGACTTAATTGGGGTTAGTACTACTATAATCAAACACCATGACTAAAAGCAATTGAGAGATGAAATAGGTTTATTTAGCTTACACTTCCAGAGTCTAAGTTCATAGCTGGTGGGAGTCAGAGTAGAAACTCAAAGAGGGCAGGAACTTAGAAACAGGAACCTGAAGGCAGGAACTGATGTAGAAGCAATGTAAGAGTGCTTTCTGTCTTGCTCCTCATGGCTTGTTAAGCCAGCTTTCATATAAAATTCAAGACCAACACCCTAGTGATGGTGCTGCACACAATGGTCTGGATCCTTCCCCATTAATCACTAATTAAGAAAATTCACTCTAGGCTTGCCTACAGTCTAATCTTACGGAGGCATTTTCTCAATTGAGGTTCCCTCCTCACAGATGACTCTAATCTGTTAGGTTGATATAAAACTAGGCAGTACAATTGAACCTTTGACACAAACACATCACTTTTCTATTATTATCTTTCCTTTCTTATTTATCCCCAAGATGATCTGTTACTATTATTAATATGGCAAAATAAAACAAATAACTTTTAAAATTCCCACAGTCTTTACAAATTCAAATACATTAAAAGTTGTCTCTTTAAAAGACATGGTTTCTCTGAAAATTGAGAATCTCTTTTAGAGTTCAAAGTCTTAACTGTGGGCTTCTTATAACCTCAAAATATGTTAAATGTTTTACCTCAAGAAAGAAAAACCAGGGCCCAGTCACAACCTGAACAAAGTAAAGACCCAAGCTCTCACTCAGGAAAAAGCTCAGTGTCCATATCTAGGACCCACTCAGTTTTTTGGCCTCCTCCAAAGGGCCCAGGTTACTTCTCTAGCTCTACCCTCTGCAGCACAAAGCTTGCCTTCTAGGCTCTGGCTGGCTTCACTCCACCCAATGCTGTTCTTAGTGATCATTACAGGATGCGATTACTCAGAAAAATACTAAGGTCCCTTGCTGCAGTTGGGCTGAAATTTACCAGTAGCCATTCCTGGGCTCTCTTCAGGAACTCCAGCAAGAGCCAGATATCAGTTGCTTTCAAAGACCCCTTTTAATTCTTCAAAAGCAGTACCACCTGTGGTATTCTTGCACTACCAAGTTCAGCTGCTCTCAGAAGGTACAGCTTTGGCCATCTCTGAAGCACAGATTCTGTGTTCTGACCCTGAGGAAGCACTTCCCAGAAGACTTTGCCTCAATGATGTTGGTCTTCTCTTAGTCACAGATAATTCTTAATTCCCAGCTGACCAGCAGTCATTGTCCCAGCAAAACAAAGGTTTTGTTTTAGTGCTTCGGGTCTCTTGTTAATCACAGTTGAGTCTTCAGCTCTAGCTGAGCAGAAACCAGAATTCTTCACACAAATGGCCTGGTAGAGTCTTTGCTTCCCTATGAAACTTCACAAGCCAAACCTCGATTGTCTGCTTCTCTGTGCATTACTGTCTAGTTTTCTGAGTCCTCACAACAGCTCGCCAAACTTAGAACACTCAATAGTTTCTCTAGCTCTAACCTCAAAAGCCTTTCCACAATTCTCCCAAAAACACATGGTCAAGATGGTCACGTGGATACTTCATGATCCTGGTACTATTCTCTCTCTCTTAGTTAGGGTTCTATTACTAAGATGAAACACAAGTACCAAAAGCAAGTTGGGTAGGAAAGAGTTTATTTGGCTTTCATTTCAATATTGTAGTCCATCATTGAAAAGAGTCAATGCAGGATTCAATCAGGACAGGAACGTGTGGATCTGGAGCTGATTCAGAGGCCATGGAGGAGGGGATGCTTACTGGTTTGTTATTTATGGCTTGCTCAGCCTGTTTTCTTAAAGACCACAGGACCACGAGTTCAGGTGATGGCACCATACATAATGGGCTAGGCTTTCCCCTGACCAATAACCAATTAAAGTGCGCTCCCTCCGCCTCACCTTGGTACAGGGAACCAGTAACCGGGCATCAAGCTGTTCCCAGCCGGAGGACTGTGAGTCCAGAAAAGGCTCTCAGACAATCTGCCACCAGGAACAGGAGAGATCCAGGGACACAGGCCAGGAAAGAACCAATCACTGTCAACAAGAACAAGTATAATCACAGACAACAAGATGGCAAGAACAAAGCAAAAGAACGTACCCCAATGAAACCAAGACAACCTGGCCACACCAGAACCCACCTCTCCCATCACAAAAAAACAGCAGAATGCCAAACACTCTAGAAAAAGAAGACTCAGACCTGAAATCATACCTCAAGATGATGATAGAGAACCTTAAACAAGAATGGGAGGAAAAGCATAAAGAATTAGAAGCTTTTAAAGAGGAAACAAGAAAAACACTCAACTCAAAGAACTAGAGGAAAACAGAACCAAAGAGATGAAGGAATGAAAGAAGGAATTGAAAATGGAAATGGACACAATAAAGAAAACACTAAAAGAGACAACCCTAGAGGTAAAAAACCTAAAAAAGAATTCAGGAGTCACAGATGCAAGCATTTCCAAAAGACTACAAGAGATGGAACAGAGAATCTCGGGGGCCAAAGACAACATTGAAAACATAGACAAAACAGTCAGAGAAGATGCAAAAACCAAAAACCTCCTAACCCAAAAATGTCCAGGAGATGGAGGACACAATGAGAAGACAAAACCTAAGGATAATAGGAATAGAAGAAGGCAAAGAATATCAACTAAGAGGCACAGTAAATAACTTCAAAAATCATAGAAGAAAACTTCCCTACCCTTAAAAATGAGATGACCATGAGCATAAATCAGGCCTACCAAACTCCAAATAGATTGGACCAGAAAATAAACTCCACCCAACACATAATAGTCAAAATGCCAAGTTCCCAAAGCAAAGAAAAAATATTAAAAGCAGTAAGGCAAAAAGGCCATGTAAGATATAAAGGCAGACCAATAAGAATCACACCCGGCTTCTCAACAGAGACTATGAAAGCTAGAAGAGCCTAGACAAACATTACACAGACCCTAAGAGAGCACAGGTGCCAGCCAAAGCTGCTATACCCAGCAAAACTCTCAATCACCATAGATGGAGAGACAAAGATATTCCAAGACAAAACTAAATTTACACAATATCTGACAACAAAGCCAGCACTACAATGAATTATAGGGGGGGAACCCAATACAATGAGGGAAACTGAATCCCAAGAAAAACAAGAAAATTCCTAAGCAAGAAAACCAAAAGAAGAAAGACATAGAGGCACAATTCAACCTGCAAAAGCAAAAATAGCAAGAAACAGCAACCACTACAGAAATAGGCATGTGGATCAATGGAATAGAATAGAAGATCCAGAAATGAGCCCTCACATATATGGTCACCTGATTTTTGACAAAGGAGCTGTAAACATTCAATGGAAAAAGGACAGCCTCTTCAACAAATGGTGTTGGCCCAACTGGCACTCAGCATGTAGAAGAATGAAAATAGACCCTTTTTTATCTCCATGTACAAAGCTCAAGTGTAAGGGGATCAAAGATCTCCACATTAAACCAGGTACACTGAAACTATTAGATGATAAAGTAGGGAAATCCTTAGAACACATAGGCACAGGAGAAAATTTTCTGAACAGAACACCAATGGCTCATGCTCTAAGGTCAAAGATTGACAAATGGGACTTAATGAGATTGCAATGTTTCTGTAAGGCTAAGGACACTGTCAAGAAAAGAAAACGGCAGGCAACAAAGTGGGAAAAGATCTTTACCCACCCCATATCAGATAGAGGCCTAATATCCAAGATATACAAAGAACTCAAGAAGCTAGACACCGGAGAATCAAACAACCCTATTAAAAAATGGGGTACAGAGCAAAACAAAACGTTCTCAATTGAGGAATATCAAATGGCTGAGAAGCATCTAAGGAAGTGCTCAACATCATTAGCCATCAGGGAAATGCAAATCAAAACAGCCCTGAAATTCCACCTCACACCAGTCAGATTGGCCAAGATCAAAAATTCAGATGACAACAGATGCTGGTGAGGATGTGGAGAAAGAGGATCACTTCTCCACTGTTGCTGGGGTTGTAAACTGATACAACCACTCTGGAAATCGGTCTGGCGATTCCTCAGAAAATTGGACATAGTACTACCTGAAGACCCAGTTATTCTGCTTCTGGGCATTTACCCCAGAGATACTCCAATATACAACAAAGACACATGCACCACAATGTTCATAGCAGCTCTATTTATAATAGCCAGAGGCTGGATGAACCCAGATGTCCTTCAGTAGATGAATAGATACAAAAATTTTGGTACATTTTCTCAATGGATTACTACTCAGCAACCAGAAACAATGACTTTATGAAATTCTTAAGAAAATGGCTGCATCTAGAGAATATCGTCCAGAGTGAGATAACCCAGTCACAAATTAACAAATATAATATGCAGTCACTGATAATTGGATACTAACCCCAGAAAGCTCTGAACACCCCAGTAACAACTCACAGACTGTTTGAAGTTCAAAAAAAAAAGAAAAAGAAAAAGAAAAAAAAACCATTATGTTTAATTCTTACACACCAAGAAAACTTTGACTAATTCCAGGTTACATCCTGTTTTACATGTACTTTATGCTCATTGTAACTAGTAAGATCTTAATGTACACTATCAAACCTTATATTTTAAAAAAAGACAAGCAATGGCAAAAATGTATTTGTATACTTTTATGCAAAAATGCCTAAAATTTGTACATTTATCTTTGTTTTTTTTAAGATATAGTTCTTCAAAACAAGAGAATACCTTACATACTCACCCATAGCTAATTCTCATGGAGACATTCTCAATTAAGATTCACTTCTCCCAAATGACTCTTGCTCGATATAAAACTAATCAGCATACTCAGTGTCTTGTAAGCTGGTTTCCACAAAATGTTTTATGCAAAATAAAATTTCACTATATCCCTGTTTTGATAAGTGTAGTCATATATCACTTAATTACAAAGGTATTTTCTGAGACATATAGACAATTTCATCATTATGTGAACATCATGGAGTCAAACAAATTTATTGCTCTGCTGACAGTAAAGAATATAATCTTTTAAGTTATGGCTATATGTGTTACACCATTGATTAAAGCATATAATATTCTTTATGTGTACATATATGTTAGTTATATGCATATTGTACATTTGTGTGTTGCATGTCAGTCAATAACATTACTTCCAAGATACACCTATCCAGTTTCTCAATAAGTAAGCCTAACTAAAAATTCGGAGAAATTTTTAATATTTAACCAATTTTACAGATATTGAGATGTCATATAAAATAATTTATTTCTCTTTGCTCATTATCATAATAAATCATTTGATGTTCATGTCAAAATGACCAGGACATTAAATCTTTTGAGACCATTAAAGTAATAAACATTAACTTAAATATATGAATCATCCTACCTTAAAAACGATAACTAAATTCACTGACTTTTTCTTTTCCCAAAATCCAACAAAAAAAAGAGTAAAAAAGTGTATGGACATGACAAATTAGAGAGGAGTATAATACACCAAGAGCGATGCAGGCAATGGATGTCACCAACTGCTTCCATAGACAGAAAATAGCTGACCACTAAGTTTGTAGAAGAGAAAACACTGAGGGACATTATTTACCCCAAAGTACTGCAAGCTTGGGAGTTGCTATGATTGAGTAGTTTGGGAAACAAGGAAGAATTGGCCAAGTGTGCTACAATCAAAAAGGGCCTCAGGGAGGCTGAAAAGGCAGATCATTAATGATGTGGCGAAGAAACTTCCCTTCTCTGTTGGCAGAAGTAATTTGTGGATTTTATATCTGATACTTTCTGACTACTAGTGTACTGTGAAGATGACCTCCACTTAACCTCCAACAAGGTCACCCTGAAATAAAGCGTGATAACACTAAATGCAGAAGAGATGAGCAGTTAGCTCAAATCAGCAGCAGCAGATAGTCAAGGCTAGCCCAACTCATCTCAGGCAATGTTCTATCCCAGAAGACAGAAACCAAACAGATATACTAAAAAAATCCAAGGACATAAAATACTAGGAAAAGAAGAGCTTTTAAAGATAATTTCCTTAAGAAATAAAACAACATACATCAAGATAAAGTAGATCCTATAAAAAAGATCATCTCAAGTTTTGAGGGGGGGGGGTATGGTGAGTAGAAGCACTCCTAATACAGTGTCAAGAAAAGGAAGTACTTCCAGAAACAGATCAGAGACAACAGAGATAGCAGAAAGGAAGAAATCAGCCTGCTAGTTCAGGTCTTTGAGTCCTGCTATCCAGGAAGATGAGGCATATGAGAAGAAGGCTACACATATACTTAATAGCATTCCATCAAAGTAAAAACTAAAAACAAGACTAGGAACCTGAAGGATGGATGGCTCAACCTAAACTTAGGTTCAGTTCTCAGCACCCACATGGAAGCTCAGAACCATCTGCAATGTCCTCTCCTAGCCTCTATGAGCATGAGGTACACATGTAATGTGTGTAAATACATACAGACAAGTAGTCACAAAATAAAAATTAGAATGTCATTTTAGAAAATAGAATTGGGAGTGCCATGGTGGTAGGAGCTCTTTCTTGATCTGTTTGAAGCCCTGAGTTCTATCCCCAGCATTATGAGAAAGAAAAGGAAGAGAGAAGGGGGTGAGATTAACAACTTTTCATAGATTTGGTGGGAAAAACACCTGCATGTAAAGAATGTATCATATAGGAAGTACGAAAATTCAAGCTGGTCTTAGATTTCTCAATAACCCAGTAATCAAGACAACAGTGAAGAAAGAGATAACTCAGAATTTTAAAAAGTGATGGTTTCTGAAAAGGAACTTTTGCCCAATGAAATTATAGATCATTTCAGACTTATGGCTTTACATGGATCGATATTCCTCCCATCTTCTCTCAGAAGACCACGAGAGGAAGTGAAGTACCTGAGCAATTAAGAAAGGTTGCTGTTCTTACAGAGGTTTTCAGTTCAGCTCCCAGTTTCTATGTTGGATCACAACTGTCTGTGACTCTAGTTCCAATTCTAGCCTCTGAGGTTCTGAGGTCACTAGTTTTTCACATGGTACATAGACATACAAAATGGCAATATATATATACATATATATAATAAAAGCACAGAAAATTTTAAATATAACACTAGCGTATAGTATAGAGTATAGAATAATAGGTAATAATATATAAAACAGGAATCAAGCAGGTAGAAAATACTAAATATATAATATATTTAGAATATATAAATATATAAGTACTAAGTATATAATATATAATAAATAAAGAGAAGAAAGAAGTTTATAAAACAGGACAAAAATCAAAAGAAATCCTCCTAGGACAAAGATATAGGATCCCAAGCTGTTGCCCATGGTAACCACCAAAGCAAGGAGAAATGTCCTTTAAGAGGAAGTCATTTAAGGATGCTAAGGGTCCAGCTCTACATACCAGAGGTCAGATTCCTAGATAAAGCCAGCCATGATTCATGCCTTCTTCAGTGACCTTGGTCACATGTTGATAAAGCTCCTGCTTCCAGTGGATTCTATGACCTGAAGCAAACCACTAATTTCTCACAAAACTGCTCTTTGTCTTTATTAAGTCTAAGAACTACAAAACCGGCTATAGAAATATTGAAGAAAACATAAAATGGTTCACTTTCTCTCGCTGCATTTCTGTAGAGTAGACTACCTTTTTTGGTAGATGCTCCGTTATATGAGTCTCACTTTCTCAGGACTCTATCAGACTAGAATGGTTATGGAAATGATAAAGAATAAATCCAACGAAGTTTTGAATTTGGATATGTAGTATCCCTGACCAACAAATAAATATGCTATTTAGAAAGAATATACAAGAAGTGAAACATCTGTAAAAGCAAAAGAATAAGATAGGGAGAAGACAGATCTTGGTTACCTGAAAGCTCCAGCAGGACAGGAAAAAACATTAGGCTCTAGAGAGCTGGGTCAGCACACAGACTTTTATACTTTAAGTATGTGTGGTATGTGTGTATGCGTGTGTATGCATGTTTGCAAATACGTGTGTATATATTATCCTTTTCTCTGTGTTAAACTTCACAATACAGTTGAAACAAATGAAAATTACTTGTATTCCCATTGTACATACAAAATCCACGATGCCATAACTGGTATCCTATCACTATTGGTATAAATTGATAACATTTGCAACCTGTTCGTTTTTCTTTTGTTCTTTTATCGTTACACAACATCTTGCAGAATCTTTCTAGACTTAATCCATCTCTTTGAGTGTATCATATGACTATTCCAAAATTTATCCAAATGTTCTCTGTAGGCAATTTTCCATCTGCAAATTTCCTTCCTCCAGAAATGGAAACAAGCATTACTTCCTGCTTCCTTCGCTCAGAGATGCCGTAAGAGCCAAAGAGAAAATTAAAAAGCACCATGACTCACAGGAAGCCAAACATTTGGAGACCACTCTGTTCTTGTACAGAGGGGTGACTATTGTATGCACTTGGAGAGGGCTCTATCTTCTCACAGAGAAGATGACTGTTGTTTGTACTCAGAGACCACTCTGTTCCTCTTATATCGAGGATGAGTGTTGCAAGCACTTGGAGATGACCTTGTTCCTTAGAGAGAGATTGATGGCTGTGTGTAATTGGAGGCTACTCTACTCCTTTTACAGAGAGGACAATTGTTGGTAGGAGGTTTTACATTGTGATCTTGTGTCTCCACATTTCAGTATTCCACTGAACTTGTACTGAGGCTGCATATTTAAATAATAAACTTAATAAACTAAGTGTCTTGAAAAATAAAACCCTCCTGTCCCATTTTCTTAATATTTAATTAATGTTTTGATACATAAATAATAGAAATGTATAAATTTTAAAAAGTTTAAGATCCCCCTGTCACAGTCACCCACACCACTATATATTTTTATAGCTAGTGTTAGCAAGATAATTAAAGAGAATAATTTGGTGTGTGTCCTTCTACACATCTCTGGGAGATCTCTCCTTTTAATGAGATGCTCCTTAAGGTACAGCTTCTTGCCCAGAGCCTCTCTGCAGACTTCTTAGCATCTGAGGTAATACAGAGCCATCAGCTGACTCCACAGCACAAACAAAAGCACTGTGTAACACTCTTGTTCTCAGATGAGCACATGACCCTTTTCAGTGTCTTTTATACATCAATCTACCCAAGTCACTGTTCAACTGGGCAATTTTCTGCTAACAGATTTGTGGTGCCCAGTTCCTTTGGCAGAGGCCATTTGAATTTATTCAGGAAATCTTTTGCAGGCAACCCCCTTGAACCACCTCACACTTGAAAATTCTGGGAACCAAGTTTCTTTCAAGCCCTTTCAGAAAAGGTGGCAAGTCCCACTGCCTGCCTTGCCTCCTCTGGCTTCAAATCAAACACTCTCTTAAGAAGCCCAGATACCTTTAACTGACCATCAGGGCTTCTTACAAAGCACAGCATTCACTTGGAGACATCAGTCTGTACTTTCTGCCAAAGTAGCACAATATCGTTCTTGAGTGCTTGTTGAAAAGTGACTAAGGAAACACTTGGAGCACAGAATCATGTCCATAACCCCTATTCAGAACTCTTCCACCCTGTGCCCTCCCTCATCCCCAGTGCCCTCTCTCATCCCCAGTGCCCTCCCTTGTTCCCACTGCCCTGCCTTGCCCCATCCTTCCTGTGGTTTAATAAAAAGTGGTTAATGGTTTACAAGAAGTGGAGAATTAAAACCAGAGAGACCTATAAATCTTGTCCCAAGACAAAAGAATTAAGCCCGGTTCAAGGTTTCCAAACAGCAGCTAGGATTACATGAACACTAATCAGAATGCATTTATATGCACTACTCTCTTTCAGCTGAAATGGGAAGAAAGTGCTGTGGGTGTAAGTGTATCCTCTAGATTACATCCTAAATGCAAGTTCATCAAACACTGGGGAACTTACAAATAGGAGGGGTTATAAAACTTCCTTCATCTGGGTTTTGGTGAATGAAACCTTAACATTCTAAAATGTGTGTGTGTGAGTGTGTGCGTGTGCATGTGTGTGTGCATGTGCGTGTGCATGTGAGTATTTCTAAAACTGTGTTCAATCAACTATTCTACACACATTTAAATGTCCCAAAATAAAAACAAGAAACACACTGGCCAGTATTTTTTGCCTGCATCTGTCACTGTTTTCTTTTTTTTATTATTTTTTAAAGTTCATTTTTTTAATTATAAATAGTTTTTTTTTCTATCATACAATAAATCCAGACCACAGTTTCCCCTCCTCTATGTATCTCAGCTTCTTTTAATCCCTCTTCTCCTCCAGATCCACTTCCCTAATCTATCTTCCTAGTCTTTTTCCTTGTCTCCTGCTCTACTAGGAAGGTGTTTGGCTTTGTCTTGTTGGATCCTGTCTCATCATGGTTGGTTGTTCCCTTTTGGAAGCCTCTCTCTTCTCTTAAGACATTTTAATATTGCTCACAAAGAATCAACCTATGAAAACAGGAAGAGACCTCAGTCGTGTCATTTTTATTTAGTTTACATAATTGTAGTCCATCCTGCACTGCACCACACTAATTCACCAAACAGGGCTCACAAACCACTCGTTGTAAGAATATCATAGCCTAAAAACGAAAGGCAAACAAAGAAAAGGGTTATGAATCCAAGATTGATTTTGTCTTATTCTTGAATTGCTTAATTTTCTAAAATATAAAAGAAAATGAGAAAAAAACAGGATTTTTCTGTAAAATGGAGTTTTAATATCTGATAAGGTAAACATGATTACCACTAAACATTAAGTTAGAGGTAGGTTATCTTAACTGATTTAAAGTATGTTTTAAGTTATTTTGTTTCTGCACTTTTAAATGTAACAAATCCAATCTAACCATTTTAACAACTTAAGCACTGCCAAAGCATGTATTTTTTGTATTCATATACTTTTATGCAAAAATGCTTAAAATTTGTACATTTATCTTTGTTTTTTATATTTTTGTTAAAATGTATTTTTTCAAATCAATGCATAGACAATTATACATATAATTATACATTATAAATATACATATATAACGAATGTATAAACAATTATTGGAATTATAAACCATTCCAATAAATCATGGGAATCCTTTTTTTTTTTTTTTTTTTGTTTTGTTTTGTTTTGTTTTTTTCTTGGACTTCACACTGTCTGTGAGTTGTTTCTGGGGCAGTGCTAGCCTCTGGGATTGGCATCCCACTATCAGTGACTGCATATTATGTCTGTTCTTTTGTGACTGGGTTATCTCACTCAGGATGATACTCTCTAGATGCAGCCATTTTCTTAAGAATTTGGTTAAGTCATTGTTTCTGGTGGCTGAGTAGTATTCCATTGTGTAAATGTACCACAATTTCTGTATCCATTCATCTACTGAAGGACATCTGGGTTCTTTCCAGCTTCTGGCTATTATAAATAGAGCTGCTATGAACATTGTGGTGCATGTATCCTTGTTGTATATTAAAGTGTCTCTGGGGTATATGTCACTGTTTTCATGCCATGTCATTTTAAGTGCTGTTACTACCATGATCAGATTATACTTTCCTAGTGTTTTATCATGATTTCCATGAATAGATTATTAATTATTTCTATTGCTTTCTCAAATTCATTGGATGTCACCACTGTAATATCCTCTGGTGCCATGTGAAATATGATGCTAATAACAAACAGTAAAGAAAGGAATTTAAATGTTCCTTTTTGTAGTAATTCTCCTATTTCAGAACAATGCATTTCTAAATTGATCAGTAAGACCCAACTTTTACCCTTAAACCACAAAACTGAATACATTATATTTGGGTATTTAATTGTTACTTAACCTTAAATTTTTAATTAAGAAAAAATAGCTTTCATTTTATTTATTTAAAAATATTTACAAAATGATCATTCTGTGGGGAAAAATTAGAAAGCACCTCTCCAATATGACCAGAAGTATTTTAATTAGATTCCGGTCATCCTAAGGGAAAGAAGCAACTTTCTTTATTTATAGCTCTGAGCTCTTTGGGAGCAGGGAACATGGTGCAGCCACACTGCTGGTGCCTAGCAGTGTCTTGTCTCATGGCAACAAATTCATGATTATTTAGTAAATGAGTGAAACTAAATGACTGAAGGGACATTAAAGATGGAAGATGCTGCAGTGCATTCATGAGATAGTTAACTAGAAATGTTTCTGGTTAGGTGAAAAACGGTCTCTTCCAATGGTTCTCAACCATGGGTAGTAACTGCCTTAGGGGTCGCTTATCAGATACCCTGCATATATCAGTTGTTTACACTACAATTCCTAATGGTAGAAAAGTTATAGTGAACTAGCAACAATATAATTTTATGGTTGGGAGTAACCTCAACAAGAGAAACTGTATTAAAGTGTTTCAGCATGAGGAAGGTTGAGAATCACTGTAATATAGTCAATATAACATTTTACGGGCCTTTAATACATTAATTAATATGTATACATTCATTATAAAGACAATAGTTTCTCTAATCTTAACTTTCTTTGTCATCTGTGTATTTAGAATTACATGCAATCTATAGGAAAATAGTCTATTGTGATGGCTGAGTTAATCTAGGAAGGCTGATATTCCCACCATGGTAGCACAGGATAGAATGAGGCCTTTCTGAGCAGAGCCACGAGATTGGGAATAAAAGAGAAAACCCCGTGTCTAGAAGAAGCCTATGTTGATTCACTAAGACTTTCATTATTTCTCCCTTGATTAAGGGAATTTATCAAATGTATTTCCAAGACACATATTGCTCCTATTAGATTCTTTCTGAGTTACACATAAACATACAATACTAACTAGCCAGTAACTAGGATAGGAACACACATACGCACTCATTTTCAAGCCTAACTAAATATTTTGACAATTAGTTAGTCAAAATGACAAAAAATGATGTTGTCGTCATGCTCATATTGATTATTCCCAGTAGACTCATTGCTCTCCATATGAGAGTTCATTTCACAGTAGACACTGCATTATGATAAGGTGTGTACATTACTTGAAGTGAAAATATAAAATGGTAATTTTGTTCACCTCTTTCTTACATTAGTAGATATTACTGGATGTATATATTCATGAATAAATAAAACAACTCAATTTACTCATGATTGGAACATAAAAATGAATTTATTTTATGAAATAACTAGTCATTCATTTGATTCCTGAGACAATCTATACACCATTCATTTACATCACAAGCTATATAATAAAAGAGTCTCCTATTGCTAAAGCTGTGTTGGAGAATACCATACAATGTTAAATTAAACAACTAATAAAAATACAAATAGTGAATACTGCAAGACATTTATTTTCTTCAGTATGTAGTTTGTGCAAACATCACACAAAACACTGCAATTACATTGAACACTAATGAGAACTTCATATACACATAACCAACAATAACTTGGTTCTTCATAAGCACCGTAATGATTGCTTTACGGCCCTAAGAGAAACTGGCAAACATAAATTGAGAACATCTGTGTGAGACGCTTGAGCTGTGTCTTTAATTTTGGCAGCTGTTTTTTTAAGCCATTTTACTCTTTAAAAAACAAAAGTACTTGTTTCTCATTCTGTTTGTGGGGTAAGTGAACAGTGCCACCAGACAGCAGAACTGGTAAGGTTGAGTGAACTCAGACCCCGATGACCTCAGAACTGAGAACACATTAAGAATTGAGAACCATTCTCTGCTTACTTCTACCTACTCTAGAAGACATAACCACATCATCTTACTGGAAGGATCATGAAAATAGGCCAAGTAGAAAAACACCTAGAATCCTTCTCCATGCAAATAGAACATCACTAACGTCTCAGATGAGCCAATAGAAAAGCTCTACCACTAAATCCCACCCTACTCCTCAATGTTTATAAAGTCCCAGTTCACATGGAATAAAATGCACAAGTAATTCCACCGAAGTACATCTGAGAGCAGCTGATTTACTGAGATGTAACACATGGGGAAGAGTCCTAGCTCCCAAAGCATTCATTGCAGATCTTGGACAACTCACACTGATGCTGCTCTGACACCGATTTAAGGGACGTCAGCTACCTGTCCTAGAGCTATAACACTTCCAGCTTTCCCAGCCAGACTGAGATCCATAGGACCTATTCATCCCATTTCACTTTACTCATTGGGTAGATAGAGGACCACACTGCACTTTCAGAAATCCTACTATATTTGTATATAATAGAATCTTTTGGGGGGACAAAAAGGAAACCTACATGTCAAATAGCATGTAGGTTATTTGCTTTTTGAGTCCAGAAATCAAAAGACATAACTTCTCAGTGGAAGACTTCTATAGGTTAACAGAGGTCAGATGCAACAATGCCCACCATCCTGGCAGCAAAAATAACAGTCATACTTCTGGAATAGGAGGAAGGCCCTGGCTATCATTTGCCTTGTCTGTTGAGAAGTTTATAGTGATGTATAATATTAGTCTATTTATAGGATATCTAGTACATAAATAATGAGAGAAAAAGAATTTGAGCCCACCTTCCACTAAGGAGGCCCAGAGATGAAACTGAGACATTAACTTTCCAAGAATGGGGTCCCCAAAGAATAATAAAAATTTTCAGAGTGTCAATGATAGAGGTAGAAAATAGTCTGAAAAATTCTCAGGCTTCTACCTGACATTTGAAAAGTGAGAAGTCAGCTACAAACATCCTCACCATCAGACTAAGCATAGGGAGGAGTTAGAGAAAGGACTGAAGGGCCTGAAAGAGTTTGCAGTCCCATAGGAAGAACAATAATATCAACCAACCAGACCCCCATAGCTCCCAGAGACTAAACCACAAACCGAAAAGTATACATAGAGGTACTCATGGCTCCAGCCACATATGTAGCAGAGGATGGCATTGTCTGGCATCACTAGGGGAAAAATTTCTTGGTCCTGTGAAGGCTTAATTTCCCAATGTAGGAAAATGCCAGGGCAGTGAGGTGGAAGTGGGTAGGGAACATCCTCATAGAAGCAGAAGGAGAAAAATTTGGATGGGGGTAACCAGGAAGGGAGATAACTTTTGAAATGTAAATACATAAAATATCCAATAAAAAAATATTTTTTAAAACATGGAAGGTCAAAGAAGGAGGTTTACAAATCAGATAATTCATTTACAAATTGAGTAGATAATGAGAAGTCTGAAGAAAATCTTTTTTTTTTTTTTTTTTTTTTTTTTTTTGCATTTTGGGATGAATTTTTTCCTTTTATTTTCTTACCACTTTATTTTTTTAAAAAGAGGGATACATATACAGAATTTTAAAGGCATTTTGGCTTAATCTATACTCAACAAGAGATCTGTTTCCATGTTACATTCTGTCCTACATGTACTTCATACTTATAGTAACTAGTGGGATTTCAATGCATGCTATCAAACCTCTAAAAGAATTAAGTACTGAAGAAAATCTTTTGTTACAAAACAAAACAAAAAGTCCTGTATTAAAAGCTGGTACACTCTGGAAATCAGTCTGACGGTTCCTCAGAAAATTGAATATAGTACTACCTGAGGATAGAGCTATACCAATTCTGGGCATATAGTCAAAAGACGCTCCAACATATAACAAAGACACATGCTCAAATACGTGCACAGCAGCCTTATTTATAATAGGCAGAAGCTGGAAAGAACCCAGATGTTCTTCAACAGAGGAATGGATGCAGAAAACCTATCCATTACACAATGGAGTATTACTCGGCCATTAGAAACAATGACATCATGAAATTCTTAGGCAAATGGAGGGAACTAGAAAATATCCTGAGAGTAGCAACCCAATCATAAAAGAACACACATGGTATGCATTCACTGATAAGTGGGTGTTAGGAAAAAAGCTCATAATACCCATGATACAAGTCAGAGATCATATGAAACTCAAGAAGAAGGAAGACCAAAGTGTGGATGCCTTACTCCTACATGTTCTGTTCTGTTCTCCACATACTTTATGCTTATAATAACTAGTAAGATTTCAATGCATACTATCAAACCTCTAAAAGAATTAAGTACTGACAAAAATATATTCATATAGTGTTATGCCAAAATGCCTTTAAAAATCTGTACATATCTCTCTCTCTTTTTTAAAATAAAGTTGTAAGAGAAAGAAAACGGGGACAAAATAATCATGGGAGGTACAGGGTGGAAGGAACTTTGGAGGAAGAGAGAAGTGGGAGAGGAAGAAAAGGGGGACAGGATTGGGTGTGGGTGGTGATGGGTCAGATGTACAGTGGGTCAGGAACTTGAACAGAGGTGTGTAGTGATATGAGATGGATAACTGGGAGTAGCCAGCAGAAAGCCCCAGATGCCAGAAAAGCAAGAGACTCCTAGAATGACATTAGCTGAAATATCCCAAAAAGGGAAGAAAGAGCATGTAGAGACCATATCCAGAGGTTAGGCATGATCCCTGCTTGAGGAATGGAGCCGCCAACCCTTCAGAAAATTTTAACCCAGAACTGCTCCTGTCTAAAGAAAATACAGAGACAAAGAGTGGAGCAGAGACTGAAAGACCTTCCAGAGACTGCCCCACCTGGGGATCTATCCCATATGCAGCACCAAACCCAGACACTTGCTGATGCCAAGAAATGCTGGCTGGCAGGAACCTGTTATGGATGTCTCCTGAGAAGCTCTATCAGAGCCTTATTGATACAGATGTAGATGCCTGCAGCCAACCATCAGACTGAGTATGGAACCCCAATGGAGGAGTTAGAGGAAGAACTGAAGGAGCTAAAGGGGTTTGCAATCCATAGAAAGAACAATAATATCAACCAACCAGATTCCCTAGACCTCCCAGGTACTAAACCACCAACCAGAGAGTACACATGGAGGGGAAACTGGGAAGGGGAATAACACTTGAAGTATAAATAAGCAAAATAACCAATAAACACTAAAATAAAAAGTGCTAACAAAAACTAAATAACACAAGAAAAAAGGGGGAAGAAAGCAAAACGAAAAGCTAGACAAAGTCAAACAAAGTTCAGTGTCAAATAATACTTTCTTCCCTGTGCAGATGAGCACACAAAGTGGAAGTGTGTATCCCAACCTGTCGTGCTTAAGAAACAGACCACCACCAAGTCAAGAAAGAACCTGTCACCTTGCCTGCATCCTCACGGTGTTTTGGTATTGTTGATGCTGCTGTAGTTGTTGTGTTAATGGGTAATAAAGAAAAAAAATTGGATTAGAAACAAAATATAAATCATTTCAAAATGAGATGACAAACTTCAATAAAAGGTTTCTACAGAAAAATTACACAGCAGAAGTGCTAATGGTGAAAGAGCCACAGTGAAGTATCGCTACCACTCAAGCTCCTTGTGTATATAACTATACACAAATGAAGAAATTGACAATTATTTCGAGCAAAGAATGATTTTTGCAGAATCAATTACTTGAGAAGCACTTTACCAGTCAAAGTAACATAATGAATAATAACTCAGAAGCGAAGCTGAAGTGTTCTGAACTGGAGAGAATTCCGACAAGTCTCCAATAGTCTGCCTCTGCAATCTGCTTCTCGTCGCTCCAAAAAAGAGAGAAAAAAAAATGAACTGTTCCTTCATGATAATGTTTTCATAACTGACAGAGCTGGAAGTGAGGCTGGAGATAGGAGGATTTTAGAAACCATGACTGATAGGAAAATTGGGGGCTGCAGAAAAGGAAAATGTGCACATTCAAATTTAAGGAATAGCTGTTGTACTTCAGAATCCTTTCAAAAATATGGGATGACATATTGAGGTCACTGCTGATTAAAAAGATGTATCTGCCAAAGAAGCCACATATCTCTTCTGCAATCTGCACTGAACTTTCAGAGAGGCTCTGCCTATCAATCCCTGCTGCAGGCACATCATAGGTGTCTAAGTCTCACTCCTTCCAGGCTGGATGACCCACTGAATGGCATGGTTAATTAGAGGGGAAAAGCTGAAGACTTGCTTTGCTTTGATGTACAAGCCAGTATGAAAAGCAAAGAAGCATGCTCTCTGACCTCTAATCTATCGGAGCAGAATTAAAGGAGAAAGCTGGTAGTACCATGACATGAAATACTCAATTGACACACTAAAATGGGTTATGTAAGAATGGCCCCCATAGGCTTTTATGTTTGAACACTTGGTCCCCAATTGCATGAAACTATTTGGATTAGCAAGTATGGCCTCATTAGAGGAAGTACGGCACTATAGGTAGTCTTTGTGTTTCCAAAACCCTATGCCATTTCCGACTAGCTCTCTCTGCCTCTCCTCCACCCTCGTAGTTGTTTGTCTCAAGATGTGAACACTCAGCTATTGCTGCAGCACCATTCCTGCCTGTCCGTCTGCCTGCCTGACTGCTGTCATGATAGTCATGGATGCTAAACATCTGAAATTGTAAGCCAGGCCCAGTATAGTGGCCTTTGATAGCCAACTAAAAAGGCAGAGTATAAAAGTACTGAAAGTTAAGAATATTGTTTAAATTTTAGAAGAAGGGCTATTGCCTCCAAGGCAATATGCATTCATAACTATGTTGAATATTTGAATAAATACTATGCATCAAAGAGATCCCCTCCGCCACAGAAAAAAGCAAGACTGTCAGCTTACTTACTTATATCAGCAACCAAGGACCAGGACCAGCCGGTCCAGTGGACATACCTATAGTTGTGAGCACTTCTGTGTAACCTAGCCCATCACTGCCCACCCCATTATTGTGGCATTTAGAATAGACTTCTGATGTTTATATTTAACACAGAGGAAAGCCTGGAAGAAAGCATAAACAAAGAACAGATTTTGCTTAGAATAGCAACTGAGCTGAGTCATAGAGGAAAAGTGACTTTTGGCCTGGGTATCTTGAGAAAGGTGTGGGAGATGAGATGGACAGGTGATGCCTTTGAAGTCTGTGCTCCCAAAGACCTGAACACATGCTGGTGCCACAAGGGAAATGTAGGTAAAGTAGATAAAGGGAACTGGCCTAATACAACTTTAAAACTTTTATCTCATCATTTGTCACATCATTTAATATTGGGAATAATTTACTTGAGAAATGTCTCTGCCTCAGTCTCCAAGTGCTAAGACTACAAGTGGAGGCCACCATGCCCTGCTTTGATGGGATTATCAGCACCTATCTTGTCTCAGGCAGGCCATGGTACTCCCTGGCCACCTATTCCAAGTTTCTTTAGCTACCCCTCTTCCTCATGCCCAGAGACAAGGTTGTACCTTCAGAGTTCATTGCTCCTGTTACTGAGATGTGTTTGAGGTTACATTATCTGCCCCAGTTAGAATTGGTGTGTAGTTTGCACAGGTACGGACCACAGATACCATGTATGCACTGTGCACATGAGATGCATGTGGTCATGTCTAGAGAGCTGCACAGGATTGAGGGAATACTGGAAAGACATATTGACAAACACACCTTGAAGAAAAAGAAATGTCTCTTAATCACTTTCAGTATTTCTTTGGTAATGCTGCTGATTATTCTTTCCTTGTGGATATTTTCTCTAAATTGCTACATGGGGAGAGGCAAGTTAAATTAATAAATAAAGTCTCAAAACTGAAAAAAATATAAAAATTGTGGTACACCCCACAATTAAGCTAAAGTGAGAACAAATAAGAGATTTTTGAAACCTGTTTTTAATTGCTTTCTGTTTAATTACTAGCATTGCAGTAATGTTACTTTATACTTAACACTCAATAGCAGCTATGATAATTAAAACCAATGATGTAGTGTAGCATTACATAAGCTTATTATAAATATATTACATATGCTAAACTGAGTTACAAAGTAATGTCGAGGAAACTGGAAAGAACAAACAATATAATCAGAGTTGGGATTCTTTCTGTCTCTAGGAAAGAAACAGCTGTACCATGTCTGTGCCCCCACAATGGATGATCCTTCAGAACTACTCCAGTTATTCAAGAGAAAAAAACAAATATATAGCACCCAAACCAATAATTTGATAGCCTACAATTCCTTGTAACTGATTCACCTAAAGACTCATGGGTCCACAGCCAGTTCCAAAAGTGTCATCATCATGAAATAAATCTGGTCCTCAAACACCAGCCACTTCTTACATGAGGACCACCATTAACAAGAATACACTGGCCACCCTCAGCAGCATCAGGCACATGATACAAAACAGCAAGTATCATCCTGATCTGCGCATGGCAGCCATCTGCAGGGCCAGTGTCACCCTGCAAAGCCAGAGCCTGAAACAGATCTGACCCACCAAGATCTCATCCTGAGCCCCACACTCCAAAAGCAATAAAGAGTCCACTGATCTTTTCAACCACAAAAAAAGGTGGAAATTAGGAAGAGAAAGAAGAAAGTAACAGAGGAAGAAATAACAATGAAGAATAATACCCTTTCCATCTGAAAACAATTTTAAAGTAAAAGAAAAAGGGGACTTTAGAATGAGAAAAGTTAATCCTAAATTGTAAAATGTGTCTGCATTAAAAAAAAAATGTACAGACAGGCTGAAAAGATGTCTCACCCAATAAGAACAGCACCCACCCCGAAAGTGTGAGAACCCAAAGACCTGAATTCAAATCCTGAGTATCCATTTTAAAAAAGCAAGGCATGGCCATATGTGTCTGTAACCCTAGAACTACGTATCAGAGACAGACAGATCTCAAAAAGCTTACTGACCAGCCAGTCCAGCCAAAATGCTATATGTTAGGCATTTTGAGGTCAAAGATGTCCTCTTCTGGCCTCTTCACATGCATATGTGGTCATACACATGTACCAATGCACCATACACATGTTCAGCACACACACACACACACACACAGAGAGAGAGAGAGAGAGAGAGAGAGAGAGAGAGAGAGAGAGAGAGAGAGAGAGAGAGAGAGAGAGAGGCTGTCCAAGAACCTTTTGTGCTTCTCTATGAAATGGTTAAAGTAAAGATGAGACAGAGAATAGTTACCTTAACACTGAATCATGGCCACCACAGAGCCCTTAGGGAGCCAAACTGAGGTAGAGGCAAAAGCACTACTGTGCTAATCAATAAGTTGCAAGTGAGCCCCGGGATGTGTCCAAGGGTCTGCAACATTTGAGGGCAGGTGTTCTTGTTATCACCTCATTTTCAGTAACCTAGGAAACGCTTTTCCTTTCTCTACTAAAGCAATCAATATCCAGATGATTGTAAGGCTCGCTTTTATCACTGAAGATAGTAATATTTTAAGTCCTGGGCACTTGAAAGGGAGAAAAAAATAAAGTGAAATTTATTGATTTCAAGTAGTTTACATTTGATGGCTATTAATAAAAACTAGTATGCAATTAAATGATTTTGCCCTTTCCTTTCAGAAGAGTACAAGTTTTAAATTTAACAATAAAAGAAGGATGTTTAAACCAGAACTGAAGTCTGGTTTAAAGTTATTTTAAATTCATATTAATTTTTTTTTTAGTTTTTAAGGGAATTTTTTAATTGAACAACTTTATTTTAAAAAACAAAGACAAATGTACAGGTTTCAAGCATTTTTGCATTAAAGTATACAAATACATTTTTGTCAGTACTTGGTTTTTTTAAAGGTTTGATAGTGTGCATTAAGATCTTACTAGTTACAATGAACATATAGTACATGTAAATCAAGATGTAACCTGGAATTAGTCAAAGTTTTCTTGGTGTGTAAAGATTTTACTCCAATAGATAATATAATCTACTTCTAGAGAATTTATAAGCATAGTTCAAATAAAATAAGAGACATAATATAAACCAGAAATCTGTCATGTTTGAGGCTGTGAATATGCCTAAGCAGTAATGTCCTTTGCTAGATTGCAGAAAAAATCTAGGTTTGACCCCCAGCACCACCAAATAAAGAAGGAGGATGAGGAGGACGAGAAGGAAGAGAAGGAGGAGGAGGTTGTAGATACTCTATATCAGCTAAGGCTACTTTTGGATGAAAACCTTGATTATACTAACCCACGCCCCTGAAAAAAGATTTTCTTCATCTTTTTGTTCATCAAGCAGTTGTACCACAAAGTCATTTAAACCCTAAGAAGATATGCCATAAAACAGAATCAAGAATGGAAACAAAACGTAATTCATTTGCAAAGGAGCATTGGATGTCAGTGACTAAGACTCCAGAAACTTTAAAAATAAAATTTATATTCAGATTAGTCTCTGTCAGACAACTTATGGAAAAATTAAAATTAAAATTGTCATGAAACCACACCTACATTCAAAACAGTGGTTCAGGATGCCAAATGCAAAAAATAAGTTGAACTATAAGGTGTCGTCTGCATTTCGCCATCTTTAGACTTCTCTGAATGGCAATTTCACATAGTTTACATTACAAATTACCTTATCAAACACAACAACAATGAAGAACAATTAGTTAAAAGTAAGTCTATTATTTTGAATGTCTTGAACACTTTCATAACATGTTCACTCTTGGCTACTAAAGCAAACATAATAATTAAGAAATGTAGTTTCACCATTCCTCATAGACACTAGGCTAACCAGGCTAGTGCTTTGGAGGAGAGAAGAACCTAGACAAGTGGTGGATAACTTCCCTAGGATCATCTAACCTCTTAGGATACTCTATTAGCAGGAAGGAAGTAAACATGGATATAACAATAATATTGTCTGTGCAATTTTTTATTTGAGGAAAATACAACATTTTCCTAAAGGAGGTGTCGGAACTTCATATATCAAAAGCAGGTTCACTTATGGTTTTCCAAGCTGAGCTAAGAAGAAAGAAAGCAATGCATGGGACATGGATTTGAGAGAGAGAACACTAATGAGAAGGGGAGACTCTAACACCAAACCAAACAAAATTAAAACCTGTATTCTTTGGCTTTGTCATCTAGCAAAGCTATGCAATGCATGACACAACAGAGCCTGCAGACCTTTGCTTCCTGGCCTGATGTGGGAGACAAAGATGGAGAAGTATCGGGCTGAAGCTCTTCTTAACTAGTCAGTATGCCATTGTTCTGGGACATTACAGTACTTCCTTCCATGGGAGCAATTCAGATAGACCCCCCTTCTGAAAATGTGTTTTATGCTGCTCCTTTGACATATTAAATTATTAATCTATGCTGTGTATGGATGGGTAGGGACTTAGAAGTCATAGCTCATGCCATAGTCAGATCATATTAGCTTTGTAATAATGGAGCATTACTTAATATTCCATCTCAGGTTCCTATCTCTTTAACATCTACTCCTTCGTTTTACTGAGAGTGGGGAAAATTGCTAACGAAGCTGAAGTGGAAAGCAGAGCCCAGAGTCTTGTGCCTATTTCCCACTCCCAACACAACTATTAAACTAAAAAGTCTAGCTGCTGTTAAAGTACCTGAGAAGAAAAGGGTTTTTGCATCTACCTTTTACTTAACCCCTTCCTATATTACACTGTCCCATGGTTGGCCGCCTAAGCCATTTTTAAGATCTCTGGGAACTAGGAATATCCACTATGTTGATGATGAACATTTGAAGCAATCCCACCAACATTCTGAGAGAAGTCAAACTGCCCAGAGTAACATACATCTTATCTATTTGAGCTTTGACAGAAGTACTAGCCAGTGCAGTTTCCACTATAAACAATTTTAAATATACATAAGATATAGAAATGACTATAACAAGCATAGGAAAATTATTGATGTGACTGAAAATGCTATATTTACTACATACATGCTATCTACATATACAAAATACATACATATCAATAGCCTTCATGGCATACAATGTGTAGAAAATACAGCTGGAGTTACTCATAAACTTTGCAGGTTAAATTTAAAAAATCCAATTTTGCTTTCTCTTCAATTCCATCAATATTATAGCAAATAACAACTAGGTAAGATATGACTAAGGGTTTCAATCCCAGCAATCAGAAGTCAAAGGTAATTAGACTCTGTGAGTTTGATGCCAGGCTAACCTACATGCAACTTCCAGACAAGCCGGTGTAACCTAATAACACTTGGTCTTAAAAATAAAAACACAAATATTTTGTAGGGGTTTTAAGTCTAACTCCAGGAGAGCTGAGACCTTCCATCCATCTTCTGGCTCGGTGAGTCCCTTACTCACATGTTACACACACTCACATGTACACACACATACCTCCATGCACATTCATATACATGCACACACAGGTATAAAAGAAATATTTTTAAAAGACTAAATGGACACTGTCAATAGGACAAAATAGCAATTAACAGAATGGAAAAAGATTTTTATCAATCTTACATCTGATAAAGGCCTAATATACAATATATACAAGAAGTTAGACTCCAGAGAATCAAATAATTCTATTAAAAATGGGGTACAAAGCTAAACAAAGAATGCTCAACTTAGGTATACCAAATGGCTGAAAACCACCCAAAGAAATGATCATCATCCCTAGTCATCAGAGAAATGCAAATCAAAACAACTCTGAGATTCCACCTCACACGAGTCAGAATGGCTAAGATAGAAAAACTCAGGTGATAGCAGATGATGGCTAGAATGTGGAGAAAGAGGAACACTCCTCCATTTTTGGTGGGTTTGCAAGCTGGTACATCCACTGTGGAAATCAGTCTGGCAGTTCCTCAGAAAATTGAACACCTGAGGACCCAGCTATACCATTTCTGGGCATCTACCAAAAAGACATTCCAACATACAACAAAGATACATGCTTCACTATGTTCACAGCAGCCTTATTTATAATAGCCAGAAGCTGGAAACAACCCATATGCCCTTCAACAGAGGAATGGATACAGAAAATGTGGTATATTTACACAATGGAGTACTAGTCAGCTATTAAAAACAATGATTTCATGAAATTCTTAAGCAAAGGGATGGAACTTGAAAGTATCATCCTGAGTGAGGTAACAGAGTCACAAATGAACACACATGGTATGCACTCACTTGAGAAGTGGATATTAGCCTATAAGCACAGAATACCCAAGAAGCAATTCACAGAACTTATGAAGCTCAAGAAGAAAGACCAAAATGTGGATGGTTAAGTTCTTCTTAGAAGAGAACAAAATACTCATGGGAGGAAATAAAGGCACAAAGAGTGAACCAGGGACTGAAAAAAGGTCATCCAGAGACTGTCTCACTAGGGGATCCACCTCCATATACAGCCACCAAACCCAATCACTATTGTTGATGCCAAGAAATGCTTTCTGACAGGAGCCTGATATGGATGCCTCCTCAGAGGCTCTGCCAGAACCATACTGATACAGAGGGGGATGCCTACAGCTATCCATCATACTGAACATAAGGACCCCAATGGAGGAGCTAGAGAAAGGACTGAAGGAGCTGAAAGGGTTTGCAACCCCATGGGAAGAACAACATTATCAACCAACCAAAACTTCTAGAGCTCCCAGAGACTAAAACACCAACCAATGATTACACACAGAGGGACTCATGACTCCAGCCACATATGTAGCAGAGGATAGCATTGTCTGGCATCAATAGGAGGAGTGGACTTTGGTCCTGTGAAGGCTTGTTTCCCCAGTGTAGGGAAATGCCAAAACAATGAGGTGGGAATGGATGGGTAGGAGTGGGAGAATATTCATAAAAGCAGGGAGAAGAGGAGGGGCATAGGATGAAGGGAAAGGGGGTATATTTGCAATGTAAATGCATAAAATGTCCAATAAAATTGATATTTAAAGAGCTAAATGAAGAAAGAAAGTGAAGAAGACTTCAGAAGATAAAAAGCTCTCCCATGCTCATGGATCAGTATGATTAACATAGCTAAACAGATAATTCTCAACCGAGGAATCTCAAATGGCTGAGAATCACTTATAGAAATATTCAACATCCTTAGGCATCAGAGAAATACAAATCAAAGCAACCTGAGACTCTACCGTATACCAGTCAGAATTGCTAAGAACAAAAATTCAAGTAACAGCACATGTTGGCAGGGATGTGGAAAAAGAGGAGCACTCCTCCATTGCTGGTAGGACTGCAAAGTGGTACAACTACTATGGAAATCAATCTGGTGGTTCCTCAGAAAATTGGAAATATCTCTACCTAAAGCCCAAGATATACCATTCCTGGGTATATACCCAAAAGATGCTCTACTATATCACAAGGACATGCATTCAACAATGTTCATAGCAGCCCCATGTATAATAGCCAGAAGCGAGAAACAACCAATATAACCCTCAAACCAAAAAAAAAAAAAAAAAAAAAAAAAAAAGATGCAGAAATGGTGATTCATTTACACAATGTAATACTACTTAGTTGTTAAAAATGAATTTTTCAGGAAAATGGATGAAACTAGAAAAATATCTTCCTAAGTGAGGTAACACAGATCCAAAAGGACATACATAGTATGTACTCACTGATAAGTGGACATTAGCCATAAAGTTGAGACTACCCATGATACAATTCACAGATCATATGAAGTTTAACAAGAAGAAAGGCCCTGGTATGGACACTTCAATCTCACTTAGAAGGGAGAACAAAATTATCATGAGAGGCAGAGGGAGTGAGGCACCCAAGTGAAAGAGGCGAGGAGAAGGGGAAAAGGAAGAAGGATCAGATATGAGGGAGAGAGGAAAGAAGCCCAGAGGCTCAGGAAAGGGAACAGAAATACACAGCAGTGACGTTGATTGAAATTAAAAGAAGGCAGGCACAAGGACTGTTTATTGGATGAGAAGGAAGGACAGATGGGAATTAAGTTTTAGAAAGAAAAGAGAAAAAGCCAAAGAGAGGAGGCAAGATGGGGGACAAGGAGGAGGATCCTCTGCATGTCTCTGGATAGCTACAGATTGTTCTGAATATTTCATAAGAGATGGATTCATATAGGATGATTCGTCTTGTCTAGGTGGGCAAATTATATAATATCATTTGGCTCTGAGTTTATGATGTGGACGTTTTGTGGAATATAAAATTAACTGAGTAACTCTGAGATAAAGCCATTGATAAAGGTTTCTGGAGTTTTGAATTTGTCGGGCTGGTTGCAGTGTGAGTGAGTTCATGGCTGGCCCTCTCTCTCTGGAGAGAGACACCAGACCAGAGAGACCACCAATGAAATGAATTAATGTTAATTCTATATGGCCCACCAGTGCGGAAACTAATGACAGAGAGTACTTGGGAGCGGTGTGGTGAGGAGCCATGCTGGAAGGTTTTAGCCATTTTCAATATTTACTGCAACAGTGTGGAGCAGGAGGGCAAAACCTCTAGAAAATCCCAATTATCAGACTTGTGAGAGGCTCCCAGGACCCAATGGCGATGACCTTAGCCAAAATGCCCAAGAGTGGGGAAGATAGAACCTGATGAGTCCACCTCCAGTAGATAGACATGATACCAGTTTAAAGCAAGGAGACACTTACCCATCTTCAAAATTCTTGACCCAGAATTGTTCCTATCTAAAGGAAATACAGGAACAAAAATGGACGAGAGACTGAAAGAAAGACCATCTATAGACTGTTCGAACTTAGGATCATTCCATGTACAGGAACCAAACCCTGATAACCGTGATACTATTACTGATGCTTGTAGAAAGGAGCCTAGCATGGCTGTCCTCTGAGATTCTGTACCAGCAGCTGACTGAAACAGATGCAGACACTTATAGCCAACCACTGGACTGAGGTCAGGAACCCCTATGGAAGGGATAGGAAAATGACTAAAGGAGCTGAAGAAAGTTGCAACTCTATAGAAAAAATAACAGTATCAACTAACCTGGAACCCTCAGAACTCCCAAAGTCTAAGGCATGAACCAAAGATCATGGACTGGTCTATGACCCCACTACAGATGTAGTAGAGGACCGCCTTGTCTGGCCTTTGTGGTAAAAGATGCTCTTAATTCTGTAGAAGCATGGTGCTCCAGGGAAGGGGGAATACTAATTGAGTGAAATAAGACTAGTGGATAAGTGGGGGTGCAACCTTTCATCAGTCAAGTGGAGGGGAAGGAGTGAAGAACCTGTAAAGGGGAGACCAGGAAGGGGAAGCATTTGGAACGTAAATAAATAAAATAATAAAAAAGACTATATCAGAAAAACATTGTTGAAAAAAATAAACTCACAAAGATAGGGAATAAAAAAAAATCAACAGAAAGGTGAATGTTTTCTAGAAATGGCTAAATGATTACTCATCTAAGAAATCAAATCAATGGACAAAGCTAAAGACATGTCCAATTTAAACAATAGAACCTTCCAAAGCAATCACAGGAAAGACAGTGACCTTCTCCTTGATTTTACATCTCATTGTTAGAGCAACTTTGTTGAAATGTAAGCTACATGCCATGATACTCATATGACTAAAGTTTATGACTCACTGGTATTTTAGCATATTCGGGATTGTGTAACCATCCACAGAATGTAATTTTAGAGCACTTTCATAACTGTGGATCTGTTTAAAGGACACCTCCTTACAGATGTCCCCCTGATGTTCTCAGTAGGCCCAGGCTGCTTATTTCCTGCCACTTGCCTTTCCTCCTTTCCCTCGTTTCCTGCCTCAAACACTATGAATCAGTATTTATTTCTCTTTGGCTTCCTTGTTAACTGACTGCCTCTCCTAGTAGAATGTAAGCTGAACAAAGCATGCCCCTTATTCCTTTGCAGTCCAAAAGGAAGCATAGCACAGGGCTTTGCATATGTTATGTCATCATTAAAGACATTTGCTGAACTGGTGAATGAATTGTCAAGGAATAACAACCCCAGGAGATGAGCCATGATGCCCAGTAAAGGAACCATCACCACGAGTAAAACCATGTAGGATGAACAGCAGACAGTAGAACAAGAACAGAAAAGCCTGCTCTACACCTGGTGCTTGAAACAAGAACACAGCCATTTGGACTGAGCAGGTCCAGAAGTATTTCTACTTGAATAAGAGAGTTTGGTGGGGGCATTAAGAAACTAACAGTGATTAGTTACAATGAGCATAAAGTACATGTGAAACAAAATGTAACATGGAAATAGTCAAAGTTTTCATGGTGTGTATAGATTAAACATTATGATTTTTAAATATGAAAAATTGCCACAAGGCTATCTTCTTAGCTCTTGAGTTATTAATGATTTAAGGTCTAGGTGTACCACACTCTGAGAGAATGCTATATAATTATTGATTTTTATTTTTCTAAGAAGGACTGAGGCTTCCAGTTTTTGGCCTTTCTCTTTTTGAGCTTCCTGTGGTCTGTGAGTTGCTTCTTGGGTATTCAGAGCTTCTGGGGCTAGTATCCAATTATCAGTGTCTGCATATTGTGTCTGTTCTTTTGTGACTGGGTTATCTCAAGCAGGATGATATTCTCTAGATGCATCCATTTTCCAAGGAATTTCATAAAGTCATTGTTTCTAGTAGCTGAGTAGTACTCCATTGTGCAAATGTACCACAATTTTTGTATCTATTCATCTACTGAAGGACATCTGGGTTCTTTCCATCTTCTGGCTATTATAAATAAGGCTGCTATGAACATGGTGGAGCATGTGTCCTTATTGTATGTTGGAGCATCTTTGGGGTACATGCCCAGAAGTGGAATTACTGGGTCTTCAGGTAGTACTATTGCTCACTCAGACATTGAGATATAAGAAGTGAGTGTTGTTTTGAAATACCAATCCCATATCTGGCAGTATTTATATGCACACTGGTTATTCAGGGCGATACATAATTCTAAAGCCCTCCTACATTGCTAAATTCCTGCTTTGCAGTGTTTTTGCTATGTGACTGGAGGCATGTTATTTAATTGCTGCGTGCTTTGACCCATGAATTTAAAAGAAGTTATTTTTAACAATTCCTATACCATAGGGCCATTGTGATTGTCAAGTAAAATTAATTGCAGCAGCATCTATCTGGTTGTGGATGCCTTTGTTAGCTAGAAGTTGTAAAAGAAGCAGTTTTGCTCACTGTGGTTGTGGTGACAGAGGTGGTGTTGGGAAGAACAGTAGTATGCAGTCGTAAATGACAGAAGTGCAGCTCATCGTGGTTGTTTCATGGAGCCAGGAGGTAAAATTTAGATCCTTGTCAAGCAGTGTCAAATAAGAGGCCCTGAATTAACATCAGATTGACTTGTTCCCACCGCGCTTCCTATTATACAGCAAGATGATCTGACACAATTGATTCTTTTTTCTTCAAGAACCGAGTGAATCAGCAGATTTGTAGACCTTGTCAGTGGCAATCTGATTTCAAGTAATTCATCCTCAGCCTCAGCTCCCAGACAGTGTCAAGACTGCCACATGCCCTATGAGTACTCGATTGCATGGCAGTGTGTGTGTGAGACTTGGATTCTGTCATGAGTGGATGAGAATTTATTCTTCTGAGAAACCAAGCAGGATAATCATAGGAAGTCCTGAAAAATAAGACATGACATTTAGAAATCAATAGTCATTTATTTAAAGGAGTGACTGGTTTACATTTATCAGAAACATTGTCAATGCATCTTCCTTGAAAATGAACAAGACAGAAGCACTTAGACTATTAGCTGACTTCACAAATGTTCACCCCATAGTTCTCCAAGTCCATTATCTAAGGAGCCTGGACAGATGTATCTCAGGATCTAGTGAGAATCAGGGCTAGCCTCAGGTAGAAGAGCCAGAAGTAAGACTAATACTTGGTAATCCAAAGGGATCAAAGAAAAGTACTGCAAAGGAAATATTCAGCCTAAATAAGAGTGAATTTCTGCCTTCCACTAAACAAATGGATATATTATATTTGAAATAGCCTAAAGGATAGTTTTCCATCTAGGAAAGAAAACACATACTTAGAGAGCATCCCAGGCAAGTGAGATATAGTCCAGTGTTGAACACCAGGGAGGCGATAGTTATACTGATGCTGACTTGCTCTGAAAACAAGCTGATTTCTCCACTTCTAGCTCTTCAAAAACTATATTGTAGTAATGCATCTTTATGAAAATATTCATTCTAAAAGACTATAACACTTGCTAGACTTCACAGGAAAGCTAATACTGTAGCTTGAGGTCACTTAGGACTGTGTGCTCAGCCCTTTTGTTTAACCTGCCTTCTATAGAACAGCTCAACAACCAACCTTGCATGCCTTGGGTTTCCAATGTAATCAACATTTACAGCCTAAGCTAATGCATAGATAAAATCTTAAATTATATGTTCCTCCATGTCTCTGACTCACAAGTAATGCATATACATTGAGGTAATAAATGCTGGAAACAGCAAATAAGTTAAAAATAACCTAATAAATATTGAAAACAGTATATAAATATTGCTTGACAGCACGTTTGTTATCTCAGTCAGCTAGAGTCAGTAAAGTTTCATTCCTTATAAAACTATTACATTTTTTGTAAACTATCCCTCATTTTCTTCCTAATAGTTTCCTGTACTATTCAATAAAAGCCAGAGCATACACAAACAGACACAGACACAGGAACAGACAAATTTACAAGATAGGATTCAGGTACACATTGATTCAGATTTTTACAACAAACAGATTCAGGCAGGGAAGCTCAGAAGACACAGGAAGAAAACAGTAAAAAATGTAAATCTTGGCTTGCTTTTGGCTAATTTTTTTCCAAAGAGAGATTCTTTTCATTTCTTTTCCTTAATGCAACCCTGATATATTATTTGTGACTAAATTTTTATTAATTATGAATGTGATCAAAAACCGTGATATAGATGAGCCGTGCAAAGGAAAGAAGCAGTAATCCTGTCACTCCTGTGTCTTCATCTTGGTGAAACTCACAGATAAGGAGTAGTTCAGCAATTCAAAGGCATAGGGTGCATTCCATACATCATGTTTAAGAAATAATTATAATAAATTCATTAAAAATTAATATAGGGTTACAGGCAATTTTGTGGTCCTTTTGTAATTAGTCAAATGCTAGCTGACTTTCCAATTGCATTGCACTTAGATCTAACTTAGAAAAGAGTGATTTCATAGAGAGGCTAATATCCCTGGAAGAATGTTTTAATAGATTCCCCAGATAAATAATATGCACCGCACACTATACAAGGCCTCATGGGAAAGACAAAATTTCAGCTGGGAGGCAGAAGACAAAAACAAAGGAAAATTAAAGCCAATTCCTGTGAGGGAGATTCCAGGAGATGGGCAAGGATGGGAAGAATAACATGTTAGAATGGCTAGTCTAATATCAGAGGGCTTTGAACTATAGTGATGGCTGTAAGGTGCCTGGCACATGGCCCTAAGATAATTAAAGCACAGGAACATTGCCTCCTTAGGTATATGCACCACACTGAAGAAGGATGGCTCTGTTCATGTGTCAAAGAACTAGCTGGACCCAGGAGATGTGCTGTTTCCCTAGCCTAACAGGTGATTTCACCTGAGAAGCTGTGCAAACTCGAGGCTGACCAAAGTACTGGTAAGCATACAGTTTGCACTCTTTCAAGTCAGAGTCAGTTCTTTCTACTGTCATGGAAGACAAGCCTGTCCATCTGTAACATTTCTTCTAGAAGATTGCCCAACCTAGTATCTCCCACCTCACATATATCACCTTTCTAAACCCAAAATATATCAATAATATTTACAAAGGTTCTGATTTCTTAGTTTCATTGTAAAATATGAAGCAAGGGCAGCAGGTTGGCAAGGGGAGTACAGCCAAGTGTTGAGAGTCTGAGCATAAAGAGAGATTTAAAGTAGGCACCCAAGCGAGGAGAAGTTGGTCAATATAACAAAATCATGTCTAATCTGTGTGGTATTAAACAGCAAAATAACTGTAGGTACTCTATGTATTATATACCAAAAAATAAATAAAAAGGATTTTGTTACTTCCACCATGAATGAATAATTATGTTTAATCTGGCTTAAACATTACATATATAGAGACTGGAGGGTTGGGTCAGTGAGTAAGGGTGAATATTCTGCAGACATGAGGATTTAGCTTCTAATCCTTAGCACCTAGGTGAATAGATAAGCTTAATTTCATATCTCTGAAACCCTAGCATTGGGAAGCTCAAGCAAGTAGATGCCAAGAGCTTGCTGGTCAGCTTAAATCCTCAACACTTGCCTATACTCCAGCAATAGGGAGCCATTCTAGTTCAGTGAGAGATCTCTCTCAGGGGAATTAAACAGAGAGAAGCAGAGAAAGCCCACTTGTGGCCTCCACCTATAAATACTCCACTGTACATCCCTATGCATGTACCACACACATATGCAGAAACTAAAACAGAAAATGTTACATACAAGTACATACATGTGACAAGATAATGTGATAATTCATTAATTTGTATACTTTGTTCAACTTTTAAAATAAAAGTCATTTTTCTTTATGGAGGAGTAATATATATTTCCTTTTAAATAAAATTTTAAAATAGGTTGTCTAGTCAGTGGTTTACGGCCATTAGGGCTATGGCTTCAAGTGAGACTCATTCATATTTAAGTATGCTTCCTGCAGCCATGTTCAGGGACTCTGGCTCAGCTGCACAATTAAGTGTAAAATTTAGGCAAAGTCTTGGTTTGCACAATGAAGTTCACCAACAAAAGAAGGAAGAATATGCTTAGGGTATGTGCAAGAGAGTGAGTATAAGGATTCAAACCAAACAGGAAGGAAAGGAAGGTCTTAGGGTCAGTGGGTTGAAAACAGGGCATATCTTATGAGGATAGAATATTACTAAAGTAAAAAGTTTAGCAACAAAGAATTTTTGGGATAAAGGTTAGGAATCAGAGAGTAAGATGACAAATTTTATTGTTCCTAACAACATGATCATTTCAGGTTACCTCTGTAGCACATAACCCGAACCCTTTGATAGCAAAAGAAATCCAATTTTGTATTCACTGCACTAGATCCGCAAAAGAATATGCTAATGACTTAACCCTTGATATCTATAAAAATTACCTCTGAAACAGGATTTTGTAGCTATAAATATTCAGAATAAAAGATGATCTAATCCAACATGAGTTGAAACATTGCAAGAGGAAAATCTGTGCCAAGAAACATCAGGGGATGGCAATGTTATCAGATGATGGAGGCATAATTAAAAATTATGCAGCCGAAATGCGCAGGACTACTGGAAACACCAGATGTACAGAGAAGCCACCAGAAGGCTACTTTCTGGGAACATCAAGAGATCCTCCATATACTTTGATTTTTAACCTCCTGGCCTCTCCAACCAGAATACTGTTCTGATGTTTGTTTGGTTTTTTTTTTTTTTTTTTGTTTGTTTGTTTGGTTTTTTTTTTGTTTTTTTTTTTTTTTTTTTGTTTAGTATAGAATAGAGTTTATTCAAGGCATGGAGAGGGGAGCTAAGGGGGTAGTAGAGCTAAGGGGGAGGAGTAGAGAAGTAGAAGCCAGCCATGAGCATGTGGGCGGGGGAGGGGATGGAGAGAGGAGGTGCAAGGTGGGGAGAGCAAGAGAGCAGGGAAAACAAGAGGACAAGAGAGTGTTCTGTTGTTTTAAGACACTGAGTTATTAGTCTTTTGTTACAGTAACATCATAGCAGACTAATCAATGCTCTTTTATTCTCAGCCAAATATGTAAGGTGTTGGTCACCTAGCCACCTCTGTGGCATGTAATTGCTTAGGGGAAAACAAATCCACTAAGTTCCAGGAGATATTTCACCTATGAAAGAAAACCCATCTTCTTTTCCCCTTGTAGCTTTCAAGACTCTCTTGTAGGATATGACGATATGACGAATGGTTTAGTCCTGGAAACTGCTGGCAGGCACCTGGTAATCCTCTACAGAGTTAGCACTGTGTCAGGATCCATGAAACAAAGTGAAGGTTGAGGGAGGTGAACATGCATTTTTCTGTCCTGAAACAAATATTCCTGATGTTTATCTGAAAATCCATTTGATAAGTAGCAAAACATAACCTTTATTCCTTTTTTAGTGCTTTATTTATTCTTTGAAATTTTAAGACATTTAGACAAAATATTTTGATCATGCATATCCATTATTTTAGCCTTTATTCTTAAGTCAGTTAATTATTAATCTTTTTATCATTAACTGTTGTTGTAGTTGTTGTAGAAACAATACCTCAAACCTCTGGTCCCCCTATCTGTGTCTTCCCAGTGCTACAATTATAGGTGTCTACCACCACATCAGGACAATTCAGATTTGGATCTAGCTTCTCTATCCTCTTAAACAAGTGGCCAGACCAAGATTCTCCAAGACAGCCTTAACCTTTCACTTAATCTGACTGAAATTTAGACCTTCTTCCTTCTGACTATAAGGTAAGTGCTTTTCTCTAAAGTAGGCACTTACTTCAAGAACTTCACAGTTACAAACACTTCTCTGTCCCTTTGAGATGTAAATCATTTTGATGCTAAAGAACTCAAGGTGTTCTTAGTCTCAATTAATAATAAAATAAAAAAAATGAAGACTAAACTAAAAAAAAAAGAAAGCCAGAGGACAGTTTGATTAGGGTTTAAAGGAAAAACACCTGAGAGCAAGCAAGCTGTAAATCTCAGCAACCAAAGAACATAAGGAAAAAATACGATACTGTTTAAACTATCATGGAGATTAGCCATATGGGAGGGAGAGAGAAGGACTGGGGAGGAGAGAAAAAGGGAAGGAGGGAGGCAGAAATAGCTTTTTTTTTCTGGTTTTAGTTTCAAGGCAGAGTTTCTCTCTGTAGGCCTGGCTGCTCTGAAACTCTGAAGGCCAAGCTGGCCTTGAACTCACAAAGATCCATCTCACTGCAAGGAAAGGAGAAAGAGACTTTAAATAAAGGGTAAGGACACCCACAGTATCAGAAAAAGTATACTTCAGTTCAAGCCAACATCATAAAGGAAGATGTAAAACAAAAAGAAAAGAAAGAAACTAAGAGATGCCTCAGAAAGAGGCAGAAGTCTCTCATGGCAATAGCAAGCAGGAATTCTGGGAAAGAAAAGTATGACTGACTTGGAAAGAAAGTCATTCTTCAGTGGCAGAGTCCTGAGATAAAGGACCAGATCAACAGATAAACAGAATAGAGGATAGAAAAGATTTTTAAAAGTTTGGGATCAATGGGTCTTACATAAGCTATATCTTATTTCAAGGAAGCTTATTAAGAAGTACAGCATCTTATATAGAGCAGAGTCCTCAAGGTATCTTAGAGTGGGAGTAAGTCAGCAAGAAGTTAATCAGACAATGTTGCACTGAGGGAACATGGGGTATCTGAAGAGTAATACAGACTGAGCACATTGCAGCCCGAGGACTGAAAACCACCCCCAATGGTAGGAAACAGTATTCTCAGGACCTGAAGCCACAGATACCAACGTCCTTAGCCCCAGGTTATGATTAACTTTACCAAGCATATTCAGGGCTTTATAGAAGTTTCTTCTCCATACATCCAGATCCTAAAGGAAAGCCTTGGTTGATCACTCCAAACTCTCAACAAACAGTATCTCATTAAAGGGCTCATTATTCCTCTTACCTCTTCAGTATAACTTAAGGTGAAACCGACCTTTAAAGGAATAGCCCATTATACTTGTCATTGACCCTGCCCAACTGAAATGTTAGGTCTCCACCACAAGTTTCACCCTTTAGAAGAGAGGAATAGGTTTCTTTTAATGGGCCATTACTGGTGCTCTGTCAACTTAAACAGAAAGCTTTACAGCTCAAGAGTATCTTTTACAAGAACCTGGAAACTGTCTCTTTGAAATGCCCATACCCATTTTCTAGCTTCTGTGGAGCCATGGAAGCCCCATTACACATTGAATGTGAAATGCCCACCCCCCTCCCATTGGTTCATCTGTTTGAGTATTTAGTCCCCAGTTGAAGGTATCATTTGAAAGGGTTGTAGAAACTTTAGAAGGTGGCGCTGCCTTGCCGGAAAGGAGTCATTGTATCTGCCTGCATACTGGAGACTTTCCATGGAGATCTCTAGTCCGGCCAGGTGCATGGGTTCATGCAAAAGAAAGAGAACTCGGTCAGGGAGGGAGAACTACCTCTGCTGCCTCCACTGCTGGTTCTGCTACACCTGTCTCCAATGCTGCTGTTTCAGTTGCTCCAAGACATCTCAGGGCTGAGCCAGCTGGAGGCTGACTAGCAGGCAGGGGACGGGGGCAGTGCAGGGGAGCTTCTGGTGGCGACTTTGAGAGAGCAGATCTCTTCCCCAAGCGGCAGTGTTACAGCTCTTATGACAGCAGCTCTCAGACAATGGAATGTTTCCTGCACACCTTTATTCCTTCTGGATAGGCTTCTTATATACAGTTTTGGGGTGGGTCAGGGTCTGAGAGTAAGTACTTCCTATTGGCTTGGCCTGATAGCTGGAGAATACCTCATCATCATGTGGGACGGCATGGCATGGTCCTGCTTCTATATGAGTGATGTCCACAAACCTCTCTACAGAGGGCTATGAGGGTGCTGTAGCTATGTGAGAGGGACCTGGCCTCCTGGGAGTTTAGGGAAGTGCCTACCATCCCTTAGGGTCACCAAGGTTTCAACCTTATCTCGACCAGGAACCAGGATACCTTTCATAGCCTATCACCCCATAATTTAGCCATACTTCAAATTCTTGCTCTGCTTCCAAAGTTCAGATACAGATGACCAGCTAGCCCCATGTTTCTGCCACCATGCCTTCCTAGCTTACTGCCATATCTTCCCTACCATAACGGTCTGTATTTCTTTGGAATCATACAGCAAAACTAGGAAATCCTTGCTTAAACTTGCTTTTGTCAGGGTACTTTATCCTAGCAATGATAAAGTCACTAAGGCTGGGCCTGACTTCAATGATGGACAATTGGCAAGCACATGTAACCTAATCACACCCACAAACCTCCTACCTAATGCCCTCCAAGACTTTTCCCACTAACTCACCCCCATGGCTATAAACTTCTCTCCCTTTTGGGGCTATGAAGTTGAACTTTACCCCTTTACCCCATTGTAAGGGCCTTGAATAACATGCCCATTCTCTTCAACACATCAGCAGCACAATTTCTCTTTGACAGTCTTCTAGGATCTGCGCTAAACTAAATGTGGTGGTTTAAACAAGAATGACCTCCCTCCTACCCTGATAGGCTCAAATATTTGAATGCTTAGTCATCAGGGAGTGACACTATTTGAGAAGGATTAGGAGGTATGGCCTTAATCGTTGAAGTGCTTCACTGGCAGTGGGCCTGGAGGTTTAAAAAAAAAAAAAAGTGCAGCTCCCCTCCCCCATCTACTGCCTGCAGATCTGGATATAAAACTCTAAGCTACCTCTCCAGCACTCTGTCTGCCTGCATACCACCATGATTCCCACCATGAAGATAATAGACTTACTCTGAAACTGTAAGACAGTACCAGTTAAATGCTTTCTTTTATAAAAGTTGCCACGGTCATAATGTCTCTTCACAGCTATAGAATAGCAACTAAGACACTATGCCTAGAAAACTTAGCACTACACACATATTCAAAACCTCTGTTATAAGTAGTATTTTGTTAATAGATCATCAGCCTGACATTTCCCTGGAGAAAACAGTCCCAGTTAATTTCCATGCTATGGGTAACTTTTGTCCTTGACTAAGAAAAAAGAACAAGCATTCCCAAAATGTTTGATGGCAGCAGATTTTCCCAGTGTAACTAACCTAGTTCTTTTTTTTCCTCATTTCACTGCGTACTCTACATTTCCCTCCTTTGCCTTTGCCCTATGCCTTTTCACTTAGCCCCAAGCAAAGCTCTTCTCAATCTCTCTCTCTCTCTCTCTCTCTCTCTCTCTCTCTCTCTCTCTCTCTCTCTCTCTCTCTCTCTCTCTCTCTGTCATGTTTTCCTTCCAAGTCAAACAACCTGAAAGCCTTCTCTTTGTTTATAGGAAGATAATCAACTACATCTTTTCACATTGTGTTGGCTGACTGCTTCAAACAGAAAATGGCTTTGAAATAGCTTTCTAAGGCAGCTCAACTTAATTGTTAGAAAAGTATGCCCAGAGGCCACTGTGGTCTTTTCTATTCTAGAGTATTCTCTAGAGCAGGTTTAAGACTTAGGTGAAAATCATTTTGAGAAAAGAGGGTTATTTTGTGTGTGTGTGTGTGTGTATGTGTGTGTGTGTGTGTGTGTGTTGTTGTTGTTGTTTTTGTTGTTGTTGTTGTTGTTGTTGCTGTTGTTGTTGTTGTTATAATTGTTGTGGATGGGTTGTTTTCCTTACAATACTAGCATAGAACCAAATAAAGATGAGGAACAAGACTTTCCATTTAGGTTTTGCTAATGTGATACTAGCAAGTCCTACCAATACTGGGCACCTGGATCTATAAACTCCTCACATAGGCACCTAGAAATAGCATTTGCTAAGTAGCATTGACTCCACACTTGTGACCTTCCCTTCTGCTATCAGGCTTAGATTTTGTTTTCCACTTAGAAAATTGCCCTGTTTAGTGGGAATTGAGAGCTATAGATCTTAAAGATACACTCTGCACTGGTTTGAATAAGAATAGCCCCATAGGATCATATATTTGAATGATTGGTCAACAGTGGGTGGCATGACTTTAGACTGATTAGGGGGTGTGGCCTTATTGAAGTAGGGTGGTCTTGCTGGTGTAATTGTGTCACTGAGGGTTGGTTTTGGAGTTTCAAAAGCCCAAGTTAGTCCCAATGTTCCTCTCTCTTTTGTCTTGCTGCTTACCATGAAGATAATGGACTAAACTTCTAAAACTGTAACCCAGACCCCAGTTAAGTGCTTTCTTTTATAAAAGGTGTCGTAGTCATAGTGTCTCTTCATAGCTCAATAACACTGGCTAAGACAGACTCAAAAAAAAAAAAAAAAAAAAAGCTTAAAAGCCTAGATTCTCCACCAACAAAGGATTAGAGCTCTGGATAAAGAGGTGGTCAAAGAATTTAAAGGTTTCTGCTAGAAAGGGTGTTCAAAGAGACAGTGAGATGTATTACTGAAAAGAAGGGAGTTTGTTTGAAAAGTTATTGTTGGCTTTTAGTCTAGGCACTGCCCCATAGTTACGTGGAAATAGCCATTACATGTACCTAATTCATTATAAAAGGGGCTGCTTGCCCCTCCTCTCTCCCATGCCTTCTTGTTCTTGCTCTGTCCTCCTGTTCCACCTTTCTTCCTGTTCACCCCCTTCTCCATGTGCTCATAGCCATCCTCTACTTCTCTTCTCTTCTCTGTCTCTCTGTCTCTCTGTCTCTCTGTCTCTCTGTCTCTCTGTCTCTCTCTCTCTCCCTCTCTCTCTCTCTCTCTCTCTCTCTCTCTCTCTCTCTCTCTCTCTCTCTCTGTCTGTCTGTCTCTTCTACCCTCTCCACTCCCCTACCCATCCCCTGAATAAACTCTATTCTGTACTATACCCTCAGGGAGAAGGAATACCTCAACATGGGCCACCAAAGGCACCCTCTTCCCCCACACCTTATTGCACATCCACCAAATATAGTCCTTCTCTCTTTATCTTCTTATAAAACAGAACAATTATTAACACTGTGGATAGAAACATAAAATGATAAAAGCATAGTGGGAGATCTGACGAGCATCCCAGTCCTAGCCTGAGACAATATGGCTGTGTATCTGAAGAAAGGAATCAGAGATCTTGTGTTAGGTTTGGGATCTCTTCTTATACCATTCTGAGGTTGGAGAAGTTTTTGTAGCACTAGCCTTCAGGCAGACACTCTGATTTCCAGGAAGGAGGCAGGGTGGGAAACAGGATGTATGGCCTTTGATGTAAACTCACTTTACAGGTAAGAGATCTTGGTCCTGGGAAGTCTGTTATCAAGAGACTCACAGAGTCTCAGCAGGATGCTTATGGACATCTGAGAAAGGCAGAGAGCCACTTCACAGTATTATGGCCTGAGTAGCCGCTAGAGTCTACAGTATTCCAAGAATGAATAGGAATCCCACAAACCCATTCTAGTCTGGTAGAATTCTTCCTTTATGCCAACTTTCATCTTCTTAGATATTGTCTTCAGATTTCAGACTCCTGAATTCCTATTAAATACACTCGTTCTGCAAGTAGGAAAAAGTGACTTCCTGATATTTGAAGGCAGGACCACACAAGGCTTTTTCTAGAAAGCCTTCCTTCCAGCCAGGGATTCAAATTAGAATTACTAAAAACACAGAATATGAGCAAAGGTCCACAGTTACATTAAACAAGACTCATCAAACCAGCAAATAAAATGAACATCAAAGTTTCTTCTTTCCTCAGCCACATAAACCTATGTGGTATCTAAATGTTCTGTTTCCATTCAGTTTGACTCCCTGAAATGATTCCAAACTCCAACCTAGATTTCTAAACTTAAGGAATCATCAGGAAAAATGTCAAAACATATCTTCATCTTATGGTCTAAATAGCCTCACACTGACTGGGCTTGTGGATGAACTCAGGGTCTTTCTTTCTTTTTCCTTTCTTTCTTTTTTCTTTCTTGTTTCTTTCTTTCTTTCTTTCTTTCTTTCTCTCCATTGAGAATAGATACTTAGTTCAGCCTTAGCACTTGTAGCATTTCTCACCGCATTGTTCCAGTGTTGGGAGACATAACCCCTCTACTAGCTCTAATTAGGAATAAATAATGGGCTTTGGACATACTGAGATGTGATCAGATAGTTGTTGATAGTGTTGGTCAAAAACTGGAGATGAACTACACAGGGAAGAAATAAACTAAAGAACATGAATTTCAGACCTGAGATGAAGATTGAAATAACAACTAAAATGGCATACAAGCAGCTTTTAGAGAACCTTAGTCAGAAAATTAAAAAAAAAAGAAATGATTACAGCTTTGTTATCAGTCTCACTCTAGGATGCCCTGGCTCTCAGTTCCTTGTAATCTCAGGCAGAAGAATTCAGAACCACGGCTAGAGAATTGGTTCAGAGGAGACTCCTGAGGTTGTTTCCTAGCAACTACTATGTGCACCTCACATCTACCTGTAACTCCAGGTTTGGACGACCCAATGCCCCCATATGGACTTAGTAGGTACCTTCTCCCATGCATGCACATACATGCACATTATATATATATATATATATATATATATATATATATATATATATATATATATGAAGAAATTCAGAGAAAACACACATAGACTTTAATCTGAGTTTATTACACAGTCCTCAAAGAGTGAGAGAAGATATGGCGACGTGCAAGTCCAGTTCACATTTAATGCATTCTGTATATTATTTCTAAAATCCCTATGACATGTAACTTTCCCCAAAAAATATCTACCTGTCCAGATACTTGGCAAGTCCATTTTGGATCAAGGGTTATAAGAAGGACAAGGTATGTCCTCCCCACCAGAAAGCATCTGTCTCAGATAGTAATCTTATAAGGTTTAGATAGTTACTTATTGATGGCCTTCTATACAGTTCAGAATGTCATGTATTATAAAAGGCCATAGATATGGTTCAGATCGAATTTTTTATTTTTCATTTTATTTTATTTTATTTTTTTTTTTTTTGTCTTCAAAACAAGATTTATTTTTTTTAACATGTAAATACATGGAAAATACATTTGTCTCTTATCTGTTACAAATAAGACTCAAATTAATAATCATAACAAGAAGTGTTTCTTGAGATATTTCCATCTACACAAAAGACTAACAGCTTATTATTTTTTTAAAGATTTTAAACATTTTTTGCTTAAAATTATACATTTTTGTCAGTACTGTTTTTTCAGACATTAAAATAAATTTTACATAAAACCATGTGAATATGTTTTTTAGTCAGTACTTGATTTTTTTCAAGGGCTTGACAGTATGCATTGAAAACGTACTAGTTGCAATAAGCGTAAAGTACATGCAAAACAAAACGCAACATGGAAATAGTCAAAGTCTTCTTGTTTTGTGAATATATGTATAGTTTTTGTTTTCTTTATTTCTTGGACTTCATACAGTCTGTGAGTTGTTTCTGGGGGAGTGCAAGCCTCTGGGGTTAGCATCCCACTATCAGTGACTGCATATTATGTCTGTTCTTTTGTAACTGGGTTATCTCACTCAGGATGATCTTCTCTAGATGCAGCCATTTTCTTAAGAATTTGGTTAAGTCATTGTTTCTGGTGGCTGAGTAGTATTCCATTGTGTATATGTACCACAATTTTTGTATCCATTCGTCTTCTGAAGGACATCTGGGTTCCTTCCAGCTTCTGGCTATTATAAATAGAGCCGCTATGAACATTGTGGTGCATATATCTTTGTTGTGTATTAAAGTGTCTCTGGGGTATATGCCCAGAAGTGGAATAGCTGGGTCTTCAGGTAGTACTATATCCAATTTTCTGATGTATCGCCAGACAGATTTCCAGAGTGGTTGTATTAGCTTGCAACCCCACCAACAGTGAAGAAGTGTTCCTATTTCTCCGCAGCCTCGCCAGCATCTGCTGTCATCTGAGTTTTGGATCTTGGCCAATCTGACTGGTGTAAGGTGGAATCTTAGGGTTGTTTTGATTTGCATTTCCCTGATGGCTAAGGATGTTGAGCACTTCCTCAGATGTTTCTCGGCCATTCGGTGTTCCTCAACTGAAAATGATTTGTTTAGCTCTGTACCCCATTTTTTAATAGGGTTATTTGATTCTCTGGTGTCTAGCTTTTTGAGTTCCTTGTACACCTTGGATATTAGGCCTCTATCTGATGTGGTGTTGGTAAAGATCTTTTCCCATTCTGTTGGTTGCCGTTTTGTTTTCTTGACGATGTCCTTAGCCTTACAGAAACTTTGCAATCTCATTAAGTCCCATTTGTTAATCTTTGACCTTAGAGCTTGAGCCATTGGTGTTTTGTTCAGGAAATTTTTTCCTGTGCCTATGTGTTCTAAGGTTTTTCCTACTTTCTCATCTAATAGTTCCAGTGTATCTTGTTTAATGTGGAGATCTTTAATCCACTTACACTTGAGCTTTGTACAAGGAGATAAGAACGGGTCTATTTTCATTCTTTTGCATGTTGAGTGCCAGTTGGACCAGCACCATTTGTTGAATAGGCTGTCCTTTTTCCATTGAATGTTTACTGCTCCTTTGTCAAAAATCAGGTGACCATATACATGAGGGTTCATTTCTGGATCTTCTATTCTATTCCATTGATCCACTTGCCTATTTCTGTACCAGTACCATGCAGTTTTCAACACAATTGCCTTGTAATATAGCTTGAGGTCAGGGATAGTGATTCCCGCAGATGTTTTTTTGTTGTTGAGGATGGATTTCGCTATTCTAGGTCTTTTGTTATTCCATATGAAATTGCACATTGATCTTTCCAATTCCATGAAGAACTGGGTTGGAATTTTGATGGGGATTGCATTGAATCTGTAGATTGCTTTTGGTAGGATGGCCATTTTTAAGATGTTGATCTTTCCAATCCATGAGCATGGGAGATCTTTCCATTTTCTGAGATCCTCCTCAATTTCTTTCTTTAGAGGTTTGAAGTTCTTGTCATACAGGTCCTTTACTTCCTTAGTTAGAGTCACACCAAGGTATTTCATAGTTTTTGTAACTATTGTGAAGGGTACCTTTTCCCTAATTTCTTTCTCCACATGTTTGTCCTTTGAGTATAGGAAGGCTACTGATTTGTTTGAGTTAATTTTGTATCCGGCCACTTTGCTGAACTTGTTTATCAGCTGTAGGAGTTCTCTGGTGGAATTTTTGGGGTCACTCAAGTACACTATCATGTCATCAGCAAAGAGTGATGTTTTTATCTCTTCCTTTCCGATTTGTATCCCCTTGATCTCCTTTTGCTGTCCAATTGCTCCAGCCAGGACTTCCAGTACTATGTTGAATAGGTAGGGAGAGAGTGGGCAGCCTTGTCGAGTCCCTGATTTTAGTGGGATTGCTTCAAGTTTCTCGCCATTAAGTTTGATGTTGGCTGTTGGTTTGCTGTATATTGCTTTTATTATGTTAAAATATGGGCCTTGGATTCCTGTTCTTTCCAGGACTTTTAACATGAAGGGGTGTTGGATTTTGTCGAATGCTTTCTTAGCATCTAGTGAGATGACCATGTGATTTTGGTCTTTAAGTTTGTTTATATGGTGGATTACATTGATGGATTTCCTTATGTTAAACCATCCCTGCATCCCAGGGATGAAGCCTACTTGGTCATGATGAATGATGGTTTTGATGTGTTCTTGGATTCGGTTTGCAAGAATTTTGTTGAGTATTTTTGCATCAATGTTCATAAGTGAGATTGGTCTGAAGTTCTCTTTCCTTGTAGGGTCTTTGTGTGGCTTAGGTACGAGGGTTATTGTAGCCTCAAAAAATGAGTTGGGTAATATTCCATCTGATTCTATCTTTTGGAATAGCTTGGCGAATATTGGTGTTATATCCCCAATAAATGTCTGATAAAATTCTGCACTGAACCCGTCTGGACCTGGGCTTTTTTTTGGTTGGGAGGCTTTTGATGACTTCTTCTATTTCTTTAGGTGTTATAGGGTTATTTAGATGGTTTACTTGGTCCTGGTTCAACTTTGGGACCTTGTATCTGTCTAGGAATTCGTCCATTTCCTCCAGATTTTCCAATTTTGTGGAGTATAAGTTTTTGTAGTAGGATCTGATGATTTCTTGAATTTCCTTAGTTTCAGTTGTTATGTCACCACTTTCCTTTCTGTTTTTGTTAATTTGGATATTCTCTTTGCCCTTTAGTTAGTCTGGCTAGGGGTTTATCAATCTTGTTGATTTTCTCAAAGAACCAACTCTTTGTTTTGTTGATTTTTTCAATGGTTTTTTTTGTTTCTATTTGGTCTATTTCTGCCCTAATTTTGATTATTTCTTGCCGTCTACTCTTTTTGGGTATATCTGCTTCTTTTTGTTCTAGTGCTTTTAGCTGTGCTCTCAGGTTGCTGATGTGAGCTCTCTCCAGTTTCTTCTTGGAAGCACTTAGGGCAATGAGTTTTCCTCTCAATACTGCTTTCATTGCATCCCATAGGTTTGGGTATGTTGTCTTTTCGTTTTCGTTGAATTCTAGAAAATCCTTAATTTCTTTCTTTATTTCTTCTTTGACCCTGCTATCCTTTAACAGAGTGTTGTTTAGTTTCCATGTGTATGTGGGCATTTTGTTGTCTTTGTTGTTGTTAAAGACCAGCCGTAGACCATGGTGATCTGAGAGGATGCATGGGAGTATTTCAATCTTCTTATATCGATGGAGGCTCGTTCTGTGTCCAATTATGTGGTCAATTTTCGAGAAGGTGCCATGGGGTGGTGAGAAGAAGGTGTATTCTTTTACTTTAGGATATTATGTTCTGTATATATCTATTAATTCTAGTTGGTTCAAAGTCTCTGCTAGTTTTGCAGTGTCCTTGTTCAGTTTCTGTTTCCCTGATCTGTCCATTGGTGAGAGTGGGGTGTTAAAGTCTCCCACTATTATTGTGTGGGGTGAAATGTATTTTTTGAGCTTTAGTAGAGTTTCTTTTATGAATGTGGGTGATTTTTTATTTGGAGCATATATGTTAAGGATTGAGAGTTCCTCCTGACAGATTTCCCCGGTAATGAGTAAAAAGTGTCCTTCTTTATCTTTTTTGATAACTTTTGGTTGGAAATTTACTTTATTCGATATTAGAATAGCCACTCCAGCTTGCTTCTTGGAGCTGTTTGCTTGGAAGTTTTTTTCCCACCCTTTTACTCTGAGATAGTGTCTGTCTCTGTCTCTGAGATGAGTTTCCTGTATGCAGCAAAAGGCTGGATTTTGTTTATGTATCCAGTCTGATAGTCTATGTCTCTTTATTGGGGAGTTGAGACCATTTATGTTAATAGATATCAAGGAATAATTGTTTCTGTTTCCTGCCATTTTTGCTTTTTTGGGTTGAGTTGTGTCTGTGTTTTTTTCTTTAGTTTTCTTGTTTAGGAGTTTTCTTGTTTTTACTAGGCTGTATTTTCCCTCCTTGTATTGGGTTTTCCACCTATAATTTGTTGTAGTGCTGGGTTTGTGGTCAGATATTGTGTGAATTTTGATTTGTCTTGAAATATCTTTGTCTCTCCATCGATGGTGATTGATAGTTTTGCTGGGTATAGTAGCTTGGGCTGGCACTTGTGCTCTCTTAAGGAGTGCATGATGTCTGTCCAGGCTCTTCTAGCTTTCATAGTCTCTGTTGAGAAATCGGGTGTGAGTCTGATTGGTCTGCCTTTATATGTTACCTGACCTTTTTCCCTTACTGCTTTTAGTATTCTTTCTTTACTTTGGGCACTTGATGTTTTTACTATTATGTGTCGGGAGGTATTTCTTTTCTGGTCCAACCTATTTGGAGTTCTGAAGGCTTCTTTTATGCTCGTGGTCATCTCATTCTTGAGGGTAGGGAAGTTTTCTTCTATGATTTTGTTGAAGATATTTACTGTGCCTCTTAGTTGATACTCTTCTCCCTCTTCTATTCCTATTATCCTTAGGTTCGGTCTTCTCATTGTGTCTTGTATTTCCTGGACATTTTGGGTTAGGAGCTTTTTGTTTTTTGCATCTTCTCTGGCTGTTTTGTCTATGTTTGCAATGTTGTCTTCTGCCCCCGAGATTCTCTCCTCGATCTCTTGTAATCTGTTGGAAATGCTTGCTTCTGTGACTCCTGATTTCTTTTGTTGGTGTTCTGACTCTAGGGTTATCTCTTTTAGCGCTTTCTTTATTGTGTCAATTTCTGTTTTAATTTCCCTCTTCCATTCCTTTAATTCTTTGGTTCTGTTTTCGTCTCGTTCTTTGAGTTCTTTCAGTGTTTTTCTTGTTTCTTCTTTAAAAGCTTCTGAATCTTTTTGCTTTTCCTCCCTTTCTTGTTTAAGTAACTCTATCAGCATCTTGAGGCATGTTTTCAGGTCTGTGTCTTCTTTCTCTGGAGTGTTTGGAATTCCTATGTTTGCTACTATCGGAGAGCTGGGTTCTGGTGTTGCTAGATTGTCTTGGTTTCCTTGGGATATACTCTTTCTCTTTCCTCTTGCCATTTTGTTGTCAGTGATATGTTCTTGCCTTTCCCTTGTATCTGGTCTGTGTCCCTGGTACACTTTCCGTGTGCACTCCTCAGAGATCTCTCTAATCCCCAGCAGCCCAGGTTCCGGGTGGCAGCTGGGACAGGCTCTGCTCTGCGTCCTGAAGTCGCCCCCGCGTGGGAACAGACGTTCCTAAGATCTGTTCCCGGTCACTGGATCGGGGAGGACAGGGCAGGTCAGGGCAGGGGGTGCCCTTTCCGTGTGCACTCCGCAGAGATCCCTCTGCTCCCCCGCAGCCTAGGTCTCCCACTCACCAGTTGCTCAGCCTGTACCCAGATCGAATTTTTGTAGATAGTAATCAGAGTTCCATAGATTCAGTTTCTGGTTTTGCAAGCTGTTGATTATAAGGAAAGGGCTTACATCAATGGCCTCGAACCTACTAATGTAACTAGCTACATAACAATTTGATGTATGGTTGGATATAAATGGGAAATCATTGAAAAGTGGGGGATTTTTAATATGATACCTATGTGGTTTGTGGGGGTTTGTTTGTTTTAGAGTAGCTGTATAAGAAATGATGGTGTCATTCATTGATACCTTTTATCTGTCCATTGTTACGCTGCTTTCCATATATAGTGTAAATAAAGCAACAATTTCAAAATAAGTATGAGTGCTTTTATTCACATTTCATTAATTATAAGATGAGAAATAGTAGTTTGTTCCAAATTTCACTCTTGGAGATCCGAATCTTAGAGGGAGAACTCATCCCAGGCACACTGCCTCAATGATGTCCACTGAGAAGGTTTCGAGGATAGATAGTACGTGTGTTTGAGTTCGAACAAGCTGTGAATTTGCAGTACTCACAGGGTATGAGTTTGCAAACATCACAGGGAGGATGATGCTAAGCTGATGATGGACAACGAGACCCACACAAGGGCAAAGGTCCAGATTTCAGTTATTCGCACATATGAAGTAACTGGAACCGAAAGTATGAAAAGACTGTTAAAACAATGGGGGGCTGAGAAGCTGTGGTCCAAACCCCAGCCTTGAAGAGCAGCATATTTACAGAGGAGGCACTGACAATATGTATAGATGCAGCCTGCTAGAAGTAGAACAAGAGCAGGACATCAGAGAGAAAAATGGAGGGCGGGGAGGGTAGCTAAAACTCACAAATGATAACTGGGAGGAAGACGGGATGCCAAAGTATCTACTTTTTTCAATGTGAGAAAAGTAAATCTGCATGAATGCTGGCATGAATCCAACCAATAGCCCAGTCTTTTTAAACTTCCTCTCACCTGCATACTTGAGTAACACTGATGATATTTATTACACAAGTAGAGACCGGCCAGTGTTAGCTGCCTTAGCTGAGCAGGAAGGATACCATGTTTTGGAGGGAACCACAAGACAGCTACTGTTCTTTAGAATGACATTGCTTATAGCAATTTCCTGCCTTCTAAAAGCCTAATGCTCAAATTTCTAACTGGAAATTAATATCCTAAAGGGAGTAATCGTACAAATTAATGCAGGCATTTTAATTTTTTCAACCTAGGACTTCATGCATGCTAGGTAAAGGCTCTATCAATGGGCCAAATTTCTAGGCCTAGTTGCATAGCTTCAATACTATAATAAGTCCAATCCCAATGAACTAGTAAATTGTCTTAACATGGACTTAAAGTGCTATGGAGAACAAAGGCTACTTTATATAACTTTTATTCACTCATCAAGCATTTAAGAACCCACTATGTGACAGGTAAATTTTTAGGTACTGAAAGTACAAGTAGAAACATAGATAACAGGACCTTGTGCCTGCAAGAACATTCCTGGATGGCATGTCTGTTTTTCTACATCTATTTTTTCACAAGATCTTCAGCAGAAGCTGTAGTTGTTGGTTCCACTGGTTTTGAAAAAGTGACTATATGCCATATTTCTAATGCATCTTTCTTAAGACTCCTACTTGACCCTCATTTTTCAACAGTGTAATAACTACAGTTAGTATCAATACCAATTTAGAATCCCATTAGAAACAGCAATTTGGCAGGCCCTAAATGGATATAATCAATGAAGGAAAAATGTTTACTGAACATTAGTTAGTCTGGAGGCATAAGCCAATGCTTTTCAACTCACACAATCACAGACTTTACTTCCAAACTGAACAAAAAGTCATTCTTTCCTAGACAGCTCCAACAGAGTAATTAGAGCAAGGCATTTGTCTTCAGCTGTATCTTTGCTGTCCCTATTAAAGCATGCAGCCATTAGCTCTACCACTGCAACTAGGTTCTCAGCACCCTGATCAATTTAATTAGTGTACCAGACAATGCATGAGACCCTGCTCTGTGCTGCAACTAATAGTAGATAATAGTTCCTCAAGACAGACTGCCTTGATGTACCATGAAGATAAGGGAAATGACATGATACATACTGCACACACTCACACACATACACACACAAACACACACACATACAACATCATCACAAAAGATATCAAGAAACAGACTCTTCATGAAGGACAAAAACCAACTTCATTTCTCTAAGAATTAAGGACTTTTATTTGTTGACTCGTGCCCAGTAAGGACATTATGGGATAAATGTCTCAAGGTTTTCAGTGTAGCCTTTAAATCCAAACACTAAGCAATAGCCTGAACCTTGTTTTAAAATGCAGGCTGTCATTTTGCTCTCGAATATACAACTGAATCAATGTTGAAGTCATGTGCTTAGAAGAGGAATGTTTCTGACCCCGATGGTGTTATTTCAAGGCATCAAGGATCTAAACTGACTCCTCAGGACAGCTTTCAATTCTATGTTCAGTCTTCATCCCAGACATTTGTAGGAAAATTCCAAATCAAATAAATTTTGACAAAGCCATTTCAACCATCCATGAATCAGATACCATACTATTTTCTAGCACTTAGACTCCACCTGGGCCCCACACCACTAAAGATTTAGTAAGAGAATCAGATAAAGAGAAAAGGATGGAGAATAGCTGCTCCCCAGCTGGTGGCACAGTATGGGTGGGTTAAACATGTGTAACCTAGCTGGAGGAAGTGTGCCACTGTGTCTGCCAATTTCCAGTTCTCTCTGCTTGTGCTTTCAACTTAGCCTTTTCTCCAGCCACTATATCTGTCACCTGCTGCGTCTTCTATGATCATAGACTACAATCCTCCAAAACTGTAAACCCTGATATCCTCTCTCTTCTGTAAGTTACCTAGGTCATGGTGTTTTATCTCAGCAATAGAACACAACTAATACAGAAGGAAGGAAATCTTTTCATAACAGCAGGAGGGCTGCTGGACCAGAAATGCACAAATTATTTTAGGTGGGATCCAAGTTCTTAAAGTCTAAACTTAGATTCATATTAACTTAATGGTCCTATTAAATTATTTCATGAATAGGTTGACCCACCAACCTTTGGGTGAAGCTAGTTTGAAAGACAGTACTAAGTATGGAAATCCAGGTGTCTAGAACAGAAGAAGGAGACAACTGTGCCACCTGTGTGTAAGATGCAGGACAAGATCAAGTAACAGTCACTTCTGCACACTTTTAGAAGCTGAGGGTCTGTCTCTAAGTCAACAACGCAAGGAAAATGTTTATTTTGTAACAAAGGAAAACTCAACAGAGATATATTGGTGCTGACAAGAATTGATTTTTATTTCCACCAAAAATTTCGGTAGAGGAGAACTTTCACATTCAATAAATCTGTACCAAGTGCCAGTCTATTGAACCAGAAGTAGAGCCAATTTCCATTCAGCAGGTTGTGCAAGGAGTCATGTGCAGGAATCAGAATGAGCTGGGATGTACTAACACTTCATTCCAATGCTGCAAAGAATTTTAGGGTATGTTTCCCAGGACAATTGTCTGACTAATTAGCACGCGATCTTTTATTTCTTATTAGGAACAAAAACAAATTGATCAGGCAGATACAAATATCGGATTTGAATGCCAGCTAAACATCTGCCTCTAAATTAGCAATGTATTCTGAATTTAAGTCAGGCTTATAAGTTTTTCAGCATGAAGTTACAGTATCACCACATCTTCCCACTTGGGTACCCAATGAAACAGTCATATTAAGCCAATAGAGTAAACTCCAGCCTGAGACAAATGTAACTGTAAAATACAGCCTAAGGAGGACCTGCTCTAAGCACCATGTCACCTACCATTCTTGCTATAGCTAAGTGAACCAATAATTGAGTCTCAAATCATAGTGCACTAGCAAGGGCTTAAGAACAAAAGGAGATTAAAATACAGAGTCAGATGATCTTTTAAGGAGATTCAACGTAACAATTTCTAAAAGAATTAACAGATGACAAGAGATAAAAGTCAGGAGGCAACAGAGAAAAAGCAGCTGCACAATTGATCAATATGCAGAAACCACCAAACAGAGAAGAGTCAAGAATTATTATGAATAGAAGACAGGACACACCTTAGGCGCCATAGCATTAGAAACTGAGGCTATGGGCATAGGGACTCACATGCAGTTGAACAATCAATCACCTCCATTTTCCTTCACTGAGATAGCTGAATCTGTTTTGCTGCTTGGAACACAGAGATACTGATGTATCTTTAAAGACATTGAAATGTAGATGTCCTCTTTTAAATTTTTTTAATTATATGATGGATTTATGATTGGTAAAATGGAGCCATGAAGATGCCTCAGTCAGTAAAGTGCTTGGTGTCCAATCATGGAGACCCCAGTCCAGTCTCCAACATCTACATAAAAACAAAATAAACAAAATACAAACAAAACCAGCAGTGTGGCAGGATAGAGAACAAAGAAGGCAGACACAGGATCCTGGGGCTTGTCACATAGCAGGTCCAGCCAAATTGGCCAACTCTGGGTTTGGTGAAAGAGCCTTTCCCAATGTCTAAGGGAAAGACACACTAAAGATTGAGAAAGAAAGCTGGCCTCAGGCCTTGGCCTCCACATGTATGAACACACATGGGAAGATAAAGATGGATGAAGTCCTTTCACATACTCTCACACCAAAGTTTAATTTGAGCAGAAATGTCTTTAACAGCTATTGAACTGATACACATTTTTTACAAATATGTAAAGAAGTAAATGTAAAGTTCAGAAGTAAATATCTCTTGTAAATAGAAAATTATTACTTGTCATGTATTCTGAAAATAAAGCAAAGTAATCCTACTGTTTTGTTCTCTAATCCTTGAGACAGATGACAGATGATGGGTTTTTTTTTCACTGTTGATTTAATGTGGCTTGTATTTCTCCCCAAGGTTCAGTAATTTGATCCATGTATAATCGCTCAGCTCAATTTAAACCTGTCCTTACATAAAACTCTTCTGTTCTAATTTCTGTCACCAAGAGAAGCCCTTATCACTAGACAAAGCATTCATTTTTACTGAAATATTCAATAAGAACCTAATCTGTGCTGAGTTGTGTAGTAACCACTTCTCTCAATTCATACATGTAAAAAGAGATGTTTCTGCAATCCAAATAATCTTTGAAAAAAGATGAGAAATGTTTATCACTAGGTAAGGGGAAAAGATAAACATGCTTGTTTAAGAGATTGAAGGTACACAGGGAAAATTCACAAGGGCTCAGTCCTACACAAAGAACTATAAGCAACTGGGTAAAGCTGGTAGTAGGAAAGGTGGGCCTTCCCAAGAGAGAGCACACCAATTGGTTATCCAGGGCTTAACGGCTAGCCCTGAAAACAAGTAATGCAACATAGACTCACAGGTTATATTTAGGAATATATATATATATATATATATATATATATATATATATATATATATATATATACATATATATATACAAATACATATATTCATACAGTAACAATAGATGAAAAAGAGGTTATAAATTTGAAAGAGAGCAAAAGAAGAGTATACAGCAGAGTTTTAAGGAAAAAAATGGAAAAATGTTCTAATTAAAATACAATGCCAAAAATACATTTAAAAAGACATTGTCTTTAAAATGCATATACATACAAATAATACCAAATGTACTTAGCATGGGGTGTGTGTTAGTATGTGTATGTGTGAGTATGTGTGTGTGTGTGTGTGTGTGTGTGTGTGTGTGCGCGTGTGTGTGTGTAACAATAACTAAAGAAGAGGAAATCATGAATTTTAAAAAAGGCAGAAATGTGGAAGAAACTGGATAAAGGAAAGTAAGCAGTAGGAAGTGGTATAATATTTTAATTAAAAGTAAATTTTTAGATGTGGCTTCAGATACTAAACTGCTGCCAGGAATGGGACCTCTAAGAAGCCCACTAAGCAAAGAATTATGAGGGTAGCCCCAACTCTGTTGGAATGTGGAAAGGATAAATTAAAGATACATAGAAAAGGATTGTAAATTGGGAAAGAATTTAAAACAGTCAGAGACAAAAATCATACTGCACATGAGAATATGGCTCCAGAATTTGGGATATAAATACAGGAGGTAAAGAGATGCCATGTTTTGAGAGAGGAAAATATCATTTTTCAAATCATTAGTGAGTTAGCCTGGTGGAATTGGACACAGGAGGGAACAATGTGTGCTCCACCCTGCTTTCCTAGTACGGATGGTGGCACAGACTCAGCAATGCTGACATGCGCACACACTGGTGCTGCATTCGAGTGCCTATGCCATTTTTCAACTGAGTAAGGTAAAGCTCACAGGACCAGTCACTATAGAAGCACAGACAAGACAATGTCATAGAGCCATGACCTAATAAGAGTATACATATGCAAGACTCACATAAAAATACTATATCTGTTGACCAAGGACCTTTTGGTCAGGGCCTAGCTGTGATCAGCATTTGAAATTATTTCTGATAACATTTAACATGATTTCTGGTAATAGGAGTGGTGGGCCTCTCCAAAAAAGTGCAAACCAATCATGTATCCAGTGCTAAAGGGTTAGCCCTGAAAACATGCATTCAGGTAATGTTATATTGACTCAGCGGGCTTTATACACACACACACACACACACACACACACACACACACACACAAATATATGTGTGCATAAAATAACAGTTGATAAAAAAGCAGCCATAAATTTGAAGGAGAGCGGGGAGGGGGGCTCTAAAATAAAAAAGAAAAATGTAAAAATGTTCTTTTTTCAATTAAAGTCCTGTTTTACTAACATAAATTTATTATATATGGAAACTGCAGAAAAAGCAAATGGGAATGAGTCTGTATTTATACAAAGAATGAAATTAATTAGTCATCTCTCAGTTATTTCAGTGAATTTTCATATTATACCTCATATTTAGATAGTTTTCAAATCTGAAAATCATTGAAGTAAATAGTTGGGTATGTTAACTGCTTTTTAACATTTCTCCACACAAGAAGAAAAAGTTTTAATTATTTTGATTCAGGAACATCAGAGAAGACTGGCAGTTGTTTAAACTTTGGAACAGAATACAAACATCAAAGTATCCTATTTTCTTTTTTTTTCTTCTCTCTTACAACTTTATTTTTTTTAAAAAGGGATGCATATATAGATTTTTAAAGGCATTTTAGAATAATACTATATGAATATTTTTATTAGTACTTAATTCTATTAGAGGTTTGATAGCATGCATTGAAATCCCACTAGTTACCATAAGCATAAAGTACATGTAGGACAGAACATAACATGGAAACAGATTTCTTAGTGAGTATGGATTAACCATAATGATCTTGAATACCAAAAATTGCCACAAGCCCCTCAGGTACACAGGAGAGACGGGTACCAATCTCTGACAACAAGACCACAGATAATCACAGATAACAAGATGGCAAGAGGAAAATGAAAGAACGTAAGCAATGGAAACCAAGACAACCTGGCAACATCAGAACCCAGCTCTCCCACCACAGCAAGCAGTGGATTGCCACACACTCCAAAAAAAAAAAAAAAAAAAAAAAAAAAAAAAAAAAAAAAAAAAAAAAGACTCAGACCTGAAATCATACCTCAAGATGATAATGGAGATCTTTGAGAAGAGAGTGAATAACTCACTTAAACAAGAACGGGAGGACAACAATAAGCAAATAGAAACTTTTAAAGAGGAAACATGAAAATCACTCAAAGAAATCATAGAACTACAGGAAAACAGAACCAAAAAGATTAAGGAATTGAAAATGGATATAGAAACAATAAAGAAAACACAAAAACAACAACTCTGGAAATGGAAAACCTAAAAAAGAAATCAGGAGTCATAGATACAAGCATCTCCAACAGACTACAAGAGATGGAAGAGAGAATCTCAGGGGCTGAAGACAACATTGAAAACATAGACAAAACATTTAGAGAAGACGCAAAAACCAAAAATCTCCTAACCCAAAATGTCCAGGAGATCCAAGACACAATGAGAAGACCAAACTTAAGATAATAGAAAAATTTTCAGATTAAACTATAATCTCAAAATTAAACAGAAGAACTTGTCTTTTTAAAAACATACACATACAAATAATACAGGTCCTGTCAGCAAAAATTTTAATGCACTTAAATTCTGCCCTAAATTCTCCTCTCTTCCTGGGATCTGCTTGGCTTTATCACATTTAAAACTGGACTACTCTGTTCACTTCTGTGTTTGTATGTTTGACAATCTTTTGAGACAGGCCTCAGTCTAACCGCAAACTCACTATGTATCCACAGATAAGTTTGAACTACGGATTCCCCTGCCTTTATCTCAAGGCTGAAATTACTGCCATGTACTACTCTGCCCTGTTTAGAGAGCACTGAGAATCAAATCACAGCTCCATGTCTGCTTGGCAAGCCCTTGGGCAACTGAGCTACATCCCCAAGCCCTACTTCAGATCAGGTACTGTATTCAAAGCAGATGTAATTTAAAGCAACCAGTCTAAATAACTGTGGTTTAACACTACCTATCAGCTAAATTGCATGTGGTTTAGACATTATGTAGGAATTCAATTTCTGGCTTAGAACCCAGCCTCCATGCCTGGCCACTGGGTTGCTGTTCTTGTTCTTCTCCTCCATTGAAATCCTTTAGAGCTACACTCATAAAGAACACAAACCCTTGTATTACAATGTCTATTTCTACATGTGTATTTATGGCAAATTTATACTAATTACTTCCAAATAAGCATTTCATAGAGATTAAGTGGAACATTTGAAAGGTACCATAAAAATGGTGTTGATTTTTTCTCTTCTCACTTTCAACTTTATTATCTAAATTAAACTAATCTATTATTAAATCTATTATTTTTGAGCTATAAAATGGTATAATCTTTTTGTATAAGAGCTATAGTTCTGTTACAAAGGAATATATAAGTCAAGAAATAAAGGTATAAGCATGAGCTCGCAACTATCAAAGACCTACCTAGTCTTCTTTCATAATGCACAGTATTATAACCTAAAAGGTTCAAGCTAAGGGCTCAGTATGTTGATTCCTGGCAGATTACTTACCTACCATTATCAGAACCTGGCACTGAAAGCAAGAGCATACATCAAAAATCTTCATTTGATTAGTAGTAACAAATGAATTCTTTTAGCATGAAAGGGAACATCTCTGTCTTAGTCAGGGTTTCTATTCCTGCACAAACATCATGTTCAAGAAGCAAGCAGGGAAGGAAAGGGTTTATGTAGCTTACACTTCCATATTGCTGTTCATCACCAAAGGAAGTCAGGACTGAAACTCAAACAGGTCATGGAGGGATGTTGCTTACTGGCTTGCTTCTCCTGGCTTGCTCAGTTTGCTTTCTTATAGAACCCAGGTCTACCAGTTCAGGGATGGTACCACCCACAATAGACTGGACCCTACCCCCTTGATCACTAGTTGAGAAAATGCCTTACAGCTGGATCTCATAGAGATATTTCCTCAACTGGGGCTTCTCTCTCTGTGATAACTCCAGCTTGTGTCAAGTTGACACAAAATCAGCCAGTGCAATCTCATAAACCAATTAAAGGAAGTTCTCAGGGTTTTATATATTATGACCTCTTAATGAATAAAATATTTGGCAAAGGAAACCTACTTATCGGAAGTTAATAAATATATTTAAACATTTTATTTCAATGTCTATATCAAAGTCCTAGTGTAGAAATCATTTTTATATATGAGTAGCCTTCACTCAAATAAGTACAAACACAATCCAAAAGAGTGTGGTTATTAGATAACTTAATGTTAGTTTGTCTGTCCAATGCTGAATTTTTGCTTTGGGAATATTTTTAAATGTTGCCTAGGTAGTACATCATCCCTTAATTTGCCAAGGAACTACAGAGCAGTATCCAAGAAAGCAATCTAACCTATTCATGGAACAAGCCTACCAGCCTTCAGATCTTTTCATTAAATAGTATTCACGTCATGGAAAAGATGAAGCCAAGTCCCCAGCCTGTCTCATCCAGGGCCCAACCAGCTAATCAGCTTGTTACCTATCTCTTTTACATAAACTTTGTCTAGTACAAAGATGATCACTGTTTTCACTGTTTTCACCACATTTTCACTGCGGACCAGACAAGCATCACAAAATGATATTAGGAAGTGAGGTCTGCTTCTTCAGGTTAGACTTTGGGAATGTGCCCTCTACTGACTTGGTCATCCCTTCACCTTTCACGTCAGGCACCATCAGCTTATCTATAAGCAACAGTGGTGTCCACTTCTTCCCTCAAGAACCCCTCTCACATTTGAGAAATGCCACAGTACCCTCTTATCTCTTGCAAATTGTAATGCATTCATTGTGAGCCAGAGGTTTCACTTGGTTTTATTTGCCCAAAGTTCTGGATCCACAGAGACAAATCTTAGCACGATAAATGTGTGAAAGAGAACAACATACGGTCTGGTTTGAATTGACTCTCCATTAGTGAAGTGAGTGGCTGAATACACACGCACATGGACAATGGCCAGACCATATGTAACAAGAGAACCCTTGTGGTCCTCAGTAATGAGTCAGGAAAGCAGCCAGAAGGCCAGCCTGATATGTCAGATTTGTAAGATGTCAGCTCACAATCTCCATGAAACCATTCAAGAAGCTAAACAACTGCTCTCGTAAAATTTGGTCCCAAACAGTCAAAAATTGATTAAAAACTGGCAACATCCAATTTTCTGTCCCCATTTCCAACTTGGGTCTAAACAGAATAAGCCAAATATTCACCCCAAGGCAATCACATGGAACATCTCACTTCTACTTAGCCTATGGCTTCCCCATGCCAACTGCCTCCAGCAGGGCACATTTGAAGCCTTCTCTTTTTCCCATCAAGCTTCCCACTCTTGCCTTCACAGGCTCTGCCAAGCACAAGTGATTCACTCACCGTGGCAAGCACTGAATAAATAGCCTCTGCTCACTCTTATTTGTTTATTATTACCGCAGAGGTTAATACTCTTTCTCCCTAACTACTCACATGCATAGCTCATCCTAAGAAGAATTAGTTAATTGCTTTATATGAACAGATTATCCCAAGGATAGGCAGACTACTCAGACATGGAGGAAGCATGGCCCTCCTCATCTTTCTGTGATTGTGAAAATGACTTCTTGAGAACCTTGAGAAAGAACTGGCATTATTTTGCTAAAGGAACATTGGATGGATACTCATCCTGCTTTTATTATCAGGTACCAGCTGACAATGGTTCTGTCTGAGTCAACCAATGTAGGGGGCATAATCTTCCAATACCTTAAGGATGATCCTAAGTTGATGTGGGAGGGGAGCTAGTTTCAATCTGTCTTATATTGAACTTATTCTAGCCCAGTTTGTTAGCAAAGGACAGAGGGAAGCAATGCAACCCAGTATAGAAAAAGAAGAAATAACTATGAGAAACTAACTCTGAAAAGTGCAGAAGGAAGAGGAAAATACTCAGGATAAATATTTACTCAGAAGATTCTCACACAGATGAGATCGATTAGAATCAGTTACTTGTATGCTGTTGAATTTGGAAAGTGGAAACTAGAAACAGTAGCCGAACATGTTAAGTGTTTTTATCACTTGAAGTTATCCACCAAATCAGAGAGAGTAAAAGAGACAGACAGAGAGATAGTGAGAGCAGAAAGTTCACAAAATATTTCTGTCCACATAGGCAGAACTGAAGAGAAAAACCATATATTTGTAAATTATTTAAATTACTACAGGGCTTTCCCTAGAACAGTATAAAGAAACATTTTATTCATCCCAGACAGAGAGGGCACCGAAAGATTATGTCCAAGTCTAGATTGGTGAACCAATGAGTTTATTAGGGTTTCTTATGGGAGCATGAATAACATTCACACAGTTGCATCACTGAAGGGACCCCTGAGAAGCTTATAGGCAACTACATTACCAAAGGGCCTCAGGCCCCAGTCAGTCATTCAGCTCATACAACTTCAGAGCATTAAATGGTCTTTGGAGGATTCTGGGAAGGCTTGTAAACCTCATGAGCCTAGTCCTGAGCTCCTTCTTCTTCATGGAGGAATATTAGTAGCCCTCATTTCATGAGGGACTCATATTGATGATCACAAATTTTCTGATGCAAGACAGCAAAGGGCATGTCCTGCCCAAAGGAAGCAGCTGTCCATGTGTGAAGATAAGAACCCCAGGGTAAGCATAATGTTTGCATTTGCACAAAAATAAATAGAGTCTTCTAAAACTCAAACAAAGGTATTCTGGAAGAAGAAATTATGATTACCGGTTTTATTCAATATCCATATCCCAGATTCTGAAAGAGAGATACAATGAGCTTAGGCTTGCCCTTTAACTTAGCTCATAACAAATTACAAAAGAAGCATGCTAGTATACAATGGTTTTTTAAAGCAAAAAAAAAAAAAAATCCCTAGAGGTATCGTGTGAATTATGAATACCCTGTAAGAGAATGACCTAGCTGCTTCCTCATGGTCTACTGTGAACAGACAGTTGCACATGATCAGCATTGCCAAGACAGGACAGGAAGCAGCTGTGGAAGGAGAGAAGTTAGGTTTTCACCCTGAGCATCAGCAGCACCAACCTGGTGCTCAGATTTCCCATGGACTCTTTTCTAAATATTTCCATAATAGGAGAGGATAGTGTGTCCTTACATGAGCATCATCACAGACATCAGCTGCATCCTCAATAATTGACAGCTCTGAGATGTTGGTGCATTTATCCAGGCAATAGAGGGTATAAAAAGGCTTCTTCAATCAGTTACCAGGCCCAAAGAAATATTCATAGAAATAATTATAGAAAACCTCAAGTGGGTTTAGTCTACAAATAATCAGAACAAGATTACCTTTGTTAATATTGTCATTTTTTTTCAAAGGTGATATGTTTTAAGGAAATACTTGTGGGACTATTTTGAATTTTTAAATGAAGTTTTATTTAATTTATTTGGTGTGAGTGGTTATTTGGGTTGCATGTTTGTCTGTGCATCATGTCACACAGTACCCGTGGAGGCCAGAGGGAGCATTCTATTCTCTGGAACTAGAGTTACAGGTAGTTGTTAGGCATCTTGTGAGTTCTGAAAATCAAACAAATATCCTCCAGAAAACCAGCCAGTGCTCTTAAATCCTGAGCTATCTCTCCATCCACTACTTTGATTTTAAAAAATATATATCTCTTTCTTTTCACTTTACATTCAGATCACTGTCCCCAATTCCACACTCCCTCCTCCATAACCCCCTACCCTATTCCTCTGAAAAAAAGTGGAGGCCCCCGAAGGGAATCACCCACCCCTAGCATATTATCTATGCAGGGTTAGGTATTTTCTCTCCCACTGAGGCCAGAGAAGACAGCCAAGTTAGGGAAATGCGTTCCAAAGACAGGCAACAGCATAAGGGATAGCCCTGCTCCAATTGATCATGACCCACATGAAGACTGAGCTGCACATCTGCTACATTGTGGGGGGAGAGGGGCTAGATCTAACCCATATATGCTTTTTGATTGGAAACTTAGTCTTCCCCAAGGTTCTAGGTTAGTTGACTCTCTTGACCTTCCTGTGGAGTTTCTATCCTCTTTAAGAACCTCAATCCTTCCCCCAACTCTTTCATAAGAGTCCCCAAGGTCAATCCACTGTTTATCTGTGCTGTCTGCACCTATCTGAGTCAGCTGCTGGTTGGAGCCTCTTAGAGGACAGCTATGCTAGGCTCCTGTCTGCAAGTATAACAGATTATTATCAATAGTGTAAGCACTTGCTCTTGAGATGGGTCTCTGGTTAGGCTCATAATCGCGTAGCAATTCCCTCAGTCGCTGATCCACCCACCAGCCCTGCATTTCTTGTAGGCAGAATTAATTTGGGGTCAAAAGTTTTGTGGGTAGGTTGATGTCCCTATCTTTATTGCTCCATCAGGGTTTCTGTATCACTATAGAAAGTAGCCTCTTCGGGTTCTATATCCCCACTGCTAAATGTCTCCGCTAAGGTCACCTCCACTGATTCTTGGGTGTCTCCTCTATCCCAGGTCTCTGGCACATAACTCACCCTTCTGCCAGATTCCATTCATTAGTATTCCTGTGCGGCCATTTCCTCTGTCTTTCCACACACCTGATCTTAAAGCACCTCCCCATCCCCCTCCACATCCCCTCTCCCACCCAGTTCCTTCTGCCTCCTATGGCTATTTTATTCCCCCTTCTAAGTGAGATCCAAGCATCCTCGCTTGTGGGGTTCATTTTTGTTTAATTTCTTTGAGTCTGTAGAGTGTGGAATGTATCCTGTACTTTATGGCTAATATTCACTTATAGGTGAGTACATATTCTGCATGTTCTTTTGAGGATTGGATGGCCTCACTCAGGGTGATATTCTCAAGTTTCATCCACTTGCCTGCATATTTCATGATGAGCTTGTTTTCAATAGCTGAGTAGTATTTCATTGTGTAGATGTACCACAATTTTTCTTTACCCATTCTTCAATTAAGGGGCATCTATGTTGGTTTCCAGCTGCTGGCTATTATAAATAAAGTTTCTATAAACAAAAATTTATAAAGAGCTCTAAAAATTGAACACCAACAATACAAATAACCCAATTTAAAATGGGATACAGAGCTAAGCAGAGAATATTCAACAGGAGTCTTGAATGGCCAAGAAACACTGAAAGAAATGGTCAAAGCCCTTAGTCATCAGATTAATGCAAATAAAAATAACTCTGAGATCCTACCTTACACCAGTCAGAATAGCTAAGATAAAAGTTTAAAGGGATAGCACATGCTAGTGAAGATGTGAACCAAAGGAAACACTTTTCCATTGCTGGCAGGAGTGCAAACTAGTACAACTACTTTGGAAATCAACTTGGTTGCTTCTCAGAAAACTGGAAGTAGTTGTTCTTCAAGACCCAACTATATCACTCCTGAGCATATACTCAAAAGACGCCACCACTGTGCCACAGGGACATTTGCTTGACCATTTTGAATTTTTAAATGAAGTGTTTTCTTCTCCTTTCCTATTCTTTGCTCCTTGGCATCATCTAGAATTCTATCTTCCAACATTTCCAGACTGTTAGAGAAAATAAAAGACACCCCTACTCAGAGATGAAGCTGGAAAGAGATGCACCCAGAATTCATTCTGTCCCATTTTCCAGATCTTGTGCAAACTGTATGTGGGATTAGAGTGAGCCATCATGGCTCTGACACCAAGACAGGACTGAACTTCTTTGGCACAGGCTGGAGAAGTCTGTGGCTTGTCGAAGTAACTTGGCATGTCATTCGGTGCCACATCCAGCACGGAACAGGACAGATGGAGATGGTGAGGCAGATGAGCCTGAGGTTCAGCTTCTGGCTCCCCTCCAGTTTCATATGGCTTCAGTAGCTTGTGTAGTTCTGCATGCCTGGCAGGGAGCATGCAGAGGAAGTCAGACAATGACTGGATTGCCACAGAGTAGAAGTCAGAAGCTGTAGTAGTATGTTTTAGTAAAAAGAAATTGACCAGAATTACAGACTTCAGGGGCCCATGCCAGCACACATTTCTAGAAATCTAGATGGTGTGAAATCAGCCTCTGTGCACATCACTCTGATAAAAACAGAAGGATCTAGAGAATATATAGCAGGTGATAATGCCCCCTGCCTACCATCTGCAAGATGGCATGTGTCCCTCTCTTCATGCATGGCAACTAGCCATCTTATAGTGGATGGGAGAAATAGAGAAAAGCTGAATATTAAGCAGTTACCTGCAAGAGAATGCCACCCAAAAGACATTACTAAGGAGAATTATTTTGCAAGTTTAAAACTGTCCTCCTTTGCAAATCTTAGCCAGAGAAGCCATACATGTATCCAAGAAGCCTCACACAAAAGGCATTTCACCTTCAGGAAGACAGACTTCTAAATCATTTCTATGTTCATGCTATAAATTTGTATTTGTGATTCTTAAAATTGGGGGGGGGGGCTCTTAGTTATGGCTTCTATTGTTGTGATAAAATATCATCATTCTTGGGAAGGAAAGGTTTGGTTTGGTTGGTTGGTTGTTTGGTTGTTTGGTTGGTTGGTTGGTTGGTTGGTTGGTTGGTTGGTTGGTTGGTTTTCAGCTTGCAACTCTCAGGACACACTACATCACTGTGGTAAGTCAGGGAAGACACCTGTAAACAGTCACTGAAGCCGATACCATGGAGAAATGATGATACTGGATTGTTCCTTATGTCTTGCTCATCCTGCTTTCTTATAACATCTTATAGTGGGAACACTAGCCCAGAAATGGCACCACCCTTCATGATCAGGGCTTCCTGTGTGAAGCATTTTCCAGGAAATTGGCCTGTAATTTTGTCCACAGGCCAATGTGGAGACGGCATTGTCTCTTGGTTGAGGTTCCCTCTTTCAAAATGAGTCTAGTTCATGTTAAGTTGATATAAAAGTAACCAGCATAGTCTATTTTAAAATAAAATGAAAATAGGGGAAAAGCAATAAGAAAGTTCATGAGACGAGAGAATTAATTGGGTTATTTGTTTTTAGGTCCAAGGACTGAGCAAGAGAACTAGAAGAAACTTGGAGGTGATAATATTTATAATATTGGAAGGGGCCACACTGTTGGATATATACCAGTGCTGTTGGATACAGATCAAGGTATCCAAGAGGGCTCATGGTGTGAGCAGACTATACGACAGTACAGCAGGAGCTATCAGCATTAATTATGATGAACATATAAACAAAAGAGTTATTGGCATTTTTCAAATATGCCCCCAAGCCTATGATGAATGTATGTCTGTGCTTTCAAATGCCAGCAAGAAAAATGGTAAGGCTTTTTTTTTCATACCCTGCATTCTAAGCTTTAAACATTCAGTATAATTTCAGAATCACATTTTATTGACTTCTCTGAAGTCTGGGTTGCATAAATTGTATTTTTTTTTTTAAAAAAAATGGGATCACAATAGAAAGACCATTCTGACTCTAACCTACCAACATAGTTTGGAAACTTATTTTAAAAAAGAAAGTAAAATGTGCATGTATCCAGTAATAAATTCAGAATTTTGATAATGCCATTTTATTTATAAAGCACTGTGCCAACTTGGTGGTAGGATCTAGTATAGTAACTTTCAACGTTCCTAATACAGCTATTCCTAATTTGATCCCTTATGTTATGGTGATCCCCACCATAAAATTATTTTTATTGCTACTTTATAACTGTAATTTTACTATTATTATAAATTGTAATCTAAACATATGATAGGCAGGATACTGGATATGTGACTTCCTCTGTAAAAGAATCATTCAATTTCACCTTCAAGGGGTCATGACTCACAGGTTGAAATATGCTGGTCTACCAGCATTAGAAGAAATTCATCTTTGTAAGGATACCATAAAAACATACAGAAGAGTTCTTTTAAATGTTCCCTATAGGCTAGAGAAATAGATGAGTGGTTAAGAGCACTTGCTACTCTTCCAGATGATCAAAGTTTGGTCTCTAGCAGTCATATTTGTAGTTTAGTAACTAAAGCTCCAGAGTATTTAATACATCTGGTTTCTATAGACATCTACATTCTTGCACACATAAAGAGATATATCCAATTGAAAATAACAAAAATAAAATATTCTTGAAAATCCCTTAAAAATATACTTAGTTGGAAGAAGGGGTTGGGAAGGTAAAAATGGGAGGGGGGAGGCTGCAATCTGGATAAAGTAAATTAATTAATTAATTGATGAAGAAGAATATAGTTAATCATAGGAGATCACACTACTGTCAGCATTATTTTTGGATGCCAGTGTTTCTACATTTCTGAGTCTATGCCTGCGAAAAGTGTTTTCCTTGCTCAACAGTGATTTTGAGTATTTTCAGTAAAATGACATGTGGGCTTCAAAGCAGCCTTTCCTTGAGGAACTCCAGTGGACAGATGTTAGGTAAATGACACTGCACCAGAGACGAACCACTCATAGGAGCAGACTGGGGATTCTGAGTGGGATCCAAGATCATATGCAAGATTCACTTCAGTAGCATCCATTTCATGATGAGCAGAGAGAACTTAGAAATCAAAGATCTATCATAGGAAAACCCCTTAATCCACAACCCAGTTGTAAACATCTAACTATAATAACAATTCAACAGAAAGGCATGCATTCCCACCACATAATTCCTGGAATAATAATAATTCTGGTGAAAGCAGATTTAAGTCTACAAGGGCCACAGTATATGATTAGAAAGTTACCTCAGACACATAAGGCAAGGCTCTGGCTCCTAAAGAGTTGACTGTACACAGGGTACTTAAAAGTACTGAACAGTGAGGGTCTCTATAACTATCTAGACTGATGCCCAAACCCAGTATAACATCTCTAGCCATGTGCATCCAGCTTCTGAAAGCATCTTACTTGAAAAAGGAGTCTGCAGAAGAACTTAGAAATAAGTGGAGTGACAAAATAATTCCCCACCTGCAAATTAAGTATGCATGGATGAGAAAGATGAATTACACAGAGAGTCAAAGTAAATTTCCATAACATATTCAGGATTCTTATCATTTTACGCAGGCCCCTAAAAATTCTGGAAAAGACCTTAGAAAGAAGTACTCATGTCTCATAATTAAACTAACATTTTACAAAATTCTATGTCTGTGTCCTTTGGGGCATGTCTAGAGAGAGAAAGGTTTAATAACGTTCATGAGACTGTCAACGGTATATGTGGCCTCCTCCCCATACAAAAACATCTTTTTTGCCTCATCTTAAATCTTCAACTCTTTCTCTGTATCCAGTGGTATGGGATATTCTGGAACAACTTTAGAGCTTTAAACTTGTTTTCAAAACTCTATTTTGGAGCTAAGGCTATATGGCCCAATTCTAGAACACTTTCAAAGAACATGCAATATCCTTGGTTCAACCACAAGCATTAAAAATAAATTGTTATTATTATCAATGATATCCTCATTGTGTGATACTATTCCTGAAAGAAGTGACCAGATATATATTCATCCCAGACAGGTAACTCACAGCAGACTGAATGGACTAAAATCAAGATACTGCCATAGTCCAGCTTGGCAAACCAGTGACTTTTCTTGAGGTTACCTATAGGAGTATAGGTGAGGGGTGACTTACAGGAACAGAAATGGTCAAAGACAGCTGCACTGACAAATTCCCCAGCATGGGTCATGGCTCACAAAGCTGGTAATTCATAAATTATTGCTCAACCTGCAGGCAGCTCCACAGGTTGAACAGTGTCTTTTCCCTGAATCTCTGTTGATCTCCGCCTCTTCTAGCATGGGTCACCTAAAGGTTCATCTCAAGGGTCCTTGCTGCTTATATAAGCTTGATTAGGTAGTAGCCTAGTACAACTGGATCAGTTCTGGGGTATCTTAAAGCTTCTGTGTTGTTTTGACTCAAACCTTAAAACATCTCCCTTTAAAACATCCCCAGTCTTAAGGAGCTTCCTCCCAAGACAGAATGTTTAATCTTGAAGGAAACTGCTTCACATCTTTGACCATTACAACCTTATCCACCGTCATGTTAGAACTTTCCATGCTCATGGAGGTGATGCATTATCTTGCCCAGCCACAGACGTACAGCATGGACATGTGTTCAATGAAATCAAGAGTATTGGTGGTTCCCAGAAAATATCCAGTACAATAACACTGTCCAATTACACACTGAGTACATGAATTTAGTAAGAATTTCCATCACATATAAGGTACTAAACACAAGGTATACCAATGGCCATAAAATAAAGTTGTCTATTTTGTGGTGGTGGATCAGGCAACTTACGAGTCGTGGAGGAAACTTTGGAGGTACTGAAGGAAACTTTGGTCATGGAGGAAACTTTGGTGGACAAGGAGGCTATGGTGGTGGAGGTGGTGGCAGCAGGGGTAGTTATGGAAGTGCTGATGGTGGATATAATGGATTTGGAGGTGATGGTGGCAACTATGGTGGTTGTCCCGGTTACAGCAGTAGAGGAGGTTATGGAGATGGTGGGCCAGGATATGAAAACCAAGGTGGTGGATATGGTCCTGGAAGAGGAGGGTGTGATGGTTACAGTGGTTACAATGAAGGAGGAAATTTTGGTGGAGGTAACTATGGTGGTGGTGGGAACTATAATGACTTTGGAAGTGATAGTGTTCAGCAACAATCAAATTATGGACCCATGAAGGGGGCAGTTTTGGTGGAAGAAGTTCAGGCAGTCCCTGTGGAGGTAGCTATGGATCTGGAGGTAAAATAGTGAATATGGTAGCAGAAGGTTTAAAATAAAACAGAAAAAGCTACAGTTCTTAGCAGGAGAGAGAGCAAGGAGGTGTCAGGAAAGGTGCAGGTTACTTTGAGACAATCATCCTAAATGCAGTAGAAAAACTGTAAAAATCTGCGACAGGAGGAACAACTATCCATAGTCCGAAAAGTTACTGCAGCTTAAACAGGACTTCTTGTTCAGGACTTCTATAGCCACAGTTTGCAAAAAGTGTAGCTATTGATTAATGCAATGTAGTGTCAATTAGATGTACATTCCTGTGGTCTTTTATCTGTTGTAGCCTTTTGTTTTTCCTTTTCATTACATCAGGTATATTGCCCTATAAATTCTGGTAGTAGTACCAGGAATTAAAAATTAAGGAATTTTTTTAACTTTTCAAAAAAGGAAATAAAATTCAACATGCACATCTAAAAGCTATATAAAGAATAATATCTTTAGAGGATTTGTGTGTATGTCTGTGCATGTGTGTGTGCATGTAAAAGAGAGAGACAGGCAGACAGACACAGAGTGAGAGATAGAGAAAGACACAGAGACACAGAGAGAGACAGAAATGTGTGTAGAAATCTACAGAGGTCTGAAGAGATAGTCCAATATACTGGAGCTGGAGTTACAGGTTGTGATCACCCACCTAATATGGGATAATGGAATTGAATTGGGTTCTCTAGAGAAGCAATAAACACTCTTAACAGTGGAGTTATCTCTCCATCCATTACTATCTTCTTTCAAAAAAAATAAACCCAGGATTCAGGGAGTTTCTTGATAAAATGACTGAGTGGAAGTTGACTCTGGGTGAGCACAGGAAGTAGTCAGAATCAGAAAAAAATATGCTCCGTTTCAAAAGAGAAGAGCTTGGAGTTTACAAGTGAAGGAAACAGATGCCTGAGAACAGATTCAAAGACAAGTAAGCCAAATACAGCTACAGTCACAAAGCTCGCTGTTGGTGAGAAGGGAGCAGAAACTACTTCTAAAACAAATTTGTTGTCTCCTGGTAGAGTACTACACAGAACTGATCTTTCAAGAGAAGGCTACTCAATAAGAATGTCCATCCTCCAGAGATGGAACACACAGACAAAACAATAAATTCACAAGTCACAACATAGAAATCTAAGAAACATGGCAAACCATGACAACATGACTCCTCCATAAGTTATATCTCCTCAACAACTAAACCCAAAGGTTCTGAAATGAGTATGATGTCAGATGAAGATTTCAAACATGATTTGTTAAAAATTATCAGTGATCTGAAAAATAAAAATAAACAGATAAATTCTAGGACCCAAAGAGGAAAGTCAGCAACACAGAGGAGAGAAGTCAAAAGTTAATAACACAGAGAACCAGAACTGCCTATTTAACAGTCAACTACAGAGAGGAAAATTCAACACAGAAATTGATATTTGAGACCAAAAATAACAGATGAAATATTGTGTTCTATTGCTGTTAAAGGACTCTATGACTACCAAACTCTTTTTTGTTATTTTTTTCCATAATCTATTTTTTTCCTATTACATCCCAATCACATGCCCCTCCCTGCTCATCTCACTCCAGTCCTTAAAAATATCTCTCCCCATTACTCCCTTCCCTTCTCTTCATAAAAGAGAAAACACCCTTTGGGTATCACCCCACACTGAGACATCTAGTCCTAGCAAGACTAAGTACATCCTCTCCTACTGAGAATCCACCAGGCAGTCCAGGTAGAGAAAGGGAACCCTATGGCAGGCAACAGAGTCAGAGACAGTCCCTGCTCCAATTGTTAGGGGACCCACATGAAAACCAAGCAGTACATATGTTGCAAATGTGTAGAGATACTTGGTCCAGATCTTTCTTTTTGGGGAGGGGGGAGTTCAGTTTCTGTGAATCCCCATGAGCCCAAGTTAGTTGACTTTATAGGACTTCTTGTGGTGTCCTTGACCCCACTGGAATACTCACTTCTATCCCTGACTCTTCCACAAGACTCGTCAAGTTCTGCCCAATGTTTGGCTATGGGTCTCTGTATCTGTTTTCATCCATTTCTGGATGAGATCCCTCAGGGGACAGTTATGTTAGGTTTCTATCTGCAAGTATGTCAGAGACATTAATAGAGCCAGGGAATGCTCTCTCCCATGAGATGGGTCTCAAGTTGGGCCAGTCTCTGGTTTATTTTTACCCCATGCATTTTGTAGACAGAAAAAAATTGGGGGGGGGTTGAATGTTTTATGGGTAAGTGAAAGCTCTACATCCTGGTCTGCAGGCAGAAGGAAGAGTCTCTGGGCTTGGAATAGGTTTTTTGAAACCCTGTTAAACACCCCCTTCAGTAAAAGCACACCTCCTAATCCTTTCAAATAGTGCTATTCCCTGGTGATCAAGTATTCAAATCTAAGAGCCTACTGGGACCATTCTCATTCAGACCACCACATATTAGAAATACAATTTCAATGTACTAAATAAAACAAAACAAAACAAAACCCACATTGAACAGCATTCATTAATAGTCTTACTAAACAGAAGAATGAACATCAAGAGATGATATAAAAGAGATAAATGAATGTGCCTACAGCATCTAAGAGCTCAGGATATGATCAAGAGATCAAACCCATGAATCCAGAAAGTGAAGGAAGAGGCAGATGAAGAAATACTATACACAAAACAAAAACAACCACCTGAAAAACCCCCAAATTGGGGAAGCCCCTCACTCAAGTACCGGGAGAATGTGAACCCAAGAACTCATGAATAGCCTATCTTGCTGCAATCAGGCAAGAGGTTTATTTTAGGCCAGAGCTCTGGGGATGACACATATCTCATGCAAGAGATAAAGGAGTCAACCCCGAACTCAAATGGGAAGTATTTATAGGGAAAATCACATAAGCAGTTAGCAACAGGCACATAGCAATTTCATTGGTTCATTCAAATTGGCACAGTACCTATTTTGGACACAATTCAACTCTAGGCTACTCTATTTTGGGGCACACCGACCTTCATACTTGTTTTTCTCAGGACTGCAGAGCTAGGCCTTATCGAGACCAGGTGGTCTGCAGTTTTTGTTCTCAGCCTTGAGACATATTTGTCCTCAAGGCAGGGTCAGTGGGGCCAACTTAAAATTTTAACCAATTTAAAAACCAAAATGAAGATACCATAGTATAATATATTTCTTTTGAGGAATCTATGAACAAGAGGGAGGTGGTAAAAAATGTAAAATGTCTGATACAGGAAGCTAGCAAACACCTTGTAATGGTAGAACAGTTAGTAAAGACAAAAATAAATTTCAACCAATTACCAAAGCAATCAACATAGTTATAGAAATTTGTAAATATCTGTTACCAATAACCTGAAAAATAAATGATATCTACTCACCAATGAATTTTAGTTTTAAGTGTTTTTAAGATACTAGATGTGTCTACTGACTCTAAGAAATGTGCCTTACCTGAAAACACACCAATAATCTGAGAGTCGAATGACAAAAGAGAATCTATTGAGAAAATAGCCAAAAATAGCCTGTGTAGTTGTCTTGCCTCTGATATAGCAGACGTCAAATCAAAATTAGTAAAAGCCACAAGACAGAAATTACATTAGATTTTAAAACAAATTAGTAATAATCACTGTCACAAAATAGTAAGAAAAAGTGGATATAATAATTATAAATGTAGATACACATATTGTTGGTGTTTCAAGTTTTATAAACCAAATAAAAATAGACAAAAAGTGCTTATATGGGTCTAGATATAATGGCCATGTGTTACTCCTGCACCCTGCCTGTCAATCAAGATAGATCAACCAAACTAAAAATCAATACAGAAATCTGATTTAAACAGCACCATAGACCAACTAGAATTTACAGATATTTACATAGCATTCCACCCAATGGGTGAAGAATTCACATTTTTCTCAGCAGCTAATGGAACTTACTCTAAAACAAACCCCATTTCAGGTCATAAGTCAAATCTTACCAAATAAGAAATAATCAAAAGAATCTTTTGTATCCTGTCAGCTCACAGTACAATAAAACTAGACACCAATACATACATACATATATATTATGTATACATATTTTGTATATATACATATATGCACATATATTCCCAAAATAAAAGGGATACAAATAGAAATGGAAGAACTCAAATTTTCCCAATATGCAGAACACATACACGCCTACACTGAAAAGAACCTGACAGCTCTACCAGAATAATTAGTCTTGATAAATACTTTCAGCAAAGAAGCAGGAGACAAAGGAACAATTTTTTAAATGGTAAGTTTTCTATACACCAATCTCACCATTTGTCACAAAAAAAGGAAAGAAATTAGAGGGGAAAACATCCCATCCCCAATAGCTTCAAAAAAACTAAATAAAATATCTAGGAATAAACCTAACCAAGGAGGTAAAAGACCTCTACAGTCAAAAGTGTAACACATTGACAAAAGAAATTAAAGAGTGTACTATAAAATGGAAAGATCTCCCATGCTTATGGGTTGGCAGAATCAATACAGTGAAAATGACATATTGTTAAAGTGGTATACACGTTCAACTCTCTCCCTATAAAAATTGCAACATTCTTGCAGAACCAGAATAAAGAACCCTCCAGCTCATTTGGTAGCACAAAGGATTCCAAATAGCAAAAGTAAATCTTAGCAGAAGGTGCAACATTAAAAGGATAACAATGCCTAATTTCAAGTTATAGTATAGAGCCGCAGTAACAAAAATATAGCACGGGCACAAATCAGCCATATGATCAATAGAATAGAATAGAGGGCCTACAAAGAAATCCACGCAGCTATAGCCACTTAATTTTTGACAATGTTGTCAACAAATACACATAGGAAAAGATGGGTTCTTTTAAAATTGCTGCTGGGAAGAAATGGTATGCCTATGCGTAGAATGAAGCTACATCTCCATCTCTCACCCTGCACCAAAAAAAAAAAAAAAGGAAAGAAAGAAAAAAAAAAGGAAAGAAAAGAAAAGAAAAGAAAGAAAGGAAAAGAAATCAATTCAAAACAGATCAAAGGCCATAATATAAGATACGAAACTTTGCAGCTGGTTGAAGAAAAACAGATAAAATACTTCAAGGAATAAGCATAGGCAAGATTTTTTTTTTCAGCATAAGAAGTAATATTCACAACTGAAAAGTGGGATTTAAAAAGTTGTTCCAGGCAACTGGAAACCATCACCAGAGAGAAGAGAATCGTACAGAACAGGAAGCAATCTTTATCAACTACATATCATGTGTAAAAATAACTGCAAAAAAGGTACCCCAAAAATCTAAATCACCAATTCAATAAATGTAGTAATAGGCTCAATAAAGAATTCCTCAAAAGAAGAGATACAAATAAATGATCAATGTATACCTGAAAAAGCATTCAACAATCGTAGCAATCCAAGAAATACAAATTAAAACTGCTTCCACATTTGTCTTACTCCCTGTTTTATTGCTGTGAAGAGACACTTTGGCCAAGGCCATTTTTACAAGAGGAAGTATCTAATTAGGAGCTTGTTTGTAGCTTCAGAGGTTTGCTCATTACCATCACAGCAGAAAGCATAGAAGCATGCAGGTAGGTGCTGGAGCAGTAGCTGAATGCTACATCATGATTCATGAACTGAGAGAAAGACTCTGGACTCGGCACGAGCGTTTGAAACCTCAAAGCCCACATTCACTGAAACACATCCTCTAACAAGAACATACCTCCACATCATTCCAGTATTTTCCAATTGCACCATTCCCTGGTGACTAGCATTCAAATAGATGAACCAGTAGGGGCCATTCTTAATCAAACCACCACAGTATTCCATCTCAGCTAAGTCAAATAGCTATTATATTTTTTAAATAACAACAAATGCTGGTAATGATATGGGAAAAGAGTAACCTTTATTTGACACTGATAATAATGTAAACCTATAAAGCTACTGTGTGGAGGTTCTTCTGAAATGTAAATCCAGAACTCCAATATAACACATCTGTGTCATTTGGGGGTGTGTAACCCAAGGAGTCTAAGTCAACATGCCACAGAGACACACTCATGCCCGTATTTATAGATACATTATTCACAGCATCCAGGAAGCAGAATCCACTAGACGCCCATCCACCAATAAATGGGTAAAGAAAATGTGCTACATACACACAATGTTCTAAGTACCCATTTTAAAAAGAAAGTTAAAATTGTGATAGTAGAAGGACAATGGAACTAGAAATCTTTATGTAAAGACTCAAAGAAATCTACACATGTTTCTCTCCCCTATGTGGAATTCAGATTTTAAATTGTATTTATTAGTAGAGCTACAAAAGTTTCTATTTATAGTTGTATGGCATACTGCAAAGATGGGAAGAAAGGAAAACTATGGGATGGATATCTAAGCATGGTGTTGAGACTGTTAAAGGGAAGTAAGGAGAGAAAAGGGCAGTGAGGAAGGAGGGATGAAGGGAACAAAATATGACACATTTGTGTAAAAATGCAATAATGGACCTGTTGGTTTGTATCCTAAGACTGATAACAAAAAATAGGAAAATCTCAGTATTACACAGAATTTTTAAAATGTGTATTACCCTAATCCCTAGTACAAAAATACTCTGGCAAATTTTGTGATACACAAAATATTTGCCTACCACAAAAGGGGATTTTAAAGAATTAAACTGTTTTTAAATGGCAGTAATTACTTATGCTGGAGACATTTCACCACTAATGGAGCATAATCTCAAGACACAACTGCACGTTCTTAGAAATGTGAGCCAAAATTAATCAATCTATCTAATTTTTACAAGAGGAACGAGGAGAATTCTCTGAAGGCCACTCTTTATCATGAGGCTATAAGTTTAAAGCAGCAGAAAATTGGAAAGAAATGTATTAAAGGGATAAATATTATCCTTGAATTAAAACATTTACAGCCTAAAGCTGTAATTAGGGTAAAGGTAAATTCACAAAACCATCCTGGCTGCTCTTGACTTCCTGGATACTGTCCTTGCTAATTAATTAGCTTGCTTCCGTTCTTAATTATGGGGGTTCCCCAAGGTTTGGTGAGGTCTCTTTTGTGCCTTTCCCTCGCCTACTATTTTATTCATTAACCCATATGATCTCAACAATTCAGACAGACAGTAAGGCCCTATAAATTCTCAGACCTGTGCTAAGCATTTTTAGAGATAGCTCAAATACCATCTTCCTATATCCCATCTGAGGTGGTTTGAATGATAGTGTCCCCATAGACTAAGTGTGGTCCCTGGTGAGTGGAACTGTTTGAGAAGGATTGGAAGGATTAGGGTGTTTTTGGGTGACTCTCTCCTGCAAACTCTTCTCATATTTCCAGAAACTGATTCCTGTAGTTATTGCCACACTCCCCAATTGCCGGAGAAAATTGAAACTCTAGAGCCTTGTAATTCATCATTCAGATTTATAGCAGTAAATTCTCACTCCACAAAACATCCACACAATAAATTCAGATCCAATTGATATGATATAATCTGCCCACCTAGATAAAACAAATTGTTCTATAATAATTCATCTCTTATAAGATATGTATAGCTACCTGTGTCTGTTTAAAGCCACATGAATAGATCCTCTTCATCCTCCTCCTTTCTTTCCTCTTGGCTTCCTCTGCCTTTCCAAAACTCTGTCACCACCTGTCTTTTTCACTGCCCAATCACAGGTCTTGCCTTATCTTATACCTGTCCTCAGCTGCATAGCAACATGAACAATAAGGTCAAATGAGAAATTAAGCCTGTTAAATATCTGCATAATAAATTCTTACTAGGGTAAGAGTGATGATGAGGGATCTGGCTTTATGGTGTCAGTTTGGAAGGGGACAGAAAAACCAACTCTTGCCATCTTTATGTTTGAGGTATCCAGGGCTGAAGCCCCCTTGACCCTTTCTTCATAACCTTAGACCATTATGATCTCACAAGATGTGTCACTGGAAGTGACTTTGAGGTTTCAAAAATCAATACCAGGTCTAGTATCCCTCTTCCTCTCTGCCTGCTACCTGTGAACTAGGATGTAAAGCTCTCTGCTACTGTTCCAGTGTTATGCCTGCCTGATTAGTGCCACGATAATAATGGACTAACCCTCTACAACCATAAGCAAATCTACCAATTAAATGCTTTTTTTATAGAGCTGTCTTGGTCATGGTGTCTCTTCACAGCAAAAGAAGAGTGACTTAGATGCCACCTTATCTGTTCTCACCAATCCCATCAACAGACAACTAGGGATGGAGACAAGGATGTCCCATGTGGCTCTTCCACAGATGATCCATACAGATGCACAAGATCTGCAAACCACAAATCTTTACCAAAATAAAAAGAATAATACCAAACCAGATGTAGAACAGCATGATTATAATCCATTGAACAAATGTAACCTGGAGGCATAAGTGCTTGACTGTTTGGTGATTTAGAAATATGCATAGTTATATAAAGGTCAAACTTTCTGCCTGGGGATGATTGAAAATAGCCAAGCAGTAGGCGCTCCTTTAGGTAAGGACTGCATTACCTATGGTACCAAGCATCTCTATTCTAAGTAAGTATATGTGATACCTTTTCTCCAACTGCTTTATGTGAGTTACTTCTTGAAAAAAATAGCCATTCCTATTAGCAGTTAAATTAATTCTACCTAACAAAAGTAGGCAATCCTTTCCAATTAAACCATCAATTTGGTAATCCCACTCATATTCATATGTGCCCATCACACTGAAATATTCTTAGTTATCACTGGAATGGAAATATTGTTACAGAGTAGCTAAGAATAAAAATGCTAGACTAAATTTAAAGACAGCTGAAAAAGTGGTGGTCACAGAACGGAGAGGACTTCACTTTCTTCTCCATTTGCTGTGAAGAGATTTGGTTTTGTTTTTAGCCTTTCAGCCCAGAATTAACCATAAAAAAGGAATAAAGCTTAGGGGATAATAATTTCCATTTTAATTAAAATTAAAGCAACTAAGCTAAAACAGATACTATGTAATATAAACATAGACTGGAAACTTCCCCACAGGCTATTTTAGAACTCCCGGGAGATGCTCAGCGATTCCTGATTTTGGAACATGTATTGATCTTGTGCAGAATGCTTAGATCCAGGTCTCATCCTCCACAGTCCAGAATCTGTAGGGAAAGCCTCCTGGGCCTCATCTTTGTTCATTTCAGAATTACAGTCTACCCTAGTTAGGTTTATTGTTGTAATAAAATACCATAACCAAAGCAAGTTGGGAAGGAACGGGTTCACTTCAATTCACAGGTCATTGTCTACCATGGATGCAAGTCGGGTCAAGAACTCAAGGCAGAAATCTGGGAGCAGAAGCAAAAGGCCATGGAGGAACATGGCTTATTGGTTTGTTCTTCTTGGCTTGGTAAGCCTGATTTCTTAGACAACTCAGTTCCTCCTGCCCAGGGTGGCACGGCCCACAGTGGGATGGGTCCTCTCACATCAAGTATAAATCAAAAATTTTTCCATGGGTTTGCCAACAGGCCAATCTAATGAGGCATTTTCTCAGTTGAGGTTTCCTCTTTCTATATGACTCTAGCTTGCATCAATTTGAAAAAAATTAAAAAGTTAAAAAAAAATAGCCAGCACAGGGAGCCTTAAAAGTTCACTAGTCTTGCTCTGCTTTGTCTATATCTAACATTTAAGGTTACCTCTAATTTCTCAGAAAACCTTGAGAACTCACTGGCAAGCAGTGGGGCTGCCTTGCCACTAACTGACTTCTGTTCTGTGAACTCTGATCCCACCACAGTAAAGTCTATTACAGAAATCTCTGTCATCATAGCTTGCTTTTTAAAAGCAGCTCCTGTTCCTTTCCAATCAAACAGTAAAGGTCACCAACAAAGAAACTAAAGTGATCTAGCAATGTCTAAAATTGAAAAAGCAAAACTGAATAGCCACTGACCTTAATATTTTTATGTATCTCAGGGTCAGCTTAATGATATTCCTGGAAGTCTCCTGCTTTGAGTTATTAAAAAATATAATAGGTTTGTAGAGCATTAAAACATCCTGAAATACTCATGCTGAAAAAGATGATTCTATATTTTGAGATTTCATCTAAACTAAAAAACTTACATCAGGAGAAAATATGAACAGAGATAAAGCCAATGAAGAAAATAAGACAAGGGATGAGACAATCAGAGACCCAGGACTCACGTAGTATCATGGAGGTTGTCAGCAAGTGGCCAAGCCCAGCCATTACACTAAAACTCTCACTCAAGACTCTAATTACCCACAATGAATTAGTTAAGCTTCTACAAAAACAAGGTAAAGAAAAATCTAACACAAACTCATTTAAGCAGATAAAGAATAAACTGGCAGAGGGTTGGCTTAGGCTATGGATTCAAATGGTGCTGCAAGATTGGTATTTGTTTCTCTGTCTATGATTTGGTCCTCCCTTGCATTAAGCCTTCATTTTAAATACATCCTGTCAGCATCTAATATATGACTGCTGAATCCCTAGACTATGCAGCCTCCTAGACTCTAGCATAGAAAATTTAAGTATTTTACTTAATGGTTTGAACAAAAGTGCTTTCTATCCTGTTCTTTTCAGAACCTGCTTCTGTCACAGATACCCTTGAACCAACAACAAAATCAATGACAAGGACTTATGGAATTAAATCATGTACCCAGCTCTGTGAGGGTTGGGAGGTGAGATGTGGTTACTAAGAAACCAAAACTTAAATATAATATTTATAAATAAATGACCGCTCTATAAAGATATTGAATCATGGATTTGGGTGAAAGAAAGATAAGGATACCTATAAGAGTGAGAGATAAAAATTACTTAATTAAAATAGTTAAGAAATACACTCCTACGTATTGCAACAGTCATTATCAGATTTGGGTTAAACTGGAACCCCCTCATGCTGAGCTCAGGCTTTGCCTTTGGCTGCCCATATGTATAGGTCTGTCATCCTTCTATGACATAGAAGTTTCTGAAGGAATGGACTGATATTGTCCTATTGGAAGATGGAATGAAGATGGGTCCCAGATGACAAATAGTAGCTTAATCCAGTTTTTATAAAGCCCCGTCTATTAATTTCTGTGGCAAAGAAAGAAAGGGAGGGAGGGTGGAAAGAAACAAAGAAAGAAACAAAGAGAAGGTATAAGGGGAAATGTCTACCTGTTCAGTTTTTCTGACCTCATAATCATTTCAGAGGATCATAAAATTATCAAAACTATACAAATTTGTCCAATACTGCACAATAGGTGGTAAAGAATTAGACAAACTGAGTGAGATTCCTCTTTAGATTCTGCATGTTTCTTTCCTCAATTTCCACCAACATATGCAATCACAGGCCTATAAGAAAGAAGGTGATTCAGTGACTTGTCCAGGTGTCAGCTATGTGCTTCCGAAGAGATGGTGACAGCCCAAGGCCTCTCCTTGAGAGCATCATGACAGGTTTGGATCCTTGAAACCAAGAGCTGCCAGAGGCAAAATTCCAATCAGCTACTGCCAGGCATGGGCAAAGCAGGGACCCCAGTAAGCAGACAGTATGAGAAGTCCCAAGAGCTGCAAATGAATAAGTCTAAGAAAGAGGTGATTTGTGTTCTGATCCCGATTCCCTCACAAAGGCCCAATCTAGTGGAAGCAAACAATCACATTATACCCATAAACCAGAGAGTGTCACTCTCCAGGGCTTGTCTCAGCTAGACTTCTGTCTTCGCTTAAGTGTAGGTGCATTTCCCAGCCCTTCCTGGGATAAGACAAGGCCGATTCTACTTCCAACCAGTCACCTCTGACTGCACTTCACACATTTTCTACAGAGGAGGTCTGAAGTCTATGGTTCCAACAAACTTATTTTTAAAATAATATTCTCATGCCAAGCAGACATGGGTTTTTATCCCTAGCATGATTTGAAGAATAGAGCTTTATTTGAAGTATGATTACATGCCATCCTAGAACATACTGGTATTCCTTGTCTAAATATTAATTTCCTGTCATGCTTAAGGCTGAATTCATTTTAAGTCCCTTGTAAAATTCAAATTGCTTAATATATACATTAATTAAAAACATGAAGGCATGTATTGGTATTTAATTTGAGTGTGTTTTTATACCATATCAGCACCAAATAAAGATCATTTTCACTTAAGACGAAAACAGAACGTTGAAGTCCACACCTGCACAGCATTTAAGGAAGTGACTTTCCTCACTGCTTACCTCAGTCTGTGTCTTAGTGGAGCCTGCTATTGCTGTGCTATAAGCTATAAGCTATTCAGAGGCTTACTACACTATTTTCGTTGTTGAAAAGCATGGTGGCATGCAGGCTGATGTGGTGCTGTAGAGGTAGCTGAGAGTTTTACATCTAGATCCACAGGCAGCAGGAAGAGAAAGTGACACTGAGCCTGCCTTAATAATCTAAAACTTCAAAGCACACCCTCAGTGACACATTTCCTCTAACAAGGCCATATCTACTCCAACAGGGCCACATGCCTCCTAATAATGCAACTCCCTATGAGACTACGGGAGCCATTTTCATTGATCTACCTCAGACTATAAGGCTCTCTGAATTTTCTTGGATTTTTAATCATTTTCTTTTAGACAGGATAACTAACACTGGGCACTCAGGTAATTCCTGAGAGCTGGACAGGAAGTCACATTTACTGCCAGTACCACCCAAGCCTCAAGCAAGTATTCAGGCCTCAGAACCACACCCAGACATCCTATATTCGCACAGGGTCCCTCTCACTTAATGATGCACTCTACACCTGGACTCTTTAAACTAGAAGTCTGTTCTACTGCCACTTGCTTCTCCATTTCCCAGAGACTCAGTTGTCCCGACCGTCGACCAGACCTACTGTGTGCTCTCCAAATGCTTCCTTCTATATGCTTTCTTTGTTTACTTCAACTGCCTTGCAACATCTTCTTTGGGGCCTCTTCTAGACCAGACCGAGACAACTGACTTGTACTCCTTCACCAGTGACAAAATGTTAAAGGATGTCAGGTTGCTTCTACCTGACTAGATTTTTCTTGTGCCTTTAAAGTTTGGCTGCTGAGGGCCTAGCCTGTAACAATGAGTTCCACCCTTCCCGTCCACAGCGCTGTGTTTTGATTTATAAAGTAAGTGTTCAATAACTGCTTCATTTTGTTTTGTGTTCATATCCTCAAATAATTAAAAATGAGAATGCAGTCCTACTGTGAGCCTATACATGCTATGCTCCTGCTATTTTTACTTTTTATTTCTGTGCGTGTGACTTTGTCTGAATGCCTCATGTACACGGGTACTCAAAGAGGCCTGAAAGGGACATTCGATCTTCTGAAACGGGAGTTATAGGTACTCGTGAACAACCCAACATAGTATTGGGAATCGAATCTGAGTCCTCTGCAAGAGCAGCAAGTGTTCTTAACTGTGGCATCTCTCCTCCTCAGGGCAAGTATCATTTCGTTTTGCAGGCTATGAGTGAGCTCATTCATTTGTCTACGGTTTTCAAACATCAGAACTTTTCCATTACACAGATAAGCGTTCTCTGACTTTATCACTAAAAGCCTCTCATGCTTCAGATAAAAGGCTTGCTTCTCCTGTGCTAGGAATTGATTTTGAACTTTGTTTTATCTTAAAAATAAACACAAAGGTATTTAACAAAGTCTCCATTTCATATATGTGCATACGCATGTATATGTAGCCGCATATTAGCAGGAGATAGCATTGTCTGGTATCAATAGGAGGAGAAGCCCTTGGTCCTGTGAAGGCTCATTTCCTCACTGTAGGGGAATGCCAGGGTATTGAAGTGGGAGTGGAAGCATCTTCATAGAAGCAGGGAGAGGGGAAGGGGAATGGAGATGAGGGAAAGGGGATTACCTTTGAAATGTAAATACTTAAAATATCCAATAAAAATGCCAAAAAATATATGTATTTGGTATTTCACAGTGAGTAACAGCAAGTAGACCAACATTCTTGGCTTCAAGAATGATGAGTCTGAAAGACACGTTGGCATACGCCTATAGCCTGAGCTCTTGAAAGGCTGAGACAGGGGGATCATTTTAGGCAGGTTTAAGACTAGATGAGGAATGTAGCTGTATATTTTGCAAAAATCTGTCAAGAGTTTATTGTCTACTTTCACGGATTGCTTGTGATTCTAGTCCAGTGGTCCTCAGCCTATGGGTCACAACTCCTTTGGGGTTTAAATGACTCTTTCACAGCGGTCACTTAGGACCATCAGAAAACACAGATACTTGCATTATGATTCACAACAGTAGCAGGCTACAGTTATAAAGTAGCACTGAAAATAATTTTACAGTTGGGAAATCACCACAACTTGAGGAATCTTAAGAGGTCACAGCATTAGGAAGGCTGAGAACTGCACTAGTTAGGATGTGCATGCAGACCATTTTCCCTTTCAGAAGACAATCGTATGATCTCTTGTCAATCAGGTTAACACAAATATGACTGAACAAGTTCACGTCCATTGACCTCCTTTAAAAACTACCTTGTTTTCTCTTTCTATGTGTTAGTTATGAAAGAGGACAAACATATTAAAGGCTTCCTTTTCTCAACAGTTTTAAAGGAAAACAGAAATTCTCAGATTGCTAAAATAAAGTGAAACAGTGTGGTTTTTAGACTACATTCACTAAAGTAAATACATTACATTTATATACTAACCTTCAATATACATATATATATATATATATATATATATATATATATATATATATATATATATATGTTAGAAATAGCAATGCCAATACAAACTTATTTTATTTTTATTTATTTACTGTCTTATCTCTGTTCCCACACTTTTAAAAGTAAAAACGATCATGAAATACTTAAATTAAAAGTAATATTATAAATTAGATTTTTTTTTCTGGTGGCTAGTAATTAGGAAATTTTAAGTCAGTTAAGGTTTCCAAGCAGACAACAGTATCCAAAGGTACTATTCTACTGAGAATTTGACAGCCCTTTGCAGGAAAGACTAAAATTGAAAAAAGTATCAACTGACCAGGAAGCATGTCTCTTAAAAGAGATAGAGCCATTGTTTTTATTTATTGTACGGTAAGGTTTTACAATACACTATCATGAAAAGAAGCTTGTCAATGTGGTCATGTGGGAAGGAAGGAAGGACACTCTTCAGAAAGCAGACTTCAAATTAGGAGCTCATAGTCCCAGAAGACTCCACACAGCCTTGTTGGCCTCATGATATCCTTGCATGTTGGACACAACCCCTTTGCAGGAAACAGGAGAAGAGAGGGACAAAGGGCCCTTTGAAAACCATGATCAAGGGGTCCCCCGAGGATTCCCAAGCTCTCCAAAACAAGCTTCATGGCAACAACTTGACTCTGCTTCCTGCTTCAGCTGAGGCTGCTAGAATATGAATGAGTTCTGCAGCATTGGGGCTCTCTGAAAGTTCATGTTCAAAATCTGATTTCCCAATCCAAGAATACAGTTGATGAAGAATAAAATCAAAAGTCCTTTAGAGCGCTCAACAAAAGAGCTTGGTGAATTAAGTTAAAGTGCTAAGCACCTTGCCCTTATAAGTGGTTTCATACAGAAAGACACAGAGCAGACCCCATCATCCTCCATGGGAGAGACAGAAGATTTCTCTCACCAGTAGACAGAACATCAAGCAATGCCATAAGAGTTAGGTAAGGAAATTTCTTTGCAGGTTAGATTTTCATCATCCATGCCATAGTGTTATTATATAGTTTACCATTTATTTTACATTTTTAATAAAACTGTCTTTTTATTGTTGTACAATCCTCCTAAAATTTCTTGAATGCTTTTCTTCCATGAGAGCCATATCTTAAAAACAACATAAGCCTGAAAACACATAATATGTAAAAAATGTACAAGACAGCCTAATATTGTTTTATATAAAATGTAATGCAGTTACCTAGAAAGGTGTGCTAGGACACTTCTGATGTGTGACTATTGTTACTAACTTCCTTGGTTCTATCTCTAGGAATTGTTAGACACACCAGCTTAACAAAGGTGACATACAGTTATGTTTTTAAAAGCTAATGACCAGTAGCTCATTTCTTCTTTGTATGAATATCAGCTTAAATACCCTTTCTGATCATCATACCCCAGCATCGTCTACATCCATAACAGGTTTTCATCTCATCAAATCTGCACACTGCTCATAAACCAGAACTGCCTTCTTTCCTAATTAGCAACTATAGCATTGATCACATGGCTTCAAATGTTTAATCTTTATCACCCATTTAATCAAATTTATTGTACATTTATTTTTGTAAATTATACTTATTTATGAATGGAGAGGCACTTATTATGAATAGAGTAAGGTTTTACTGCTGTGAACAAACACCGTGACTAAGGCAACTCTTATAAGGACAACATATACTTGGGGCTGGCTCAGAGATTTAGTCCATTATCATCAAGGCAGGCACATGGCAGCATCTAGACAGGCATGGTGCAGACAGAGCTGAGAGTTCTACATCTTATTCAGAAGGCAAACAGGAAAAGACAGGCTCTCATGTGGTTAGGAAGAGGGTCTCGTTACCCACCCCCACAGTGACATACTTCCTCCAACAAGCCCACACCTACTCCATCAAGACCACACATCCTAATAGTGCCATTCACTGGGCCAAGTATATTCAAACCATGGCAGGCACCTATAGAGGTCAGACAACTTGTGGGTCAGACAACTATCCTTTCACTGTTTGAATCTCAGGGATGGAACACAGGGCCTGGTCACATGTGCCTTTAACAGGCAAGTCATCTTAAACAGTGTATGTTTATTTGGTTCTTTGTTAAATTGGTTTCTAAAATAGAACAACTTCACCTGAATATTACCTGGAAGCCAATGATGACAAACACATTCTTGTGACAGAATGTTTCCTACATCCTGCCCTTGCTCTATGTATCTGGAATTTCCACTGGCTAGTGCTCCTGCTTGGCTGACATTAATGCACAGATACAGCCGCATTCAGGGCTCTGCTGTGCTATTTTTAAGTGTTGTTTACATGACACATGCAGTCATCAGTCCCAGGACATAGGTAAATGACCATGAGACAAACCAAGTACTCATGTACATGGACAACTTCATATGTCACATGAAACATGTCCTGAGCACCAGTCCTCTAATTGCTTGCTAGAAACTTTTTTTTGTATTAGCTAAATATAAATTTTTATTCCAAGTACTGTTCTGCAACATAGACTTGAGAGAAACTTACTAAGGACATTATGCAAAGTGAGTGTTTCGTTAATGGAGTGTGGGCTCCAGCTGCAGTCTACAGGAGACTGATCATCACCATCTGGCCAAGTTTTCCCTCTGCCTGTAGATGTTCGAGCAGGCTAGCTAAGATGGCCTCTTTAAAGAAATGCTTGCCCTAGTCCCCAAAGGCATGAGTGTTTTTCCTACAGGATAAAATGAATCCCAAAAATGAACTGAGCGCTGCACTGGTTCACTTAAAAAATGAGATCATTGTGAGCCTTAAAATCCGGCTAACTTTCTGGCTGGGAGCAGAAGAAACAAAGAAAGGTGTTTGAACAGAAGGTTTGGACTGGGAAGATGTGGGCATCATGAGAAAAATGCAGGCTTTTGGAGCTGAGAGCAAAGCCTGCTGGGAATTTTAGCTCTATACTTCAAAGCTAGGATGGATGACTGAATAAACCTAAAAGTTCTTCCACGGACACTCACATGAGCCCAATTAATTTTGTCTTGTGAGATCCTAAGCCGAGAACCCATCTAAACAAAGACCCTCCCAAGACGTCTGACCTCCAGAATTGTGGACATTGCCCAAAGCCCACATGCTTGTCATAATTGGTTATGGCAGCAATAAAAAAAAAAAAAAAAAAAAGACTGGAGAAAAAGAAAAATCCTGCTTCCTTCACTGGACTTGAAAGAGCCGGAGAGAGCTCTACTGCTATATAGAACTGCAGATAATTCTGGCTTTTCTCTGCCCTCTGTGGGTTGAGTCCAGAGATTAGAGTGTGTCTCTATGTGAATGTGGACACTAGGTATATAATTCTACGTAACCATCTGCTTCCTTTTGTTTAAGAAGAAAAAGAAAATGTAATACAAGAGTGTGCTTACAGGTCAGCCAGTGGTGAACCTTAGGTGGTTGGATAGATTAAGGAGGCATTTGACAGCCTGGCTTCTCCTTGACATCTTTAATTTCAATGTCTAAAACATGTTCTTTTTTAAGATGATACTTTTGAAATCAAATTCTCCCCCAGTGATGACTTGAGCCCTGTCACTCAATGGGAGGATCGGTGGAACCCATTGGCTTTTATTTGGAATCAATAATCTGGAATCATGTTGGGTCTCTTTTAGTTCTCTTTTGTTTCTGTCCGGAAGAAAATAAAGGTGATGCTCTATGTAGAGAGCACATTTGGCACCTCTGAACAGTTGATGGCAGGGTAATATTAATATTATCCCAGGACATTTTGGGGCTGGCCAAGGCAGGAATCTGGCTACTGTGCTATGCCCTGTAAGGGCTATTATCAAGCACATCTGCATCTGAAGTTCAGGCAGGGCCTTTTAGAATATGGCATAGGGAAGTACATTCTTATTTGATGCTGCAGGCAGCATCCTTAGAAATGAAGCTCAGGGCAGGGTGATTTTTGGAATGTAAGCACAGCAGTGTCCATTTTTGTCTCTGACCTTTTCATCTGACTTCCAATAAGATCTTTAATTGTTAATTTGCTTGATCCCGGTCTCAGAACACTTGTTACCTTTTGACATGTAATTAAAATGATTTAAAAAGAGGACAAATAAAGCCAAACTTGCTTTGGCCACAAGGCTTAGGCCTCAAGTCCTCGAAGTCATATTGCAACTTTAACTAACTTGTCTTTTTCTTTCAATCCTTACTCCAGCTCCAGGTGGACCTCTTGAGAGTCTGAGTTGGTCTCAGACAGCTCTATTTAAAATGCCAAAGGAGCACCAGTTTCTTTGTACAAATAAACACCCTAATGTATACACAAAGTGGGTTGGTGGTGGTCAGGAGTGGGGGGGCTGACAAAGGAAGGCTACATAAGGGCTAAGTGAAAATGAAGATTCTGATCTGAATACTCTGAGGATGCAGAGCTGCCCAAATATTCAAGTACTGTGAGTGGTTCACCTCCAGTGCCCTACTAGTAGAAAAGCCCATACAAACCAGGAAGTGTAGGAGTGGCTATCAGGGTGTATCTGTTGTACAGGCGATTAAGGATGTGTAAGAAAACCTTAACAGAATAATAGAGATGCCTCCGGGACTGGTGTATGGCTCTGGCAACCAGCACCTAGACATGTACAAATGTCTTTATTCAAAAGTACAAAATAAATTATCTGTACGCATGGGAAAAAAAGGAAAGAAAACTTTAATAGGACAGAAGGATATAAAATCTTGTTCCTTAAATATGTGCTTTTACTGGTTTCTTTTTAAGGAATTTTCCTTGATTCAGAATTTTATCTTTTTATTATCATGTATATATATATATGTGTGTGTGTATATATATATATACATATATATGTACTGTTTGTAACTCTTAAAACAGTAGTTGTCATTTTAATCCCATTAATTTATTCATTTTATATCCCAATCATATCCCCTCTCCTCTCCTAGCACTGTCCCCTGGCACCCAGACCATGGCTATAGGTATAGAAATGGCAGAGAAGTGTGCTGAATCCTTTGTAAAAACACAGATAAGAAAAGCAGAGAGCATCACAAATTTTGTAGGCATGAGGCTTACTATAATAAAGAAGAAAAATCACTCAGAAGCCACTGGACCTGTACATTCCTGATACTGTTAGTTCTAGAGCTAATCCAGCATCCTAGGAGCTGGGGTTTGTTTTGCTTCTTTGTGTTACTAACTTATTAGTGTACCTTTATACCTGTCAATATAGATTTAGGGCAGTAGAGCTATGCACTACAAATACTGCAGGCTTCAAGGACACATGGCTGAGAACTTGAACCAAACTGCTGCAGTACAGACTGATATAATTTGCTTTCCGTATATGAAATGAAAGAATCCACCTCTGATCTTTTTCCTTCTTTTCTCACAAATTCTGGTGTTTCCGGCTTACAGTGGCTGCCAGAAGTCCCCGCTGATGACAGTAGTGATTCTGCCGCATGCTGGTAAGACAGAAAGCAGGGCAGCATTGCTCTCCCCAGCTAAAAACAGTCCAGAAGCAGAAATGGGCCCGCTTTGCAGTCACGCGCACTCAGATGCTTTCAGCATTTTATAGCCAACAGACTCAGCATTGCAGAGACATAAAAGAGGATTCATGTGCTTGTTATACTAACAGAGAGTAGGAGATGAACCCTTCAGACAAGAGCCATTCAACACAATAGACAGGAGACTAATAGCTAGGGCTTTGCAATCATGGGAAGTCTCCCCTTCCCACCAGCCTCACCCAGTCAGGCCCTCATTTTCTCCTGCTTGGATAATTAGAATAGACACCCAACTACCTTCCCTCCCTTCCCTTCAGCTCTTCAAACACTTACAAACTAATTTCTCTGCCATCTATAACCTTAAACGAAATTACTTGTTTTTGGATTACTTTGCCAGCGTGCTTACGAGTTTTAGTGACATGAGACAATGAATTCAGTTCAAACTCAGTTAAGCTTTAAAACAAGCAGAGGAAACCCCAGACACGCCCTGCTCTCTGCTTGTCTCTTTCCCTCTCCTCTGGTGGTTCCTCTCGAGCATCTGGTTTAATGAATAGCCAGTTGTCCTCAAGTACTCACTGGCATGTGCAGGTTGCTCTGGTTTTAAAGCCAAGTGTCTTTTGTTGTTGTTGTTGAGCCTCTTCCCAAAGCCCTACTAGACCCAAACCTACCAGATTCCTCATACCAGCTCATCTTTCAGAACTAAAGTAATTCTATGTATTTTAAAGAAAAACTTTCCTGATCCTCTTAATTCTTTTCCCAAATTTCCCCGTGTCACCTAAAAATTCCCTATAGACTCTACCTGATCTCCTATAAGTCAGGAGAAATCTTGTTTTCTATTTCTGTGATGATGTCAAAACACGATGAGGGAGAAGCCTTATTTTCTTTTGTCTCCAGAGCTCTCTTTAAGACTATTAAAATGGTGTTACAAAATCTTACACAAAACAACCACAAATGCTAAGTAGGCATCAGGATACAGCAATGTACTCATGGGTGTGTGTATCCTGCTTTGGAGCACACTGAAAGCTCGAAGAAGTCAGGATGGCAGGATCTCAAGTGAATTAACCCAACTCCATCCCCTGACTCTTTCCCATGTTTCTGAGAGCATGCAGGCACTGGTTCATAATGAGGACATTAATACCTACCTCCCAGAGTGGTTATATAAAGACTCAATGAGCTGCCTGTCAATTCTACACAATCATTGCTGAGAAACTGTCCCCTCTTATCCCCTTTGCTTATTGTACATGCCAAACCACACCTATAACACTTCTTAAAAGTGTCAGGATTTGAGCTTGACCTTGAGTAGCAAGAAAAATTTAGACTGACAGACATTGATTTAAAAAAAAAAAAAAAAAAAAAAAAAAAAAAAAAAAAAAAACGAAAGTGCCATCCATGTGGAGAAACCATTGGAGCAAAGGCAATTGAACTGTTTGAAAGTTTTTCCAGATATACCTGGGATCAGCCTTCAAATGCTGTCATAGTCCTTATGTGAGAGTAACTGCATGTGAATGTAACCCAGCTTCAAACCCAAAGAATATTATGTATCACACCAGGAATATAAAAATATTAGTGGAGGTACTTAGAAAACATATGTCTTCATTGTAAGCATCTTTGCCCTAGAATAAATAGTTCTGAAGGGTGCTGGTCAGATCACTGAAGTACACAGGGATAACAATGTATCTACAAACATTTAAACACACTCAGGGTAGGTAATAATTTCCATGTGTGGACGGTTGCAGTGTTAACAGAGTAGTCTTAAGCAATCTCATTTACTTTTATGGTTAAGTATTCAAGAAGCACTTTTTTTTTAAAGTCTGATTTTTCCCCCACCACCGAATAGCTTGGAAAACAATTTACATTGATCACAGCGATGTGGCAAATCTGGTTACTCAATTATTCTGCCTAAATTAATAGCTCTTAGTGGCATTTGGCAGATAATAGTCCCAATCCAGTCACCCACTTCTGCTAGAAAACAGTACTATCCAAATGGAAGAGTTCAAGCTGGAAGCTGATTACAAACTAGGCCTTGGTGCTGCCGGCATTCCACCCTAGCTTGCCGTCACTGAGAAAGGGTGCCACTGGCAGGCTCCTCGGCTCTCACTCTAATGCTTCTTCGTTTCATTTCAGTCTGCAGCAAGGTCTATAATGTCAGGAAACCAAATCAATGGACTCCGTCCTGCTTCTGTTGAGATAAGTGCAACAATGTGTGATTTGATTTTGGTACAAAAGCAAGGGTTGTAGGGAAGGAGCCAAAGGGATAAAGATACAGATGATAGTTTCCACAATGCCTTGAACACTGTGAACCTTGAGACTGTGACAAGAACCATAGAGAATTGAAGTGGAAAAACCCAAAGATAAGAGCAGAGAGTAACAGAATGCATCGTTGCTCATTCATATTGACAGAATCACTCATGTTGGCTTTTCAGCATACACAGAGGAATGCTACTGAGCGGGACAGGATTCCTGGCTCACACTCTGGAAGTCTGTGTATGAATCCACCCACGATATCCACAGTTGTTCTTCTGAGATGTTAAGTCAGATCCTAGCACTTCCCTGCACGAACACACACACACTCACACGCATACATACATACACATAAACACAAACACATGCACACACACACACATGCAAACAGACAAAAAAGTAGGCACAAACATTTCTAATTACTTCCAACTGCAACAGAACAAAACTAAAAGTCTTGATCAAACCCACAAATCTCTTCTGATCCCCTACCTGAGCCTAGTATTTCAGGGCATACCCAGAAGTCCTTGTAAGACCCCTGCCAGAGGCCCTCTCTCTCTCTCTCTCTCTCTCAATCTCTCTCAATCTCTCTCTCTCTCTCTCTCTCTCTCTCTCTCTCTCTCTCTCTCTCTCTCTCTCTCTCTCTCTCTCTCAATCTCTCTCTCTCTCTCTCAATCTCTCTCTCTCTCTCTCTCTCTCTCTCTCTCTCTCTCTTCCTCCCTCCCTTCCTCCCTCCCTCTCTCTCTCTCTCTCTCTTAAAGATTTGTAGTTTATTTTATTTATGTAAGTACACTGCCACTCCCTTTAGATACACCAGGAAAGGGCATTGGGTCCCATTAAAGATGGTTGTGAGTCACCATGTGGTTGCTGGGAATTGAACTTAGGACCTTTGGAAAGGCAGCCAGTACTCTTAATCACTGAGCTATCTCTCCAGTCCATCTCTTCTTATATTATACACCACATTCAGGCTTCACCCCTATGCAGGTCTCTACTCAAGGGTGATCTCCTCAGAGGGACCTTGACCAGCCACCTGCAATACAGAGAGTGCCCACCCTTCCCTGCTTCTGTGAGCCTTGCTTGGCATCATGACTCCACACTGCATGATTTGTCTGTCTTCTTGCTGGTTTATTTGTGTTGTTATGAGAATGAACTGGATGGTGAGGATTGTGGATCTCAGTGTCTGCCACAGTAGGCACCACATAGTAGATTAGACATTCAGAAGCTGTTGACGAGTGGAGGGGTGGAAGAAGGAAAGGTTTCCTTGTCTTACTGCTTGTGTCTTTGTTGTTCATGTGACTAAGTAGACAGCCTCTTTAGACAGCAAAAACATATTTATATCCCTTCATAATCCTAGAAAAATTAGGATCAAGGAAAGTGCACAGGCTATGAAACCAAAGGGACTGAGGTGTAAATCCCATCCTCCTGCTTTCTAGGATCTTGACTTTGGACAATGTTTTGACTTTCCTGTTGAATTTATCAGTTGCTCAAACTTCAAACATTCACAAGTATAGGACAGGCACTAGGGGTAGCTGGAGAATTAAATTATCTAATTTCTATTTTCTATTAAGGAAAATGCATACTCGATAAACAATATAAAAACCATTAGTGATGTTAACAGATTTAATATAAATATTTAGTAATTTAAATACATGCATTTATTTATGCATACACTAACACTCCAGTCAACTGTCAACTCTGTAGCCCAAATATGATCATGCAGGACAACATCAGGATGAATGGCTGCTGTGGATAAAAACCATCAATGAACAAACAGGTGAAGTCAGGTAATGACAATAATGGAAGTTTTGTAACTGGCATTATAAAACTTTATCACAGGGTGAAATTTTGAGCCTTTGCTTTCTAACCTGCGAAATTAGCTTGAGGATGATTCAAGTGAAGTACTCTGCTAGAGAGTAACTAGCTGAGAAGAAATGGGCAAAGATGAAGTGTGTCCAGAAGAATGCCTGAAGGTGAGAAGGTTCTCTGGGATGCCAGGGACGGCAGTGGCATGGTTGTCACTGGCCAGTGACTTCAGAAAGTTGTCAACCAATTCCCAGTAACTAGAGTTCCTGACTATCTTTGTAGAAGAAATTGAAGGAGAAACTCCCCATAATGGGCACAGCTTCTCTGTGGCCATCTTTTTTGCTGCTATTGAGCCACAATCAAATTCTGGGGAGAACAGAATAAAGGAGAGTAAAAATCACCCACCAGTCAAAAGAGTTAAGAGATAAACAGGGGAGTGCTTTCCATATTTATCCCCACTCCATATGAACTCTGAATTCTTCCCACCAAACACACACTACACAGCACTGCCTCCCACTGCCCTTCAAGGTGGGGGGGGCATAAAAATCTTTGAGTTGCTGTAAGATGTGATCTTAGGCTAGACATCATCATAAGGGTTATCCTATTTCTATCTGTACAGTGATCCTGGTATGCCTTATCATCCCCACGTTTCCAGTATTCCAAAGGAAGCAAACCATTGAGAGTGTTGGAGACAGAAATATTGTTTGTTCCCAACTCCATAGAAACAGAAACAAGACATCTCTTGCCGCTGTGTTCTAGAGATTTGCAATTTACAGTGTTTCCGTGAGAAATCTACAGAGTTGATCTTTATATACCTTGAGAGGCAAATACTACAACATTGTTGATCTCACTAGATGAGAAGCTGAAGCCCAGAGCAATCTTGTGATTTATGTGTCATTCCATAGCCCTGTGGAATAAAGCTGAGATTTGGGCTCTCTTGCCTAATTCAGAAAACCAAATTCTTCCCATGAAATGATTTCCCACCTTTGAAAAGAGTGCTAGGTTTGTGTAAACCAAACTCATTTTTTAATCTGAGCATAGAAAGAGAGCACAATTCCTATCTAAAACCACCTAAGCAATGAGTTACATGCCACAACAACCACCATTGATACATCTCAAAGGCTCACTTTGTACTAAGACAAAAGGTCAAAGCAAGTACTCTGGTACATAGCTATTCAGGGACCAGGCTACATTCAACCTTAATTTGAAATTCCTTAGCATCTAGAAAGAAGGGGGGAAAAGTAGACAACACTCTTAAGGCAAGAGGGCTACATAGCCTCTTATTAACTATGAAAAGCAGAGTGGGAACTGCACGCGAGACCTAGCTGTCCTACCATATCCTTCTAATCACAGCCAAGAGGAAATAATGGCCATGAGATAATGTTCTTAAAAATCACAAGCTACCATTTGCTGCTCTTATGTGTTCCTCGGAAGCATATGAATAGCATGGAACAGAAGCTGGAGAGAGGCCTAGAAATGGAGCTTGGTGGCTAGCACACACTAAGCCCTGGGCTTAATTCCCAGCACTATGTACGACCATGTGTGGTAGCAGACATCTGTAATCCCAGTACTCAGGAAGACAGGCAGGAGAATTAGAGGTCATTATTTTTAGCTACAGATCAAATTCGAGGTCAGCCTAGGCTACCTGAGGCCTGATTTGGAAGGGAGGGAGGGAAGAAGATGAAGAATGAATGAATACTTGTGCCCCCAAGAATTGTATCTTCTTATCTACCAGGAAGTATAAGATCACCTGGGTGCTCAGCTTCCTTTTGTTTGCTTTAATGTATTGTAGATTGTCCTGAAGCTGTTGTATTTTAATGTTGATTCCTGTCTCAAGAAGGGCTGCCTAGTTTGGTGACTCCAATTGAACCTTCCCATTTTAATTAGTAAAATAAAGGAAAGCCAGTGACTGGGTGGGGTGAGGGAAGTAGAGAGGGCTGAGAACTCTGAGGAGGTCAGAGGACTGAGGGTGAAGGTCGTCATGGCAACATGGAGTTTCCTCAGGACCAGCTAGACCCAAGTAATATTAATTGGCATTAAATAGCTACGAACATTAAGGATTGTATAGGTCTAGCATCTTCTATGAAAGGTAGTTTGTATCTTTGTCTATTTGATGCAATCTTGTTGTGTAGAGGGTTTGTGGATTGAGAGTTGAATATATAAACCTGTGTGAAAAGCTATCAGGCTGTAGAGTTGTGTTCGCATGGGATTTGGGCTACAGAAACACCCCAGGACAGAGGTGGAAATTGGCTGTAGTAAACCACCAAGGGAAAGGAGTTGCATGGACAAGTTGGCTCAGACCAGTCTCCAGAGATGTTCGAGGCTCCGTACCAGGGTCGGGCTTGAGGAGTAAGACCTCAGGGCCAGTAAAGAGATAAACCAATTTTTTATTTTTTAATATTTACTGCAGCAATGTACACTGCCACTACCCAGACCCAGAAATTTTTAGGTAGGGCAGATTCCACAGACCATATTTTAGAAAATCCTGATATAGAACTACAGCCATTCCATGACAAGTGATTATACATGTAATGGCTGTGAGAGGCGAGATTGGCAATGGAAGAAATGTACTTGGCACCCAGCAGCCTCATCACCAGACCCAGCAAAAGTCAGCTCGGAAAGAGGAGGAAGTGTAGTTTCAGATTTTCCATCATCAATACACATCCTCTCCGACAAATGGCTGCTATTGCCATCCAGGCCTTGTGCTTTGGTCTCCATGACACTGGATGTAACTTGGCCCTTCACAAAGATAGCAAACACTGACTTCAAATGACAGGAACTTCCCATAAGCACAAAAGAGGAAAAGAGAAACTGAGGAAACCTAAGACCTAGAAAAAATAGTATCTGCAACACTTAAGTCCCTGTGAGTCGGGAGAAACTGGAGAACGCAAACTCTGAAGCGGTTGTTACTCATTAACTTTGTTTAACATGACAGCCGACTTTCCTGCAACACGGCTAACAAATCACTTGTTCCAGGTGGCTTGCAGAAGCCTTCAAACTCTTTTAAGCTCACTGCTGAGTCCCAGAAATCTTTGTGAATGTTATCAGCGGTGATCCTGAGGAATTCGGGAACAGGCAGTCAAAGAAAGTAATTTAAAACAGTTTCCACTTTGGGGAATCTTTAAAGGAGGTTTTTATTGGAAAGAAAAAGAAAAGTAAAAACAGTTAAAATTTAGAATGCTTGGCTTCCTCCTGATTGCCAGGTTTTGCAATTGTTTATTGAACTGGGTAGGATAAAAGGAAGACAGTCGGAGAATGTCTGGGAGTGGAGTAGGACTGGAGTCTTGTGGGAAAAAGTGAAGTCAGTGTGATTGATTTGACATAGCGGAGCCTGGCAATTACTGGGTAGCAGGGAATGCAGGCTTCATACAACAGAAAGGCCCCACCCTCCCAGGAAAAGTTAGGAGTCTCCTTCATGAAACCTTAGCTAAAGCTCCAGGAACCCCGACAAGGCTCCAACTTATTGCCCAGAAGCTTCAAGGTCCCCAGGCAAGGAACCTCTCCAAATCCCCAGCACACAGGAACCATCCTCCTCCCAGCCCTGCTTAGACACTTGTTCGACCAAGTTGCTCTCCTGCTACCGTATCCCAGGCACCAGATTTATTCAACTCACCGAGCAGCTTTGACAAGAAACTTTTAGATCCTCACCTACAAGGCACAGTTGGTTCTTTATCCGTTTCAGTCACTACCACCCTCCAGGTCACATTCCAGAGCCACCTGTATCTCAACTGTCTTCTTTCCACTCCTACATCTATAGTAGCCAGCTACTTAGGGGGTCTCTACCACCACTCAGTTTCCCGGTGTCCCTGTCACCACGGATGCAGACATTACTACTACTCACGTGGACTAGCTCTGATCTCCTCTAGACTCCCAGGTTCCCCTGTTCTGTGCTTCCTTCACACTCCGCCCAGATCATTTGGCAAACAAATAACCTGGATGAGTATGCTTCTCATGGCATTAATAACTCCAGCTCTTAACCACTGCCCCTTTAAACCCTGTTCATTGCCACGTGACTATGAAATCCCCTGCCATACTCCCTCCGGGGTTAGTCATGAGGCTTGCTTGGCCAATAAAAAGCTTTCGTTATAGATTAATGTATACAATTAGTCTTGTTTGTCTTTCCCACTCAACAGTTACTATGGAAACATAGGGGTGGGGGGGAGAAGGGGAGGGGGGAGCACTGACTACAGGAGACTTCAGAAGAGCTACAGGAGCACCTCAGAAGTTGTAGCAGGAACTATCTTCCCTCCCTCCCTCCCCCTCCTCCCCTTCCTTCCCTCCTTCCCTCCCTCCTTCCCTCCCTCCCTCTCTCTCTCCCCCTCTCCCTCCCCTTCCCCCTCCTCCCCTTTCTCTCTCTCTCTCTCTCTCTCTCTCTCTCTCTCTCTCTCTCTCTCTCTCTCTCTCTCTCTCTCTCTCTCTCTCTCTCTCTCGGATATCTGGAGCCATCACATTCTAGCTCAATGTGACCAGCTAGTAGTTATGTTATGTCTAGCCTAAACTTCCAAGCCAAGACTATATAAATGCTCATTGTTTTTAAGCCACTGATTTATAAGATCTTTCCTTCCACTTTTGCTTTGTTTCTTTGTTTTTTAATCTGTTCTAGCCTACTCTATTCTCTTTGTACTAGGCATTCCATCTAGGACCTTATGGGAATTGGGCAAACACTCCACCACTGAGCTATAGTCCCATCCTATTAGAACTTTACCTTCATCTCACTGCCTCTTTTTATCCCAGACTGTTCCAGGATAAAAACATGGGATTTACATGTTCTTGTGTAACAGTAGGCTCAGATCTGGATTCCTCCACTATAGGTTGTGTAACCTGCCCGCCATGAATGGATAAGACTCCTGAAGGTTGGCAGCAGCAGAGCACACCGGGAATCAGCAGTGGCACAGTGTGTTAACGCTGCCAGGAACCCGTGACAGAGGGCGCTGGCTTCAGTAACAGGTGACATATTATAAGCTAGACTCCCAGTCCACAAAAAGCAAATTCTAAAACTGTTTCTATGCCAGACAAGTCCTTGAGATTCAACAGAAGGCATTTTATTAAAATTGTAGAGAAAGAGAAGAAATCAGCTGGTACTTGGAAATATTGTTCTACAGAATATTTTAACGTATTCTCCTGAAATGAAAACAGGTCGTTTGAGAAAAGTTCCTAATCTAATTCCTTTATGAGATATCAATGGGAGAAACATGGAGGAAAAAATTTTAAAATGAAAAGATCTGTGATCAGGAAAAATAACTTGATGTCTGTTTTCTAAAAATAGATAGGGGTCATTGTACTCTCTTACACAATAAGAAATGAATAAACACACAGTACATACCATTGCCTAAATAAACCATACCTTCTCTATCCTCCCTCTAATCAGTATTTTTAACTTTTGTAATATTTTATTGCTATCTAAAGCTACCTTTTATGCCCATTTTATATTTCTTCCAACTCAAATATGAGCAACATGTGCATAGAGTCTCAAAAAAGAGTCTCATGAGGGCATATTATTAACTATGATATTTTCAGCTTTTAAAAGTTGTGAAAAAAAGTTTTTATAAGAAATAAAAAGAAAGGAAGAGAGAGAAGGAGATGGGAAAATGAAAAGATGCATAAAAACAGTGTCTTCAAGATTATGATAACACCAACTCCTCCAAATGCATTGTATATGGTTAGATATGCACAGATTCATAGAAATGTTTAAATTAATAAATAGTGATAATATTTTATGTCTTACAAAATGTATTCAATACATCGAATAATTATTGATACATTGAAATTTAAAATATTTTACTCCAAAGTTTTATATCATTTTGATGTAATGAATGATTCATCTAAATTTTTATAGCCTAATTCTACATCCATATAGATCCAGTCAGAAAACAGAAAATAATCCTTCTGGCCATTCTGTACATATTTTCTTCTGTGTATAACTAAAGAGTTGGATAACAAGATTATTTTCATGATCTCTTTCTTTCTGTGTGTGTGTTGTGTGAATGTATGTGTGTATGTGTACATGTATGTGTGTGTGTGCATGTATGTGTGTGTGTGTGCATGTGTGTGTGTGTGTGTTTGTGTGCATGTGGATGCTCATCAAGGCCAGAAAATAGCATCTGATCCCCTGAGCCAGAGTTAGACACAGCTGTGATCCACCCGGGATGGGTGCTGGGACAAAATTCAGATGCTCTGCAATAGTAGCAAGGTCTTGTAACTGCTGAACCATGTCTACAGCCTTATGGCTGCTTTTTTAAATTCTGAAATTAGTGATAATTTAGAAAACTAACATTTTGGCCTCAATTTTTCTCCTAAAAAATGAAATTTACCAACGACAGAAAAGAACCACAGCTGGGTGTTCTAGCTCCTGCGTTTGCATGCACAGGCTTGACAAAGACACGTCGACTAGAATTACAAAGTCCTGATTCAAAGATATCCATCTGCCAACATTAATTTTGAATGTGAAAATGAGATGCCTTTGGCAAAAGCCTAATAAAGCATTCTATGGCCAGAAGCCCCAACCCCTACAAAGGCAAAACCTGCTATGAGCTACAGCTACAGACACAGAAGGATGAAATGCCCTTGGCCTGCTGAATAATTAAGATGCCCGATTTTCTGTAGGCTTTCTTGGAATAAGCACAAATGAGGACCTAAGATGGCATTAATAAAATCTCCTTACCTCACCCTTACTTCATCTATACCACAATATGTGCATTGATCAAGACTCTTTTATTTTTAAGTAACAGAAACTCTTTCAGCAAGGTTTAGATAAATATTGTTTTTATAATAAGACAATGGTATCTTGTAGCATCTGGGTCAGAGATGAATTTGTGCACCAATAAAGGAAAAGTGTTTGCCAAAAGCAAGCAAGACTACCACTCTCTTGGCTCTTTCTCTTGGACTGTGGTTTCTTCTCTTCTGATCTGTGCTTTTCCATCAGATCCTGCTCCCTTACAGACCTGATAGATCAATACCCATGGCCATCACTCAAACAATACATTTACATCATCCATGTTAACTACACACAGAGGCTGCACCTACCCACTCTCACAATCTGAAAGAAACTCCTGCATGAGGAACTTAGACGTTGATTAGCCCAGATAGAGCCAAGAAACACCCTTTGCTCACAGCAAGAGTGAGCTGGTAGGCAGTGGCTTCAACTTTTCAAACATGACTATGAGGGGTATACCTGTGCGTCAAAATAAGACAAACACAAAACAGCAACACCCTTTCTGGGTACTCTGAAGAATCCTGCCATAGCATGCCTCCAAAAAGATTCTGTCACAGGGAGACTCTTAGCTTAAGAAATTTAGAGTTGACAATATGATTCTACTAAAAACTCAGCAATTAGGCAGAACACTGAAGCTGACAAACGAAGTTTCAATACACTGACCCTTTTAATATTATTGTGTACAGCAAATCATGACCAGGCTGATTTGAGAAGGGGAAGGAGAAGGAAGTGAGAATCTGTAGCTGCTATACCAAAACACCACAAACAAGGCCATTCAGTTACTTTTTAATTCTGTTGATCAGAAAGCAAATATAGGTCTCCCTGGGTAAAAATCCGAGGTATCATCAGGATTAATCTTTTTTCTATAGGTTCTAGAAAATACTACTTAGTTCACAGCCCCTCCCTGTTTTAAAAACCAACAACAGTTTATCTTCTTAGCTATTCTTCTACAATAATGTATCTTTCTGGCCAAAGTTGCCTGGCTTTGAAACCATGTGTGTCTAGACTGCATCCACTGAGGTGACCAAAGTGATCTCTCCTATGCAACCTTGACTTCACTGTGTATATGAAATCAATTTGCTATATGCACTGACAGTCAAGGATTCCAGGAGTTTGAATTTGAACATCTTTGGATCACTGACTTAATGTGTTCTACTAGGTTTTGCTTTCAGGTGATTTTTTTTTCTTATTTACCTAAATACCATAATTATTTTTTGGCTTTTAAATCCAGTGATCATTGCTTTTTTAACTTTGAAATTTTAGTATTAATAATTTGTCATAAAGCAGGTTTTCTAGATCCATCCATTTGCCTAGGAATTTCATGTAGTCATTGTTTTTAATAGCTGAGTAGTACTCCATTGTATAAATGTACCACATTTTCTGTATCCATTCCTCTGTTAAAGGACATCGGGTTTTTTACAGCTTCTGGCTATTATAAATAAGGCTACTGTGAACATAGTGGAGCATGTGTCCTTGTCATATGTTAGAGCATCTTTTGGTTGTATGCCCAGGAATAGTATAGCTGGGTCCTCAAGTGGTACTATGTCCAATTTTTCTGAGGAATCACCAGACTGATTTCCAGAGCTGTTGTACCAGCTTACAATCTCACAAACAGTGGAGGAATGTTCCTCTTTCTCTACATCCTCGCCAGCATCTGCTGGCACCTGGGTTTTTGATCTTGGCCATTCTGACTGGTGTGAGGTAGAATCTCAGGGTTGTTTTGGTTTGCATTGCCCTGATGACTAAGGATGTTGAGCATTTCTTTAGGTGCTTCCCAGCCATTCAGTTTTTCTCAGTGGAGAATTCTTTCTTTAGCTCTGTCTCCAATTTTTTAATAGGGTTGTTTGATTCTCTGTAGTCTAACTTCCTGAGTTCTTTGTATATATTGGATATTAACCTTCTATCAGATGGAGGATTAACAAAGATCTTTTTCCATTCTGTTGGTATCTGGCAAAGCCAGTGTACCCCACCCTAACCCCCACAAGGTACAGGGACAGCCTGGGGCCTCCCACTTATTCTACACCTCTCATGTCTCTTCACAGTGCCAGACTAGAGTCAAGTTCAACAGGGTCTTCTTCCCTCCACAACCCCCACTCTGCCGATTCCTCCAAGTCTCTTCCCTGGGCTGTGGTTTCCCTAGATAGTAGGTAGGGACAGTAGGAATCCAATTCATCCATTCATGTGTGTCACTGATGAAGAGGCGTTTGGCTACCTTAAGAGAGTCTTAGTTACTCCCAAAGTTTACCTGCCCTTCATTGAATTTCTTCACTTTGACATTCAGAGCACTGGGCAGAAATCACTTTGCACAAACACTGCCCCAGGCCTTCATGCAGTGATTATTTCCTAATGAAGACTAGTAATCCATGTTCACATGGGGTAAAAAAATGAAGCTTTTAGCCTTAACTACAAAGAACTTGTCCAGATTTTATACCAACAGATAAAGACACTTGCCACAAAACCTAGAGAATTCAATTCTTATTTTTTGAGCCAGCAACTCAAACTATTCCATGCTACAACATAGACTTTTGGCTGAACTATTTTCTTTCTAAAAGTTGAAACTTTCACTATCCCCCATACACTATGCCTCCACCCTCCCTCTCTTTCCCCCACATTCTGCATACCTTCATTTGCATCCCAAATAACCACTCTGCACATTTTATTGGGGTCTTCATTGTATCCTCCTCACTGTCTCCCACCTTTTTTTGATTTTCTTTGACTTGATTTTGACACTTAGGCCAACTGTTCCTCGTGCCTTTCTGGGGCTCCCTAGCTCTCTTCAAGCATCCTCCTTCCTCCCATGCTGACTCCCTCTGCTACTCAGGCTGCAAATGTGCCTCTTCTCACTTCCAGTTTAGCTGCAGACAGCAAGAGTCTAGGGAAAGCTGCTTATCAGCAGCCCCCTTGTCAGCATGACGTCCTCTGCCCAAACAGAAGGGAAGTCATTTCAGGCGCTCTCCTGCCAGTCTCAGAATATTATCACCCTGCTGTGCCATCTCCCAATTTCTCCCCTGTAAGGCTCCAATCTCAGATAAACTCCCTATTTCTATTTCTGTATCATAGGAGCCCTTAGTATCTCTCACAGTCCAAAGTGTGCCAGAGTGTCCCCAGTGCTAGGTAAATTCTGTAATTCATTTCCTCATAGCTTACTATACAAGTAGAATCCTTTGTAGAACATGTAACCTCTTGAAAAGGAGGTGAGGACTTTTAGCCGTAAGAATGTGCAGAGCTTAAAATAAGATTTGGAAAGAAACTTAGTATAGTGAATAGAACATGGAGCTTTAAACTATGAAGCCAGTGCTTGAGACAAGATCTGCTATTAAGACTTTATTGCAAAAAAAGTAATTTATTTGACCCATGGCTTGGCCTTCATCAAAATACTGGTTTACAAATTTTAATTCTTGTTCTAATTATTCTTGCTGCACACACACACACACACACACTCATTGCATTCAATAAAGGACATAACTGCCACTTAATTATGCTTATGGGTTCTGTAGCTCAGTAATTCAGAAGTAATCAGGGATCTATGCAGAAGAGGCAAAAATATCATAAGAGCCAGAAGTGGTAGATGACTCTAAAGAAGCAGATTTTCCCAGACAAAGCAGGGCTGACACACATATGAACTCATAGAGACTGGGGCAGCGTACACCAGGCCTGCACAAGTTCAAGCCAGACAAAAATCCCAGCACTAACAAGGGGAAGTGAACAAAATTACACTTCGAATCAAGACATTATTTGCATTTGATACCTACTGGGAAAGGTAACATCAGTTTTCTCCAAACGACTGTTTTGGGTATATCAGCCATACTTCAGGGCAGGTCCTATGTCCATGAGTAATTAGGCAATACAAAATGGACTCCATATATCATTGTATACTTTGCTAAAATTTATTTTCATATTGTTTTAAATCTCATTGATTTTCTTTGTTAGTTTTTATTTCTAACTTTAGTATTTTTGTTTTCTAGTTTTGGTGTTCTGATTTTCATCGTTTTAGTCAGTGCTCTTTCTTGGGTTTCATGCTTTTTTTGTAAAGAGAAAAAAAACATAAAGTTGGGTAGATAGGGAAGTGGGTAAGAGCTAGGGGGAGCTGGGGGAGGGAAATATGATCAAAATATATTGTATCAAAATTGATAATTCTTTGAGAGAATGAAAGTTTTCTCCGCCTACATATATATATATGTGTGTGTGTGTGTGTGTGTGTGTGTGTGTATGAGAAACATCATTTGAGACTGAGCAGGGTCACTATGTAAAGTAGGAGTTAGGCAGAAGCTGAGCCAGCAGCACTGCAGCTCACTCTGTTGTCCTCTTTGACTCCAAAATGCCCTTCCCATCAATACTTTACCTCAAGTTCCTAATATAGAGCTGCAATCCCTCTGAGCATGATTTCCAGTACTAGAAGTACGTTGTAGGTCCCTTTGACCCTGTGGTAGCTCAGGGCTGACCTGTGTTCCTGAGTTACTGAGCTTACTTTCACTACTCTGTCAAATATATGTGTCTTCCAAGGGTAAGAGAAGTACATTTTATCTCAGGATATGTAAGTGGCTAATTGTTGGCTATAATCACATCACATATGGATAAAAGGTTCTGCCTCATCTCCTCTTAGACCCATGGAGAATGACATTCTGGATTCCACTGTGGCCTGTGATTACCCATATCCAAGTCCTGTGACCTTAACACCAATAAAGACAAAAGGAAGACACTTCCATCTAGTATATATTGTGTTCCCAACTAAGATTCTCTAACACCTTGGGAGTCCTCAAAAACCTGAACCAGTACCTATTATTCTTATTTTCTGTTTTACTAATGAGGAAAAGAAACACTCTGAGAGTCATAGAATGTTAGTTGTGAAAGACAGACTGACAGTTCCATCCCAGGCACCAGAAAGCAATATTCTCAACCCTGTGCCAATCCATCTTAGACGCTGGGAGTTTATAGCCCTCTGCTCATACCACCGCTGACTAGGACAGAAAAAATAGCACAGAATGAGGTGCTATCAGCATGTCAGAGCACAAAACAAATCGTTCCTCTTCTCTAGGCTAAGCTATTGTCAGGAAGAGATATACATACAAGAAGGAATAAGTAAATACCACAAGTCATAATGCTCCCAATGCTTCCAAAAAAATTCCATCAGACCTTCAGCACCCCAGAGAGATGCACAATATTTTCAAGAACATACAAATTCATATATTTTTTCAGTATGTAGTTTTCCCCATAAATTGTGGATATGCATAGCCCCATACATGGATTTGTTTCCTTCCTGAGCAAAGTATAGACAAACTGAGACAAAGAATTGCTTTTCAATAACCAAGTGATGCCCTCCAGCTGTAGCACCAAACAGACTGAAATCCAGACCACAGTACAGCTCTGAATACCCAGGAAACCAAGAGACAACATCAGATTTTGAGTAGTTAAACCAGTGAAATGGCCTGTTAATTCTCAAGATTCAATGAATCTGTTTATGGCCAAAATGAGAAAGGCAATCTCTGATAAGAGCTCCAAGACAAGACCTTTCCCAGTCCTATTCAGAAAGACGGTCCTGCTCCTCACCTGCTCAAGAAATTCTAGTGCTTCCATTCATCTCTGTATCTAAATTATATCCCTAGAGGTTCTTGCCTTCCTTTTGGACTCTAGGGCTCTTCATCAAAGGGGCTTTGGACTACATGAAACCACACACAGTGCTTTTTACACCTTTTACCAATCAGTAAAGGAAGCTCAGTTACTGTTAATTACAAATGCTTTCTGTCATAATGGGCCAGATTTTCAAAAGGATCTCAACTGCAAAGCTCCCAAATGCCATACACAAACCTGGTAATGGTCCATGCAAATTGAATACTTAGTGGGTCTGTGTGCATTTCGTTCCAAGGACTGCCTTTGAAAATTTAGCCTGGTAACTCCAAAGCATTTGTAGCATCATAATCTGTCATCATTAACAACAATGCTTGACTTAGTGCTCAACATTCTTATTAACCATGCAATTATGAATGCAGACAATGTTTAATCACTTTGACAAAAATACAGCTGTGTTGTTGGGGAGCTGTCACTTACTGTTCACTAATGATTGATTTTTTTGAGCCATCTAGATTGTTTTCATGAGAACAGCAGATTAAGTATAAAGGCTTCATTATTGGTCATTAAGGAATATTAAAATAGAAAACTTTTACAAGATGTGTCCTGCTTGCTACATTCACACAAATGAAATATTCTTGCCAGTGTTGAGGAAGAATGACAGAGAGAGAGAGAGAGAGAGAGAGAGAGAGAGAGAGAGAGAGAGAGAGAGAGAGAGACAGAGACAGAGACAGGGAGACAGAGACAGACAGACAGAAATTTTCCATTTTTGGTAAGGAGACTGGTCCAAGTAGAAGTAAAAAGAACTGGGAAAATGAAAAAGAAATCTTTTTATATTGGTGTAATAAGATATTTGCCACATTTTACAATGGCAGTAATTTACTCCAAATAATTACTTCAGCTATTATCCAGTTTCTGTACAAACTCCCTGAATGGTGTGCACCAATCACTTTTGTACAGTTGTTAAAAAATGGACTATTTTGAAAACATATAGCTATTCCTCTATGTCTCTCCTGTACTGGAAGGCTAATTTGCTTCCTGCACTGTAAATATAGAGATGAGTCAGAGTGTTATTTTATGGCTCAACTTTTCATATTATTTAGATGCTGAGAACTGGCTTCCATTCTAGCAAATGTCTCCTGGTTGCACTATGATAAAATGCTTGTGTCCTCTGCCTAACTACAAAGATAATGGTAGAGAATTAGACAGATCTGTTTTCTCGGTGCCATGTCCTCACTGGATCTCTGCATTCTCATCCCTGACTAGCTGTACTCACATCTGAGACTAATCTGAACTCGCACGCAGGGCTTACTGAATCCATTTCTGAGGACCACTCTACTTGTGTTGAGGTTGACCACATTCAAAGACCGAGGCTCACTGCCTCACATGCACCGTCTTACCTGCAATCATGCCTGAGGCTCTTGCTCCCAGGACCAAGGTTCACTGCATCCATGCTAGAGAGCCCTTCCTCACTCATCTATTCAACATCTTCCAGTATTAATGTTTGAACGAGGAGATTTTGAAGATGAAAGCACCTATAGCATCGTGCTATTATTTCACTACTGGGCCCACCATATATTGCAGCTCACAAGGGTCACACCTGAGAGTGTTAAGATTGTTTCCACTGGCAGCATAGACAGAAACTTCTAGCACCATGAAAGCTGTTCAGGTTGGAACATGCTTGATTTTTCCGTGGTCTAGGACTCAAATAAAAGGAGCTTAGCATCAAATTCTCCAAAGTCATCAAAGACAATGACATGACCTGTAGTGTTTGAAGGGATTCCATGACCCTAACTGGCCAACAATCCAAAAAGGAATAAACTGGCACTGGGACTTTTATTTGATAGGTTCTGGTGTCTGGGAAAGGCACTGTCTTCCATTTAAACTCCCTATATACAATATGTATAAATATCTTAAGCAGCTTCTATAGAGTAAGTTTCCATATGGGTTTTTCAAAAGTTTTTTAAGTGGAAGCTATCCCTCTTCACATCCTTTCTCTACTATTGTTCCCAATTACACAAATTTTTTAAACTTTATTTTATTTTATCCTTCTTGCTTCATTATTCTCCTCTCCCCTTCACACAACCTGTATTATACCCTTGAAACATCAATTCAATGGTCCCTTACTAGTTCCTAACTTCTATGGAAACTCCAATTATTTAGATACCCATTTCTAAAGTTTTAAATCTAGACTTCACACCACAGAAAGAATATGACATTTGTCCTTTTCAGTCTGGGTTACTTCACTCAGTGTGAGTGTTTCCAACTCCATTGATTTACCTTATCAACACTGAGCCAACCAAATCCCCTACATGGTAGGGGTAAATTTCTCATGAAGTTCTACTCATGGTTGAAAAGCTGTTGGCAGGGAGAGAAAGAGTAAGTTTTCTTCAGGGATGAAGCCCCTTAATGGCTATCCATTCACTGGTGGATGGTCTTATACCCAGTGGGCTCAGTGGGTTTACAAAGATTAAAACAGAAAGGTATATGAAGTTGGGAGGGAAAAGTGGTTAGTCACATAGTAGAGAAACTGAAGGAAAGAAAATATGGGATGAGTCTGATCAAAACACATTTTAGGTATTATAAAATAATGAATTTCAAAAACATTGAAAAGTAACTAAAAGTGCAATACCTTGATGTTCTAGAAGTCACATACTTGCTCCAGGACCACTTGAAAAGTCTCTTTCAGTTTTTTTCTATAATATTATGGATTTTTTCTGGTATCTATAGTTGTATACTGAGAAGTAGCCAGAAATAACCACCACTAACATATGTATTCATCTGTAGTATTTATCTATAAGAAAAAATAGTTTGAGTTAGAGTCTCATGTAGCCCCAATGAGCTTGATCTAACAATGGAGCCAAGAATAATCTTGAACTCCTGATTCTCCTGCCTCCACCCCAAGTGATTTACAAGGTATAATACCACTTCTGATTTCTTAAATGTTTCTGTTATTAACTTTTGTTTTTTATTACTGAGCTACTTAGCTTTACCTGTTCAATTTTTATCTCTGTAAGTATTATAGGAAAATAATGTTTCTTATAGTAACTATGTAAGTTAATATTTTAAGAGATGAATAAAGGAGTATTGACATAAATCAAGAACTATGTAGATTTTAGCTATTAAAGTTTGATAAATTAATGAGTGAGAAATGGTACTGGGGAATTAAAAAGTAGTGTAAAACAGTTCATTAGTAGATTTTGGTATTTTCTGTTGATTCAGGAAAGTATCTGAGGCTAGGTACTTATTTTACAAAAAGTGCTTTGCTGGTGCATGCTAGTAAATGCCTATAATTTCAGCATTTGAGAATCAGGGGCAGAAGGAGTGTAACAAGTTCAAGGTTATTCTGACCTACATGGTGATTTAAGCCAGCCAAAACTATAGAATAAGATTTTGCCTCTAAATTAAACAAACAAACAAACAAATAAGAAAGAGGGGTAGAAAAAAAGAAAAAGGAGGAAAAGAAAAGATTCTATTGGACTGAGAGATTTGGGGGATAGAGTTTCAGCTATTTGTTCTAAGTTGAGGCAAAAGGGTAGATATGCAGAAAGAGAGCCAAGTGCAAAGGGTCCTAGGATGTGAGATGAACTCTAATAATGACTAATGCCAATTCATTCTCTAATGATTAATACTTACCAAGGGCTGTCTCCACAATTCCCTAGCAACTTCCCATGAAACTTTACCTCTTAAAGCTTCTGCCACTATTTGATATTTCTGGACTGAGGACGGGGCCTCTATTATATGGAATCCCTGGAGGCCAATTTATTCCAACACAGAGCACCTCTTCCCTAGTCTCCAAGGTTCATTAGTTTCTCCCACACAAAGTGATTCTATCTCTGATAGTCCCCAAATCTTCAATCAAGTTCAAACCTAAATTACATCTGAGACTCAAGACAACCCACTCTTGATAGAAGCCAGTAAGTAAAAACAAGCCACAATGTCGAAGATTCTCTGGTAAGACAGAGATGGAAACAAGGAAGCAGAATGAAGTGACTGGTCCAACAATAAACTGAAAGCCTCAGTCACTCCTGCATGGATTGAAAACAGTGCCTCAGTCACTCCTGCATGGACTGAAGCTTCAGAACACCTCTCTAGGAAGCAGAAAGCACAGTCCTGAGCTAACATTAGGATGCAAACCTACTATGGGATATCCTGAAAACACTGACTGCTTGGGTCTCTATGATTGTAATGGGAGGACAGTTGTTAAGATTTTTGAGCCACCCTGAAGGCTTTTTTGTCTTACTGTCTTGTGACAATACCTGGATCCCCCTTTTTTTTAGTTACTTAACTTTGCTATACTGTCCCAAACATGCAATGGTTTCTCATAATTTTAAGCAACCTGTGACTTTCCCCAATCTTCCCATTCTGCTTCTTATTGTTACTGAGTCTCTTTGTAATTTGCAGTAACATGGTTTATAAATAACAGCCACACCAAAGCCAGAAAAATGTGTATCTCAGTTCATTCCTCTTAAACTCAGCTTTTCACAATCTCAAGACCTGCAGATTGTGAGCTTATCGCTCTTCAGTTCTATCTGAGCCTAATTACCTACCACCCCATCTTCTGAGTGCTCATAATTGCTAAAGTGAGTATTGGTTCAGAATCCCCAATACCAAGTGCTTTAGCACAAAGGAGATTTATTTGATGCAGAGGGATAAAGTACAGGGAAGGAATAAGAGGAACAGGGAGAAGGGGAAAGTAATGAATGGCCCATAGGAAAATCGCAAGTTACAAAAGTAAAGGAGGAAAGACTATCTTAAGATAAGATGCTCAATTTTAATTGGGCGTGCTAATTATATAAACCAAAGGAGGCTTGTGATTGGTGGACTTCACTACTTTGATATGTGGACCCTGGTAGTCAGCCTCGGGAGGAGAACATGGTCAAATAAGGGAATAAACCTTAGTATCTAGCTTTAGAAATGTAACATAATGGTTGTTAGCAAGGCAGAGGGAATGGAGAGGAAGGGCAAGGCCTGCTGGAGTCATGCTTGCCAGTCCCAGCTGGCTAGAGTCCCTTCAATTGCCTATAATTTTCTGCTTACAATAAATTTTTCTCTGGCCTATTCTTCAAATTTCTTCCTACATCTGTCCATTACCATTTCACAGCCAGTTCTATATTTTAATATCCATAGATACAGCAACAATCCTACTCCTTGATACCAACTTTCTATACTAACCTGTTTCCTGTTGTTATCGCAATATGCCAGAGGTTAGAACATATAAAGAAACTTCTTTAATTTGAAGCTTTGGAGTCTGAAAGCCCAAGATCATACAACCTCATCTGCTTCAACCGGTGAGGATCACCTTAACAATAGTGCACATAGTGGAAATGGAACTGGCTACATCCATAAGGAACAAATAACAGAGTGTGGTTCTCACATTGTAACAACTGCTCATTAAAACCAAATGCATCCCCCGATATGAGCATTAATCTCTTCCACGTGTGATTCCACTGTATCACATTCAAACCATGGTTAATGGTAAATAAATAAATAATGTTAACATTCCAGATATTGCTGATCTGTAAGTCCAGATAGTCACACTTGAAAACCATTTGCCTTTTTAATATGATTGAAATAAGAAAACAACTTAAGTGAGAAAATCATCAGAAGCCTAGTAAAAAAGAGAAGTATATTTTGTCTAGTGAGATTTCCCACAGAGACTTGGGGAAATTTTAAAAAGGACATTGTGCTGCCAAGAATGATGTGGCCAATGGAAACAAAGAGCTAGAAGGTACTGTTGACCTATCCTGTTTCCAACTGCCTATGACTCAAGCTGTTGCTAGGTGGGAAGTCTTTTGATCCCATACGCACACTGTCAAACCCAGGATACTCTAACATCATGTTTGGAAATGGGAATCCCAGGACTGAGAACAGCAAGCCACCAGACTCCCTGTGTCCGAATCTAGGACAACTGAGGCAAAGTCCTGGATTCTCTAACTGTGCTTTCTCCTGAATGTTTAAATTCTGAAATCCTACAAGGAAAAGATCAGCATAAGTAGAAGCCACTCTTAAAAGTCATTGGATCACGCAGTCACAAAGGAGAAATCCCTTAAATGTTTGATCTCCATACCTTACTGGAGTCTAGTGTTGTGTCAAATGTAAACTCCTAAGTTAGAAGTTGTCTCCCAAGGAGAGAAGAGAATATCAGAGGAATAATAAACCTAGCCATCACATCCAGACCGTCTGCTATAAAACTGTCAGGCCAATTTTTCTCTCATGATACCTACCAGACTGTTAAATCGTGGGTAATTTCTAATAAAATAATATCCTTTGGTTGAGCAACACTCCCACAAAGGGGCTATCACTTTTGGCCTCTAGTTCTCTTGTTCCTTGCTGAATTACCCAAGGATCTTTTCTAAAGGGGAGTTTATGAAAATTACCTAGAGAGATGCTAACCCATCAATGTCCAGGTCTTATTCTAGGATAGCCTGAGGTACTAGGGCTGGAGGAGAGCCAACATCAGTACTTTCCTCAAGCTCCCACCATGGTTCTAATGAATTGCCAACCACAAAACTTTGCTGGAGAAGAGGCTGTCAGTCCACACAACTGCTTCAGGCCCCCTGATTCCTTTAAGAGAACAGTGACCTTAAAAAGTCCTCCAAACATTACTTTGCTGCATAGAGACAAATCCATAGATCTTTTGGGGATTGATTAGCTTTGTCAGTATTAGAAGCAACATACCTCTCCAGAGACCATAAATAAATCCTGTCAGGTTGTAAACCTGTGGAGGGATCTGGCAAAAAAAAAAAAAAAAAAAAAAAAAATGACAAAATGGCAAACAGGGATAACTGGTGGGTAACCCCAATGCTGACATACTATTGGAGTAAATTGGGAAGAGGGCGACAGTTATTTTAGATTTTCAACGTAGTTTTTATAGTAACTACAAAATTGGAATGGAAACACTTGTGCTTGAATTGATGGTGCCCTTACGTGGCAAGAAAATCTCTTCTCAGCTACTTTGGACCCATTATCTCCGAGGTTTCAGTGATGTAAATTGTACCTTATCCTGCAGAAAGCCACCATGTCTGAATCCTGCTGTATCAACCCCTGGGAGATGAGTAACCTAGCAGGCACAGCCTGCTCAAACTCCTACTGCATGGCGTGCGGAATTTTGATCTTAGGATAAATGGCTTATTTTTTAATTGATAATTTATAGACATAAAAGAAAGTATATATGTAAGTATTGTATATTTCTTACACATGTCACATACATATATCATGTTTTAAGTCAAAATGATTTTTTTATTAAGGAAAACAACTTGCATGTCATGATTCTGAAGCTAGGCATAAACTAATTAAGCTAGTTATAAAATTTGAGGGCCATGAGTAACTCTACCATTTTGCTTTCATTTAATATTGACGGTTGCAGTTATTTTTAAAATAGCTGATAGAAACTTGCTAGGTAGCTCTGAGAATCCTTTTTAAAATCTCTGTCTTTATCTCTGCTTCTGATTCTGTCTCTTTCTCTCTCTATCTATCTGTGTGTATGAGCATGAATGTGTAGCTAGGGAGTAAAACTTAGACTTTGCACATGCTATCCAAAATATTCTACCACTAAATTATATCCCTAATCCTCTTTTCTAAAAATTAATTTTAATTTTTGAAATTATAATTTAATTATACAAATTATATTGTATTATATTATCTTTCTTTCTCCTCCTAAACTCTCCCATGTATCTGTCTCACTTTCTTTCAAATATATAACCACTCTTTTTTGATACCTATACATATACATACATATGTGTAAATATCACTTTAATTAGTCAAAGGCAGGGATAAGAGCCATACTCAAGATTTATGAATACATGGCTTGGGTTGAGCCCAGACTGTTTCTTTCTAATGATCCCTAGCTTCTAGCCTCTGTAGAATCTAATCATCCATAAGCCAGAACCTTGAAGGCTTCAACTTCCAGCTTCCCATCTGCTAACTTAGGTCTAGAATGTCTTAGCCCCTGAGACTTATTGGTCAATAAACTCTTTCTAGTTCTTCCTGACCTGGTTCAACTCAGCCGCTTTGGCTAAAACTCCTCTCAAAGCTAACTGATTCAACTTGGCTTCCTTCAGCTTCTAACTAAATTGTTCTTGGACAGACTGCCTCTGAACTCCACAAACTGAACCACTCCAAACCCGACTGCTCTGCTCCATACTGAACTGAGCCCAACTGAACTGAATTGTTCATTTCTCCCTCCCACACTGTTCTTAAGTGTCTCTCTTTCCTGTATGTTCTAGTGCCACTTTGGTATATTGTATCTCTTGAGTCATTCTGTCAAATCTTTCTCTGATTTTCATTTTGTCTGCTCCTCAATAAGACATCACCATTTGTGATTAAACATGTGAACTAAGGCACTGCTATATTTCAGCCAGAGAGATTAAACATGTGTGGTATGTCTACATTCTAGCCAGATATGTAATCTATTGGCAGACAAGCCACATCGCTAAATTAAAATTTGTGTGTATGTGTAATTTATACTTATAAATATAAGTAAACATGCTCTGTCGATATACCGTTATTTGTATGTAATATTTTCAGGTCTGGCCATTTGGTATGGACAGCCAGTTTGGTGTTCTTCCCTAAAGAAGATGATTTCTCATGCTCTCAGAATTCTTCAGTTGCCTACAGTTCTTTGTCTAGAGTTGAGGTCCCATTAGCTTTCCTTCTTCCATGACATCATGTTTGTTGGTGTGGTCCTTTTTCAGGTTGTATTTAGACAGCAATGTTGGTAAGACCACGTGGGTATAGGTTCTCTGGCATTTCCAGAAGTCACAGTGTCCCTGTCTCATGCTCTTACAGTATTTCCACCTCTTCTACATTTTTTTCATAAGCCTTAGAACAGTTAGGTTACAGATGTATCATTCAGGACCGGGCTCTACATCTCTGTGTTTTGATAAATTACGGTCTCTATCCATTACAAAGAGAAATTTCTTTGATGAAGGATAAAAATAACACCTATCATGAGTATAAGTCAGTTAGAGATTATAAAGTCGCAAATGTGGGTTCTCCTCCAATATTCATTGTTTGACTAGTCCTTGAGTGTTGGCTAGCTTCCCAAAACCAGGTGTGATTTGGTCTGGTTAATCAGGTCTTAAGTCCAACTAGGAATCTGTTGGCTACCACTATTGTCATGCTAGTTGGTGTGGTTCATAAGCTATCATAGCTGACTAGGACTATTGTATAGTATCTTTCTTTAGAAGCTTGGATGGCTCCTTTTGGTAACTTAAAAGCTAATCCTCAGGCAGGATGCTATCAGGTCAAATGCAGCTCAGAACCCTCAAGCCCTGCATCTTAAGTGGGCTTTACCCTCCACCTCTTGAGGACAAACAAGATCAATGATAATAGTCTATAAAGTTTTGATATTCTCTCAGAAACCCTAACAACTCAAAAGGATTCTTATGCCTGATTTTTGAGTTTTTGTTGAATAGTCTGTGGCACTAGGGAGAGTCCTCTGTGGTTCTCTATGGAAGAATATGTCAGCCCATATGGGAAATTTTCATTTAAACTACATATGTATATTTATATACCAACTTACATGCATTGCAGCTATCTGGATGATAGATAGTTAATAGTATGATTTCTTATGACTTTCATGTACATTCTATTTCTCTCCCCCTTTCTAGTTAAAGTCCATTCTTTTTCTATTTTCCCCTTTCGTATCTCTTGTTTCCTACTACTCCTCCCTCTATAGTGATACGCCACACACTGGGAACCTCAAATGAAAGAGAACATTCAACATTTGTCATTCTGAATCTGGGTTTCCTCATTCAGTATGATCTTTTCTTTTTTTTTTTTTTTTTTTTTTTTTAGCTTTTGAAAGATTTATTTGACAAGGTTCACTTAGCGCAATACACCTAAAAGGAAATCACAATACAATGAAAGACTTAAATCAAGGCCTCAGAATTTCATACAAACACCAAGACCAAAAATTCTAAAAAGTAATGGTATTGCGTCTCAAAATTTCTCCATTAACTAAAAAAAAAAAAAAAAAAAAAAAAAAAAAAAAAAAAAAAAAAAAAAAAGCTTAAACTTTACGTGCCTTACAGGTTATCAAATGAATTTAGAATCAACAAACATGCCAAATGTTCCACTTTTAATTGTAGACACAGCTCCTATAGTTTTACAAAAAAGCATGTCTTTTCAACATGCATCAGTGTTGTGTGTTGTTATGTGTATATGTATGTATGTATAAGAGCAACATTTAACATAATTCAACTGCTTTAACCTAAATACACTTACTGCTTACATACATCCTACAGTAACTAGAGAAAAGCTAGGAATTAAGTTTAACAGTTAAAGTTCACTCAGCTTTGCCCTACCATTCTAGGCAACTGCCATGTTCAACTCTGAACCTTCTCTGAGCGATGCCAATGTTCACTTAAGAGAGCAGGCATAAACCACAAGGCTGGATTGCAAAAACTGTTAAACTGAAGGGTTTAAAAAAATTTTTTTGACCAAGAGTCAGTGATCAATTACATTCCCCATCCAGCACTCATACTAGACATGCTAGACATCCCTCCCATTCCATTCACGCCCACAGATGGTCGGCTTCCACTACTGTAGTAGCTGCTGTCCACTGCTCCTTGGCTACCTATGCAATGTTTGATTGAAAATCACTGGAGTTTTCCTGTAAAACTTGGTCATATCCACTCATGCTGCTCTGGCTACCGTAACCACCACCATAACCACCACTCAGCTGCTGGCTGGCTGGACCACCGTAACTGGACTGGTTTGACAAGCCCATGCCTCCCATCATTTGGCTACCATAAGCACCACCGCTTGCTCCTGCTGTAGAATTCAAGAAGAGTTCTACATATCTGTGTTTGTAAGCACCACCGCTTGCTCCTGCTGTAGAATTCAAGAAGAGTTCTACATATCTGTGTTGCATATTTGCTTTGTCTTTGGACATAGCTGCAACAGCATCTTCATGGGTTGCAAACTCAACATCTGCTTCACCAGTTACTCTGCCATCAGGTCCAATCTCAATATGTACTCTCACAGAGTTGAGTGGTGAAAAAAAAATATAAATGTCATTCTCAGTAGCTCTGTATGGTAATCCCCGCATGTGTACACAGTGTCCCGTTGTACTCTGGAAAGTAGAGCCACCATCCCCGTATCTGTGGTTAAGCTAACTAACCCCAACTGTACTTGGGAAATGTCATATTGCAAATGTTGTGACCAAAGAAAAGGATTGTAGCTTCAGAGATGTCATTTGTCAAGGTTTTTTTTTTTTTTTTTAATATATTTTTCACTAGGAAGAGAAGATACATTTTCTACAAAAACACTTCCAATCACTTTCACTCAGGAACCAAACAGTGTGAGAACTTTGTTAGCACCACTTCTGGTGCTCACTGGAAACCTGACTAACAACGGAAGCATCAACAGCAGAAGCAACCTAATGATTACGTGTCAGAACTATAGTACATTAGATTTGCTCATGGAGATTTCTAGGGAGGGTATCCAGGACTCTCTTTAAGGTATAAATAGATAGTCAATGAGAGAAAACAAAACCTTTTCTGAAGTAACACTTAACCAACATCTTTTTGTGAAACTAAAGCTGGATACTGATGACACAGGAGCAAAAAGGACCTATATATACTAGAACATCCACAAGCAGTAACTTCTGGGGTTTAAGGCCTTACAAAACCGTTTTACTACAACACGCACATACCTGTACACCTATTTATACAAATACAGGGATTTCTCATAAATATTTAATGCATCTTTAAAGCCCTCAACAAGAGAATTTACAATGAAAGCAATGATAAAAACCTGTAACGAGAAAAACACTAGCAGCGTCTATAACAATATTGTAAATCATTTCTAAATAACAGTATTGATAAGATGAGCTTTCTAAAATACCCAGGACACCTCTTTGGCTAATTAAAGCTAAAATGTAGCCATGACTCTTCTGTCATTTACAATATTGTATCCCTGATCACCCCATAGTAAATGATTTTACCTCAGTAATAACCATGATCCAACATTCCGTTAGCAATTGCCACGCCAGACTTTATCTACTGGTAGCAACTGGTCCAGGTGATATTGCCTTGCATGCATTTATTTTATCATGCTAATAAAGTTTCCTCTTATAAATGTAAATTAACCTGTCTGGCGTAATATCAGAAGCACATATATCATTCTTGAAAAAAAAAAGGATGATGTGCCAGTATTTCATTTTTGTTTTGGAACTTAAGTGGGTAAGTGTATTAGAACAGAAAGTAACAAGCAATAATCTGTACTGAACACAATAACATAACTAAGCACCCACAAATCTCTCTGTGACTAACAGCATCTATTGTAATTTACCGACATTCTGTTACCTTGCTGTTTGCTTACTGTCCTCAAACTGCTTCTTTGCAAACACTGTGAAGAAGCCTGCGCACCTTATCTTTCTTAGTTCAGGAAGGCCACTAAGGACTAAAGTTAACTCTCCTGGAGCTTAGAGCATGCATGGAGTGATGAAAACGTTTGATAAAAATATTGATATGACTAATGATGACAGCTCATGATCCTCCAATCAAAATGTATGGCATAGAGTCAGCAATCTATGAAGGTTTGTAGAAGGAAGAAGAGAGGCTCCATTGTGTTCATGGGTGATCAGGTTTCTGTTTGGAGTCTGCCACCCAGAATCCATCTTGGAAATTCTTTTTCTTTCCACCCCATCATCATCATCATCATCATCATCATCATCATCATCATCATCATCATTATCATCATCATCATCCTCAGCTCTCTATTTTTCAGTGAGGAACTTAAGGCAAGGAGACTAGGGAAAGATAGGTCTAGGTCATGGTGCTAACCAACAGGAGATGCTCTGTGTTGTCAGAGAAAACCTGTCTTACACTGTTTCTTCCCTCTCCCACCCCAGGCACATCCAAGCTAACTTGTCTTAAAAAAAATTGCACACCCCAATGCTTTAAAACAAAAACAAACAAACAAAAATCTCAGTAGAACACTAGTCCAAAGGATTAAGACCAACATATGTGACATTTTTGTCTCCAGACTCCAAGGGCTCATCTATACTTTGAGGAATCCTTCACTTCCTATGGAAGATGGCTTCAGCCCTAGTGCCACCAAGCATGAGAATCCAGTTAATCCCACAAAGAGTGACTCAAGCTCAGTTCAACTCGAAGCAAGAGGAACATGCCGCCATAGTTATGCAGAGTACACACAAGTACTGTCAAGGCAGGCAGTACATCTGCATGATGTGGGGCTGGCTCTGGTCTTGGGTATAGTTCACAGAAGAGCATTATTCCCACTAAAGTCTATTCCTGTACAACAATTGACGTTTCTTAACACCTTATAGGCAGGAAGGCTCAGCTCTCTGTAAGGAGACATCATCTTCACACATACAATATGCTACTGGCTGGAGGCCTAGAGAATAGTCACAGGAACATGGAGGATTCAAAGACAAAAATACACACAAAGACAACAAGCAGTATTTTCTCAGAACACACGTGCTCTCACCACACCGTGGGAGGCCAAGGTAGAGCCGGTGGAGCTTGGCAGAGACTCTAGTAGGGCCTAGTGTAGTTGTATATAGACCAGGGCTATAAATCTGGTAACAAGCACTCCTTCATAGCTTTGTGGGGACTGTAAAAACACTGGCCCTTTTGAGTGCAGCCTGAGGAAACAGGAAGCCATTTGGAAAGCAGACTCATTCACTTTTAAGCTTCAAACCTATGGACAAAGCAAAACAGTTCTAGTCTCCTTCTCTGGCCCAGTGAAGCTGCTGTACCCACAAAGGTGTCCCTCTGGAGAGGGCTAGACCTCAGAAGGTAAACATACTAATTTGGTGGTTGGTTTCCTGTTCAGACAAAAATACCAGAGTTGAGAACATCTCTTTAAAATTTATAGTAAATCCTTTTCTTATTTTATCCAGCTGTATTAAATTTTGCATTTTTCACCAACTGTAAGCTCACACTCAGAAAGCAATAAACAGGCTAAAAAAAGAAGAGGGAGTTGAGCTGTTGGAACCCAATAGACAACAGACCCATTGTGGTTGGCACTTTAAGACCCAAAACTTCATTGCTTAGTCTTTCCTGTCCCCCATACCTGCCTATGCATTTGGTCTAGATTCCAGTTCTAAAGTTTATGGCTTCCTGGGGTTTATGGTTCTTCCCACAAAAGTTTTCTCCATTTATTAATATGCATTATAATCCCTCTTCTCATAACAGTGAGCCCCTAGGAAAGCCAAGTAAATTTTATACTTTCATGTAACATACATGGAGATTCAGTGGGACTTCTTGAAGTATTTGGATAAGACTTTTGCTTTGAGGGTTTGATGTGTGCGTATGTGTGTGAATGTGTGTGGGTGTATGAGTGTGTGTGTGCATGAGCGTGTACACACATGCATTCTAGTGCATATATTGCTTGCCTATGTGTACATGTGTGTGCATGTGTGTATGTATATGTGCAGGCACATGTGTGTGTGTGTATGTGTGTGTGTGTAAGAGAGACTCATGAATAGATCCTAACAGTTTTACCCTTATACCTTCCATTCTACTTAGTTTGAAGAGGAAAAAATAAAAAATTTTGAAAACATGCTCAAACTGTAATTTTCATTTCAAATAGAATCTATTGCTTGTCTTCCGGTTTTTAGTATATGTGCTGCCGAAGTGAGCACATCTTATGGTTTTTGAATAATCTATTTGCCTGAAATGACAGCCCATTAATAGTTCATTTGCATAAACTTAAAGTAACACCACAGAGAACAACAACCAAAGTGGCAGAACTTCCAGGCCAGTTGTTCAGGTACTAAAATGGTCAATTATTTTACTCGTTAATATGTTCCTTCTCAAGGCACCTGTTCTATTTAAAAGATCACACACTCATTATAGAGGCCTGTGAAAAGAGTGAGGAGCCATTGCTCACATCTGGATCTTACAGCTCTGAGATACTTACCTGTCAATGCAAGTCTCAGCTAGGAAGAGCAATAGTTCTATGTATGGACTCCGCTTGCTTTTCCCAGAATGTAGGTGGAGATCAATTTCTGGCCACTCTCCATCTTTTTTCATTGTCCCCACAGAAATGGGCAGGCAGCAGGTTTACTGTCCATATAAGAGAAGCAGCCTGTTCCCAAATAAGCAGCCCTGATTTTGCATGCTGGGATGGCTACTGTAGAAATGGTACAAAGGGCATGCTGTATCTTTCATAAAGTACACCTTGAGGTAAACATGATAACCAATTGCATTATCAAGAATTATTTTGATTGCCTCTGCCACCTTTGGAAGTCTTCTAAGATTCCCAAAATTACATACCTCCCATTTGCCACCCAGTTCCATAACAGAAACAATGATATATTTTACATCTGGGAATAACAGTTCCCTCTTGCCTCATGTATGGGTACTCTTGGGACTACTGTTATTGAGAGTGAGAAAAAGGGGGAAACTAGGGTTAGTCAGAACAACAGTTGCATCTCTTCAGGTTTCTTAATGTAACAGCATTTTATTTTATTTTTTACTGTTTTATTGAATATTCTCTTTATTTCCATTTCAAATGTTATCCCTTGCCCTATCTTCCATTTCCCTCCCACACCCCCTTGTTTCCATGAAGATGCTCACATTTCCAACCTCCCACTCCCACATCAGTGCTTTGGCATTCTCCTACACTGGGAAAATGAGCCTTCACTGGAATAAAGGTCTCATCTCCCACTGATGCTAGAAAATGCCATCCTCTGCTACATATGGAACTGGAACCATGGGTCTCTCCATGTGTACTCACTGGTTGGTATTTTAGACCCTGGGAGTTCTGGGGGAGGGGTATGGTTGCTTGATATTGTTGTTCTTCCCATGGGGTTGCAGACCCCTTCAGTCCTTTCTCCAGTTCCTCCATTGGGTCTTCATGGTCAGCCTTATAGTTAACTGCAAGCATCTTCCTCTGTATCAGTATGAGTCTGACAGAGTCTGTGAGGAGGCATCCATATCAGTCTCCTGCCAGTAAGCACTTCCTGGCATCAGCAATAGTGCCTGGGTTTGGTGGCTGCATATGGGATAGATCCCCAGGTGAGGCAGTCTCTAGATGATGTTTTCTTCAGTCCCTGCTCCTCTATTTGTCCCATTATTTCTTCCCCTGAGTGTGTTGTTCTCCATTCTAAGAAGGACGGAGGCATCCACCTTCTGGTCTTCCTTCTCTTTGAGCTTCATAAGTTCTCCAAATTGTTTCTTGGGTATTCTGAGCTTTATGAGGTAGTATCCACTTATCAGTGAGCACATACCATGAGTGTTATTTTGTGACAGGGATACCTCACTGAGTAAGATACCTTCAAGTTCTATCCATTTGTCTAGGAATTTCCTGTAGTCATTGTTTTTAGTAGCTGATTAATATTCCATTTTGTAAATGTACCATAATTTCTGTGTCAATTACTCTGTTGAAGAACATCTGGGTACTTTCCAGCTTCTAACTATGATAAATAAGGCTGCTATGAACATAGTAGAGCATGTGTTCTTGTTAGATGTTGAAGGTTCTTTGGGGTCTATGCTCAAGAGTGGTATAGCTGGGTCATCAGGTAGTACTGAGGAAACACCACACTGATTTCCAGAGTAGTTGTACCAGCTTTCAACATCACTTACAATGGAGGAGTGTTTCTCTTTTTGCTGTCACCTGAGTTTTTGATCTTAGCCATTCTGACTAGTGTGAGGCAAAATCTTAGGGTTGTTTTGATTTGCATTTCCCTGATGACTAGGGATGTTGAGCATTTCTTTAGGTGATTCTCAGCAATTCGGTATTCCTCAGTTGAGAATTCTTTGTTTAGCTCTGTACCCTTGTTTTAATATGGTTATTTGATTCTTTAGATTCTAACTTCTTGGGTTCTTTGTATATATTGGATATCAAATGTAGGAATGGTGAAGATCTTTTACAAATATGTTGGTTGCCATTTTCTTCTTTTGACAGTGACCTTTGCCTTACAGAAATTTGCAATTGTATGAAGTCTTGTTTATCTATTCTTGATCTTAGAGCATAAGCCATTGGTGTTCTGTTTAGAAAATTTTTCCCTGTGCCTATGTGTTCTGAGCTCTTCCCCACATTCTGTTCTATTAGTTTCAGTGTACCTGGTTTTATGTGGAGGATAACTTTGATCCACTTGGACTTAAGTTCTGTGCAATGAGATAAGAAAGGATCAATTTGCATTCTTCTGCATGCTTACTGCCAGTTGAGTCAGTACCATTTCTTGAAGAGGCTGTCATTTTCCATTGAATGTTTATGCTCCTTTGTCAAAGATCAAGTGACCATAGGTGTGTGGGTTAATTTCTTAGTCTACAATTCTATTTCATTGATCTGCCTGCCTGTCTCTGTACCAATACCATGTGGTTTTTATCACAGTTGATCTGTAATACAGCTTGAGATCAGGGATAGTGATTTCCCCAGAAGTTTTTTTATTGTTGAGAATAATTTTTGCTATCATGGGTTTTTTATTATTCCAAATGAATTTACAAATTGCTCTTTCTAACTCTATAAAAAATTGAGTTGGAACTTCAATGGGGATTGCATTGAATCTGTAGATTGCTATAGGCAAGATTATTATGATGATCCTTCTGGTCCTTGAACATGGGAGATCTTTCCACCTTCTGAGGTCTTCTTCAATTTTCTTTTCCAGGGACTTGAAGTTCTTGTCACACTCATCTTTCACTTGCTTGGTTAGGGTCACCCCATGATATTTTATATACTTTGTGACTATTGGGAAGGGTATTGATTCTCCAATTTTTTTCTCAGCCTGTTTATCCTTTAAGTAGAGGAAGGCTACTGATTTGTTCAAGTTAATTTTATATCCAGCTACATTGCTAACGTTGTTTATCAGCTGCAGAAGTTCACTGGTGGAATTTTTTGGAGTCACTAAAGTATTCTATCATGTCATCTTCAAATAGTGATATTTTGACTTATTCCTTTCCTATTTATATCCCTTTGACCTCTTGCTATCTGCTTGCTCTGTAAATTACTTCCAGCACTATAATGAATAGTTAGGGAGAGTGTGGGCAGCCTTGTCATGTCCTTGATTTTAATGGGATTGCTTCAAGTTTCTCACCATTGTATTTGATGTTGGCTATTGGTTTGCTATATATTGCTTTTCCTATGTTTGAGTGTGGATTTTGAATTCCTCACTTTTCCAAGACTTTTAACATGAAAGAATGTTGATTTTGTCAAATGCTTTCTCAATCTAATAAGATGATCATGTTTTTTTTTATTCAGTTTGTTTATCTAGTGAATGATGTTGATAGATTTCCTTATATTGAACCATCCCTTGCATCCCTAGAATGAAGCTACTTGATCATGATGAATGACTATGTTCGGTTTGCAAAAGTTTTATTGAGTATTTTTGCATCAGTGTTCATGAGGGAAATTGGTCTGAAGATCTCCATCTTTGTAGTGTCTTTTTATGGTTTAGGAATAATCATAATTGTGGCTTCGAACAATGAGTTGAGTAGTCTTCCCTCTGTTTCTATTTTATAGATTAGTTTGGAGAATATTGGTATTAGGTCTTCTATGAAGGTCTAATAAATTCTGTACTAAACCCATCCAATCCTGGGCTTCTTTTTGATTGGTAGGCTTTGGATGCCTGCTTCTATTTCTTTAGGGGTTTTGTGGCTATTTAGATGTTTTTTTTTCTGATCCTGATTTAACTTTGTTCCCAGAATCTGTCTAGAAAATTATCCATTTCATCTAGATTTTCCAGTTTTGTTGAGTATAGGATCTGATGACTTCTTCAATTTCTTCAGTTTCTATTGTTATATCTCCCCTTTCCCCCTTTCTTTTCTGATTTTGTTAATTTGTATACTCTCTCTGTGCAATCTTGTTAGTCTGACTAAGTATTTATCAGTCTTGTTCTTCTGAAAACACAACTCCTGGTTTTATTGATTCTTTGTATAGTTCTTTTGTTTCTAATTGGTTGATTTCTGCTCTGAGTTTGATTGTTTCCTGCTGTCTACTTCTTTTGGATGTATCTGCTTCTTTTTGTTCTAGAGCTTCTAGGTGTTCTATCAAAGTTGTTACCGTATGCTCTCTCCAGTTTCTTTTTGGAGGCACTCAGAGCTATGAGTCTTCTTCTTAGCACTGCTTTCATTGTGTCTCATAAGTTTGGGTATGTTGGGCCTTCATTTTCATTAAATTCTAAAATGTCTTTGATTTCTTTCTTAACCAAGCTATTGTTGAGCACTGTTCAGCTTCCATGTGTATGTGGCCTTTTTGTTGATGTTGTTGTTATTGAAGACCAGCCTTAGTCCATAGTGATCTGATAGGGTGCATGGGAATATTTCAAACTTACTATATCTGGTGAGGGCTGTTTTGTATCTGACTATATGTTTAATTTTGGAGACAGTGCCCTGAAGTGCTGAGAAGAAGGTATATTCTTTTGTTTTAGGATGAAATACTCTATAGATGTCTGTTAAATTTATTTGGTTCATAACTTCTGTTAGTTTCACTGAGTCTCTGTTCAGTTTCCACTTCTATGATCTGTCCGTTGATAAGAGTTGGGTGTTGAAGTCTCCCTCTGTGTGTAGTGCAACATACGCTTTTAGCTTTAATAGAGTTTTTGTTTTTGTTTTTGCTTTTATGAATGCAGGTGCCCTTGTATTTGAATCATAAATGTTCAGGATTGAGAGTTCATCTTGATAGATTATTCCTTTGATGAGTAAAAGGTGTTCTTCCTTGTCTTTTTTAATGACATTTGGTTGAAAATCTATTTTATTTAATATTAGGATGGCTACTCCAGCTTGTTTCTTGGGACCATTTGCCTGGAAATTTTTTTGCCAACCTTTTACCCTAAGGTAGTGCCTGTCTTTGTTGCTAAGATGAGTTTCCTGTATACAACAAAATGCTGGGTCCTGTTTCATATTCAGTCTGATATTGTATGTCGTTTTATTGGGGAATTGAGTCTGATTTTAAAAGATATTAAGGGATAATAATTGTTTCCTGTTATTTTTGTTGTTAATGATAGAATTATGTTTGTGTGCCTTTCTTCTTTTGGTTTTGTTGCAAGAGGATTATTTTCTTGCTTTTACTAGGGTGTAGTTTCCCCTCCTTGTGTTGGAGTTTTCCAGCTAATATCCTTTGTGGGGTTGAATTTGTGGACAGATATTGTGTAAATCTCCTCTTGTCCTGTAATATCTTGGTATCTCCATTTATAGTAACTGACAGTTTTGCTGGATGTAGTAACTTGGGTTGGCATTTTTGTTCTCTTAGGGTCTGTATCACTTCTGTCCAGGATCTTCTATCTTTCACAGTTTCTGTTGAAAAGTCTGGGGGTAATTCTGATCAGTCTGCCTTTATATGTTACTTGTCCTTTTTCCCTTACTGCTTTTATTATACTTTCTTTGTTTTCAACATTTGGTTGTTTGACTATTTGTGTCAGGAAGAATTTCTTTTCTATTCCAATCTATTTTGAGTTTTGTAGGCTTCTTGTATGTTCATGGTTATCTTTTTCTTTAGGTTAGTGAAGTTTTCTTCTATGATTTTATTGAAGATATTTAGTGGGCCTTTTAGTTGTGAGTCTTTGCTCTCTTCTACACCTATTATCCTTAGGTTTGGTTTTCTCATTGTGTCCTAGATTTCCCGGATGTTTTGGTTTAGGAGCTTTTAAATTTCTACATTTTCTCTGACTATTGTGTCAATGCTTTCTATGTTATAATTGCCCCTGAGATTCTCTCTTCCATCTCTTGTATTCTGTTGGTAAAGCTTGAGTCTATGACTCCTGACCTCTTTCCTAGCCTTTCTATCTCCAGGGTTGTATCTCTTTGTGTTTTCTTTATTGTTTCCATTTTTGTTTGTAAATCCTGGATGGTTTTATTCAGTTCCTTCATCTGTTTGCTTGTGTTTTCCTGTGTTTCTCTAAGGGCTTGTATTTGATTATCTGTATTCTCCTGTATTTCTTTATGAGAGTTATTCATGAGCTTCTTGAGGTCCTTTATCATCAACATGAGGCATGATTTTAAGTCCAAATTTTGTTTTTCTGGTGTATTAGGATATACACTACTTGCTGTAGTGGGAGAGTTGGTTTCTGATGTTGCCAGGTTGTCCTGGTTTCTGTTGCTTAGATTCTTGCACTTGCTTTTTGCCATCTTCTTATCTTTGATACTAGTTGATCTTGTTGTCTTTGAATGGAGCCTGTCTCTCCTGTGTGTCTGTGGGCTTTGGGCTCCGAAGGGAGAATGGTTCTAGGTATTCAGCCCTCTATGGGCAGGCTGTGAGTTCTGGTGATGATGGGCCGGCTCTAGCTCTGGGTGCAGATGGAGGCCCGTAGCTCAGGAGGGAGAGTGGGTCCCCTGGGTGCCCAGCTCTCTGCAGACAGACCACTAGTCCTGATAGCTGAGTGCCAGCTCTGCCTGTCGCTCTGGGCACAGATGGAAGCTGGACCAGTCTGATCCCAGACTGCACTGTTGTAAGTAGGACTTCTAACCTTAGCTTTTATTCAAAAGAAATAGCACTTGGAAGGCAGAGACTGTTGAGTTTCAGGCCAACCTGATCTACAACGTAACTTTCAGGACAACCAGGACCACTCAGAGAAAACATGCCTCAAAAAAGCAAAAATAGAAAAAAAAAATTAAAAACATATCATGCCTATTTAGTCTGAAATGATGTTTTCAACTCCAAGAGCCTTTATGCTTCTTCATTATAGCACACATATAATCTGTAAATTAAGAAATAACTAACTACCCATATCACTATCAATAAATTTCAAAATAATCAAAGTTATATTAATTCAGCCTCTATCCCATAGTGGAGCAAGAGATGACTTACATATTTTTAGTCCACCAATTAGGAACCTGTGTGCTTGGTAAAGGGAAGGTTATTTTGACTTTGATAAGTGTATTGCTTACTGTCTGACCATAAAGGACCAGACCTGAAGATGAATAACAGAATATTTTGTCCTTCACTTCAAGCATGATGACTGAATCTCCCTGGTTGTAAATCCCCCAATATTTGATGGCTCCAGTGTCAGCAGCAAAATGATGCATAATAAACACTACGATGCATTATCCTCAGCTTCTTGATTTGGTGCCCAGTCAGGGAAGGAAACAGTCTACTTTTGAATGAGTTTTCTGAAATAATACACAGGCAGTGTGTATGGGAAAGATCTGAAGAGGAAAATTGAAGCTTGTTTTTCATCCTACAGTCTCCAAATTATCCTTTGAAACTGACAATTGTGAATGACGTGGACCCACGTCCCACCATCACAGGGTGGGTATCAGAAAGAGCAGAGAATTTGGGCTTTCATCTGGCTGGGGGAAAAAGAAACAGAGTTTATTTTGAACAGGAAAGAAACAAAGATATTTGATGAAAGCCAAAGAAGCAAGCTGCTCTAATCCTTTGACAAAGAAGAGATAAAGGGAATGGTTTCATGGAATAATACACAGAGCTAAAAATAACATTTCAATAATTCTCTAATTGTTCCATTTTATCCAGAATGATTTTGCAAAATCCAAAAGCTTACTTTAGAAGGGAAAGGAACTATTTTCAGGCCTGCCTATGATGAAATGGTATTTTTTAGCCACAAAGGGAGGCAACAGTGAGAAAGAACAACACTGGGGCACACACAGCTTTGGCCAGGCAGCTGCTTCCTTGTGTGCATCCAACTCAGAGACTCGATTTGTTGTCAGGGACCTGGGCTGTGAGAGTTCAACACTGGCATCTCGCAGTTTATGGGCTTAAAACTGTGAAGTGATTCCCACAAGGTCATGCTTAGGCTATAGTCTTTCTGTTGTCTAAATAACAAATTACAAAATCGATGAAGGCAAAGAAGGCCATATTGTAATGCCCCTACCTTAGAAAAGAACGGCTGTGGCTATAGCCTGTTAGTGAAGCAGGTTCTTAGGACACACAAGGCTCTGAATTCAGTACCTGATATTGCAAAATGAATGAATTACCCAATGACTACTTGTAAAGAAAATGCTCATGACTGTGGTTTCAGAATCCATGTAGCCATTAAACCATTTTCTTAGAAACCCAAGGATACATGTGGATTAGTTTCCAAAAGCAAGAAAAGTATTTTTTAAAATCAAGTATTCTTCCAGTTAGACTTGCTTTATTTAAAATCAGCCTTTTCACAAAACTGCTATTTCCACAAAGGTTAATGAAAAACTATAGTCTATAATGAAAAACTATATTCTGTTGCAAAGCCATTATAACTAAAGTCAGTAGACTATATACAAGCACAAACACACACATGCATGTATACACATGTACAAACATGCATACACACATACACATGTATTCATAGGCATGTATATATATATATATATATATATATATATATATATATATATATATATATATGCATACATGCATACACACATATGCATGTATACACGTACACATACACAAATATAGGCATATATACATATGTACATGGATACACATATATGCATGTATACATGTCCACACATGCACACATATACATGTACATACATATACACATGCATGCACACATATGCATGTATACATGTACACATGCACACATATGCATGTGTGTTCATACATGCACATAAATATGCATGTATACATGTAGACACATGGATATGGACACACACATTTCTGTATATGCATGTATGCACACAGAGGCATTTATACATGTACACACAGACACACAACATGAAAGTAGAAGAACTAATTGAAAAGGGGGGAAGCAGGTAGAAAAGGGTAAAAGGAAGTAGATATGGGCAAAATATAATACTTATATGTGTGCCATTGTCAAAGAACAAATAGTAATACAAGAAGACTATGTACTTTCAGTGAACAAAACCAAAGCTAAACATATAAAATCTTCGTGGTTTGAATATCTTATCAACCAAGTACAAAAGCATTCCAGACCCACCAGTTAAATAAACTCTTACTGACAAACTTAGATTGTAGCATTTGTAGCAGAGAAATACTGGATACAAGTATTTTCCAGCTTCTCTAGTTTCAACTATTCATCCCAAAAGTTTAGTTTTTTTCTTTTTTTTTTTTTTTTTTTCTGAGAGAGGAAGGCAATGATGAAAATCTCTGAGCAGTCTCAGAGTAGTCCAGGTGACATTTATTCAACTAAAAGCTATGCTCTAACTCATAGCATGGCTACCCAATACCATGCTCTATCTGGTAGGTCCCTTAGAAGATGGGTAGACTCTAAGTAAGATAGAGCTGACATGTTTGCTTTCAGTCTTAGATGGAAAACATTAAAACAGGCTTGTAGAGTGGTAGAAAGGAACAAGAACAACAAAAGGAAAGAAAAAGACAAAAGATTTTCTGACCCAGTTTTCTCTCTGCCTGCTACCCCCCTCTTCCATAACCTATCCATAAAACAAACATAATTCAGAAGGACAGTTGTCCCCAAAGCTGAGATGATCATGATCTGGTATCAAGAAACACACCACAATTACTTAGCACTGTGTGCCAATTCCAAACCACTGTTTGTAAGTAATATATTCATCTCTGCCTTTCCTAGCTGAAGTATGCAGTCATAGGCCATGTTACAGCTGCCTTTCAACTCCACCCCCCTCTTGCCCTCTACAAAAATCCCACTTTCACATGGACTCTTGCTGAGGAGTGTAGCACCTGGAGCAACACAGCCCTTCTCCTTTCATCCTGCTTGGCCTTTGTTTTGTGTTGATAATGAAGTATATGAATATATAAAACTATGATATTCACAGAAAAGAATATACATAAATATAGGAGGTGGCAATCCATCTCAACTTGTATGAACACTGCTAAGCTTGGGTAATGTACCATATATAAAAGCCTCAGATCATTATCAGTAAAATCAGCTAGAACGAGAAATGGGACTTAATGAGATTGCAAAGTTTCTGTAAGGCTAAGGACACTGTCAAGAAAACAAAATGGCAACCAACAAATTGGGAAAAGATCTTTACCAACCCTACATCTGATAGAGATCTAACATACAATGTATACAAAGAAATCAAGAAGTTAGACGCCACAGAATCAAACAACCCTATTTAAAAATGGGGTACAGAGCTAAACAAAAAATTCTTGATTGAGGAATATCGAATGGCTGAGAAGTATCTAAGGAAGTGCTTGACATCCCTAGTCATCAGGGAAATGCAAATCAAAACAACGCTGAGATTCCACCTCACACCAGTCAGAATGGCTAAGATAAAAAAAAACTCAGATGACAGCAGACGCTGTTGAGGGTACAGAGAAAGAGGAACATTCCTCCACTGTTGATGGGGTTGTAAACTGGTATAACCACTCTGGAAATCAGTCTGGTAGTTCCTCAGAAAATTGGACATAGTCCTACCTGAAGACCTATTTTTGGGCATATGCCCCAGAGATACTCAAACATACAATAAGGGCACATGTACCACAATGTTCATAGCAGCCCTATTTATAATAACCAGAAGCTGGAAAGAACCCAGATATCCTTCAGTAGATGAATGGATACAAAAATTGTGGTACATTTACACAATGGAGTACTACTCAGCTACTAGAAACAATGACTTTATGAAATTCCTAGAAAATTAGATGCATCTAGAGAATATCATCCTGAGTGAAGCAACCCAGTCACAAAAGAACAGACATAATATGCAGTCACTGATAATTGGATACTAACCCCAGAAAGCTTTGAATAACCCAGAAACAACTCACAGGCCATATGAAGCTAGCGAAAAACAAAGGCCAAAAAAAGAAAAAAAAAAAAGCAAAGAAAAAGAAAAATAAAGAAAGCCTCGAGAACAAGGCGCGGCCCACAGGGATCAGCAGCATTTAAAGCTTTAAAGACTGGTGAGTGGGAGACCTGGGCAGCCAGGGAGCAGAGAGATCTCTGCAGAGTGCGCACTGTAAGCACACCCCCAGCCCTGCCTGATCCAGGGACCAGGAACAGAAATCTGGAACTTCTGTTTCCACCCAGCGGCGACTTCAGTCACAGAAAAGGGCGCGGCCCATCCACCACACGGATCAGCAGCATTTAAAGCTTTAAAGACTGGTGAGTGGGAGACCTGGGCAGCCAGGGAGCAGAGGGATCACTTCAGAGTGCACACACCGCCAGCCCTGCCTGATGCAGAGACCAGGAACAGAACTTTGGAACTTCTGTTTCCACCTGGAAACTCTGAGGCATAGAACAGGACTAGGCCAATCTGCCACCTAGACCAGTGACTACCCAGGACACAGACAAGATACAAGGGAAAGGCAAGAACATATCACTGACAACAAAATGGCAAGAGGAAAGCGAAAGAGTATATCCCCAAAACACCAAGACAACCTGGAAACTCCAGAACCCAGCTCTCCTACAACAGCAAACATAGGAATGACAAACACTCCAGAAAAAGAAGACACAGACCTGAAATGATACATCAAGATGCTGATAGAGATACTTAAACAAGAAAGGGAGGAAAAGCAAAAAGATTCAGAAGCTTTTAAAGAGGAAGCAAGAAAAACACTCAAAGAACTCAAAGAACTAGTGGAAAACACAACCAAAGAGACGAAGGAATGGAAGAGGGAATTTAAAACGAAAATTGACACAATAAAACAAACACTAAAAGAGATAACCCTAGAGGTAGAACACCTAAAAAAGAAATCAAGAGTCACAGAAGCAAGCATTTCAAATAGATTACAAGAGATGGAAGTGAGAATCTCGGGGGCAGAAGATAACATTGTAAACATAGACAAAACAGCCAGAGAAGATGCAAAAAACAAAAAGCTCCTAACCCAAAATGTCCAGAAAATCCAGGACACAATGAGAAGACTGAACCTAAGGATAATAGGAATAGAAGAGGGAGAAGAGTATCAACTAAGAGGCACAGTAAATATCTTCAACAAAATCATAGAAGAAAACTTCCCTACCCTCAAGAATGAGATGACCATGAGCATAAAAGAAGCGTTCAGAACTCCAAATAGGTTGGACCAGAAAAGAAATACCTTCCGACACATAATAGTCAAAACACCAAGTGCCCAAATCAAAGAAAGAATACTAAAAGCAGTAAGGGAAAAAGGTCAGGTAACATATAAAGGCAGAGCAATCAGAATCACACCCGATTTCTCAACAGAGACTATGAAAGCTAGAAGAGCCTGGACAGACATCATGCACACCCTAAGAGAGCACAGTGCCAGCCCAAACTGCTATACCAAGCAAAACTATCAATCACCATACATGGAGAGATGAAGATATTTCAAGACAAATCAAAATTTACACAATATCTGACCACAAACTCAGCACTACAACGAATTATAGGTGGAAAACCCAATATAATGATGGAAAATACAGCCTAGTAAAAACAAGAAAACTAAAAGAAGAAAAAGACACAGACACAACTCAAACCACAAAAGCAATAATGGCAGGAAACAGAAACAACTATTCCTTGATATCTATTAACATAAATGGACTCAACTCCCCAATAAAGAGACATAAACTATCAGACTGGATACATAAACAAAATCCAGACTTTTGCTGCATACAGGAAACTCATCTCAGAGACAAAGACAGACACTATCTCAGAGTAAAAGGATGGGAAATAAACTTCCAAGCAAACAGCCCCAAGAAGCAAGCTGGAATGGATATTCTAATATCAAATAAAGTAAATTTCCAACCAAAAGTTATCAAAAAAGATAAGGAAGGACACTTTTTACTCATTACCGGGGAAATTTGTCAAGAGGAACTCTCAATCCTTAACATATATACTCCAAATAAAAAAGCACCCACATTCATAAAAGAAACCCTACTCAAAAAATACATTTCACCCTACACAATAATAGGGAAAGACTTTAATACCCCACTCTCACCAATGGACAGATCATGGAAACAGAAACTGAACAAGGACACTGCAAAGCTAGCAGAGTCTTTGAACCAACTAGAATTAATAGATATATACAGAACATATCATCCTAAAGTAAAAGAATACACCTTCTTCTCAGCACCCCATGGCACCTTCTAGAAAATTGACCACATAATTGGAAACAGAATGAGCCTCAATCAATATAAGAAGTTTGAAATACTCCCATGCATCCTCTCAGATCACCATGGTCTAAGGCTGTTCTTTAACAACAACAAACACAACAAAAAGCCCACATACACATGAAAACTAAACAACACTCTGTTAAACTATAGCAGGGTCAAAGAAGAAATAAAGAAAGAAATTAAGGATTTTCTAGAATTCAACGAAAACGAAAACACAACATACCCAAACTTATGGGATGCAATGAAAGCAGTACTGAGAGGAAAACTCATAGCCCTAAGTGCTTCCAAAAAGAAACTGGAGAGAGCTTACATCAGCAACCTGACAGCACAGCTAAAAGCCCTAGAACAAAAGGAGGCAGATATACCCAAGAAGAGTAGATGGCAAGAAATAATTAAAATTAGGGCAGAAATAGACCAAATAGAAACAAAAAGAACCACTGAAAAAATCAACAAAACCAAGAGTTGGTTCTTTGAGAAAATCAACAAGATTGATAAACCCCTAGCCAGACTAACTAGAGGGCAAAGAGAGAGTATACAAATTAACAAAATCAGAAAGGAAAGTGGAGACATAACAACTGAAAATGAGGAGATTCAAGAAATCATCAGATCCTACTACAAAAACTTATACTCCACAAAATTGGAAAATATGTAGGAAATGGACAAATTCCTAGACAGATACAAGATCCCAAAGTTAAACCAGGACCAAGTAAACCATCTAAATAACCCTATAACACCTAAAGAAATAGAAGAAGTCATCAAAAGCCTCCCAACCAAAAAAAGCCCAGGTCCAGACGGGTTCAGTGCAGAATTTTACCAGACATTTATTGCGGACATAACACCAATACTCTCCAAACTATTCCAGAAGATAAAATCAGATGGAATACTACCTAACTCATTTTCTGAGGCTACAATAACCCTCGTACCTAAACCACACAAAGACCCTACAAGGAAAGAGAACTTCAGACCAATCTCACTTATGAACATTGATGCAAAAATACTCAACAAAATCCTTGCAAACCGAATCCAAGAACATATCAAAACAATCATTCATCATGACCAAGTAGGCTTCATCCCTGGGATGCAGGGATGGGTTAATATAAGGAAATACATCAATATAATCTACCATATAAACAAATTCAAAGAACAAAACCACAGAACTCCTACAGCTGATAAACAAGTTCAGCAAAGTGGCTGGATACAATATTAACTCAAACAAATCAGTAGCCTTCCTATACTCAAAGGACAAACATGTGGAGAAAGAAATTAGGGAAAAGGTACCCTTCTCAATCGTCACAAAAACTATGAAATACTTTGGTGTGACTCTAACTAAGCAAGTGAAGGACCTGTACGACAAGAACTTCAAACCTCTAAAGAAGAAAATTGAGGAGGATCTCAGAAAATGGAAAGATCTCCCTTGCTCATGGATTGGAAAGATCAACATTTTAAAAATGGCCATCCTACCAGAAGCAATCTACAGATTCAACGTAATCCCCATCAAAATTCCATCACAGTTCTTCATGGAATTGGAAAGATCAATGTGCAATTTCATATGGAACAACAAAAGACCCAGAATAGCAAAATCCATCTTCAACAACAAGAAAACATCTGTGGGAATCACTATCCCTGACTCAAGCTATATTACAAGGCAATTGTGCTGAAAACTGCATGGTACTGGTTCAGAAATAGGCATGTGGATCAATGGAATAGAATAGAAGTTCCAGAAATGAGCCCTCATGTATATGGTCACCTGATTTTCGACAAAGCAGCCGTAAACATTCAATGGAAAAAAGACAGCCTATTCAACAAATGGTGCTGGTCCAACTGGCACTCGGCATGCAAAAAAATGAAAATAGACCTTTTCTTATCTCCTTGTACAAAGCTCAAGTGTAAGTGGATCAAAGATCTCCACATTAAACCAGATACACTGAAACTATTCGATGAGAAAGTAGGGAAAACCTTAGAACACATAGGAACAAGAGAAAATTTTCTGAACAAAACACCAATGGCTCAAGCTCTAAGGTCAAAGATTAACAAATGGGACTTAATGAGATTGCAAAGTTTCTGTAAGGCGAAGGACATTGTCAAGAAAACAAAACGGCAGCCAACAGAATGGGAAAAGATATTTACCAACTCCACATCAGATAGAGGCCTAATATCTAAGGTATACAAAGAACTCAAAAAGCTAGACACCAGAGAATCAAATAACCCTATTAAAAAATGGGGTACAGAACTGAACAAAACGTTCTCAGTTGAGGAATATCAAATGGCTGAGAAATATCTGAGGAAGTGCTTGACATCCTTAGCCATCATGGAAATGCAAATCAAAACAACCCTGATATTCCACCTCATACCAGTCAGATTGGCCAAGATCCAAAACTCAGACAACAACCGATGCTGGCAAGGTTGCGGAGAAAGAGAAACACTTCTCCACTGTTGGTGGGGTTGTAAACTAATACAACCACTCTGGAAATCAGTCTGTCAATACCTCAGAAAATTGGACATAATACTACCTGAAGACCCAGCTATTCCACTTCTGGGCATATACCCCAGAGACACCTTAGTACACAACAAAGATATATGCACCACAATGTTCATAGCAGCTCTATTTATAATAGCCAGTAGCTGGAAAGAACCCAGATGCCCTTCAGAAGATGAATGGATACAAAAATTGTGGTACATTTACACAATGAAATACTACTCAGCCACCAGAAACAATGACTTGACCAAATTCTTAAGAAAATGGCTGCATCTAGAGAATATCATTCTGAGTGAGATAACCCAGTCACAAAAGAACAGACATAATATGCAGTCACTGATAGTGGGATGCTAACCCTCAGAGGCTAGCACTGCCTCAGAAACAACTCACAGATTGTAGAAAGTCCAAGAAATAAAGAAAACAAAACAAAACAAAAAAATCTTTACACAACAAGGAAACTTTGACTATTTTCATGTTACATTTTGTTTTGCATGTACTTTGTGCTCATTGTAGCTATTGGGTATCGATGCATACTGTCAAACCTTTAAAAAGATCGAGTACTGACTATTCATATAGATTTATGTAAAAATTATTTTAAAATCTGAAAAAAAGTACTGACAAAAGTGTATTGTATTATTTTATGCAAAAAAATGCTTGAAATCTGTACATTTATCTTTGTTTTGTAAAATAAAGATGTTAAAAAAAAAAAAGAACTCTGACTGCTCTTCCAGAGATCCTGAGTTCAATGCCCAGCAACCATATGGTGGCTCACAACCATCTGTAACAGGATCTGATGCCCTCTTCTGGTGTGTCTGAAGACAGGGACAGTGTACTCACATATATTAAATAAACAACTCTTTAAAAAAAACTAAAAAAAAAAAAAAAGAAAAGAAAAGAAAGCCTCAGTCCTTCTGAGGAAAAAAATGTATAGCACCCTCTCAGAGTGTGGTACACCTGGACTTTTAATCACTAATAATCCAAGACCTAATAATATAGCCTTATGGAAATTTTTAGTATTCAAAGATCATTATGCTTAATCTATACTCACCAAAGAATACTGTTTCCATCTTATGTTCTGTCCTATATGTACTTTATGCTTATGGTAACTAGTGGGATTTCAATACATGCTATCAAACCTCTAAAAGAATTAAGTACTGACAAAAATATTCATATAGTGTTATGCCAAAATGCCTTTAAAAATCTGTATATGTATCCCTCTTTTTTTAAAATAAAGTTGTAAGAGAGAAAAGAAATCAGCTAGAACATGTCTCTCTCTCTCAATAGAGCAAGTGTCTGGGGTTTCTTAGTATCAACCACAGGAAGTACTATCCCCCAGGATCTTCAGCCACCTGACTAGTACAAAGAGAAAAGTTATTCTATTGGTACTCTAGTTCAAGTTCATGCAAGTACATGTATACTGGACCTTCTCTTGCTTATATCTTAAAGTCCCGCAAAGTGACAATGTTTGCTACTCCTGAGCTTGAGGCATTGTGCGTCATTCTTTACAAGTCAGGGCCTAATTGGAAGAGCTTAGTTTATTAGAGAATGTACTTGAACGGGATGCTAGAACACCACTCTTTTGTGGCTTACTGACAATAAAGCTAAGCAACCACGGGCTGAAATCTCTGGAATCATGAGCCATTCTTCTAAGTTGATCATCTCCAATATTGGTTAGTGTCACGCGCCCATGCTTCCCGCCGCTAGGAACAGGCGTGCAACAAACAAACAGATTCTTCTGCGGATAACCTTTATTGTACAGCACTTTGAGCAGGGGGCTTCTTGAGCAGGAAACTTCTCTCTGAGCCGGGGACTCCCTACCGGGTTCTACTGTCTAGGCGACCTCTCATGTGCAGTCCCCCACGTGCGATCTCTCTGTCCAGTCTCTGTCCACGTGGGATCTCCCGCAATCTCTCCTATCGGGTCTCTCTCCACGTGGTATCTCTCCGCCATCCCTCCACATGGGGTCTCCCACAATCTCTCCATTATCTTCCTCTTCTCCTCACGTGGGGGAGAAAATGCACTGCTATATATGCCCAGGAGACTCGTGTCGCTACCTGATTGGTGCGCCCTCCAGTAACTCAATAGTATGCCCCGAGAGCGGGCTATGATGTATGTGGCGCATGCGCATTAAGTCTCTTGGCTGGGCAACAGCTCTGTTTGCTGAGTTCTCTCGGCGGGAAGCCGGCGCCATGTTTGGGTGTGGCACAAACGGCTCCCTACAGGTTAGTTTGACAGAAAGCCAGCATGAAGCCCTAATAACATACATAAGTATTATATTATACACTTAATTATATGAAGTATGTCAGACCCAAGGACACCCAAGGGTAAAAGAGGCCCAGCCTTGCCCTTACAGACCTTATATACTCTAGAGAGAAGAATTGCACAAGTGCATGTAACTATAGAGAAAAACCATAAGCTAGTATTATCCAAATCAATGGACAGAGAACAATCAGAAAATGGAGTGATATTTCTTCGGGGCACATTCCAAATGAGTGCTTCCACTGCAGCGGGAGCAACATCCCAATTCTCCTTTCTGTTTTCAAACATTTCAGAATCACCTGCCCCTTTGTAACTTCATCCTGGGCTTAACACATTGGGTTAAGAATTCGAGTTGACAGTGAAAAAGCGTTTGGTCCCAAACATTGTTTAGAATTGTAGATTTGTGATGACAAATAAACTGTGGATTCTACTTTAAACATTCCTGAAAATCATGTCCATTCCTATTGCAGACACACAGGGAGAATGGCCTCTCACTCCAACAACAGCTTTTCCATGGCATTGATAGTAAAGGGTGCAGACTGTCCAATTAGTCAGTGATGTTTAGTTTCTTCTTTGCAGTTGATACCATCAGGGTCTAGTCTGCTGAATAAAACTGAGGATGTGGCCTGACAATGCGGTTATTGGGCATATAGGAGCATGGTTCTTCAACAGACTGTGCCTATCACATTCTGGCCTGAAAGGAATACCGTGAGAAACATCACCGAAGTGTCATCAGCAAAAGGAGACTGGAGGGATGTGTGCATAATTTTCTGTACACATCTATGTAGACAAAAAGCCAGAAGTTGTAAATTTTCTACAGTGCAATTCAACAGAAGTTACTTTCCCATTCAGTCTATATTCATTATGGATTACCCGTGATATCCTGCTGCTTTTAACATCCTATGAGACTGGGATGATTAAACCCTCACCTCACCATGGGATTCAATGGCCATGGTGGTAGTGAGCGCAAAGTCTTCTAAAGCTTCTTTCTAAAACTGACAGTCACTTCTGATTACACTTCATTTGCCAAAAAGAATCAAAGAGGATATCTAACCTCCATGGGACAGGGAAGTATATATAATTCTTCCATGTTCCTGGAATTAACCTATAGCTTCTATCTACATCTCTTCTGTGTGATCATACTTTAAGCAGGAAAGGGAATACTTGGACTTATAAACTAGAAAAACTGATTTTTTAAACCCCATTATCACTGTATGGCCACATCCATGAATTGGGGCTCTGTATAGAATCTAATCTCAGAACCCATAGGGTGTGCCATGTTCAATCCATATAAGTAACTATATTACTTTACCTTTGCCCTTGTTAAAGTTTTTCTAATCAATTGGCTTTTAAATGAGAATGTACCCAGCTACTTAACAATAGACCGTATTGCTCATCTTGGTATGGCTAGTCATGACTCACACACGCAAGTTGTTAGATGCTGAAAATCAGGGTAGCCACTAAAGCAGTAACCCTTTCCTTTGTTCTACCCAGCATGTGAAAGCAGATTGACAAGAGAAAAAAAAGAAAATGTTTCCTCGGTGAGTCTGAGGAAACGCAAAGCTGTCAACATTTTTTTTTTATCAAAGTGTTCTCTAAGAGAGAGAATAGAGAACAGCGTCCACGCTGCAAACTTGAATGTGAAGATAATGGTCAGCGGAGCTCAGCGAGCTGCCCATGGTCCTGTTCCAACAAGCTCTTGACAAGAGCACAGCTGCCAGGGAAACAGAACACACCTCATTCTGCCAGGAGACAACACGCAGCTGTGCAGAGCCTTACTTCAGAGATAAATGCACACACTGACTCAAATGTCTCAGTCTGTAGGGAATTTGACTTCCTTTTAGTTTTTAATTTTTCACTGTCTACTATTGGATATAATACACCACAGTCCATCTCTCAATAGCATGTTCCCTTTAGCCACCCCCTGCACTTTCGAGCACACATGCACACATACACACACACACACACACACACACACAAACTTTTCATTTTAAAAAGCCCAGTTACAGTCACTATTCCAGGCTCTGTAGATCATGGCACTGTTCTCTGGAATGTTTCTCCTTTGTTGAGGAATTGCCACCATCACTGATCCATCCCAGAATTCTCCCTAAGCCTTTTTTTTTTTTTCTCTTTATAATCGGCCTTTATTAGTCAACATAAGAACACAACTCTCACCTCAGAGAGGACAGGAGGAATTTATTCTGGAGCCAGACACAAGTGGTGTGGCCACCAGCTCAGGTCACACCCAGATCCACGTTTAAAGGTAACAGCTTCACGGTGACAGAACAACATAAGTCAAAACACCATTCAAATACCTTGATGAGGTCATCAGTCAGGTTATGTTGAAGAGGAGAAATCTCTTGTCCCTAAGCCTTTTTGAAAAGTACATGAGCTATGCCTTTAATTGAGCATTTCATTAGAGAAGAACAGGACAGAAAGGGAAACAAAGTGGTCCATAGTCGCTTATTTCAGGGACATCATTGTACTTCTCAACATCTGAACCCTGCTGAAGTACAGTTTCAATTTCCCTTCTCAACCACAGGCAAAGAAATGTTGACAACACATATTTCTCTCTGTCAAAACATTTCACTTACTTGGCAATCTGTGGACAGTTTGAGAGCCATATCACCAACTAGCAGCAGTGAGGCGTTCTTCCCATTATTTTAAAATCAAAATGCCACGTGCCTTGTGAGAGGGGCAGGACACGGGCCAAGGTCCAAATTGAAAAGAAAAGCACTAACAGAGGCAGCACACAGAGGGCACTGTAAATAACCGGGCTCATTACTGAGCCCAGGAGAGAGATGGGTCCACTGACGTTCCAGTCCGGCTTGTAGGCTCAGTCCCATTGCCCTTGAATTTCAGTCTCCAGGGAGGTCACTGAGAATTCTGTCAGTGCTCTGCTCAGTGGAAGTAGCAAGTTTTGACTAACATTTGAAAAGCATTTCAGGCCTTTGTGTCTAATTGATTATTGTTGCTGGGGGACAGGCAGGGAAAGAGCAATAGAGTCAACTTCTTATAAAATGCTTCCAAATCCCAGCAAGTGAGTGGCTTGGCATATGTGTCTTAGTAAACAAGGAGGGGTCCTGAAGTGGACACCTACTGACCAAACTTCTGTGGCTCACAGACAAAGATATTAACTACCTTGTTTGCAATCATCCCCGATGGCTCGTTTTCATTGAGAACTCTTTCGGAGAAGCAATGCTGGAGGATATGGAAACAGGCCTTCCTGATAAAAAGCCTCAGACTGCAAGGCAGACTAAACCACATGAAGGAGAACATTGGCTAAACACAGGACGGGATCCAATGCTGGAGCATTCGCTGTGCCGGGGGAACATACTGGGCATGCTGAGGTTCAAATGTATAAACATGATTGCTAGGGTTTGAAGGAGCCACACACCTGCGGAACAGCAATCCGGGTTGATAAAGAGACCTCCAAGCTCACCACCGGGCAGCCAGGTTTACAGTCACAGCAGTTTAGCAATCACTGCTGATGAGTTTAGCAAGTCTAAAGGCCCCCTGCCCCACCATTCACCTCTAGGTACCTGTCAATATATCTTCCTGGGGTTTTGCTAAATACATGGTCATCCATTTACAAAAGGTCATCTAGAATGCATGTTGTCGGTGACAGTGCTGAGTGCCTCCGCCCTGTTAGAATCCCTGACATCAGTCTGGCTAGGTTTCCCAGGAAGTGTGCAGTTTATCTTTCTCATAAAACTCACAGGTCTGTCAAGTCCGTACCAGCCTTATCTCTTTAATAGTGATTGCTGCATAATTTCAAAATATTTTACTCTAACACTGACCTGCTGCTCCAATCTGTCTGGAGTTCTGACGTGTGCTTCTTGCTTCTGTGTCTTACCTGGATGGGTTTGTGGATCTCTGGCATCGTTCTGTTGCAGTGCAGAATGGCTACCACAGCAGCTCCCTTTGTCCTGTTGCCTCAGTCACAAACATCCACAGCCCAGGGTTAATTCTGTGTTCTTCCTCCCCATCCTCTCACAAAATGGAACAAGCAGGTTATAACTGGTAGATCACTGCTCACAATCCCTTCCTTTGGTTTGCAGCAATGGTAGCATTCAATGACTAAGAAAAACTTTGGAAGAATGGTAAAAATAAAAAGGAGAGAGGCTAATTCCACATAAAATACTAAATATAAAATAATATGTGAATGATCTCTTTCCCTACTCTCTACTGCAGCCCTTACTACATATTAATTTTGAGGGTTTTTAGGGTCTCATTAGGTAGCCCAGGATGGCCTAAAATTTTCAGTCCTGCCTAGGTCAATCTCCAGAACGCTAGGATTACAGATACACACCTCCATTCCTGGTAAAATGTCTAATTATTAGTTTTCGTGCAATCCTAGTGGGTAACACATCTTTAATACAAGCCAAGTCCCTGTATCTCAGGATAAGTTTGAGAACCTGGTTCATTGTCACAAACTTTCCTGCTTTGCTTCCCAGAGTTTTAGTTTAGTTTTAGGCAACAGGGTAATTTTAGAGAAAGTATTTTGAAATTATACAGTGATCGCTATTAAAGGGATAGCAGCTGATACAAACTGGACCAACAAGTGAGTTTTATAGGAAAGATAAACAGCACACTTCCTGGGAAAACCAGCCAGACTGATGTTGGGGATTCTAACAGAGGTCCTTTACAAATAGACTGAGTGGCTTTCTAGGACCACATCACTCCTCTTTATGAGAGAATGGAAAAAGAAGAGCAGAGTTAACCTCCTGGGCCATAGAGGTTTGTCACTGAAACGAGATCTCCTCACACCAGAATGAGGAGCCATAGGCCACCAAGAAAGGATAAATGTTACTCAGACAAGTCAATCAGAAGGCACTCTTTCTGTGGTAGGATTCAAACCACTAGCCTGCCTCCAGAAGTCTAGGTTACTTTTGTCTCTCTGTGCCCTGGACCTTTTGCTAAAGTAGAACATCTGGCTTGGTATTACCTCCCACTTTGCTCTGAGTCTATTGTGGTGATTTTTTGCAAGTGACCAAAACAATAGTTAAAGGGAGAGGGGAGAAAAGAGAAAGAGAAAGACTGCAGTTTTGAAAACATGGATGATTTGTTATACAAATTCAAATGCCCTAAATATAGAATAAAGACCTATGTTTGTGTCAGTAAAAGTCCTAAAAATGGTCATTTTGTTACAGAAGAAAAGATAATTTATATAACGAGGCTTAGGGCTCACTGGCTCACTGACTGGTAATTACTGACTGTCTTAAATTTGGTTTCAACAGGGATCACTCTCCACTTTCACTCACTTTCCCTCCCAGACTTACAGTGAGATCTCTACTAGTGGGACACGGTTTGCATTTCCTGACCATAGTCACCAAAATGATACTCTTTGGTTGCTTTCCACAATCATGGTGAGGATACATGTACACCTGAGCAGAGTTCCTGAAGCTTACAGAACTATATACCAGGGTCTCAGAGGACCAAGAAGTCAGTAGATGATTCTCTTCAACCACTTCCAAAGTGGGGGTAACACGACCTTTGCTTGCTCACTCAGTTAAGAAGGGACTGTCCCACTATCTGAGAAAGAATCCAAATCAAGGACTTTGCATATCAAAGTCACGCTTCACAACTTAGCCACAGTCAAAGTTAACAGTTTCCCTCCCTTCAAAAATGTCTGAATACCCAGAGGGTAGTGAATATTCTTTTCTTATTGCTATGCTAAAATACTCCAGCATAGGTGAATTAAGGAAGGAAGGGTTTCTCTCTATTCACAGTTCCAAGGTCCAGTCCATCACTGGAAAATGCCATGGCAATGGGAGCTTGAGAGTACTGGTCATATCATATTCACAGTTAAGAAGCAGACAATGATGACTGCATGCTGTGGCTCAGCTCCCTACCCTACTTTGACAGGCCAGGATCCCAGCCAGGAAATGGTGCCACATACATTAGGCATGGTCTTGATTTTAATACAATGTTAACACAATGGACCTACCTGGAGGCCCACCTCTTCAGTAATTCTAGATTCTGTCAAGATGAGTTCTAACACTAACTATCAGAAGCAGCAAGAAAATGAAGACCACCAGCAAACTGTAACTATGAGGTAGAGAATATTGGAAGGGAGAAATGGCAATCCGTGGGTTCACAAGTAGAAAATATTGCATTGGACATGAAGGGACCTATAAGCAAGACATTTAAACAAAAGACGGTGCGCCTATATATCTCTGTTGTGCCCAAACATTGTTCTAAGACTCTCTCAGGCCTTACTGGTGAACTACTAAAATGATTTTTGTGTGTGTTCTCACCATTTCTTCTATCTTAACTATCTCAACAATTTTTCTCTTCATTGTAGCATTTGTGAACTCTTTGTGGCTACCTTCAAAAACTTGATTCAGATTCTTCTGAATGTTCATGAAATGAAATATAATCTTGATCTAGAAAAAAAATGTTTTATTACTGAAGAGGAAATGCAAAGTGATTCAAAGTATGTGTGTAGAACACAGTAGATCATACTGGAGAATAATTTAGTTATGAAACAAGAAAGTAAATACATGGGCTTTCAGGTATATGGTTCCTTCAAGAGCTGCTGAAGCCAGCTGTGACATGAAAGAAGTGTCAGATAATGCATGAGGCAAGAGTAAGAATTAACGTTTATTCATGCGAATAAATGTTATTTATGAGTGATTAATTTAGATTATACATACATTTCATATGTAATGGAGTATTATTGTTATTATGCCTTTGGGGCATTTAATTTTTTAATTCTTATTAGCTATAGTGTTACAGCAAAAACATCATGATTCAGAATTTTGTTTACAAATTATCTTTTACTATTAAGGGTACAAAAGAATAACTAAGCCAGTGGCTGTGGTACATATGTGCACAAAGAAGCAAACATGCTAAACTCTCTTTGAAGACAAATCTTATGAAGAAAAGACTGAGTGATTTACAGTAGTAATCTCACTGCAAAAATATGACAGCTTTTTAGGGTGATTATGTGGAAGTATAAAAATTATTACCATATGTAAGCTCCTTAGGGGTAAAGACTATCTTATCCAGTTTATTTTATCAATCTTGCCTTACAAATAGTCTACATTCAATTTATTTTTTCTCAATAGAATGTGTTTTAATGAGTTTGTTATAAGCTATCTCATTACATGAGAGTCAACTCTTGAATACTAACTGATGATTCCAAGATTCTAGAGCAATTGAGATCAATGTGATTTCAAAGGGATAATAAAATATTATCTATCGTCAACATTTGATTTGAACAATTTCAAGATGAACAACTGAAACCTGTTTTGAAAAGTATCTTTTTAAAGTCACTGGAACAGCAAAGCTATCACTTCCTTTTTATACCATGTATCAGAATTTCAGTTGACAATTCAACTTGTTCAAATTTCAATCAGCCAAGTGTATTATACAGCCATGTATTTGAGTCAGAGTCCAAAGATGGTTTTAGGGCCAGGGTACAGACGACTTAGTAAGTAAAATCCTGAAAACTGAAGTTTGGTCACCAGAACTCACACAGAACAGTTGGATGTGTTGACCTGAACTTTTAATCCCAGCACTCATAAGGTTGGATGAAAGACAGAGACAGAAAACTACCCCAGAAAACTGGGAACCAACTAGCTCAGAGTTAAAAGCACAGCAGAATCAAGAAGAGAGATCCTGCCTCCAAAAAAGTAGGAAGAGAAAACCAACTACCAAAAGTTGACTTGGTATATACCTATGCCCATATATACTCACACCCACTCACAGCATATATACAAAGACACAGAGAATAACAATTTATATCATTTTTTTAAGTTTAACTGGTCCTTGATTCAATGTTTCTATTCCTATAGATTTTTAGCCTGACCCTTACTGAGTATAGAACTTCATATTGCATCAGTTACTATATATAGCTCTTCAGTGGCTCAGACTGAGGAACCCAGTGAAGCACCATAAAAAAGAAGAAAAAATTTGAATCATTTTATTACACTTTAAGCTTTTTTTCTTACAGTCCAGTCTTCATCCCCCTCCTGGTCCCCATCCTATTCCTCCTTCCCCATCTCCAAGAGGATGTCTCTACCCCTCTCCACCCTACTAGACCTCCACACTCTCTGGGGCCTCAAGTCTCTCAAGGGTTAGGTGCATCTTCTCTCACAGAGGCCATACCAAGTAGTCTTCTGCTGTATATGTGTCTGGGGCCTCCTATCAGCTAGTGTATGTTGCCTGGTTGGTGGCTCATTGTCTGAGAGAAATGGGGGGTACAAGTCAGTTGAGACTGCTGTGGGGTCACCCTCCTCCTCAGCTTCTTCTAGCCTTTCCAAAATTCAGTCACAGGGGTCTTTGGCTTATATCCATACTTGGTTTGTTGCAAGTCTCTGCATCAATCTCTTTCAGCTACTTGGTGGGCTCCTCAGAGGGCTGCCATGCTAGGCTCCTGTCTGTAAGCACATCGTAGCATCAGTAATAGTGTCCGGCTTTGGAGCCTCCTCTTGAGCTGGGTCGCAATTTGGGCCTGTCACTGGACCTCCTTTCCCTCAGTCTCTTCTCCGTTTTTGTTCCTGCAGTTCTTTTGTCTCTCTTGTATCTTCAGTTCAGGAGAGACCTACCTTAAAGCATCTTCTATGACATCCTAAGAGTTAAGTTCATCAAAATGCATAGAACCCTTTTATCTTCTCTTTTTCTAGTATCTCTCTCCTTCCTCCTTTGCTCCACTCATTTCTACACACAAACACAAATCCACACAAGTAAGCACATATACACATAAACCTACAGTTCCTTTTCGGGGTGACCAATACATAACAATGCTAAGAAAACTTCTGTTTCCAAGCAACTACATTCATAATCTGAGCATTTTAGCTAAGAGCTATGGATTGGATCTCCTGATGTAACTTTCTTTAAGAATCAGCAGAAACAGTGTAATATTATATGGAGCTATTCAGTACTTAGAAATGAGAATCCATAACCTGTCTTTCATTTCAAAGTATTCCTAGCTTTCTTTCTCGGAATAACAAATCTGCAGGTAGTTTCCTTTATCACTGAGCCATGAGAGGGCAGAATGGCAGGGCCCACATTTGTCTTCAAATGACAAGGCCAGAATTTGATAGACCACCTCAGCCAATAAAAGTCTAAATCACTCCCAGAACCTCTGAGGCCCATCAACAAAAAAAGGGGTGAGAAAATAGGCTTAGCATTTATATCATCTGCCATTGCACCGTGTTAATGCTGAGGCAGATAAAACTCTGTAAGGATACATGGTTTGCCAAGGTCCTCCTACTCATGAGTGTGTGAATGGGGAACTTGAATCCCTGAGAGAAAGTCTATGGCTTCTGAAAGCACAGCACAGTCACCTGGTCATTAGAAAACTTTTGAGCTGGGAAAACTGCCCTCCATCAATTGCAGCTTTCCTCCAAAAATCTGTGCCTGCATGTCTGAGACAAATTGGCTTAGAAGAGCTTCTTCCAGGGTGGTTGTCACCTTGTCTGAATAGAGTGAGGTAATTCCCACAAAAGGGAAACAATTAAGAAGTTTCTGCCTAAAGCTGAAACCTGATTGGCTCTCGACCTCTCAGTGAGGGAGGGAGTACATCCTCCTCTCAGTGACTTCTTCAGCACTGCTGAGCTGCATTAAGTCAGGATCAGTTTATCACAGCTCTGTGCTTGTGTATGCATATTTCACTACTTCCAGACAGAACCAAACCAATCATTTTACTTCAAAATACAGTGTGAAAACGGGGAGACAATCTTTTTTTTCTGAAGGGAAACCAAAATCTGAGCAGATAAGAAAAGAAAATAAATGATGTTTTTGTATTCATCACTTCCTTCACTGCTCCCCCTGCTTTTCCTTTTGTGAAAAGAGTCACTGGAAAGGAAAAGCACTCCCCTCCAAGGCTGCACGGTTGCATGTGATCCCTGACCTGGCTACAAGTCCCACTGAAACCTGTGCTGCCACGGCCATGAAACAGCAGCAAACTGAAGGAAGACTTGAAGTTGTGGCAGAGAAATTAGGTGGAGAATAAGAAGAGTCAGAAGAAATGTGAGAGTTAACATAGAGAGCAGAGCATTAGAAAATGGAGCCATTCATCCTTGAGAATGGAATCCCGGTGAATACACTCTGAAGTGCTGAGCCTTCATTCTAAGGATGAGGAAGGAAGAAGGCCCGTGTGGACAAGCATAACACAGTCAGGTCAGAATGCTGCTTCCCCATATTCTGACGCGTTCCAACACGGATTATCATGAGGACAGATTCCACTGAGGGCCCCTCGAATACATGGGATTTCAACTGAGTTAAGACTAGCTAAGAGCATCTTTGAAATTACACAGGATCCCATCTAATTAAAGCAATCAGCCACTCTGCATTGGAACTCCACAAACTGAAGAGTAGCACTCATAACTGCTTAATGGAATAGGCTACACCTCAGAGGGTACAGGCAAGCACAACCTGCTCTGGTTTATTGCCCCTCCTAACTGAGTCTGAAACTAATTCTTCTTTGCCTTTCGGATAAACTCTCTTTTAGACACCTTCCAAGTCTGCTTTAGGTGAAAAACAAAAGTTCCAATTTGGAAATAATTACCCTAAGGAGAAAAAAAAATCAAATCCCAAACTTTCATCTATTTTAGAATGTCTTCCCTCTTCCTGGATGCTCTTGTGGTAGATCTATAAACATAACTGGGGGAGGAAACGGTGGGCTACACCTTCCTGACACCTGACTCTTCCATTCCTCCTCCTGTCTTTAACCAAGGCATGGCTCTAAAGGAGAAACGCATTAAGGCAAAGGCCAAGGCCTTTGTTCTCTGTCATCTGACATAGGGGAAACATTAAGACAGTTATTTGTTTCATAAGTCTATGAACAGTGATGAGAGACTTGCTTCTAGTGACCTCTATCAAGGCTCCTTGAGCATGAGCGACGCCTGGTCCAGCAGACCTATACTAACCTTTCCATAAGTATTCAACAAACGTTTCCTACAATACTTCTATAACTCCATCTTATCAAAGCATTGGTGCTCTTTCCTAGTAAGAAGGTGTCCTAATGTCCTCAATAAGGTTACAATACTCATGAGGAACTACCATGACCATGGAAACTGGGGCAAGAGAGAGGGTGATTTACATTTCACCATCTTTGCTCATCACCAAAGGAAATCAGGACAGAAACTCAAACAGAACAAGAACCTGGAGGCAGGAGCTGACAGTGAGGCCATGGAGGAATGCTGCTTACTGGCCTGCTCCTAATGGCTTGCTCAGCCTGATTTATTGCTACCCACCTTCGAAATCTCTGCAATCTCTGCATTCAAGATTGATATTTTTCTTCTAATCTACTCCGCCTCAAAAACTGTCCGTTCAGTGTGCCTAGGTTCAGGATGTCAGTGAAGAAAGTTCTCCGGGGGGGATGGGCTTTAGGTGAATTTACTTATCTGAAAAGGAACAGCAGTTAAATGCCAGGGTCAGATTAGGGATGGCTTCACCCACAATGATCTGGAGCCTCCCACGTCAATCACAAATTAACAAAAGGTCCTACAGTTTTGCGTACAGCTCCATCTTAAGGAGGCATTTCCTTAACTGAGGTTGCTCCCTCTCTGATAATTTTAGCTTATGTCAAGTTGACATAAAACTAGCCATCACAGAAGGGAGTTCATAATTAATTTAATGCTTTGTCTGACCACTTAAATCCCTGAACAGAAGAGTTGAGGTCCAAATGGAGTGGAAGTCCTGATGCCAGCAGCTAAGGGAGGGACACTCAGGTTCCTCTACCTGCATCTCAGCAACTGTGTTCTGATGCCCACCCCCTATGCTGGGCACAGTACCCAAAGCTCCTAGTGCCACTGATAAAGTCCCAAACTCTGCAGGTCCTCCCTCAGCATAACCCCTCTCAAAAGTACATGCTTCCAAAGCCTGATTAAAGCAGCCATAGCTGACAAGAGTTGGGCTTAATTTTCTTGTATTGTTGGGGATATTGCTCAGATCAGAGCATGTCTGTTTTCACTAACTACTACTCTAGAGTCAAGACCATTAAAACACAGGAAAAATAACCATCCTAGGTATTGAGGTTTATTAGATTCTGCGTGTCATTAAGACCTTTTATTTATGTCTTACTGCAGTGAGGAACCCAAGGACAAAACTGGACGCTTAAGGGTGGTAAGTACAAATCTGACCATGACAGTACACTGTTGTCCCTTTAACATATGGAAACTCACCTCAATCCCTCCAGGAGCACTCTCCCCACCTGAGTCACAATGAAAAGACAGTGACTGAGACTGTTTGAAAGAGGAAGTAGATTAGAGGGAGAAAAACAACCCTGAGTACTCCCCTACAGTGGCAGACATGTTAAACTCGAGTAACTGAGGAAATCAGAGGGGCAGGACTGGAAATCAATGGAAGCTCAGAGAGGAGAAGACGGTGGTGGGATGGCCACGTGGAAAACAAAATAGATTGGCAAGCAGTGCATTCAGTGATGTCACAAATAACATTCTACTACCTTGGTGGCTCATGCCTACCAGGCCAGCACTTGAGAGGGTGACTCAGAGAGCCATGAGCTTGAGGCCAGCTTGGGTTGCAAAGCAGGACGTTGTCTCTTAATTAGTTATCAGTTGGACACATAGGGAATATCGATGAAAATTAGAAGTAAGGAATAGAATACTGTTTATCAAGGAAGAAAAGGAGGCAGACTTCTTTCTTGTGAGTGGAGCACTACAGTTCTCAGGCAGCCATTTTGGTTTCTGACATTTCTCTGAATCTAAAAAGACAGACAGAATTACTGTGGTTTTGTGTGTGTGCAAGGAAAGTCTCCATGATGCCAAACCAACGGGATTCCTAGGAACAGAAAAGCACTGGCACTTTGAAATTAACCCCAAGAAATGTTCATCTAACTCATAACCACCTTCTGAAATGACACAGCCCAAATCTGTCCTGTTTGTAATATTGCAAATCCATCATTTTCTTATCACAAGGTGCTAATTCAGCACACACTCACTTTACCTGGCTCTGGGTGTTTAGAAAGGGAAGAGTTCTTCAACCTTGGGCGATAAAATAAAGATGTTACTAACTGGAACAGCCTGTCGGGGACCGAGATGCACCAGGGCCTCACCTGATTTATCTCTAGTAATATCTATTGGAGAGACCTCAGTAAAAGCGAATTGGATTGCATAGTCTATGGTGCTTTGCTCCAAAGGGTGCTTTGGCTCATTTTCCTGCTGCTTACTACACATGCTGCAAATGAGGAAGCACCGAGCTGACAATTTTCTCTTCTGATTTATAGGGAAGGTCATTTAATCCCAAGTAAGCATCTTTCTAAATATTAAATCCTCCAGTTCTCCCCACCCCTTTCCTTGTCCCTTCGTGTTTATCTTGGTATAATTCAGAATTGTGGCTTGTACCTGTAGTAAATGCAGCCAAAATGTCCTAGTGACTACTGCTCAAGGAATATTTTGGACTTGAATAAACATGTTATAAAGTGAAGAATTTATATTTTATATAATATATATGACATGTAGATTTATAATGTATTAATCTGTAAATGAATACATCATTAATTTCATAATTTGAGCATAAACACAGTAATGCTACATTTGTCATTCATGAAGACAAAATTATGTAATTAATTAATAAATGCTATTTGTATCATATATATTCATATATGTATACACACATATATACATTTATATATATTTGTTTTTTGAGACAGGGCTTCTCCATGTGGTCCTGGCTGACCTGGAATTCACACTATAGATTATGCTGACTTCAAATTTAGAGATCTGCCTGCCTCTGCCTTCTGAGTGCTGGAATTAAAGGTATGTGCCACCACTACCCAGCTTATCAATGATATTTTCACCTTGTATTTATGGAATTCCTAAAAAAAAAAGTGAGGCTGGATTCTCCAAAATTACAATATATTATGCAAATATATAATTTGTCTCACTTGTTAATTTTTAAAATCTTTATTTTATTTCCATTTAATATTTATTAAGTTACTAAAATTTGCCTAGAATCATCATCACCGTCATCACCATCATCATCTGTAGTACTGAGGACTGAACCCAGATTCTTGGGCATTCTAGGTAGGCATACTACCAGTGAGCTACATCTCCAGTCACAAATTTTTCAAAGTAAATCCCCTAAAATGTAAATAGGAATCTATTTTACCTCCAAATACTTAATGTCATTATCTTCAATTACAAGAGACCCAGAGTACGGGAAAGACCAAAGTCTTTAAAACAATAATCTTTCTTAGCATTCAAGCAACAACACTTTAATCATGAGGGACATTCCAGAATAAATTTATAGTAGCAGAGATATTTATATCTTTTCAATAAAGGCGCATCGTCAGGGAGCCAGAGCACAAATGAAAGCGAGGAACACTCTTGTGTTTTCTCTCAGAATGTTTCCTGAAGTGTCCAGTACCTCACGCTCTCCAACACTTTCGATATTAAAATAGTCTATCACACCTGCCAAGAAACCAAGGCAAGCGCAGGTCACCGGAGATCTTTGCTGTTGTGTGACCACCTACCTGGGAACAGGGTTAGCAGAGAGGAAACCCTGTACTCGGGGCAGACAGAAGAGCTCTGCACAGTGGCGCAGCATTTGTACCTGTCACGAGAGTAGATAGAGATGCCATCCCTACCCAGGAGACTAGAAAAGAGCTGGTAATGCTGAGCTTGCCAGCAGATCAACACAGAACCCCAGATGGCCGTTAGGTAACAGAGGGCTTTGTTAGTCCTCTTCATGTTCTGATCTAAAGGCTTCTTTTTGATTTAGGCTACTGGTCTTGAATATAAATTGAGCTCATTTTAAAAGCTAAATTTCATGAGGTACTTCATTCCAAGACAATACTTCACCCTGTACGAATATGTCCTTTGTCCTGCTCTCCCTTGAGCCAATCCATCAATGCAGTTTAATTCTGCAATTCTATTAAGACCATTATTTGTCTTATGCTTGACATACACACTTGGCTTGTATTTTATCTGGCCCTGGTAGAAAACCTTCCCTAAGGTATAAGTCCTTAATAATAAGTCCTTTGCTGTCCTTTTTCTTATCTGCACTGGTCTTTTGCTCATTTGAACCCCAAGATATCTTCATTGTGACTTTTGATGCTTCTATGATAGTGTAACTGTATTAAGACTAATTTCTAAAAATTCCTTAAAATAACTAATCTTACCTTTCACTGATTTAACCTAATATCCTAGTGCCTAAAAATCTTGGCTGTTTTTTAAGAAATGGTGTGCTGTCAGTTTAACTTGCTTTCTTCATTGTTTCCCATGTTAAAACAAATATGAATCAGTTCTTCTAGCCAAATTGTCGTATTTCAGGCGTCCACCCACCAGAATGAGTATCCCGAGACTAAAGTCTAGACAGGAATCTGGTATCTATTTTTCCCAGTATGCTTGAAGTGTATCATGGTAGCATTTCCTGGAAAGGAGTCTTTAGAAGAGGCTACTGTCACCTTGAGAGCAACACAGGCATGTGAGGAGTATGTGTGCATTATTGCAATGTCTAGTTCCTGAGTACATGATCCTAAAACATGAGCGACCTGGAATAGCACCTGTAGCCATGCAGGAATTCCCTCGTTCATTAAACACCTGTGCTTAACAAAGGGAAAGTTAAGTGATTCCAAGGGAATCACTGCTTTGACGGATTTTCTCACGTGACAAAGAGAGGAAAACCATCCGAACTGAACACAGTATGGGATGTGTTCCCAATTAAGTGACTAATTATAATATTTAATAAATTTCTGCTTCATCGTTATACAAAAACTTGCAATAGTAACCCATTCAAAACAAAAGTTATTCACACCTCAGAGCTTTAAAATGATAGAAACCCTTCTAAAATGTAAATTTACATAGCACACATTTGGGTTCCAGAGATGTATAATGAGCTGAAAGACTTTCAAACATCACACTACACTGTGTTAGAATGCATTTCTGTGTGCCAAGTGAACCATTGAATTATGATTTCTATGACAAGAAGAAATGATACAAGATTTTCTATTAGATAGAAAAAGAATGTTTTTTTTTCATTTTTAACAGATAATATTAAAAAGCAAATTACAACATAATTCACATTTGGATAAATTTAAAAGAGTAAACTGAATGTTTTATTTTAAAATGTTAGTATTTACCAATTACTAGAGACAAGAAGCATGGGCTTAGGCCCAAGGCCTCTAAATCCTACCCAAAATGATCTCAGTATGGATATAGTTCCAATAAAGTATTTCAAAGGACAAATGATGCCCTTTGGAACATTTGAATTTATGGAACAAAACAATATAAAGGATGACATAAACTATGTGAAAGAACCCAAATGCAAACTGTTGTTATGTAACATGCATGTCTATTGGGAGGAAAGAGATTGCTATCATCTTTGCCTGCAAGCTGAGTGTGAAACCATTTCTGAGGCCCCTTGAAAGATAAGCCATCAAATAATGTGATCTAGAATTGTTAAATAATTTTGTATTGAATATTGTATTCAAGAAACCATATCTGAACAATTTGAAAATATCATATTTAGTGAACTTGTATTACATCCAAAGCAATAGATCCAAAGGAACTCAAGCCATTTTTGGCTTAGCCCCCTGTAGTTCTGACAATACCCATGAGGGGAAGAATTTTAAAAGAATCACCAGCTCACTAAAACTCAGAGAAAGCCTACTAAAATAGCAAACATTCAAAGAAGAAATATAGCTATGAACGTTCCACATAAAACAGTATTCGAAGACATCAGAATAGATTATTTGATATAAAGCAAGGTTGAATATGACAGTCTCAGTTCCTTTATTTCCAAACACCTTAGCTTAGCTCCTCCTCCTAGTAGCCTGAACAAGTCAACTCAAATAAACTAAATTCTCTCTCCCTCTTTGTCACTACATAGATATGGGCTTGGAAGAGCTGGCCCTGCCAATCCCCAGATAGTATTTGGCTCTCTTCAGATCATGGCTTCTGATGCCCCCATGCGAGAGGAGAAAGTTTCATCCTCCCTAGGGGTAGGAGTGAGGTGTTAGATGGACTGGTCACTAGGAATTTGACCATGCTCCAGTGAGTCTATAAACAACACAAAACAGACTTGCTTTTTCCTTTTTGTGGGGTAGGGGGTGTTGCAGGCATAGAAACACAAAGATGAGCAGAGTCGGGTACATGATGTGAAATTCCCAAGGAAACAATCAACCAGTAAATAAATAAATAGAAATCAAATTTAGAAATTTACTTATCAAAATATAAATTAAATGACGAAGATGCTGCTGCTGCTGCTGCTGCTGCTGCTGCTGATGATGATGATGATGATGATGATGATGATGATGATGATGATGGTTATTGGCCTTGTACTTCTATCATTTCCTTTCTCACTCCAACATGCCTTGACAGTTTTATTCAAGTAAAAATCAGGAAAGAGCAAAATTTTTTTTTAAAAAATCAGGAAAGAGATCCTAATGAGTAAGACCATGGCCAATAGTCTTTGAATTGTTGTTTCTTCCAGTAGACTTCTTCCTCCTGGTTAACCTAACCTTCTTTCTGAATTGTAGATGTTCTGAATTGTCTGGAAATGTTCCTGACTTGAAGTAAGTTTCTCAGTGTTCTCCTCCCTGTCCCAAATTCCAAAAACCTCTGTGACTACTGATTCTATTTGCATATGGTTTCCAGTCAGACCATGTGAATAATAGTTATTATTATATTCTGAAAGATAGTAGTTTCATTCTGTTTGTTCACCCTTTTTCCCCACAAAATAATGTTGAGGCCCTACTTTGTGCCCGTCTCAGTTTCAGATACACTTATAAACACATTTTACAGGAGATGACTATAACAATGACCTGTGAGAACACTAAGAGGAGAAGCATAAGGCAGGGTAAGTGGGCAGAGAGTGAAGGAGCCCTGCAGTGGCCAGAAGTTTCTCACTTCTCTAGGGAGGAAGCAGTTTATGACTGAAGAGGTTGAGGGAGTGAATGGATTCATTTTGTGGCACTAGAAGCTGCAAACATGAAGCCCTGGAAGCTTGGGGTATGTGTGATTAGGAAGGGTGAGCTCAGGGAGCATCATGGAGTCAAGTGTGGCTTGGCAAGTGACCCATTAGAGGATTAGGGAGAAATGAGATTGAAAAGCCAAGGACCTAGAACCTACAGGACATAGTTAACTTTACTGGGTACGGACTGGCTAGGTTCATGTGTTCCTAAGGAATGACAGATACTGCAGAACCGTACTGAAGAATGAGGAACAGGTGGTAGTGGATCTGGCAGTAAAAACCAAGGGAAGAATAAGGTACATACTCAAAACAATAGACAGGGTGAATCAAATTAGGGTGACGTAATCACAACACAAAACATTCCGAGGGAGACCCTGTCTGACGTGCTATTGTGTTTTCCGAGGGAGACCCTGTCTGACGTGCTATTGTGTTGTCTGTAGCCTGGAATCTGAATAGAGGGAAAGAAGGTGAAGCCCATCCAGGGCTGTCTTTAGAATGAGGAAGGACAGACAGCTTGTTCAGCTCAAGTCAAGGTACTGCAAAGGCTAGTGCAGCCCTGCATGAATGATGAATGAGGGGGCAGATTACCATAACCTTTTAAGATACTTATTAAGAGCCTTAAATGTGTTTTTATCTGTAGTTATTTTCTGAGTCCCTCTTTCATAAGAATAACTACAACCTGAAATCACTCTTTCCCATACAGTAGTTTTTGACACTCAAGACTTCAGGTTGCTTTTTCCCTGCCACTCTGTCCTTTGTTTGCCAGACTGACAGGAAGTGTGGCAAATGTAGGTCTTGCCATTTACCCAAAGGCTCACTAGGAATCTCAATGTAGTCAAGACACATCTGTATGCTGAAACAAAAGAACCTTCAGATGAAAATGCAAGGACTGGCAAACAGTCCTAAAACATAAGGCAAGCTAGGAGACATAAATAGGCAGAAAGCCTAAAAGGTAGCATGCATAAGAGCTCAGTGAGGCTCTGTGGTGTGGCTGTGTGTCTTTAATTTGTACATCCTCATGTGGCATCCCAAGTATTAGGAATAGCATAGCTAATTCTACTCTCCCAACCTTGAAATCAGAGAACAGTAGATAGATGAACCATGAATCTGATGACCAAGTTCAAAATATATCACAACATAATTCCAGTCCCTTAAGACTGCTCCCATGCAACTCCATTCTCTGTTCTTGGATTAAAACTCTGTTCCATTCGTCAAGCTAAAGAAAATGGCAGCATTCCTCCTCAAAGCAACTTTCTGCAGGATGACACATACACCTTCTGTCCTGGGCAGAGGAAGGGAGTTCCTAAGTGAGTTAGAATAAGCTAAGAACAGCTAGCTAAGCAGATCTAGTTTAGATCAAAACACAAGATTTTTCAGTAAGAATTTTCTCTACTTAAGGTGGAAGAATGTTCACGCCAGAGCAGGAATGGACAAACTCATGTTATATGTTACCAAGCTCTTACCATGAACCTCAGTGGGGAACACTGTAACCATACTATTGATTTCATTAAATTGACTATTTAACAGTTCTAATTTGACTACTAGGTATTATCAGTCGCTGGCTCACCTTTAGACCATCTGGAGACTTTAGACCACACCAATCTGTAGAGTCTTAGAATTCTGGTGAACTTGAATTTGATAAGGAGCCAGTCTTCAAAACTGGAGGCCTTAACTATGTCTTCTCTCCCTGGTCTATTTCTTCTCATGAAAACCACAGTGCAAGTGATTGTCCACAGTCTCATTTCTTTCTCCCTCACTGCAGAGTCTGCGCAGTGTGCTATGTTCTCCTCAGAGAATTAGGATAAAATCAGTTTTCTTTTTCATTTCTCAGTCTTTAACCAAATCTCATCTCATGGTGCCAACTAGAAGCCAGTACAAATCAAACACAGATGGGGACCACACTCCTGGAATCCACAACAGTGAATGAACAGATACCTAAAGAGCCCCGATACTCTTAGGAAGGACATGGTGATGCAGGTGCCAAACTGACCAGCTGTGTACAGTGCGATTAGCAGAGAACCGAGGTAGAGGTCAGTCTAACATTCTTTATGGTTGAGAAGACAGCATCAAGGACTATTGACTAAAATTAGTAAAAATAAAACAGGCAAATTAAGTAAATTGGCCATTTGGTGAATTCTCTTTCAGCATGTTAACCTAAACTAGACCTAATTGGTAATAAAAAGAAAGTTAGCAAATGTTAGCAATAAACAAAATCTAGTAATAAAATAGGAATTAGCAAAGACTTGGTAATTTTACTGGGGTAGGGGGTCACCCAATAATTCCAAGTATAAGCTGTCATTGTAAACATTACATTTTAAAGATCTATTTTAAGTTTAGATCATAAACATACACACACACAACAGACATAAAGGAAAAACAACTCTTCTAAGAAAGTACAAGCGGGTTCTGAGGTCAGTTTCCAGTGACTGTGTTATGCATGCCTCTAAAAATCTGTAGCTCAGACAATTTAGGAAGAAGTGACAAAGGCATACCTCACAAAACAGTATAAAAAGCCCTCACTGGGTAAGAGATGTTCCAGATAGAGTCTGAAACACAAATCTGCCCAGGGCTGGGAACTGAAAGAAAGTTAGGCTGAGGTAGAACCAGAAGGGACTTGTGCATTAATATAGTCTTGTGACAATTTTTGGTATTCAAAGATCATTATGTTTAATCTATACAGAGCAAGAAAACTCTATTTTCATGTTATATTCTGTTCTACATGTACTTTATGCTTATGGTAACTACTGGGATTTCAATGCATGCTATCAAACCTCTAAAAGAATTGTCAAAATGCTTTTAAAAATCTGTACATGTATCTCTCTTCTTTAAATAAAGTTGTAAGAAAAAAAAGATATCAATCTCCTATTTTATTCAAAAAAAAAAAAAAAAAAAAAAAAAAAGGCTGGAAACACTAAGGGGCCATGGAGGGAACCTAATCACTTGCTTCAGGTAAGAGGAAGGAAAAAGTGGACTTGGAGAAGTCCAGACAAGAGATTGACAACTTGGAAAATGATAGCCAGATCCCATACCATATGTAGCCCTGCAGGGCTAATTGATTATTGCTATCGACAATCTAATAGACGTCTGTTTTGGTTTATGTGTTTTATTTTGTTTTATCCAAATGCAACAGAAACCACTGAAGGTCTTAAATGTGGTGGTGAAAGGATCTGGCTTGCATTTTAAAACCACAGTACAGTTTCTGAAATGAAGAAGACAAAGCAATGGGGGCATCATTACCCTGGTCATACATCACAGCCAAGAGTATGGGTCATCGTGATAGCATTAAAAATGAAGACAAGGAAATGTGCTCTCTCGTTGGGAAGAGAAGGGTTTTGATGATGTATTCTGAGTGCCTGCATTACCAAGGCACTGAAGAGAACCAGTGTTAGAGTAAGGAAAATCACAGGAGAAGACAGAACTTAATGGGGTGAGTGGGACTTCCTTTGTTAGTCTGCTCTATATTAAAGGCATGGGAATTTTCCTGGTTCCAGGAAGTATGATGGAATAACCTAGTTTGTTCCATGGAAGATGGGAGTTCTCATCACTTTCATGTGACCTGTTTTGGAAGGAAGGAAGCTCTTGCTGTCATGTGGAAAAAAACTTTGCATTGTTGCCAAGCAACCATGCTTTGTTCAGCACCTTTGGATTAAGAAGCTGACTGAAATCCTGACTCCATGGAAAAGCACTAAAATGCTAACATCTCTGTGGTTCAACAGAGAGAGCCCGTGAGCTCCTGATGACTTTTAGTAATAGTATCTCTAGGGAGAGTTGGATGAGGGAAAGTGGTAATGGGATCAAATTTCATTGTCTATGTATATAATATTAATGATAGTAATTATTATTATTGTTGTTGTTGTTGTTGTTAACTTTCTGGGTAAAATAAGTTGATTTCGCTATAGAAACCTTTATACAAAGAGAAAATTCTATACATGTCACCTGTTTTACTAGCCTTCATACAATCAATATTTCTCCATATTTGAGAAATTTGAGGTTACCCTGTGATGAGTTCCACACAACCCTGAAGTCACAGGGTAGTCAGCCAGCAAGTAATACCCGGGATCAGTACCCACTCAGCTCCGTGCTGTGTCACTCCTACAGATGCCCAGAAGACCACTTCTAATAAGGAAGAAAAACAAAGACAGGTAAATGCCCTTTGTTGTGGAAAAAGCAAACACTATTCAGCAAGTAAAGAGTTAAGCATTCTTGGCCACATCAGGGAACAGATAAATGTGGAGTGAGATAGTCAAGGAGGTCACCATGGATACATCTGGCTGAATCTGCCTGAGTTATCTGTATTGAACAGATTGTTACCGGGTGGTTTGGTGGGGGTTTTTTTTATTTCTTTGTTTCTTTGTTTGTTTGTTTGTTTTCCTGGCCTCATTATATGTGTGTAATGCCAATTAATAAAAATTTAAAAAGACAATACCTGTCCCTGCAGAGTTTAATCTCATTAATGCAAAGTCAAATGATTAACCTCAGACTTCAGTAAAGACAACAGCAAAGTTGCAAGTATCTTTCACATCACACCAAGAAAAATCAGACTATCTTAATAAGATCAAGGCAACTAAGCCATTTCTATAATGAAACCAAGCAATAAAGTTATTGGCAATGACTACCTGAAAAAAACAACATGGAACCTTAGTAACACTTCTCAGACTTCAAATCTGTAACTGAAGGCCACCAAGTCATCCACTTTAAAAACAGGTGTCATGTGCCCCTAGGCTGATTGCAAAACTGGCAGTTCCTTGCTTTATGGTGCTGGTGGCTAATATAATCTTGAAGCATGCTCTCAGTTAATCAATCTACAGACATCTATTAACTCTTAGAGAAAATGTGTCTGTTCGAATTAAACTTAGTTCATCTAGGGTTTGAGCAGCTTGTAGTATGCTAACAGGGCACAAGTTCTGAGCTAAGACTCAGGTGGAAATCCAAAGTAACCCTTCCTTCAGGAAGGTTAAGAAATGTCAGCAACGTATATCCTAAATGGAAAAAAGTTTGAAGTTATCCCATTGAAATCAGGAATGAGAAAACCTGCCCACTATCCCCCACTCATTTTCAATACTGTACTAAAAAAATTAGAAAGTAAAATAAAGAAAGAAAGAAATATTAATGGAATACAAATTTGAAAAGAAGAAATTAAACCATCCTTATTTTCAAATGACATGATATCATGCATAGGAGATCCAAAAAAAATTATCAGAAAACATCTATAAATTATGAACAATAAAAGATTATGAAAGAATCAATTTTCAAAAATCTAGTACTTCTTTATGCACTAACAACAAAAATATATAGACAGAGGTCATGGACACACTCCCCCTCACAATAGCCTCAAAGAAAATAAAATATCTAGGAATAAACCTAACCAAGGAGGTGACACATCTCTATAATGAACATTTTGTATTTCTGAAGAAAGACTTAGATACTAGAAAATGGGAAGATATTCCATGCCCGTGGACTGGTAGAATTACTACTGTGAAAATGACCATTCTATCAAAATCTATTTCCAGACCCAATGCAGATAAATGGAACTGTACTTGCACTAACTATGTGATCTTGTCCAAATTATTTAGTATCTCATGAGTCTAGTTTTCAATCATATAAAATAAGGTAGATAGGAAAATAATTGGTTCTATACCCCAGAGTAATAGCAAGGGTCCAACAAGTTATTATAGTCTAAGCTCCTAGCAAAGGCAAGACCCTCAACCCAGGTTCATTCATCCCATATAGTTGGCATCCTAAGATAAGAGTAAAACTAGTAATAACAATAACAACAATAATAATAGTGATAATAAAATAATAATAACTAACTCATCCTATCTAGGAAAACAGTCTAAGGAATCAGAAAGTCATCACATAGACAGAGCTGTGTATGTCTTTGAGCCAGGTACCACAGTACCATCATGAACAGCAGGCTGCACATGTAAGTCATAGGTCGTTCTGTTATTCCTGCTCACACATTCTCTCCCTTTTCAAGTTGTAATCTTCAGCTCTTTGCCTAATTATAAAGCTAAAAATATTTCTGCAAATAATCAAATCTATTAATAGAAAACAATAAAAAATAATATTGTTACATAACATAATATCAGTATCACAAACCTAGAGTCGGGGTAAAATGAATGAGCTAGCAAAGAGTCCCTTGATAAAAGGTGCCACATGGACTTGTCAATGTAGTAACTAAACCCACTTAGAGAAGGGCAACATGCTGAAAAGACACAAAACAAGCACCCTTCCTTTCACCCCCCAACTTTAGGATAGTATAGCCGGCAAAGCCATCATTCTGAGCTCAACCTTGATTTTCAGCTATACAGTGTGACCTGTGCCTGAAATTCATTTCAGAGAAGTGATGGCTATACTGTGCTTGGCACTGGGCCTAACAGAGGTTGAAGGTCATAAGGCTTCCCTTTATGGATCTATGGTAAAGTCTCACTTGAACCAAGAAGAGGCAAGATTGCATAGGGCCTGATCTTCTAAAGAATATAAGCTAAGGCAAACACTGAGACAGATTGAAGTATGTCTACCCATACAAGTTTATACACACTGTTGGCAAAAGCCTTTCCTCTCTCCAAATAGCAAATAATCATCCAATACTTTATTACAACTGTTTTAAAGAAAATAATGATAAAATTCTACTCTTATAAAGTAAACTGGTAAACTATCATATTACAATATTACATGCCATACACATTACTACACAGTATATCAATGAAATGGTTTATTTTTATCACACATAGAAAATACATTAATATATTTTCAGAATCTGGCCAATGTTTAATGGCCTGGCTTATTCAGAGCAACAAAAACTAAGAGGTCTGGTGTGTCAGTTGATGAGGACCAGCTTGAGAGTTCCATTCTTTCCTAAATATATATTGATCCTCAGGTCTCCAGCTCATACAAATGCATGGACACATGTCTGCCCAGAATTAAATGACCCTAGGTAGCAAGTATGAGAAATACTGATAATTTCTCTGGTGACTGTCTGACAATGAAGACAGCAGAGGGACACGGCCTAATGAGGTTTGTATTGACCGGCGAAGAACAAGTCTAAAAGTATCTGGTTCTCCTAGAGCTGAGGTGTGTTCACAAGGCAGAGGGAGGGCAGGGGTAAGAAAAGAAGCACAGAGGTATGGAGAGAAGATGGAGAGGCAACCACACAGCCTCTAAGACGGTGTTTCCAGGTAGACGTTTCTACATGTTGCTTAGGATGCTCTAGTTAGTCTTGGTCCTTTCACAGGCTCGTTTTTTTCCCTTCTGCTGCTAAAGACCATATTCACGGCTTCACACATCCTGGGCTAGCCACTCTGCCACTGAGTTACTCTCCTGCACCCCACCCCGTCAGACTTAAACAAAGGCCACCAGATTTGTTTTTGTTTTCCTTTATTATTTTTATTTTTTTACTTATTTGCCTTATCTCACACTCACTGCCCCCCTCCTGGCTACCCTCTCCCACAATCCTTCCCCCACTCCCCCTCAACTTCTCCCCTGAGTGGGCTGGCCCCTTCCTTGATATCCCTCCACCCTTGTACTTCAAGACTCTGCAAGTCTAGGTGCTTCCTCTCCCACTGAGGCCACACAGGGCAGCCCAGCTAGAAGAATCTACCCCACATGCAGACATCAGCTTTTGAGATAGCCATTCTCCAGTTGTTTGGGACCCACATGAAGACCTAGCTGCACATCTGCTACATATGTGCAGGGAGGTCTAGTTCCAGCCCATGTATGTTCTTTGGTTGGTGGTTTAGACCCCGAGATCCCCAAGGATCCAGCTTAGTTGACTCTGTTGGTCTTCGTATGGCTTTTCTATCCCTTTTGGGGCCAGCAACCCTTCCTCCTATTCTTCCATAAGAGTCCCCAAGCCCCATCTACTGTTCGGCTGTGGGTATCTATATCTGTCTGAGTCAGTTGCTGGGTGGAACCTCTCAAAAGACAACTTCCTCCTGTCTGCAAGAATAACAAAGTATCATCAATAGAGATAGGGATTGATGATTGTTAATTGATGGGTCTCAAGTTGGGCTGTTTATTGGTTGGCTATTCTCTCCGTCTCTGCTCTATTCCCCATGCCTAAATTTCTTGTACAAAAGACAGGTTGTGAGTTGAAAGTTTTGTGCATGGGTCAGCGTTCTTATCACGCCACTTGGGATTCCTGCCTGGCTATGAAAAGAGCCACCAGATTCTTAAATGTCAGTTATGTTTCCTGTTCACCGAGAGTCTTCTCAGAAAGTAGCCACTTAATGTATTCCAATGCCTGCTACTAGAAAAAGTTAGCCTAGCTTTCTCTTTGATTTGAACTAGATAGTCTAAAGGTAAACAGTGATGGGGACCTAACATTCTTCATCCTGCATGTGAAGGTGCTTAGGAAGCACTCACAGCCATGTATTAGAAAGCTCTGACACTGGTTCAGCCAAATGCTATGCAAAGCAAGGATGATGCTTTTGACTGTGTAGTGGATTTTTCAACAGAAATTCCACCCTCAGCAAATACCACAGATCTGCTTCCAACAAGAAATTAATTGTCACATTTGCTTGGCCATGTTGTTTGTAGAACAATGGAGTCTCTGTCTACAGTTCTTAAAACAAGCCTCCACCCCCTACCCCCACCCTGGGAAATGCCAGTGCAGCTGGAGAACACAAATAAACACTTTGGTTTCCTTTGGGAACTACAGAATAAATTATATACAAATGTATCCAACACAAAGCATTGGAGAAAGAGGTCTGTCTGAGGAATTAGCCTAGGCCTTCATGCAAGCAACCATAATTGCTCCATGGTTTCACAAATCGTGGAGTCACTAACAAGCCTGGTGGTCGTCAGGAAGAAACAATAGCAAATGACTAGCATTTGAAATGACATTCACAGCCACAAGCACTTGTTAACAATATTCATATAGTCAGAAGTACTCATTACTGTTCAACACTCTCTAAACACATACTGATTATACAACTTGAAATATTAATTCGTTTAATACAATAACTTCATAAGGTGGGTACTTTTTAAGGCCCATAGAGTTCTAGTAACTTGGCAAGTATCACATGGTCAATACCATCAAAACCAAGACCTAAAGCTAATCTATCAGACTGGTTCTAGATGTATTCTTTTATTCTATACTGTTGGGAGGTCATATTCTAAAAGCAAATTTTCATTTTGATCTAATTTAGCATGTAAAATCTATGGATTTTATGGATTCCTCTACAACAATCCTTTCACAGAATAAACTGTGAACAACCTTAAGAAAACTGCTTTTAAAAAAAAAAAGTCTTATTTCCTAGTCCTATTTATTTCTCCCAAGAGTACCATACTCCAGAAGAGAAACACTGAAAATAGCCATATATCAGATACCTGCAGCAATGGCCTCAGAATATAACATTATTAAACAATCTCCAGATAGGTTAATACTCAAACATTTAATGTTTCATCACTGGCAACTTTAGCCTCTATCTAACCTTCTTTGGAAGAAATATGAATACTTTCCCCCCTGGAAGCCTCCGTATTGTGTTTAACATGGATCAAATAAAACCCCATTTTATTCTGCATGTCTTTTGTCTGCAACAATAATCTCGAAGCATAAAATGTATGTGCTCACTGAGGAACAGCAGAAAATTAATTCCCAGCAAATTTTGTCAATGACTGTCACTCACTTTCTCACGTAAAGGATTGTTCTGGGGCAGAGCAGACACATCATTAAGCACCGCTGTGAGAGGAGATAGATAACACAGTCCTATTTTGCACGTCTGGAGTCTAAAGGGAAATCAGATCTTGCTTAGTATTGTCGTGGTTGTGTAATTGCCCTTAAAATCCAGCTGTGAGCTGTGTTTCTACACGTATTTATGTGTGACCCTAGTCTTTTTGGAGCCTACCACATGAGTACCTTCTCCTCAGACTCAATTACGTGACAGCTGCTCTTGGGCTCTGTTGTTCCCACTTCTGCTCACCAGCCTCACAGATAGTACGGTATCTTTGATCAGGTTCAATTGCTCATAGACAGCTTCTCCTTGAGGATGGAAACACAGCTTCTGCATCTCATGATGCCACAGAAATAATGTGCACTCAGTAAGAATGGCTGAATGAGTAAACTGAAGAGCTGTTCCACCAGGGTCAGCAATATCATTTCTTCTTGCAAATCTGTTTTGGACAGCATGTATACCTGAATTTTTTGTCTCTACTGTTCTTTTTTAAACACAAAATGCAGGACACCAAGTATCTCCTTTCAGCCTGCCATATGATTGCTACTTTAAAACGTTATCTAAGAATAGATAAGAGGATATGGTTGCCTGGTTATATCATTTGTTTTAGCATGACCGCTCTGAGTCCCCCAATCCAGTTTCTTTGGCCATCATCCACATGTGAGCTCAGCTTCCATTCTAATCCGATCTCTCACATTGACCAGACAAGAGTGAAAACCCACAAGGGAGCTAAATCCTCAGATTTGACTGACAGTCTGAGCCACCAACCTCGAGAAATAAAACCCAGCTGCAAAGGTTTCCAGGTATTAATGAGAGTCTGTTGAGGCATATGGGACACTGCTGGTGGGAAGGGTAGTCATAATGGAAGGACAGGTGGCACTCAGAGGCAGATGGGGATGGACATTCTCCATTTCAATATCTATTCTACTAAACAGTGAGGGTTCTGTGGTCTCCTCCCAATTATAGAAAACCCAGAGTTTCTGAACACAACAAAAGGAATATGAAACTCATTCTGTTCAAAATAATGGCTCACCCTTAGTAACAGACCCCAGAAAATCCTAGGGATTTTGAATGAATCTAAAAGAATTGCTGTTGTGGTTTGCACATAATTATTCATCTATTACTTCCAAATTCCAGCATCACTATCTCTATCTTGCATGCCTATCTGGTTGCTACTGCAAACAATTGGTCTTGGCTTTGGCCAATGAAGTCTACAAAAATACAAACTGCATACACACTTTGGGAATTAAGTCTCAGAAATACCATGCTAAGAGTCTATGTATCACATGCATTCCTTGGAGAATAGGTCTCAGACATTCATCAATGCCCAACAACTCAGTCCCTAACCATCACAGAATTTAGAATAGCATGAAAATAGAAGATAGCACTGCTCCACAGAACAAAAGTACCACAGCCATTCAGGAAACCCGAGTTGCAATGTCTGATGTCATCTGGGTAGTTGCAGGTTCCGATGCAGGTGTGTCTGCCATGAAAAGTGGGGAATACATCATATCAACTAAAGAGCTTCTTTTTTTCCCTACAAGATGTGGAAAAGCCACCTGAGGCCAAAATTTTATCTGAATTCCAACTCTTAGGGGTAGATCCACAGAACAGCATTGATCCAAGGATTGGGTCAGGAGCAGGAACTCACCTACCAATACTGCCAGACACAGGAAAGCTGAACAGTTAATTACCGAGCAGGCTTCTTGAACCTAAGGGGAATCTTAATAGACAGAACTAATTAAAATCAATAGTCATATGGTATCCGTAAAGGGAAAAGGAGCTGCCTGCATTTTAAAGTGGAGACAAAGGGACAATCCCCAGTCTTCAGGCCAACCCTGCTAACTGGCTCTCCACCAAATGTTTGCAAGAGCAAAATCCTGGGAAGAGAAAGAAGACACAAACCTGGAGCATTGCTCAATTTGGTGGCTTGGTCAGAGGTGCTCACAAGTCTAATCATGGAGCCAGGGTGATGCTCATATTACAGAGTCAGAAGCCTCGGGGAAAGATTTCAGGAGATTTATTTTCTCTGGGCCTCAGATGCTTCATATGTAAAATAAAAGGAAAAATTGGGGCATCTTCTAATGTCCCTTTGTTATGTTATTCTGGAATAGCAGAATATATACATTCATAATATTCTCATATATCTATATGAGAATAGGGGTTTAATAAAGATGTTAATTATGGACACCCTATTCAAAATAGTGTTTCTCTGAAGCAGTGGGTGTCTCATGCCCTATTCTTCTTGGCTAGCTTGCCTGGCTTGTAATGACGTCTAGGGACACACAAATTTTGTTTCTGTTTCAAAATGCCCTTTACCAAGTGATAAATGGCAGCATAATGCAATGATCCAAAACCTGACCTTCACATTGAATTGTGGTTTAACCCAGCTTGTTGCAGCAGAGATAAACATAGTGTGTTGGCTCAATCATAGTAAAAGGCCAGTCTTCTAAGTATGAGAATATTGTCCCAGTTAAAAAAAATCCTGTGTGGCTGAAGTAACATTAACTCCTTTCTTGTTTAATAACACATACCGATGTCAGAGAAAGAAAGCTCTCCGTCGCCACATGATGGAGTGGTAAAAAATGAACTTGACACATGGCAGCTGTGTGTAGCAGGAGAGGAAAGCTAAAATTTATTATATTGTATGGAGTGTTGCATGTTCACAATAAAACTTTCAAACAGGGACTTCCTCTCTTATAATTTTTTTTAAGTAAATGAAATTACATCATTTCCCCTTCCTTTTCCACTCCAGCCCTGCCCATGTGCCCTTTGCTTTCTTTCAAATTCTGGCCCTCTTTTTAAATTGTTGTTACATAAACACACAATAAATATATATGTGTATATATGTATATATGTAATATATACACACATATATTAGATATAGATATATATGTAAATACACATATATATTTCCAAATATATAAATAATTGCTCAGTGGAACTCCTTTAAAATACAAACAGTATGTAAAGTAAAATATTTTACATATTTCCCTGTAAGTTTCTTTTTACCTTAAGTATCTCAGATGTGTATTTAATCATTGTATACCTTCATATTCTAATGACATAGCTAATTTTATAAATAAACCTACCTTATATAGCAATTGCTTTATTAGTAGATATTTAAGTGTTTTTCAGCCTTTTTCTATTACAAGCACTGATTAAATAAGTGATGTGAGACATGCTGTTTTATGTGTGTTTGAGTCAATGAGTCTATGTGATGCATAAAATGTATCTTTCTGGATAAAGGGTATAACACCTCTGATCTTGAAAGATTTGACCAATTTTTTTTTTCTGGTAAAGTTATACTAGCATTTGTGGTCACCACAATTGGCTTTCTGCTTTCCACCTCTGTCAAGAGAACATGCTATCAATACTTTCTCTTATACTGTGAAGGATTAAATGGATTTCTGATCATTATTTCATTTCTAACTATGTTTTACTTGTCCACCTTTTTCTGTAATTCCTGTCTTGTTAAAGTCTACAATGCCGAGAGCTGGAGAGATGGCTCATAGCACTGGCTGCTCTTTCCAGAGAGTCTGGGACCAGATCTCAGCACCTGTATTGTGGCTCATAACCATCCATTTCCCCAGCCAGTTCCAGAAAACCTAATGTCTTCCTCAAGCCTCTGTGGGCACTGCCACACCTGGCACACTTACATACATGCAAACCAAATGCACACATTTTTTAATGTTAATAATGGTGGCTATATGGTTATGCGCCATGTGGTTGTATCTCGCTAACTTCCTTACAGGGAGTATTACAGACACTGTCTTCTATTCCATGAAGTGGCTGTGTATGTCTGAGATTTCATGCAAGCCTATTTCGCAGACATGCAAGACTTTACCAAGGCATGATTCTCCTTGATCTGAAGCATTAGGAAATAGAAAGATCCTTCTACAGCAACAGATGAAAGTAAACTAAAAAGGGGGTAGAATACCCCCAGCAGCCACCAGCTCTACAGTCCCTCTTGTCAGGAAGAACAAGATTCCCATACCCAATGCTGGGACAATGTCTTCTAAGTCAGCCTGGGTCTCCTAGGCTCTCACCCTTTGGGGTTTTATTTTGCCTCCGTGGTCTTTCTTAGAGGTCTCTGATGTGGTGTTGAAGAGATGTCCTCAGTGACAGAAAGCATCTAGGTCTTTCACAGTCTTGCTGTTCCTGGATTTTGGCTAGCAGTTCTTATGATGGTGCAGCTTTCATGAATGTTACTACTTGAGTTTAGACTATAGGCCTCTTACACAACACGCTGTATCTAAACTTATCTTCTAGGCATGCTGCTCACATTCTTACATTCGATGTTTCTTTGCTTCTTGTCTCCATGATCCCATGTGTATTCTTGTCTTCTTGTTTTTTCTTCCCTCCTTCCTTCTCCTCAATTTGAGTCTCTCACATTCCCTAGTTACACATTGTCTGCCAACCATAGGGACACCTTCTCTAGGACATTTTTATCACTTGAAGTAAGTTGGGAAGTACTGACTCACCAGTTATACCCCAGATCCATCCAAAGGTTGTAACAGCAGCACATGACGATAATATTTTCCCCTCATTATTTGCCATCAGATGGGTTGCCCAATTTTCATTATCATTTGGGTTTGGAAGGTAGCGTCCCTCCTAAGCCCACAGTTCTCCATTTTTCTGGAATCTTTTTTTTTCCCTGCTGTACTTGCCAGTTCTTTTCTGAGCTTCTGAGCATTGTCACCTGCCACCAACACATGCTACTAAGAGTCTGCTTCTGACCTCCTTTCCTTGGGTTCTAGATCTGTTAGATTCACCAAACATCATGTGCCTGCCCGCACCAAATGTCTTGTCACTACCTAACATGAATTGCTATCTTTTTGTAACTAGGCCAATTTTTATAGTTTTGTCATGATAATTCCCTATTTTTGGATCAGATGAGATAAATCGGGTTGTGTTATAGGAACAAAATGTTAATATCTTAGCAGAGAGAATTTCCTGGTTTACAGACATGTCACATTTAGGCTGAAGGAAAGACTCTGCTCACTAATGTAACTCAGGAGCCACCCTGACAGAGCTCCAGCTCGACAGTCACTCTTAGAATTACAGCAAAATGAAGGAAATGTAAAGAGGCACTAGCTGGTGCTGGGTAAAGACACCTGTGTCTAGAAGTGGCAAGTACCAGATCCACTCATGTTGTGTCAGCTAAACAAGTCTCAAGGTTGTGCCTGTCATCAGAAAGTGAGGACTTATACAGATCCTTGGACAGTCCAGAGGAGCTAGAAAGACCTGGAGAGCAATATCCTAACGTCTTCCTAAGAGTACCATGGTCAAATGCCTGCTCCTAATGCCCTGTTCTACTTTCATTCTCTCTCTCTTTCTCTCTCTCTCTCTCTCTCTCTCTCTCTCTCTCTCTCTCTCTCTCTCTCTTCTCTCTCTCTCTCTCTCTCTCTCTCTCTCTCTCTCTCTCTCTCTCTCTCTCCTCCCCCCTTCTACTCTGCCACCCTTTTGTGCACCCTCCTCCCTCTTACTTTATCACCAAAACTGTTGGTTTGGCATTGATGTGACCTTGGCTACCCCTCCCTATACCAGCCTCAACACCCCTTCTGTAGTAACCACAAATATGACCTGGTTTGGAGTTTACAAGAACTGAATCCAGAGTTCCCAGAGTTAAGTAGAAAAAAAGTATGAATCAATACAAATAGGCTTGAATTTCACTTAATGAAACACTGAAATGTTGTCAGTTTTGTCAGCACATGAATTGTTATCAATGATGTCCATTTTGGGAGTCAGTGGTGAAGGTGTTTCCGGTCTGCACAGACCCCATATCTTAATCCAGCATGGAAGCTAACATGCATGTTCAGACAGATAGGCGCCATAAGAACAGATCACAGTTCACAGACTGTGTTCAGTCACCACGGGCAGCTGGAGACATAAACTAACTGGTCTTGGCAAATATCCTACCTTTTTAAATACATTGAAACTATGCCAATTGACCTACTTGGCAAATCTACATATATTTCCTAAATATAAATTATGCATATTTTCTAAATATTTATTTTATATATTTCCTCAATGCTTCACACTTCACACACACACACACACACACACACACACACACATACACACACACACACACACACACACACACAAGCACACACACGGAAAGTATTCTAAATAGTTTTTCAAATGTTTTCATTTTCATGTCTTCCTGAAGAAGACCTCCTAAAGTATTACTTAGCTCTGTAGGTACTTGGAACCTTCACACAGTCATTCCTGTTCATTAGAAGTTCACTGCCTGTTTATTACCATGGCAGACTCTGTGCTTTAGTCAGCACTAAAACTTCATAAGACCATTTGGGTTTTTGTGGCAAAAGACAACATCAAATGCAAGAACCCAATATGGGTGCTTGCCTTTGGTTGTCTTTCAGATCCACAGTGAGGCTTTGGGAAGTGGGCTCCTCAGACCCATGGCTTCCACCACTGTAGAGTATATTAGTTGAAGTGGAGAGTAGGCAAAGTGTATTCCGATTGAGTTTCCTTTGACCTTGTCATCCTGAGCACCAACCATCTGCAGATCTAACACTTCCATAAGTCTTACTAATACCCCTGAGGTATCAAAGAAGAGACATTTTTAAATTTCTTTTCTTTAATCACAATAAACTCTTAAGATAATTTCAAGCATTATTTAAATAAAAAACCCACCATCCTGACAATTCTTTTTTTTTACTTTATTTTAAAAAACAAAGATAAATGTACAAATTTTCAGCATTTTTGCATAAAAGTATATGAATACTTTTTTTAAGGTTGTAATTAAGTATTTGTGCATACATATACATACACATATGTATATATATAACAATATTATAGGAAAAGAGGCTATTAATTTGAGGGGATAAGGGAGAGACTAGGAGGGGCTGTAGGGAGGAAAGGGGAATGTGATACAGTTCTATTTTAATTAAAATATATTCTTTTCTGTTGTTGTTGTTGAACTTCCCATCACTCTCCATCACGCATGCCCCACCCTACCACCACCAAACCACTTGGTACCGAGCTCACAAACTAATCTGGCCTTAGTGGAGCAAGTTCTGAATCTCATACTCATCTTTCTTGGTCCTCCATGTCTGGGCTGCCAGCCAGAATGTGAGCAAGAAACAGGAAGGGTCATTTCCTGAGGGGAGTTATGGAAGGCTTGTAAAGAGGCTGTGGGTGGCTTGGCTTGCCTTGGTTACAAAGCTACTCTTTTTAGTCTTCATGTGCTGTTTAATGAGTCACTGGCCAGAGCATGTGAGAGTTCAGTGTTTGTCAGTTGTGCTGTGGAGTTTCTGTTCCTCCCAGGGCACCAGGTGCCACCCCAGATGATGCCCTTCAAGTTCCAGAATGGGCCAAGGCTGGGTGCAAATCTGGGAAATAAAAATCCACTTGTCCTCCCTCCTGCGGCAGCCCTGCTCTCTGAGAGCTCATTACCTCGGGATCCCAGTTCTAACTTCTGGCCTAGGTTAAATTTAACTCTTTTCAAATAAAATTTGTATTTCAACCCCTTCTGAATTTTATTATTTATTTAAATATATCAATTTTTTGGATTTTTTTTAAAAGTAACACCAGCTACATATCTACTATTTTAATTTCTAAGAGCTCTTAACCTATATACACACATATTTTCACTCATATTTCAGACAAAAAGGTGGCAAAGAGCATAGCTATTTTCTCCCAGGAGTTTACTGTGTGGTTTGGATATGCAGCTATCAGAGGACCAGAGCAGGGTTATGAGATCAAAATGTATGTATCTGGTCCCCCTGTTATGTGGCAAACTGAACAGAAAAAAAGAAAGCAGAAGAAACTTACTATATAATAATCTTTTTTAAAAATCTCAATATTAAATCCACTAATAATTATTTTAAGCAATATTCTCAACCACTATATATCTTAAAGACATTCAGGTAGAGTTAGACTTTGGAATATACAAATAACTGTGCTAATATTTAGTTCTATCTGCTATAAAGAACTAACACTTCAAACATTGTTTCTAAATCTAGTTTCCTACCCCAAGCTTGGAGCAACTCCTGTTTTCTTGTGTCTTGTGTGCTTCAGTCAGAACAGGGTGTCCTGAGAGCTCCCGTTGCTTCGGAGCTGAGTTAGATCAAAAGCCCTTACAAACTGCTTTTATTGTTCCAAAGCACCCTTCTCCTCAGCTTTGTTCTTTTCATTTAAAAGAACGATCTGCCTACCTAAACACTAGTCCTAAATAAAGCATTTAGTTCCTTCTTAAGGGATGAACTTTGTGTGTGACCTTGTCTCCTGGTAGGTGCCCATCGGAGTTCCTGTGCACCTGACCTAGAGAGAGCATGTGTGCTTGGTGCCCATCAGAGATCTAGTGAACCTGATCTCCTGCCCATGAGTGGCACTGTGCTCACATTAACCTCACACAGCAGCAGGACAGACATCCTTTGCTTGTGGAGGCAGAAGCCCAGCCAAACGTAATACTTCCCTTATCCACAGGGGCTGTGCTCTTAGATGCTAGTCTACCTGTAACAGCAGATGCTACTGAATAGATGAATACTGTGTTGTTATAATTTTTCTATTAACTTTCTATAGATATATCATAAGATTTAATTTATGAAAGGAAGAACAAAAGAAAAAAAGAACAATTATAACGAGGTGCCATGCTTTTCCCCTCCCCAGTCCTGTCATTTCATAACATTTTATTGGAATTACCCAGCTTCTTTTTGCCATAGGCAACTGACACCTTGAAAAGGGAGGGGGGTATGTTGGAGCCCTGAAGTGTACCTCTCTGTCGTCAGTCACATGAAATCTCAGGGTCACTATTTTACAAGCAGAAATGTAATTTCCATTTATTTCCATTTGCTAGTGTGTAATGAGAACGTGTTCCTTCTTCTTGTTGGAAAATGTCTTCATCCACACAATGGAAAGAAAAATACACAGAACTCCCCATAAAGAGTCTGGAATCATGAAGTCAACTCCCCCCCCAAAAAAAACCTTTTATTTTTAAAGCTACACGGGGTCATAAACAGGATGTCTCTAAATAGCATCCTGGTACTCTCTTCCTACCAAACATGGGGGCTTGAGTTGGACTTAACTTCAGCTGCTATGGAAAGGAACCTCCTGTAAAAGGTGCTATCTGCAAATTCCTGAAGCCTGACACTCCTGCTGCTCCAGGTGACCACAAACTGTAGAGCACTCTGTCTGAAGAATGCATGTGTGTGTAAAATGCCCACTGCAGGGCTAGCTGGAACTGAGTAGCTATAACTACTGTTAAGGGGTTCAAAGTTAACCTGAGCATTTAGCCAACAGACTTTAAACTACATCAGATTATCTTAGGACTTTCTGATCCTCACACTTTTGGGGGCTTGTTATTCTTGTTTGCCCTTAGCTTGTCTGTAACTTGAAAGGAGACCAGAACCAGTTTCATTTTTGCTTTATTCTGGTTTCTATTAAGGACTCCAGATTTCTAAGATACAATGTATAATTGTGGCTTTAAGCGAGAAAATATCCATCTATTAGTAGAATTTGAGACAATATTGATGCCTAGAAATGAGCATACTTTGCCATCTGAAAACTAGCAGCATCCACCTGCAAGGAAACTATCAAGTAATAATGAAGCATGCTTTAGATCTAATTCAGCATCAGTATGCTGGAAATCTATTACACCAAACAGTTGATCAATACTTAGCTGTAGAGGGAAAATCAGGACACAAAAGAACCAACTTAAAGCACATGGTATTTTTCCATACATATGTTATAACTCTGACTTAGAAGGCAATATCAAATAAATGAAATATGTGACCAACAAAAATCAATTCAAAATAGAATGAGAAAATATTTTAAAGGATCACTTGGGCACTGGAGAGATGGGTAAGCTGGTAAGCACTTGCCTATGTGTCTGTATGACCTGAGTTTATCCCTGAAACCTACACAGTGCAAGTCGCCCTCTGACCTGCACTAGTGTACCTGGAGAGAACACACATGTCTGTGCACTTATAAACAGATAAGTGTGTTTTAAGTCTTATCGACAGACTTGGAATGATGTGTGGCATGAATCTGTAAACACTTTTTTCTCTCGTCAATGAAATACAAGAGAACATGATGTGAGAAGTCCAGAAGGGTCAGGATACACACCAGCATAGGAAAGGCTCTACGTAGCTCTGCTTAGCATGTTTTAAGTTACCCAAGATTCCTAAGCACAGAACTTTACTTTGAGTAGTAGCATTGAATTCCCATAAAGCATGCTCTGGAAAAATGCTGCCTTACAAGAGTTCTATAGAGAAATAGCATTTTAAATCCATTCAGAATTCTGACGAGTGGCATCTTGAGGGGACAGAGAGTGCAGTGCTGAAAATCTCACACTACAATTCCACCACTAAAGTTAAGTCACAGCAAAATACTATAGGACCATTTATTGTTACATTATACAGAGAGAGAAGGGAGAATGTGGGTGGCTTACATTATGCACTGCACAGACAATGGTCCCCGAGAACCATTCTGAACATTTAAAACCAATGCCTCTGCCAGTAGTTGCTGAAGCTTGGAGGCAGTCTTCCTAGGTCCTCTACCCTATTCCTTGTATTAAAAGTAGCTAGAGTCCTCTCTTCCAGCTCCCTCCAATCAAGATGTAGAACTCTCACTTCCTTCTCCAGCACCATGTCTGCCTGCATGCTGCCATGTTTTCCACCATGACCATAAAGGACTAAACCTCTGAACTATAAGCAAGCCCAAATAAATATTCTCCTTTATAAGAAAAAAAAAATAGCTAGAGTCTCTCATTCACCTTTTTCCAGAAACAGCTCTCACCCCCCCACCTCACTGCTACCATGACCTGCGTGCTGAGATTAGAATTGCTCCATACCTCCCTCTGGACACCATAGAGAAGTGGTTAGTTATCAAACATTCTACTGGAAGAGTAATTTTTTATGTCAATGTCTGATTGTGGAACCCTAGAGTCAGGCCCCATGAACTGGTGAGCTGAGGTAGCCAAGAATAACTTTAGTAATCTCAACAGGAATTTTACATTTTTACAGGCAACAGTGCAAATGCCTAACTAAAGATGACACATAGTTTAAACACTGGATAACAATACTTTTTTTTTTTTTTTTTTGCTGTCACATAATCAAAGAGATAGCTTTTTTGAGTACATGTTGTGTTAAAATCCAAGAATCATGACAATCAGTTTAGAAGTAGAAGTGTGGGGGGAGTTCCATATAATTCCAAGGTTTGAGAAATGGAACAGTACCACAAAGATATACAGATCCCATTGGTAACACTGAAAATACAAACTGCCTTTTCCAACTCATGTATATTATCTTGTCACATAGCGGCTAAGTATAAATTCCCAAGTCATTGAGATCTTATAAACAAAACTAACATATAGAATTATCAGGTGTTCTTTTTGGTCTATGTGAACTATGGGAAATAAGATGATCTAAGACAGTTTAGAAGCTCTCCTCAGAGACTTCGATGAAAGCAGTAGGAAGATAATTTCGGCTTAGGTAAAGAACCATTGCTATAGCTTATCACTGCCACCACATTTTAATAGTACCATAATGCTAGAGTGTCGTGCATTTGAAAAATCCCAGGACTTGGAAGGTAGATCAATGGGATAGAGCCCTTGCTCAAGCATAGAGGACCTAAGTTCATATCCAATCACCCCTTCAAAGAGACAGGATGGAGTGGGCATAGGTACAGCCCATGTGCTGCTAGGGATAGAGACATAAGGATCATTGGGACTCAATAGCCAGACATCAAAAAATGAATTCTGGTAAACTAGGGTTCAGGGAGAGACCCTGTCTCAAGGGAATAAGGCCGACAGTGATGGAACAGGACTCCTGATATCCTCATGAGTACACTCACCTACACATAAGTGAACACGCACATATAAAACCACAAAAATAAAGGAGAAAGAATTTCTGATGCACTGGGGGAGGGAGGAGAAAAAGAAAGGGAAGGAGGAAGGAGATAAAATATTGCTTTCTAATCTATAAGTGGTTTCTATCCATGCAAGAGAAGGTGAAAGAGATGTATGCCCCACTTTAAGCCTGAGGAAAAAACAAGTGAATGAGAGATAAACGCTCACTTCCAGAGGCTTACAAAAGAGAAACCTGGGGAAGGAGGCAGAAGCTCACAGATGCTATAGCTGTCTCCTCAGAAGCTCACTGATGCTACCCTGTTTCCTCAGAAGCTCACTGGTGCTACCCTGTCTCCTCAGAAGCTCACTGGTGCTACACTGTCTCCTCAGAAGCTCACTGATGCTACACTGTCTCCTCAGAAGCTCACTGGTGCTACACTGTCTCCTCAGAAGCTCACTGGCGCTAGCTACACTGTCTCCTCAGAAACTCACTGATGCTACACTGTCTCCTCAGAAGCTCACTGATGCTACCCTGTCTCCTCAGAAGCTCACTGATGCTACCCTGTCTCCTCAGAAGCTCACTGGCGCTACACTGTCTCCTCAGAAGCTCACTGACGCTACACTGTCTCCTCAGAATCTCACTGGTGCTACCCTGTCTCCTCAGAAGCTCACTGGCGCTACACTGTCTCCTCAGAAGCTCACTGGCACTACACTGTCTTCTCAGAAGCTCACTGATGCTACCCTGTCTCCTCAGAAGCTCACTGGTGCTACCCTGTCTCCTCAGAAGCTCACTGGTACTACACTGTCTCCTCAGAAGCTCACTGGTGCTACCCTGTCTCCTCAGAAGCTCACTGGTACTACACTGTCTCCTCAGAAGCTCACTGGTGCTACCCTGTCTCCTCAGAAGCTCACTGGTGCTACACTGTCTCCTCAGAAGCTCACTGGTGCTACACTGTCTCCTGACTTCGATACTACCTCTGTGCCTTTCAAGCTCCAGGCTCTGTGGCTTGCCACTATGCAGCTATAACTATGATCCTGAAGAGAGCGTGACAGTACTTTCCTCTAAGAAAGCATGCCTGGATTTGTTCATGATGCCATCTTCGACCATCATTAGGGAGCAGGAAGCTACCCAAACACAAATTTAGCCTCTTACTCATGAAGCTCTTCTTTAAGTACTCAGAAGTAAGGAATTTCAATAATCTACAAATACAAACAGACTTAGCCCTCCAAAAATCATTCTGCAAACCTTAGCTGCTTTCTCTTGTAGTCACTGTTTTTGTGTGAATTTTCATGAGACCCCTGGCTTCTTTTCTACAGTTAGTTTTCTGGTGGCTTTATCACCACTTTCACTCACAAAGGCTCGTCTACAGTACTTCCTACTTTAGAGACCCTGACAGTCACAAATCATAATGTTATATTATTCATGATTCAAATATTTAACCATGGCCTCTATAAAGATTCAAAATCTTTCAATTAAATTCTAATTCATGGAGAAATGGTTGGGCAAAAAGTCTTCCACCTTATAGTCCAATTCCTTTACGAACACAGAAACATATTGAATGATCTGCCCAGACTCACAGAGAGGCATAGAATCCATTTCTTCTTATTATAGGGTGTGTTGTTTTAAATAAGCACAAGTGTAAGGCAGATATTAATGCAGTGTAAGAATCACTTGGGTGTGGTTTGGAAGGATAAGTTCTTTTTGTTTTGTTTTGTTTGTTTTGTTAGTATTTTATACATGAGTGCTACATTTAAGTCATCTGCATCCCCCCTCCCTACTCCAAGTCTTTCTGTGCCTTCCATTCCCTCTCAGATTCATGATTCTTTAATTATCATCGTTACATATACATATGAAAATATAAATACAACCTGTTGATCCCATCTGGTATTGCTCATTTGTAGATGTATTTGGGACTGATCATTTGGTATTGGATTGTCTATAAAGGGTCTCATCCCTGGAAAAGACTGAGACTTCCTCTCTGGGTAGCTGTAGGCTGTCTATAGTTTTTCACATGGGGAGGAGATGCTTGCAAGACTCCCCTTCCAAACCAGCATGGCAACCGCATTGTCATTTCACTGGTCTTGTTTAAGCAAGCCTCTTGTTGGGATTTCATGAATGCAGCTTCCCTGTCATTCACAGCCACTATCACAGAGCAGAAATCCTGGTCTTCTTCCCTTCCATGGTTGTCCCTGAGCCTTAGGTTCATGGTTGTATTGTATATGTATCCACTAAGGCTTGTGCTGGTTCGTTTCATGTCAAACTGACACAAGCTAAAGTCACCTGAGAGAAGGGAACCCCAGTTAAGAAAATGTCTCCATGAGATAAGCCACAGGCAAGCCCGTAGGACCTTCTCTTAGTGACTGGTGGGGAAGCAGTCAGCCCATTGTGGGTGGTGCCTTTCCTGGTCCTGCGTTCTATAAGAAAGTGGGCTGAGCAAGCCAGAGAGCTGCATTCTCTGTGGCTTTCACATCAGGTCCTGCCTCCAGGTTCTTCCCTGTTTCTGTCCTGACTTTATTTGATGATGAAAGGTGTTGTTGATGTTTAAACCAAGTCAACCCCTTCCTTCCCAAGTTGTTTGGGTCAAAGTATTCATCACAGCAAAAGAAATCGTAATTGAGGCAGGGCTGGACCCACAGGAAGCAGTTTTCTGCATTGTGACCAGTGTGGCTTTCTATAATGTCCTCCATCTGCTGCAGAAAGGAACGTCTTTGATTGGGGGGGGGGGGCGGAGCTACAGTTATCGGTGGGATAAGTACATATAGAATGCACTGACAAAGTGTAGTGGGTTAAAAAGGATGGTCGTAGGTTCTCCTCCATAATCCATGACCTCACTACCCATGGATATTTGGCTAGGTTTCTAGTTCCAAACATGAATTCCCTCTTTTGAGTGGACTTTAAGTAAAGCTAGACAGTAATTGGTTTCCCCCAGGACATAAGTGCCACTGTTGCATGGTTGGAAGTATCTTGCCTGCTAGTCGTTTGCTGGCACGTCTTAGGACTGTTGAGGAGACTTCAGCTCTGCTTCACAGCAGCACTATCTCCGTGAGTGATGAGCTGCCCTTTCTGGTTTCAGGGATATGCTGAAGCGCTGTGGAAGAGGGTGAGTGTCTCCCTGGAGAGGTTAGCTTGTGTACTAAACGAGTTCCTCTGCCACTGATCCAAGCTGAGAAATCCCAGGGAGGAAGGCCAGTCCTTAAGCACAGATGAAGTCAGTGCGCCCTCTAGTGACAGCTTTTCAGAATTCTTGTTAAGAAAACCACAGAGAGCAACTGAACTGGGGATGGTCCTTCCTTCCATCTTTCTGTAATGGAAACATTTCCTCAAGGAATCTTTCACAAAATTGCTTCTGATTACACCGTCCCAGAAACATCAACACTTGAGTTGTCCCAAGGGTGTGATTACTGCTAGGAAGCTCCACCTGGAACTACTCTCCGAGGACCCACGTTCATTCACATCAACTTCCTGGGTCATTTCGTTATTGGGAATATTCCTCTCCATAATGCGCATCTCAAACGTGCTTCCTAAGGCCAGCAGTTTCCTCTTCTGTAGTGTAAGTTAAGCTCTGGGGAAAAGGCGGTGACCCGAGCAAGTTATCACTATTACTATTTTAGCACTAAATTTGTCTTTCTCCTTCAAGACTCCCCTGTCTCATCTGAATTCTTCCCCATGCCTGGATCATCGCAGACCTTGTTAATACATTACTCCAAAATCTTAAGCCACCCAAAAGAATAATAACACAGCACAGTGCTGATTGAACATCGACTATAGCATACATTGTCCTAACTGCAGTCCATGCATTAACTTCTCTAATTGCCATATTGCCAGAAGTGTGGGCAACTTTTATTCAGCAATTATAGTAAAGGAAACCGACCCAGGAAAACAACACCACAGCGTTCTTAAGCACTGAGGTTGGGAGCTTAGACGGTTCTTCCTGTTTCTAGAACTCACGCACTGTGTTAACACACCTTCATGTTATCCTCTCCTGAAGCAGGAAGCATGCGCACTTCAGATCCTCTCAGTGAAGCAAAGAACAGAGAGAATGATAAAATGGATGGATGAGTTCCACAGTCAAAGACATTCCTGCCGATGCAGCACATTAATCACACGAGGTTTCCCAAACACGAAAACATGCAAGATACTCAACAGCATTTTATCACCGTCTTGAGAATATGAAATACAAGTCACTGGTTATAACAAATATTGATCTAAAATATGACGATTTTTGCCCCGCTAGACGTCATAGATACATGTATGCCATTCAAATGTTCACAACGTTTTCACTGCATATTGAACAGATTTTATTTCTATGTAAATTAAATTGTTGCATATGGCTTTATCCAAAACCTTTAATTTTTCAAGTTTTTCTATAAAATATTCATCACTGCATATTTATCACAGAAAATATATGCTTAAATAATAAATTCTAGCATGTAATTGTTACTTGGAGAAAATTTGATTTTTAACTGTAAATTTTTAGCAAATAGAAACATTAATAAGGATTCAAAATTAAATCATTTTACTATGCAATAATCTGATTAAACACAATTTTTGAAAATACTTATAGATATTTTAATTCCTAATACCTATCTTCCTATTAGAGTTAAAGACACGTATAATGCAAAAGTATCTGTCAGCTTAGATAGACAAGGCCTGGCTGCTCATGATATTTCCTCCTGGCAAGATGTCAGAATAAGGTTTCTCCAAGATTCTTAGTCCCAAAGAGGATGTGCACATCAGGCAGCAGTGCCACCAGGCATTAGGATCACAAGGTCCTCCTGACACTGCAGGTCCTCTGCAGCCCAACAGACACAACAGACACTGACCTTCAAGTGCCCCTGGCTTCTAGGTCTCCCCCCTCTCTCCCTCTCTCTGTTACCAGCACATCAAGGCCCATGGCTTAGACAGTACAAGTTTTAACCAGGTGTGTGGATGGGAGGGCCAGCTGTGCTGGTGAGTTCATACGCAGTGACTAAATGCCCAGGCCTTCAGGATGTGTCTATGGTGCCAACTCAACAATCTTGCAGATATCACCTTCCCCCTTGAACATGCAATACCCTCGACTGAAGTGGCAAAACGGCCTCTTCCTTAGGAAGCACACCCCCAGCTTTAATAACAAGTGAAGACCAGACAAGGTGTGGCCCAGTTATGGGAATGAGATCCACAGGCAGGCAACAGAGTCAGACACAGCTCCTGCTGCAGTTGTTTGGGGAACCACATAACAATCAAGCCACGCACCTGCTACATGTATGGGGGAGGGGGTAGGGTTCAGCCTGTGCTTGCTCTTTGGTTGGTAGTACAGTCTCTAGGAGCTCCTAGGCCCAGGATAGTTGACTCTGTTGGTCTTCTTGTGGTGTCTCTATCTTCTTCGGGTCTCTCAATACCCCACCCCCACCAAATCGGAATCAGAAACACTTATTGGCCTAAGTACATCAGATAAGGGATACCCAACCTGTCCAAAGAACTGTGCTCCTCCAAGAAGCACAGTCCCATGTCTCTGGCCTCAATGAACAGGTCTCCATTTCCCCCACCTCCTCCTCACATGGCTGTCTCACATGCTTATTTGTGAGTGTAAATCACCACTATGGGAGCCATTATGGAACTTATTCCAAAAATGCCCATAATGGAGGTCAACAGGATGTCTCAGCCGATAAATGCACTTATTGCCAAGTGTAACACTCTGAGATGGACCCTAAGGGAACCCACATGATGGAAGGAAATAATCAAACACATACACGTGCACACACACACACACACACACACACACACACACACACACACGATAAATGCAAATTTAAAAACAAAGAAAACAGTCGGTCTTCCACCTGACTCCACTGTCCTATCCTGAGTGTTTACTCAGGATTCCAGGCGAACATGCCTGAAAGACGCTTGCAAGTCTGTGCTAGTCCAGAAAGGAAAATGGAGACATAACAACTGAAACTGAGGAAATTGAAGAAATCATCAGATCCTACTACAAAAGCCTATACTCCACAAAGTTGGAAAATCTGGAGGAAATGAATGAATACCTAGACAGATACAGGATCCTAAAGTTAAATCAGGACCAGGTAAACCATCTAAATAATCCCATAACACCTAAAGAAATAGAAGTCATCAAAAGCCTCTCAACCAAAAAAAGCCAAGGTCCAGACGGGTTCAGTGCAGAATTTTATCAGACATTTATTGCGGACATAACACCAATACTCTCCAAATTATTCCACAAGATAAAATCAGATGGAATTCTACCTAACTCATTTTTTGAGGCTACAATAACACTCGTTCCTAAACCATACAAAGACCCTACAGAGAAAGAGAACTTAAGACCAATCTCACTTATGAACATTGATGCAAAAATACTCACCAAAATCCTTGCAAACCGAATCCAAGAACACATCAAAACAATCATTCAACATGACCAAGTAGGCTTCATCCCTGGGATGCAGGGATGGTTTAATATAAAGAAATCCATAAATGTAATCCACCATATAAACAAATTCAAAGAACAAAATCACATGGTCATCTCACTAGATGCTGAGAAAGCATTTCACAAAATTCAACAACCCTTCATGTTAAAAGTCCTGAAAAGAACAGGAATCCAAGGTCCATACCTAAACATAATAAAAGCAATATACAGCAAACCAACATCCAACATCAAACTTAACGGTGGGAAACTTGAAGCAATCCCACTAAAATCAGGGACTAGACAAGGCTGCCCACTCTCTCCCTACCTATTCAACATAGTACTAGAAGTCCTGGCTGGAGGAATTAGACAGCAAAAGGAGATCAAGGAGATACAAATCAGAAAAGAAGAAGTAAAAACATCACTCTTGGCAGATGACATGATAGTGTACTTAAGTGACCCTACAAATCACACCAGAGAACTCCTACAGCTGACAAACAAGTTCAGCAAAGTGGCTGGATTCAAAATTAACTCAAATAAATCAGTAGCCTTCCTATATTCAAAAGACAAACATGTGGAGAAAGAAATTAGGGAAAATATACCCTTCACAATAGTCACAAACAATATGAAATACCTTAGTGCAACTCTAACTAAGCAAGAGAAGGACCTGTATGACAAGAACTTCAAACATCTAAAGAAGGAAATCGAGGAAGCTCTCAGAAAATGGAAAGATCTCCTATGCTCATGGATTAGAAGGATCAACATTTTAAAAATGGCCATCCTACCAAAAGCAATCTACAGATTCAACGCAATCCCCATCAAAATTCCAACCCAGTTCTTCATTGACTTGGAAAGATCAATGTGCAATTTCATATGGAATAACAAAAGACCTAGAATAGCGAAATCCATCCTCAACAACAAGAAAACATCTGCAGGAATCACTATCCCTGACCTCAAGCTATATTACAAGGCAATTGTGCTGAAAACTGCATGGTACTGGTACAGAGATAGGTACCTGGATTAATGGAATAGAATAGAAGATCCAGAAATGAGCCCTCATGCATATGGACATCTGATTTTTGACAAAGGAGCTGTAAACATTCAATGGAAAAAGGACAGCCTATTCAACAAATGATGCTGGTCCAACTGGCACTCAGCATGCAGAAGAATGAAAATAGACCCTTTCTTATCTCCTTGTACAAAGCTCAAGTGTAAGTGGATCAAAGATCTCCACATTAAACCAGATACACTGAAACTATTAAATGAGAAAATAAGGAAAGCCTTAGAACACATAGGCACTGGAGAAAATTTTCTGAACAAAACACCAATGGCTCAAGCTTTAAGGTCAAAGATTAACAAATGGGACTTAATGAGATTTCAAAGTTTCTGTAAGGCTTAAGACATTGTCAAGAAAACAAAATGGCAGCCAACAGAATGGGAAAAGATCTTTACCAACTCCACATCAGATAGAGGCCTAATATCCAAGGTATACAAAGAACTCAAAAAGCTAGACACCAGAGTATCAAACAGCCCTATTAAAAAATGGGGTACAGAGCTAAACAAAACTTTCTCAATTGAGGAATATCGAATGGCTGAGAAACATCTAAGGAAGTGCTCGACATCCTTAGCCATCAGGGAAATGCAAATCAATACAACCCTGAGATTCCACCTCACACCAGTCTGATTCGCCAAGATCCAAAACTTAGATGACAGCAGATGCTGGCGAGATTGCGGAGAAAGAGGAACACTTCTCCGCTGTTGGTGGGGTTGTAAACTGATACAACCACTCTGGCAATCAGTCTGGCAATTCCTCAGAAAATTGGACATAGTACTACCTGAAGACCCAGTTATTCCACTTCTGGGCATTTACCCCAGAGATGGTCCAATATACAACAAAGATACATGCACCACAATGTTCATAGCAGCTCTATTTATAATAGCCAGAAGCTGGAAAGAACCCAAATGTCCTTCCGTAGATGAATAGATACAAAAATTGTGGTACATTTACACAATGGAGTACTACTCAGCCATCAGAAACAATGACTTAACCAAATTCTTAAGAAAGTGGTTGCATCTAGAAAATATCATCCTGGGTGAGATATCCCAGTCACAAAAGAACAGACATAATATGCAGTCACTGATATTGGGATGCTAACCCCAGAGGCTCGGACTCCCCCAGAAACAACTCACAGACTGTGTAAAGTTCAAGAAAAAAAAAAAGAAAACAAAACAAAACAAAAAAAACAAACAACCAAAAACGTCATGCTCAATCCTTACACACCAAGAAAATGTTGACTAATTCCGGGGTACATCCTGTTTTACATGTACTGTCCCGCGCAACCGTCTCGCCTGCAAGAACGACGCAGCACACGAAATAGGATTCTTCTGCGGTAAACTTTAATGCTCTCGAGAGGCAGAGCATAAGCATACATCAAGTAGAAGCGAAGACCCTGAACTATCTAGCCCGTCCCCTTATATAGGAATCAGTCCTTGCCTTGGACGTGGAGCCCCCTGATTGGTTGAAACTCATCAGGCCATATGACGCCACGGGAGAGGCAGAGCTCAAGGAGTGGAAAGTTACCCAGAGTGTGCGCACATGACTTGTTTACTGCTAACTCCAGCCGGATGTCAGCGCCATCTTGTAATAGAGAATGTGCAGGCAGCGCCCCACAATGTACTTTTTGCTCATTGTAACTAGTAAGACCTTATTGCAGAGTATCAAACCTTAAAAAAAGAAAAAAACAGCCAAGCACTGACACAATTGTGTTTGTATATATTTATGCAAAAATGTTTAAAATTTTTTCTTTTATCTTTGTTTTTTAAAATAAAGTTTAAAAAAAGAAAAAAATAGGCATCAAAATAAATAACAATAAAAATATTAAGATAAATAATAAAACAAACATAACTAAAGAGGACAAAACAAACAAGTAGAAGAAAAAGATCCAAAAAAGCACAAGAAACAGACATATAAATACACACTTGCACACACAGAAATCCCATAGAAACACACACACATACACACACATATAATGTAAAATACATATAGTATATGAAGTATCCCAAAATATATACAGAAAAGATCTGTAAAGGGGATAAAAAGCCCATCAATATGCCATTGTGTTCACTTATCTTGGCCATCTAGTGCTATGTATAGATTAAGAGTGGGGAATGGGAAATCTTAATTACGAAAGTATTTAAGTACCTAAGACTAACCTATAAGCAAGCCTGTGGGGTATCATGTTAGTGATTGACGTAGAATGCCCCAGCCCACTGTAGATGTTAGTATTCCTAGGCAAGTGGTCCGGAGTGTATAAAAAAGCAAGCTAAGCAATCCATTAGGAGTAAGCAAGTAAGCAATGGCCTCTGTTTCAGCTCCTACCTCCATGTTCCTGCCTTGAGTTCCTGTCCTGCCTTCTCTCGGTGATGTACTATTTGGTTCCTAGAAGTTTAAGATGAAATAAGTCCTTTATTCTCTAAAGATGTTTTAGTCCTGGCATTTTATCACAGCAATAGAAGAGTAACTAAGATTCTAGCCAACAACAAAGGAATGGATAAAGAAAAGGTGGGTGTGGTGTAAATGCACAACAGGATTTCCAGCCACCACAGGGGAAGTTATGTTGTTAGCAGGAAAATGGAAGCAATTGTCCATGACATCAACTACACAAATAAAGCCAGTCTCAGAAATGTGTGTACGTCAAATGTATGTCAGCTCTTATATGGTGTTCCTAGGCTGCATTAAATATATACATAAAATCATGTGCTTATTTATGAAGGAAAATGATGTGAAGCTATCTGGGGAAGAAATTGGGAGAGCAATGGAAGGAGGAAGATGTGAGAGAAGGAAGGGTAGGGAATTGTGGGAAAATGTGCTCACCCTACAGTATACCCTACAGTGTACAACTTTGTGTGGAAATTATAAAATAATAAAATAAAAAATGGTATAAATTACCATCTCTTCTCAGCCTAAGTAAATTCCTATTTCAATAAAAGTGTTACAAGCTGATTATCAAAACTAAAGCACTAATTCTCTCCGGTTGGCAATGGGCTGTTTTCAGAAAAAAAGCGATCCTCATTTCCAATTATGTAATGCTATGACAGTCTCTGAGGAGGAAAAGTGAGACAGATGTGCTTAGTGTTTTGATAGACCCTGTGTTACTTGGAATGGTCAGATTAAACAAGTTATCAGATGCAAATAAAGTGTTCTCAAATGACAGTGAAATTAAATGCAAGTCTGATCAAATAAAATCGTCCCAGTTCACAAGGGTTCTCTAAATTGTCTGCAATGCCAGAGTCACCCAAGGAGCCAGTAGAAGCTCCTGGATTTCCCAGGCAAGGAGAGCCTGTGATGTGGGGATCTGGTGTCAGTTTTAAGCCTCCTCAGGGCAACTCTAAACATAACCAAGATAGAGAATTAACTTGTGTGTGTGTGCATGGCGTGTGTGCGTGTGTGTGCATACACACGCACCATGCACACAGTCAGAACTGCAAATACCTAAGGGAAATTTGGCTTCTTCTGTGGATAAGTTTAATTTGTTATTGATACTGGTTGGGAATGCTTAAGCAAACTAATCGCTCTAACTCTTTGACTTCTCAACTTGTAAAATGATTATGATAATATCGCCAGCTCTTTATAACATTTGTATTAAGATCAAATTATACATGCCAAACATTTACTACAGTAGCCTATGCCTAAAGCTTGCTCCCAGAGTCGGCTTGCAGGTCCTTATTTCTGCAGCCCACTGTCCGCTCTCAGAACTCTCGGCTGCCCCCAGAGGCCGCTTGTAGTACTGCCATTTCTGTGTCCCGGTTCTCGGGACTCTTAGGCTGCCACTTCCTTACAGCTTTCCTTTTTTATTGTTACTGTTTCAGGCTCTGCGGCAAAAGACAGCAATTTCCTTGAGCCTTAAGCTATCTTCCATGTAAACGTGGCCCTAGCACTTCAGCCGGCTTCTCCTAGGACCCTTAACAGCCTGCAAAGATTGACCTCGGCGTGTTTCCCTCGTTTCCTGTGCCTCCTCTGCACCATTTTTATGTTCCACAATTTCCTTTTCTACCCTGGAAAAAAGAACTGCCAGGTTCTGCGTAAGAGAGAGAAGGGTACATGATTCCCCTGGGGCCATGAGACACTGTGGGGATTGTCTCCTTCCTTGCCTGCACCTCATCAAAACCTGCATCTAACTTTCCATTCCATTCTAGAACTTCTCTCCTGACGCACTGCCGCACTGCTGTTCAGTTTATCTCGTGTTTTAGAAACTGAACAGGCTGTGTGTGTGTGTGTGTTTTTTTTTTCTGACCTCTGACTGTATCCTTGCAGAGGGGTGGAGGGGCTGGGGGAGTAGTGTTTTGATTTTTCATTCCCAAACATGCGGTTTATTTTTATAAAATGATGGCATGACCTATTTCTATACTACATCTGACATATTCATCTACAAGGTAAGAATAGTGACAAAAAAAATTAGCAAGTTTTTATTTAAAAAAATATTCTCACCACAGTAGAGGTATAACAACACCACGCCAAAAAGTACATCTTCGTAACGGAACTATGACCTACTCTCAAATGACAGCATGACTCTTTTCAGCAGTGTCAGGTACAGGAAAATTATATATCTATTTCTCTGTGTAAGAGTATACATAACCAGCAGAGCTGGAAAAAGGCACACAGGCACTTGGGACAGGTGCCACTACCCTGGATGAGTGTGTAATGGAGGGACGGGAAGGACAGAGCATGAGGAAGGTGAAGAGAAAATGAAGCTGGGGGGTTTGTCCACTGGAGACTCGATGGTGTTGAGGAACAGGCAGGCATGAGGATGCCAAGGTGACATGCTGGTCCAGGCTGCTGCCAAAGGCCATGTCTGGGTCCATGGTCCTGCTGCAGCTGGGGTCTGTGTTGATGTCTGTAGCCTGAGTTACCACCAAAGACCAAGTGGATGTCTATGGTCAGGGCTGCCACCAGAGACCATGTGGATATTTGAGGGCCATGCTGCTGTTGGGTGACATGCTGATCTGAGTGGCCTGTACTGCCTCCTGAAGCCATGGAGACTTCTGAGCCAATGCCACTGCTGCAGGAGGTGGAAGGTGGGGGCAAGGGGGGAGGGGTCATATCTAGGTCCATGGTCATATGCAATCCAGTGTCTATGCTGATGTGCCAGACCTATATTGCCACCAAAGGCCATGTCCCTAGTCTGGACAGTCATCTGAAGCACTGTGCTGAGCTGGCCTTGTCCCTTAGCAGCCACCACACTCTGGAGAGCTGGCCCCACCTCTTGCCAGGGCCAAACAGTAGTGGTGACCCTGATGGCAAGACAGCATAGGATCTAGCACTGAGGGTGTCAGTGAGAGAAAGCTGGGCCTGACCAGTGTCTGCTGTGTGGTAGCTTAGGCAAGGGAGAGATGCCCTGCCTACGTCACTCCTCACCATCTGCAGAGGTCATGAGAGCAGGAATGCTATCCATATTCCTCACTGACTGAAGCACACTAAACCTCACCCTGGACTTCACCGGGGCAGCAAGGTAGAGGTGTCCCTGGTGACAAGGTCATAGGTGAACTGGTCTGAGGGCAAGAGATCAGGAGAGCTGGCCCTTCTTGTTTTTGTTTGTGGCAGTGGGGGACCTAGCCAGGGCAGTGTGAAAGACCATGCACAGTTGGTATGGGTGCAGGAGAACTCAGCCTGGCCGTCCCAGGCCCAGGTCCAGGGTAAAGCCCACCTAAGCTTTACCCCATCTATGATAACAGAGCAACAGCAGAATAGTCCAGAGACATCCCTATGAGAATTCAGTATTGATAGTGTAGCAGAAGCCAGAGGCTTCGAGAAAGAACAAGGCCCCCTTGCAATGGACATTTGCAAGTGAAGATGTGTAGACAGAGGGCTGGTATGAGACACACTGAGACACGGCAGCTGCCATGGTGAGATGAGGGTGTTTTTTGTTTGTTTGCTGTTTTATTCTATTTTACTTGGGGGGGGGGGGGATTCCAAAGGTGGAGGGCAGGGATGAAAGGATGGAGAGATGAATGGGATTAAGGTACCCAATGGGAAATTGACAAATAATCAATGAATGTTTTTAAAAAAATAACATATGTAACCACTGGGAGTATAGCTCAGTTATAGAGCGCTTGACAAATATGCATGAGATTCTAGGTTCAGGTCCCACTAATGACATTTAATCCCCCCTCACAAACACACACACACACACACACACACACACACACACACACACACAATTACATGCACACACACAATTAAACAAACAATTATACATATGCGTACACACATATAGATTTCTAGAGTACAGTCTGACATAGAGGCTTGTGCTGGTTAGATTCTTATCAACCTGACACAAGTGAGGGTCATAAGGGAAAAGGAAACCGCAACTGAGAAATTATTCCATTAGGTTAGCCAAGTCGGTGGGGGCATCTTCTTTATTAACAGTTGACTTGGTGGAGGGAGCAGCTCACTGTGAGAAATGACACACTTGCATAGGTGATACTGAATTACTTAAGAAAGCTGTTGAGCAAGCCATGGAGAGCAGACCAGTAAACAACTGTTCTCCATGGCTTCTGCTGCAGTTCCTGCCTCCAGGTTCCTGCCTTGGCTTCCTTCCAGGATGGACTATAATCTAGACATTTGAGGGAAAAAAAAAATCCTTTCCTCCCCAAGTTGCTTTCAATCATGGTGACTTTCTCACAGCAACTGAAACTAAGACTAGACTCTTGGGTGCTAGCATCGACTGGATTTTCAAACTCCAGAATAAGTGTTCTGAGCCATCGCCAGAATTACCCAAGAGAATTTCTGCCATGGCCACCTATGTACATTTGTAATAGTCATTTTTTTTATTTCAAGTCATTCCTTCTATGTATATTTTCAGGGCCTGAGATCCACTGTGATCATCAGGCTGCGGAATACGAATGGCCAAAATGTCAACAGAATATACAAGAGGAGAAAGCACAAAGTCTGACCAGAGGCAGAAGCCAACCTCAGATGCCTCAGAGGTAATGACAACATGTTTTCTAAGCCATGGGAGGCTCAAACATACCATCTTGCATGTAAGTGTTGTTCAAAAGATGGAGAGGAAACATGTGGAGGAATTACATGGCTAAACACTGATTCGCATATCCATATAACATAGCCCAGACCACCTGCAGACATGTGGTGTGCAGTCTCTGCATTCAGAAAGTCCAGAGCTGAAAAGCTAGAACGCTCTCTCTCTCCCTCTTCTTTTTCATCTAACTGTATACCAGGACTTATCATCACCTAAGAGGAAGAATACAGTCAGTGCTATCTCCACCACCCCTCCGTCACTAAGAAAGTCTGGCTGAGAAACATCCAAAGACCCAGTAGGTCTATGGCCTGAAGAACTTTATACTTCTATTGATAAATACGACAAGATGGGCAGAAGGAAGTCAGAAAAACAAAGAGAAACACACTGGAAGTACATGCACATTGTGGTTTAGGTTTAAAATGTAGTTCTTACACTAGCGTTATGATTGTTCATCCCAAATCAAAACTGAGAAATAGAATTCTGTGCTTTGCTGATTTTAATTTATTTTACTTAAATGATTATAGAATACAATATACATTTTTAAATCCACCATAGTGAACATGAGGTATAGAGGGACAGTCACCGATAAGGTGAATGTGATAGTGAAGGGAAACACAATCTATTTGAGACATGTATTCTGGAAGAGTCTTTAACCTCATTGATTTCTGTTGTTGGGAGGATGCACTCTGGCAAAGAACAGTTGCCTCCAGGCACACATTACACATTCAAATAGAAAGAGACAGTATCTGCCAAAATAATTTACAATCTTCGAAGGGAAGATAAACAGCATACACTCACACACTTTTTAGAATGCATAAGCATACCCCCTAAGTGTGCAGAGAAGATTTGATATTCTGGGTGCTGAAGCACCATCAAGTTAGGCATCAGTGGGCATTCATAAGGGAGCTCAGCTATTCAAGAAACTTTTCTGGTAACTTTGTATAAAACCTATTACTTATTAATTATCAGCAAGGAATGCGCCATATGCTAGAGATTTCAGCAAATATTCTGATTCATCTTCATCCCAGGCTCAGAGAACAGTGAAGGACAAATAACAGTCCTAGGGAAGTGCTGTGGGCTGCACTGTGGCACTTAAAGATGCAATGCTCTTCTGACAACAAAGTGCCTGAAGGAAATGCTGTGTGTATATCGGGACCAGATCTGTGGTACTTTGGTTTCCCCTGGGCATAGGTTTTTTTTTTTTTTTTTTTTTTTTTTTGCTGTTGGGTTCAGAGAGATTGTGTGGTACAGAATTATGATGGAGTCTCGCTCAGTAAACCCAGTATGAGCTTTTGTTAAAATACTTCAAGTTGAATAAGTAAATTAGAAGAAAAATAATTCTAGAACATCACCAGCGTCACAGCATTGACTCGGCGCATAGACATGCCGGAGAACACACTTCGGTGCACATGTAGAGAGGGAACCAGGGGCTGTCCACACAGGACACCAAGGTTGCAGCTTGCAGGGCAGCAAAGCAGAGACCCTGCGCTCCAGCCAGGCTCTGTGTTAATCAGTTTATACTGAGCTTCCAGCAGAGATTAAGGAAGTGGGGATACCTGGCCTAGGTAGCTGTGAGAGAAATCGTATCTCAGGAAGCTGTGATTTCTCACCTGTTCGTGGGGAATAAGAACAAAAGTAAAGGACTACGCACACCTGTATGTGGCAGAACAGCTGAAGACTTTTTAATATGTGTATGATTCATCACCAGGAAAAATAATCTGTTTGGTTTGTTCTGATATTGATCCCTATAACCTCACAGAGGTGAGGGGACTTCCAGAGAATCAGCGGCTTGATAAATGGAAGAATATGACTCTGAAATGAAGTCTGTTTCTCATTTCATAGCTTGTGGTCTTGTAGTGAAAACTCCTCTTTTCCTAGATGGAGGGACACACAGGGTCAGGGCACCCTTTCAGAGCACTTTGGAGTGAAAAATGATATTATTTGGGGTCAAGTTACAAACTATCTGGCTTGAGATTTCGGTATGAACAAACATCAGTAGAAGCAAAAGACTTAAGAAAACGAATTATCGCACCGAGGCTGGGGGTCATTTGAAAGCTGGAAAGAACTTTCTTCGGTGGTTTCATCTAATCTCAAGATGGAAATTGCTGGAAGCAAGAAGCAGAGCACAGAAGAGCTGAAGGAAGAAGTGGAACGCCAGATGTCTAGTCGACCAGGCACATCTTCTGCAAAGACTAAAGCAACGGGGAAAAAAACAAAGCCAAAGGAAGATAACAGCTATAACCCAACAGAGAACTATTGAGATACTGAGACTCCAGAACACACTTCTAGGAAGGTATCAGGTATTTCTTTTTCAGAACATCTGCCTCTAGTAAACCTGATTCACTGAGATGTTTTGCCGGGATGGTGCCAGGACATGAAGCTGAGCAACAAAGGCCAGAAATTAGACACTTATAAATGATTCCTTGCAAGGGCTTTCCCAGAGCATATGTACACTTTGAAGAACGTTCCTGTTTCACCAAGAGGCCAGGATGAAGACATCTCACCAAAAAAAAAAAAAAAAGAAAAAAAAGAAAAAAAAGAAAAGAAAAAAAAGAAAACAGAAAAAAGAAAGAAAGAAAGAAAAGAAAAGAAAAGGAAAAAAAAGAAAGTAAAGAAAATAAAATTGAGGAGGGCTCAACAGTTCCCCTTGAAATGGTACCTCTGGAGCACATACCTACCCTGACTGATCCTCCTGTGCTCTATAAGGAAGTCAGCACTACTGGGTGACTATAACTGCCTCTGAGACAGTGTTGACACCTTGGCCCAGAACTGCAACCTATGCTAAGAGGATAGATCCAATGCAACCCTGGGAGACCCATTGGGAAATGTGGTGTGTGATTCATGGGAAAAGGATTCCTGCAACCTCAAGTGGTTGGGTTCGGCTGTCGTTCCATGCTATATAAGGCTGGGTACCTAAGAAAGAAAAAGTGATTGCCCTTCTCCTGCTTCCTACTTCCTGCTTGCGGCCCACGAATTTCTACCCTCCATGCCTGGAGGACAATATGCTGTGTGCTAAGTATGTTCACAGAAACAAGTAACTAAGAGGCTCCAAGGATAAAGGTTAGATTTCTTAAGTTTGGCATCTCTTTACAACAACAGAAAACAAACCCAAGTACTAAGGGTGGATCTCTTAAATGGCATCCTCCTCTCCTATAGAGTGGTCTGCAGAGCTGCAGCTGAATCCTGAGACTGGCGGAAATCTACATTTATGCCTTTGAAGGTACCCATCTCACCCAGAAATTATGGGAAACTCTAAGTTAACTACTCTTGTGTGAAGATTAAAAAAAAAAAGTGTCCTATGTGTTTTGTTGCAAGCAGGTCATGGGCAGGAATATGAAATATCCACTTATAACAATTGCTGCCCTGCATTCAGCACAAGAGGAAACATAGCCAGTTTAGCAGTCAACTGTAAAAACTTAGGTTGTGACTATAGCTTCTACATATCCCCTGCCCTGGGTTGTATTATGTTGTTAGTGTTATTAATACTTGGGTTTGTTTTCTGTTGATGTAAAATATTATACCAAATCTGGGAGGGAGGGAAGGAAGGAAGGAAGGAAGGAAGGAAGGAAGGAAGGAAGGAAGGAAGGGAGAGAGAGAGAGAGAGAGAGAGAGAGAGAGAGAGAGAGAGAGAGAAAGAAAGAGAAAGGGGGAGGGGAGAGAGAAACAAAGAGGAAGGAAGGAAGGAAGGAGGGAGGGAGGGAGGGAGGGAGGGAGGGAGGGAGGGAGGAAAGAAGGAGGGAGGGAAGGAAGGAAGGGAGGAAGAAAAATTCTTCAATAACAAAATCTTCGGTGGAAGTTTAAGAAACCACAGGTGTGTGGGGGTGATGGGCAGCGAATAGTTCACTGGTTGTCTGTTGAGATAAGTGAGACGGTAAGAAGCTTCCTAGTCTCCTGAGAATCAGGAATCTTCAGGCATCCATAAGTACTACACTGGCCCCTGGGGAGTCAGCCATGCCCAAAGTCCCTCCTCCACAGGTGAGGTAGGCTCAGCAATACTCCAAGTTCCTTCTCCACAGGTAGACATGACCACAGGTCACTTAATCTCTAGGTAGAAGCAGGTCCATCCCCCAAATATGTAGACAAGGTCTTCCTAAGCCCTCAGGCCAAGCCAATAGGAAATACTGGTTGTCAGACTCCTAACCATTTTAAAACTGTATATATACAAGGGCCTTGGATGGAAAGTAAAGGGTGTAAGCAAGAATCATTTCATCGTCTGAGAGAGTTTGTTATAAGAACTGTTAACACTGCCGTTTGGGAAGAGATTTTTCTCTCCTGAAGCTTCTTGCACCCCACACAGGAGCCTCTCGCTGGCTCGGTTTAGCCCGGCCCGGCAAGTCATGGCAGCAGTGGAAACGGGGACAAGCCAGACCCAGCAGCAGAAATGGTGGAACCAATTACCCCTTCCATGTTTGTCTGAACCCACGCGCCCAGTCAGACCCAGCAGCGGAGGTGGCAGGAGTCACTCCCACCTCTGACCAGAGATCTGTGTGGGACTTCTGGCCCAAAGTCCCACATAGGTGTTTGCCATGAAGACTTTCTTCCTTTGCAAAGACAATGAAACAGCTGTAGAGGAATCGCCAAAAAGGACCTGTTGGTTGGACATCTCTTCTGTGGAGCAGCTCTGAACTGAAGGAGTTATTTCCTCTATTACTTGGCCTTCCCTCTCCTCTTCCATTCTACAGCCCTTTTTGCTTCTGGAGACACGGGCACAAGCTGAGGGCTCCACACTCTAACTCTCTCTCTGTTAAGGGCCTATAACTCTCTGGAGTCCCCATGTTTCATGAAGGATGCAGCTCTCTTACAGAGTGACTGCTGAGACGTTCAGACCATTCTCAACATCCTCTGTTCATTTTTTATTACATCTCCTTCAGCCCACACACGAGTGTACCTCCAAGTGATATCAGAAGACAGCTCACAACAACCACTTGATCCACATTCAAGTGGTACCTTTAGAATATAAAAAAAAAAAACTCCAGCTTCACTGAATTTTAAGGCCTTTATTCTAAATTCCCAACACCACTTATTTTTTACCTTTTTAAAAAAATACTACTTATTAGAACAAACTCAGTACTCCATGACAAGAAGCACAAGACAAGATGCACTGGAAAAAAGAAAAAAGACAGAAAAGCAGGTTTAAAGATCTGAGAGCATCTCCTTTGCTGCAGGGCTAAAGATAGGTGTGTGTGTGTGTGTGTGTGTGTGTGTGTGTGTGTGGTGTTTCTGTGTGAGAGAGAGAGACAGACACACAGAGAGACAAAGAGAGGCTGATATCCACAGCACATTTGGGATGCAGGTACGATCAATATGAACAAATGAATCCTACGTGCACATAAATAAGGAAGGAGCCATTTAAGGTGAAGGGAATTTGTTGTATAACCTGCCTATGCCAAGGCTTAGATGTATTTACCAAATCAATCTTAACCACTCAGTAAACATTTATGAAACTAGAAAACATTTTCCTTCGATTCCGGAATGTCTAGTTTATTCTGTTCCCATTGAACTATGTGGTTTTTCTCCTTCCCTCTAGCAAGCAACTCAACCAAATAAGGTAAATCACACATGGACTTTCATTATCCCCCTCAGTTCTTTCTCTCATTTTCATAAATAATCAAGTTGACAATACTGATGATCCATGTTAAAAATAAATTAGCATCTTTACCTACACAGCTGGCCTAGATTGCTACTCATCCTGGGTTTCTCTGACTGGTGAAACTGATCTATATGTAGATGTAAAAATCTCCATATATTACACTGACATTCTTAAATGGTCACAAACTTGGCCTATGAAAGCACATCCAGCAATAAGGCCATCTTCAGCTAAAAGGTTAATTATTTTAGCAGCTGCAGTCTGCCCTGCTGGGCATATCTCAGAGCTGAGGACCTATTACATGAGAGGCAATCTCATTGAGCATGCAGACTTGATAACCTCGTTAGGAACTTAGTGCAAAGTGCCACTATTCAAATGGGGTCAAACTAGCAAGAAGGTAAGGGGAGAAGGAGCAGGCAAGTGTGAGGCTGCTGTGGGGGTAATCTGTATGGATCGAATCATTTGGGAGATGTTGAATATTGAGAGAGCTGTTGCTTGGCACTGAGCAGGGGTTAATGAAAGCACCCAGTGTGGAGTCTTTAGTCTAAAGATGCTGAACACCTACCCTGGTGAACTAAGGGTATGCTGGCGAAGAGCTATGCGGGGTCAGCCAGCCTGCTGACCAAAGCTGTCAGAGGGGCCAAGCTTGAGGCCAAGCTTCTTTCTCTGAGAAAGAACTTAATTATCCAGCTCTGTCATTAGAAGGGAGCCAAGCAGCAGGAGGAGTGCTGGACCACCAATTAGGTTAGTGAGGAGGTTATTCAGTTAAAGATCAGAAGTAGAGGTGAGGCACAGCCTGGAGGAGGCAAACATCAAAGGGTCTTTTGGCCAAAAGGGGGTTCTCCTTCCCACTGTGAACCAGGACATTCCCATGACCCAACATTTCCTAAGTCTTAATTTTTGGCGCCACCGAGGTCTTGGTCTTTCTCAAAGAAGAATGATGTTAACTCATGATACTGACTGGACAGCCACATTTTAAGATCTTTTACTAAGCATTGAGTTTTGCTACCAAGTGCTACTATTATGACAATACTTTGAAGAAACTCAGACTGTAATGGAACCTTGTTTCCTAACGGCTGACCTCATCAAAGTTTGCAGGAAAAAAAAATGCCAAAAGAAGGACCACTGAAGACATTCCAGGCAAGATATTTCCTTTAATGGTCTACTTCTGTTATGTTCTCAGAGGGACCCTTTTCCAGGCCCTGAAAATATCCTGAGTCCCTGAGAGTAAGAGATTGAATAATTAAGCATTTTACAACTACAAGGATTCATCAATCAGTCACTGTGGAGAAGGCATTTTGCAGAAACTTCTAAAGTGGTGGCTGCTCAACTCTTAAGAGAATTTTATTTCTAACTCTAGCATTAACCACAGGCACTTCTTGGCTCAATGCACTGAACTGGAATATGTAGAGCATAGGTCACGCACACAAACCATACCTGAATAATACACATTTCTTACCTGAGCTACACAAAGAATCTTAGAAAAATGCTAGAACCTAATGCCTTCTTCAAATGTACACCTTCATTTGGATGAAAAGTTTTTATCCATTTTAGACAAGACAGTCTAAAGTTTTAAAGAAAATTATTAGATTTATTTCTGTTTGTATGCATGTGTGTGTATGAGTGTTTTCACATACCATGGTACATGTGTGTTAGTTGGGGGACAACTTACAGAAATCAATTCTCTCCTTTTACCATAGGAATCCCGAGGATGGAACTCAACTTCTCAGCTTAGCCACAGATGTCTTTACCTAAGCCAGTTCTCCGGCCCTTTATAAAAAATTAAACTATTTTAATTATAAACAGTAATTTCCCCACTAATGATCTGACACTAAACATGTTCTTTGAATTAGAAAATGTATAGTATAAGCTTTTGGGTTTTAATTAGTAGATATTTTTTACAATATGTTTAGTAATTATAAAATATTCATTAAAATTAATTTATTAACATTAAAAAATAATCTTTTTCTTTTAATTTTTTCATAGTTCCCAGTTAACACTTAATAAAATAGGTGCAAGACCCTGGGAAGTTATGAATGTACAACATTTTCTGTTTTAAGATTATCTCTTTTTAAAAAGTGTGTGTGTGTGTGTGTGTGTGTGTGTGTGTGTGTGTGTGCGTGCGTGCAAAACATGTCTGTATGTGTAATGTATCTCTGTGTGAGAGATGTTCTGTATGGGTATATGTCTGTGTATGTGTAATATATCTGTGTGTGTGCAACATGACTATGTGTGTGTTTGTTTATGTCTCTGTGTAATGTGTCTTTCTGTGTGTGAGAGAGATCTTCTGTATGTGTATGTTGCATGTTTGTGTATGTTATATGTCTCTATGTGTGATTTGTCCATGTATGTGTGTGATTTATCTGTATATGTGTTCCTTTATTATGAGTCTTTTATACCACAGATACAATTTTTTCCAAGTGGTTTGGGTAGAAAAAGCTAAAGCCAATTTGTCTGGGAAGAGCTCACAGTGGGCTAGCATGTAGGTGAGAAGGAATGCTAGTCAGAGCTCACAGTGAGCTAGCATGTGGGTGAGATGGAATGCTAGTCACTTCACATGTCCCTAAAAGTCATCACGTAATTATTTGTTAGGACCAGGTTGTAGAGGGTGGCTTCATTCTCTTCATCACTAACCCAGAGGTTTTCTGTGCACACAGATAATGAGCAGGGACGTATCAGCTGGACTCAGAACAATAGCTCAGGATAATACATGCCACTTGGTGGATTAATAATTTATAAGATAATTTTCCATCTTTCTGTCGAATACAAATGAACATATTTTTTGTTTCATTTAAAATGATTTCTCACTTGGGAGCTAAAGAAATGTTTAACACCTAAAATTCTAAGATCTTTGTTTCTCTGATTATTTTATCTAGAATTATGCTAAATCACTAGAGTGATAAAAGATCCATAGTTCATATATCAACCATGTGTAATTCCTCTCTTTTATATTAAAGTTCCAATTGGCTAGAAGGAACAGCTGTACTCTCTATGTACACACACACACACACACACACACACACACACACACACACACACACATACACACCCCAACAAACACAGCAGTCACCCACATTCTATCTATAAGAGACATGAATGCTTAAAACCAGAACTATGGAGGTTTTTTTCCCTGAATATTCATATAATGCTAAATTCACAAATTAGGCACAATGAGAGCTTAGCAGAATTAAGTGAAAGGATAACTATATAAGTAGTAAAATTCCCAGCATCACTACTATTGCATTTTAGGTCTAGTTCCGAGTAATATGAGGGCTGAATAAGAGGGCTATGCAGCCACCCCAGCTGATCTTACAACTAAGACAGGTAGGTAACCTATAAGGTGCATAGGGTAGATAAACTGGAAAAAGAGTTAATCTGTGTTCTGAGTTAGGATGGAAAAAGACAGTGCAAAACTTTTTCATTATGCTTCCCAACATGGCACACATTTGAAAAGCTATGAATTATTTATTTTTGGAAATTCCCAGAATTGAATAATGTCCCCCTTTATATTTTTAGGCTGCAGTTGGCCATCGGTTGTGTCCAAAGTAAGCTAGCAAGTCTGTGTTCTTTAGTCCTGTCAGTAAAGCTCTGTTTTACTGCCTTTGTATGTGCACATGGGCTTGGCATGACAGCAATTTCATGTTTCCAAACACCATATTTATGTCTGTGAAGAGCCAGTGTGGCAGCACCTAATGGAACTGTGGAGTGATGTAAGGGTGTCCCCACAGGAACAAGACAGAATCCCACAGACCTTCTGCTGCTGCAAATTGACTCACAGAAAAACATTTTGTTTGGACGTCAAGGTAGTTTTACATTAATACATTAATAGATTTGTTCTTATTCCTTAAGGCAAAGGTTGAAGTTAATCTCCAAATACATGTTACTGCCTGAAAGATTTATATTAATCTGGCTTGGTATCTGACAGTACTAGTTACAGATGCTCATTCTAATGAGGAAATACCCCCTCAGAACCTGCCAGCTTTTATCTTGTCTAATAGCACTATAATGACCACTAGAGAATGCCACAACATAGTAACTGTTGTAATTAGGGACCGTTCAGAATGCAGTAAATTTAGACACAACAAAATGGTAGTGTGCTCAGGCCTTTGTTAATAGTAAACTAATAGTTTTTAATGAATTAAAATGTAAACACTACTCATACTACATAAGAAGATTAAGAGCCACTCATTACATTATATATAAGCAAAAGCCTAAAAGAAAAGACATTTAAGATGAAATCAAAATTGAATTCCTATAATCATGTAGCAAGACAGAAGCTTGAGCCCCAGGACCTCAGAGCTCCAAGAAAAAGTTAAAGATGGCAACACTATGCCCAGTTGAGGAGATGGTTGGCTAACAATTATACCAACTGTGGTAGTGAATACAACCTCAATGCTCAGCAAAGGCAACTATCCTAAATCCATCTCATTTTTCCTTATGACTGACTAGTCTTACTGCACAAGCTCCTCATACTCACACAGTGCCCAAACACATGTGCTAGCTGAGCTTCTGAATTAAATGGAATTTTATACAGTCTTCATATCTAAAGGAACAAACAAAATAAAAATCATACCACAAAGGCATTCTTACCCTATGACTTCCTAATGCACAGACAAATTCTGGGGCAAAAGGCAAAAATTCATCTGAAGTAAACAATAGGACTTTAAAACTACCTATTATGCCTTTTCTCCCCAAAGTCAGTTTTTAAAGCAAGAATTTTTGGAGAGTGATAGAATCTCATTTGGAGCTTACTGTGATGTGGTATTTTAATTTGAAAACAGGAATGACTTGAGAATCAGCTGAAAAACTATTAGAATTAATCTTTATAAAAGCTCAGTAAAAGTGTCTAGTTACAAGGTCCCTTTTAAAAATAACCTTTTCCAAGCCAACAAAAACTTATTAGAGAATGAACTGGAATAATTACTCACCTTTACAACAGCAATAAAAATGCAACTTCTAACAATAATCTAAACAGGGGTGTGTGTAATTTATAAAAATAAAGACACAAAGTTTGCTAAAGAATATGATATATGTGGGAGCCAAGGGAAGTATGATGGTTAATATTATTAACAGGACCTAGGAGGCAAGCCTCAATGTGTGCCTCTAGGGGACTATCTGGATTGAGTTCATTGAAATGAGAAGACCCTCTCTAACTATGGGTAGAACTTTTGGTGGGAGGATATATATTATTTACATTTCAAATGTTATCCCCTTTCCCAGTTTGCCCTCCATATCCCCTATCCCATCCCCCCTCACCCTGCTTCTATGGGGGTGCCCCCCTACATACACCCCTTCTGCCTCCCTGCTCTGACATTCCCCTACACTGGGGCATCAAGCTGTGGCAGGATCCAGGGCTTCTCTTCCCACTGATGCCCACCTAGGCCATCCTCTACTACATGTGCAGCTGGGGCCATCCATGTGTACTCTTTGGATAGTGGTTTAGTCCCTGGGAGCGCTGGCATTGGTTGGGATGGAGGGTTGAACAAAAGGGCCTAAAGGAGCTGAGTATGAGCTCATTGCCCTCTGCCTCCTCACTGCAGACATGATACGATCACCTGTCTCAAGGTCCCTACAACCATGAATTTCCTGCCATGCCCTAAACTATTAGCCAAAATAAAGCCTCCTTCATTTCTTTACTCAACATATTTCTTTCTTCCCAACAGGAAAAGTAATTCAATATGGGTAGGGTAGAGATGGAGACTTAGTCCCATTAAGAGGTAAATTCTTTCAATATCAATTTACACATTTCATGGGAGATTTAATTTTCTTAAAATTACCCCCCCAAAACAGTTTAAAATATCTGAAAGAAAAATCATACAAAAATATAAACAAACAAAAGGTAAAGAAAAGAGGTGTCGGTCAGGGGACTCTGGGAGACATCCAAAACAAGACAGGCCATCGTTGTTGGCCTTGATTGCTTTCTAAAACTTAAAAGTGAGACCCTATTGCTGAAGAACCCCATGTGCCTTGAACACAGAACCAGCTGAAACTGACCTAGAAGCCCCCTTCCCTGGGGACTAGATTTCTTTGTATCAAAAGGTGCTATGCAAGCTGGCAAATGAGCAAAGCTATCAATAGTTCTATCCAACTATAAAACCTATAATCCACAATAACCCTAGGCAAGAAGATATTTCCAAAGGTGCGGTAGTGACACTTATATCTTGGTTGTCTCTTGGGATTGGATTTAAGGTATATTTAATAGGATGGAATGCATTCTTAACACTGTAAACCTAACCAATTACCTGTGGCTGGGAAGGTCACGGACCCTAAAAGAGAACCTACTCCTGCTAACACCAGTATAATTTCTTCTGCATTCTAAGCACCTAAACTTATATTTGCAGGCACATGTAGTTCTCACCCCTCATCCAAGAAGCTTCACAAAAAAGATACCACAGACCATCACAGAAAACCATAACTGGTAAAAATGTAGAGAATAACCAATTGTGGAGAGCCCAATTATAGTAGGTAGAGCTATAACACAATCCTTATACCTAAAGCTCAGAGAAAATCTTGAAGAGGATGAAGACTCTAGGAGCTAGAAGACCATGACTCTCACTGTGAAATGGTGTCTTCAATATATGACAGTTGTACCCATGGAATCCCAACAATTTAGATACCCAAGCACAACCAGCACAATATCATCCCAATAGACATGGAGAAAGTTCACAAGACCCAACCCCTAGATGCAGAGATACAGGAAACAGCCACTGAAAAATTCAGATTCAGACCATTCCAGGGAGGAGCTCAAAACCCCAAGTCTTCAAATCTAAACATAATTACATATGAGTAACATTAAATGGGGTCAGCGGGCTACACTTAAGCATATCTGTATGTAAGAGTAATAATTAAAGACAAGATCATGAATTTATAGGGGATTTTATGACAGAAGAGGAATTACAAGGAGAAAGGAGTACTAGTAAGATAAATTCATATATGAAATTTTCAAAAAATAAAAGTTTTTAAAAGTTAATGAAAAAAGCCATGTCTGAAAACATTTTCAAGCTATGGTCATTAGAGACAGCTTTGAAACTCAATAGCTCAGAGACACATTCTAACATATACAGCAAAGCTTTTTAACAAACATTCAATATGAGACAAGCATCTCATTTCAAATGTTCTAATATCAACATTTTATAAAATAAAAAATTATATTAGCTTTAAGGTTATTATATTATAATATTTATATAATATTATTATACCACATATTTTACTATATCTAAAATATTGTAATTTTAATGTATTGTAAGCATTAACAATCATTAATGGAATAATTTACATTTTTTGTTTGTTACTGTACTATGCATTTGAAATCCAATATATAGCCTACATTTGAACCATGTTTTAGGTTGAATTTATGCATATTTCAAATCAGGCAGAGTGGCTTCTATACTGGACAATGTCAATACAGAGAAAATTAACATGTAAAATAAGTATCATGAACCTAACAAATAGTATTAAATCACTTTTTCTTTGACTAAGCGATAGAAAATTCCAATTTGAGCTTGACATTTGTACAAGACAAAAGTGCTTTAAAATATCAGAACTGGAGACTATTTAAGTGATTTTTTACCAATCTTATTATAAAAAACAAAAGTCCCCGATGTTAAAAGCAATATAAAAAGTCTTAGAACATTTTACAAACATACCTGATTTCATAAAATTGCCTACACTGATTTCAAAACTTGTTCATGTTTGAAATCAATTGACAATCAATAAAAACAAATATTTGCCATAAATGGTAAATAGAGTTTTTAATAACTTTGAGAAAATAGAAACCAAAGCCCTGATCTAATAAGATCCCAAGAGATAAACAGACAAAGGAAAGAAACAATTTAGAAAAGGAAATAATCAAATATCAAGCAAACAAGCAGAGTGAAGAACAGGCCCATCTTACTAGTAATCCCAGAAATGGAAATTTAAATAGGATTGTTTAGTGTCCCACTCTTTCCTTAACATCTCTAATGCTGGGTCTCTTCCCAATCCTGCCCATCTTCTCTCCTTTCTGACACAGCTACTGTGGGTGACTGTGATTAACAAGTGCTATGAAGTCAAGGGGAAGAACTCTAGGCATCAATAGACTTAGAACTGACTGACTTAGAAGGCCTGGATTATTTAGCACTCAGAGATAAACATGCAGAAGCCGAAGATCTGTGGCATGACTATGTAGAAGAGATCTTAGATCTATAAAACTGAGAAAAAAGGAAACCCGAAGATGCCCCACAAGGCAAGGTATGGCTGATTTCTAGATCTTTCCAACTAGGCATCAAAGGTGACCTCAGCTGCTCAGCTGCTCAGCTGCTGCAATGTCTAACAAGAGAAGCAATACCAAGAAGAGTCACAGAGATGTCGTCTAACGCAGAGTTTCAGAGGTAAAAGTATCAATTAAACCTTTTCATACAGGTTTACATATTCAACTCTCCATCCACAAACCCTCTACAAAACAAGATTACATCAAATAGACAAAGATACAAACTGCCCTTCTATATGAGACACTAGAGCTATAAAATCCTTAATGTTCATAGCTATTTAATGCCAATTCAGGTCTAGCTAGTCCTTGGGAACCTCCATCTTGTCACGACCTATCCTTGTCCTCTGACCACCTCAGACCTCTCAGCCCTCTCCACCTCCCTCCCCCCACCCAGTCACTGGCTTTCCTTTATTTTACTAATTAAAATGGGAAGGGTCAGTTGGAGTCAAGTAACTAGGCAGCCCTTCTTGGGGAAGTGGAATTAACATTAAAATACAAACAGCTTCAAGACAATCTACAATGATGTGGATTGCTTGGTTTTTTTGTTGTTGCTATTGCTGTTGTTGTCCTTTTCATTGTTTTTTAAATTTTTGACAGTTTCATGCACACATATAATGAATGAATTTTAGTCTTTACTTCCATGTTCCTTGTTCATCACCGCCTGTCCTTTTGTGTACAGCCCCTGGATTTAATTAGAGTTACTAGTACACATACGGGTGGGAGTTTATTTACTGGAGCACAGGCAACTTCCTGGTGAGTATACTATTGATAGAAATAATAGCCCACCCCTTACCAACCATTAATTGCCAATAGTTCCTTAAGGAGGGTCCTTCTCCCATCCATAAGAAATATTGAGGGCCCCAATCTTGTGCAGGTCTTATGCAGATAACCACAGCTGCAGAGAGTTTAAAGGTGCAATGACTGTGTCATACTGAAAAGATACTTTTTTGATGCATACCTTCATTCTCTGAATCTTATACTCTTACTACCCCCATCTCTGCCATGTTCCCTGAGCCTTATATGGGTGACATAACTATCCTATTTAGGTCTGAGGGCTAAGCATATTGGTATCTAGGGGCCAAACTTCTGCCACAATTGCGTTTCGGTCTATATGGTAAAGTTGCATTGATGATGTGTAATTTTTTTTTACAAATGTCAAAGTAGAAAATATATTAAAATGTTAAGACTTGGAGAAAGATTTATCATGGAAGTTTTTAATGGAAGATTATAAGGATCTTTTCAGAGGCTGTGGTGACTAATATAAATACTAAGTATTCATGATGAGAAATACAAACCCCATTATTGTCACTGAAATAATCTATGTAATTTCATTCCTCACTTTGCTCCAAGGAATGAGAAACAGAAAAAATAAGCTCATTAAAAAGAACAGAATGCAGATTGCCACATCAAATAAGGAGAAGTGAGAAACCTGTGTTTTCATTCCAATAGATCAAGAGAAAAAGGTGAAGGAAGAAAGAAAAGAAAGAAGGAAGGAAGGAAGGAAGGAAGGAAGGAAGGAAGGAAGGAAGGAAGGAAGGCAGAGAGGGAAGACAGCAATGGGGCACTCTGGACGACATTCTCCAGACTTAAGTCTAGAAGATGACATTACGTTAGAAAACTCTAAACCAAAAAAAAAAAAAAAAAAAAAAAAAAACTGTGACAACTTTCCTATTTGTGGCCAATATAGTAAAAAAAAAATATGAGTTTGTACCCAATGCATCTACTCCAACCAGCTGTTCAGTGTGCTTGATAGCTCCATGTATTTAAGAGGCAGATTCTTGCCTGGTGAGTCTCGTGTGCTTTGTTTTTAGAGAACAGGAGTTGGGGATGAACTATCTTCAGAGATTTTCTGAGGATGATCAGGATAGACCCTTATAGCTACATGGCAAAGGCTTACAAAGTACTTACTCAGCCTGGAGACAGAAACAACCCAATCTGAGGTATGAGCTACGATGGTCCAGCTGGGACTTGAGAATCAAATTAATCCACCAGCAACAGACATGAAAATCAAATGACTACATCTGGAAACCAAAAACAGCCTCTAAACCCAGAAAGTCATCAGAAAGGATTAAAATTGTTTACCCACATTCATAGACCTACCAGCACAGGCTCAGAAAGGAAGAAACACACAAAAGAAAACAGAAAACAAATGTAAGATGTATAAAGATATCTGAGTTTAGTGGGAACCTATTACCATCGTGATCTCTAAGGAAGCAGCTCTCTAAGACAATCTTCACTTCTTCATGTTGTTTTATTGGGAGTAGATGAGAATGCATATTCCTTATTCAGGGTGAAGCAGAGATTATATAATTTGAAAGAAGGGTGAGAGAATATCCAGGAAGGTCACTGTCTGAACGCTAAGACTGCCTCCTGGCATGAAGAAGTCTTCCTGGTGCTGTGCTATGTGACTTAGTGCCCATGATCATGTTCAAGAGCAGGCATTAGAGGCAGAGAGGGAGCAGCCTCATCCCGCTGTCTCAAATCTCTGAGAGGCCCAGGGTTTGAGCATACACCACCTCACCAGTTCTTTTGCCCATCTGGTGGCACTGTCTATGAGCCCAACAGAAGGAGTAGAGGAACAGAAAGACATAGATAATGAAAAAGAGCATAGGTTTCTAATTAGTTCCTAAAATCTACCTTAAGTGAAAGTATTACCACATCATATTATGAACCAAAACAATGTTATAAAAGCTTACAAGGAGAAACTGACTGGATACAGACAACTACTCCGTGTGGGAGATCCTTCCCAATCTCTATCTAGAAAGATAAATTCAAAAAAAAAAAAAAAAAACCCAAACTACTCACAAAGGTAAAGCCTGTAGTTTACACTCAGAGCATTCTATGCTGTCTTTTATCATTTCCGGGCTGAATGTTTCTTTTTATTACTCCTATATTTTTCAGTGGGTACCAGTCTTCTAACTTCTTTGGTAAATTCTAAGACCTGCTTTTTGGATAGTTCCATGCAAATTTATTACCACTGTACTAAATCTAGCATGCTATGTGGTACATGCTAAATTAAGTCTCTCTTATCCCAAAATTGTGTATTATTATTATTGTTGTTGTTGTTGTTGTTGTTTTTATTTGATTGAGACTAACATTTCTCAAGCTACAAGAAGAACCAATCGTAGCACCCTACTTGGCTTCTAACCATCTACGTATAACATGTCACTACCCCCACAGATTCAGCTTCCTGTCAACATACTTTATAGATTCAGTTTCCTGCCAACAAACCATATAGATTCAGCTTCTCCATAAGTTTAGAAGATATATTACATCTATTTTCGTCACATCATAGTGGTTAAGAACATTTGTGGAGTATAGAGCTGAGCTGGTTAAAATCCTAACATAACCATTTCTTTAAAAATAAGACCTTTCCCCTTTCTTTGTCTCAGATTTTCCATTAATGAAATAGAAATAAATGATAATAGTTCTCATGGTTCAGAGCTAGTGGAAGGATTCAATCATACTGGTAAGGCACATGGAACCGCTCTTTATCCATCTTGGACACAGCCAACTCAGGTGACTTTGCAAGGCCCACTGCCATTCAGTTCTTCATCCACTATGGCCATTCGGAGAGAAGAAGAAATCCAAGGAAAGGCATAATAATGTCAGTACCTCTCAGAGGCATCTCTGGCCTGATTAGCACACTTATCTCCTGACCATTGGAAACCTGAAGGGCAGGGTGTTTGGGTTCATGGAATGAAGGAAATGAATAAAGTTGGATATGGCATTTTAAGTGTATACAAATGTGTGAAAAAAAAAAAACTTCATATAATGTAAGATAGAGTCAGAAAATGTTTATTAGTTACTTTTCTGTTACTGGAGTAAAATACCATGACCAGAGAAAGAAAAGGAATTTATTATGACTTGCAGTTCCAGAGGAGATACAATCTATCATGGCAGAGAAGGTGTGACAGCAAGAATTTGAGCCTGACCTAGCAGTCAGGAAGCACACAAAGAGGGAAAGAACAGGAAGTAGGACTACACTGTCCCCAGTAGCCTTGAGCATATACTTCCTCCACCAAGACTCTATCACATTCCCAAATAGTTCTACTAACTGGAGACCAAGTACTCAAGTACATGAGCTTCTAGATGACGTTTCTCACCCAAAGCACTACAAACAAGAGTAGAAAATAGGTTAGAGGACCAATCTGTTCTTTCATCCAGAAAACCTTAAGACAGACCAAATAATGCATGTTAAATCTACAGGGTATATGACTAACCATTTATTTTTATGAGCCATCTCACAAAGGAAAAGTATTAATATAGTCCTAGCTCACTGCTTGCATATTCAAATTTAAAAAGCATTCTATAATTGATTTTTGCTACTCAGGATAGTCATAGCTCATAAAGGTGTGATGCATACTGAATTAAAGAATAAAGAGCCACTGCTCCTAGAGGAAGTACAAGTAGACCCTATGAGTCTCTGGTCTCAACTTTTTGATCACTGATCATCACCTTGTTTTATTTCTTTGAATCTAATGATTTGCTTGCAACATTGAGCTAAGAGGGAAGTCACACTAAGGTTTGAACATGTTATCCAGGAACATATTTTCTTCCTAATATGGCCTTGAAAATACTTCACTTAAAAATACTCAACAGCATTTCAGCAGTATTCATGGGACCACTTTAAACAGTAAAATCTTGAACACAAAACTCAAAATTGAAAGAATGGCACTAAACATATGACAGAAGGGATACTAACAGTATCAAAGGGAACCCAAGAGAGCAGAGAACCCTCACTCTGTCTCAGCAGGAAACATGGACATGAGCAAATCAGCTTTTCATTATCTTGTCTCCTGGAAAATGGCCCCAGAGCATCACCCCTTTTCTGTTACAAATACATTCAGTTTAGTAAGAAAAAAAATTTGTAAGTTTAAAATTCATAGTGAGGGTCACCTTAAACAGAGATACTGAAATCTCTCCTTTGGGTTTTGTCCAAGATCCCAAGATCTTTATGAGGATTCAGAAAAGAAGAGAGAAGTATTTAGCTTCCATATATCCTGAGTCTTTCACTGACCAGATAGCCCCTGAAGAAGCCTAGAGGTCACAACTCGCCCTTAACAGAAAATTTAAAGTTGACCTAATAGTCAAAATCCTTCACATATCCATCAGAGAAATGAGTGCCAAAGAGACAAATGCTGCCCCCAAACTGCAGAGACCAACGTAAAAATCAGTAGAATCAGAACCTCCCCGAACAGAAACCTTTGGAGCCAGTACCATAGTAGAAAAACCTAAAGTGTTACTCATTGACATCCTTGTGGACAATCACTGGGGACAAGTCTGACATGTTTAATTTTTCCAGAGGTTCTAGTGTGATCATAGTAGAGTACTTAATGAGAACAATCACATAACATCCATATCTCGTCGAAATAAATGAATTGAGACACTGGCCTTTTAAAAACAGCTGAAAATGTCACAGACCAAGAGATAAAAATGAAAATTTACTAAACTAGAAGACAGCGCAAGAAAAAATTAGATATCTCAATGGTATAATGGGATTTCTCACACAGAGATAAAGGACATGGGGTTTTAGACAGGAAGAGCCTTATCCAGGTTTATTCTGACTTGATGCAGAGCCAAAGATCAAGTACTAAGCATTAAAATGGATATTAAAATGTCTGCTATACATAGTTAGCTCCTTTGTCCTCCTTATATGGTAGCATATATTGTCATTGGGTGTTTTATCACTATGGGTTTATCATGCTGTGGTATTTTGAAAAAGAACAATCCTCATAGGCTCATATTCTGAAACACTTAACAGGGAGGAGAAGTGATTGGAAGGACTGAAGGATTAGGACATGTGGCTAGTTGGAGGAATGTGTCATTAGGGAGTGGTTTCAAAAACCTGTGCCAGGGTGTTTCTCTCTGTGTTTCTGCTTCTCTGTCTGTCTGTCCGTCTCTCTCTCTCTCTCTCTCTCTCTCTCTCTCTCTCTCTCTCTCTCTCTCTCTCTTTTCCCCCTCCCTCTGCTCCTCCCCTTCTCTCTCCCCTGCCTTCAGATCAGGATATAGACCTCTCAGCTACCAATGCCGTGAGAGCCATACTCCTGTCATGCTCATCATGATGATAATGGACTAACCCTCTCAAATTATAAGGAACCCGTCCATGGAAATGCTTTGTTTTATGAGAATTGCCATGACTACAGTGATCCTTCATGGCCACAGGACAGTGATTAGGACAGCAACCATTGCTACAGGAATGTCATAAAGTCCCTGTGGCACTGACACAGGTATGTGTAAGGCTGTATGTGCATATTGATAAAACCACGCTGATTATCTTCTTTTCTTAAGGGAGCTCTTGCCATAATGACATAGTAGATACTAAAACAAGGGCATATTCAAGGATATAAGTGGTAGATAAGATGTGTTAAAATTTTAAACTTCTGCTTGGTGACACAGAATGAGAAGATAAGTCATACCTAGGGGTTGTATTTGCAAAAAGTAGCACATGAAGAAGGTTGTATGTATGTGTGTGTGTTGTGTGTGTGTATATATGCATATATATTTTTAAAAGATTAAAAGTTATCAACATAATTTTTAAATGGGCTCAAAACAAAAATAAAAATGGTTCAAACTAGTTCATCAGTAGCTGGGGAAGGATTCATCATTCTTTCTTTCAAAGTATGGCAACTTGCAGGTTGTCTATTCTTCAGTAGATGGCCCCACATCCATGAACAACACTAAACTGACTTAAAGGAGAAGGAAGAGGGAGGAGGGGGAGGAGGAGAAGGGGAAGAGGGAAGAACAGGGGGAGGGAGTAGAAGAAAAGGCAGGAGGATGAAAAAGAAGGGGAAGGAGTGGGCACAGGGGGAGGAGAAGGAGAAGAAAAAGTGGAGGAGAAGGGAGAGAAGGGGGAAAGAGGAGGGAGAAGAAGGGGCAGGAGCAGGGAGAAGAAGGCGGAGGAGGAGAGCTAAAAAATTTAGCATGTAAATGTGAGGCGAATTAGAAAAGATAAATAATAAGTGGGTATAATTTGTTCCATTGTGTACCAGTATTAAATCTTCACAGAACAAAATGAGAAGAAAAGAATAATAAAATAAAATTTGCCAAAAATCTTATCAGATGTCTCACCAAGAAAAATACACATAAAAAAGAAAAGATAAACAATAATATTTTGTTTAAGAAAGGGTGCTACATATTATATGTGTTCATGAAATTTCAAATCAAAACGATAAAATTATCATATGACTAGTAGTCTGGCTGAAACTCAGAAAACTGACAGCACCAGTGGCTAGTGAAGATGCAAGATCCAAAGGTGGGGTTCCAGGTGTGAAGGGAGAAACTTAGAATCCCAGCTACCTTGGAAGCCGAGGCAGGAAAAGTTCAAGGCTAGCCTAAGGAACACACATCTAGCCAAGAAAACAAGTCTTGTCAGAGAAAAAAAGGAAGGAGTGTGGGGAGAAATTAAATGAACCATGATTCAGAAAAAGTGCAAAAGAATCTTAAATCCTATTAGAGATAAACCAATAGGGGATAGCATGTATTTATAGAATATAATTACACAACACTCTAGAAAGGAAAACAGGAAGACACGAAGCTAACTACTGTCAGGGCTGAGGGATGATGGTGAGAAGGCAGCATAGACAATTTAGGGTGCAGCAGTTACTCCTGGTGAGCCTTTAATGAGGGACAATCCATTATGCATGCACATTGTACTGGGAGGGGTTATCCCTAAGGTAAACTGAGGACTCTGAGTGAGAATGTGTCAATTCGAGAGCTTCAGTGTGGCCACTACACCTCTTTGGTGGGCAGTGTCTTCATCTGTCTAGGGGCAGAGGGCATATGGGAAACTCTACATCACCGTTTTGTTGGAAATCTAAAACTCCTCTGAAAACTACAAATATTTTAAATGTTTAATGAGAAAAACTACTTCCTCTCCCAGTGGTGACACAAGCCATATTTTAGTCCTTCAGAGGATCAATATCTTAAAACGAAGCTTTGTATCTCCATGAATGCTTCTGAAACACCCAACCCTATAAGGGATGTTATTTTCTGCAATCCCACATGATAAGTTCTATTTATTGTTCTAAGCAGTAGGAAACCAAAGAGGAGACATGGACCATAAAGCAACCGGTCCTCACTCATGCATCCCTCCTTACTGGCCAGTCCCTCTTCAGTTGCCAGTCTTAGAGCCATGAGCTTTTATAAAGTGTCTCTAGAACCTAGGAGGGAGTTACAAGGACATGTGTTGACTTACACTGTCTATTTTCAACCTGTGAGATTCCTTCCTTCCTAAGGCCTTACATCTATAAGACCTGGGGGTCTTTTAATAATAAGTCAATGTGAACCATAAGTAGTGGGAACTGAGGGGAAAATCAGGAGAAAAAAAAATGTGAGAGAAAGGAAGGAAAGAAGGAAGGTAGGAAGGAAGGAAGGAAGGAAGGAAGGAAGGAAGGAAGGAAGGAAGGAAGGAAGAAAGGAAGGAAGGAAGGAAGGAAGGAAGAGAGAGAGAGGGAGGGAGGGACGGAGGGAGGGAAGAAATATGCACATTCTCACAACTGTCATCAGAAGTGGTGGGCAACCAACTCCACTGCCCATGAGAGCAGCTCACAAGTAAGCACACTAAGACAAGAAGCAAATACAACTCTTACCATCAACACTCTCACAGATGTCGGTAGCTATAACCTCACAATTCCCGGCATTCTGGTGCAGTGTTAGACAGCCAGCTGTCCCCAGCACATGGCTCCATCCAAAATTGAGATTCTTAGAAGAAGTAGGTTATAGTCTGGTCAAGTGTTGTCTGACAAGAAGAGATATATTTTGATATTTCCCCCTTAAAAGGAACTTTTGCCTAGAAATTGGACGAAATGGGTGAATCAAATGTATTTGGGCTCCTACAGTCTTCCCACGGCTGGCTTTCTTTCCCTCCAGCTGTCCCCCTGCCTGTTCCTGCCCCTGGAGAGACCACATCCATAGATATTGTTTTCACACTGCACTTCTGAGTCTTCTGAAAATATAATTTGCTGACCTGCATCCATCTCTCTAAAATTTCCTTAATTCTTTATTTTAGCTCCTGCTTCTGTTTCCCAGATGACTCACATTCAAAACCTATTATCTCCTCCTCCTGAGGCTTGGGCCAACTTTCAGCCCTTGCTTTCTTATTCCCTCCATCCCAATGTCTGTGTTGCCTTAATGTTAGGCTGGCTGGTGTTTATCTCTTTGTTGGCTGACCAAGATGCTCACTAATGTGCTACATTTCTGGTACTCACAAAAATTAGAGAAACTGCTCCAGGTCTACATTAAAAATCATTCATCACAGAATGCCAGCCACCCTGGGAATTCAGAAACATTTGTTCAACTGTTTTCATGTCATATTGAGATCCTAAATCACAGATTTACCATCTAGTTCATTCACATAGGGAACCTTATTCTTCGTTAGAATTCTCGAAGTGACACCCAGAATATTGCATGTTTTTTCTGTCCTACTCTTTATTTGGAGAGCTTAACTATACAGGGAGTAATATTCTCCAGGCAAGTGACAGAAAATGAGTAACATTAGGGTCTAGTTTGCTGCCTGATCCTGTGATAAAACCCTGATAGAAACCAACCTGAGGAAGAAAGGGTTAATTATGTCTTACAGGTTAGAGTCCATCATGCAAGGGAAGCCAGGGCAGGTGCTCAAGCAGGGACTAGAGGCAGGAACTGAAGCAAAAACCATGAAGGATCTTTGCCTAGGGCTCACTTTCATGGCTGGCTCAGATTGCTTTCTTATATAATATGCCTAGAGCTGACACCACACACACTGGACTGGCCCTTCTCTCTCAAACATCAATCAAGAAAATAACCCCACAGGCTAATCAGAGGACGTAATTATTTAATTGAAGTTCCCTTTTTTCCAAGTAACTCTAGTAGATGTCAAGTTAACAAAAACTGATATACACACTTTACAAATTCTACATTTGTTTCAACAAAGTGAGTAATTCTCTTATTGCTTTCTAGTACAGTGCCTGCTCATGACGTTAATACACTTACTGGAAGTATCATCCAAGTGGGTTCATTTTATTCCTCTTTGTCTTTGGGTCATAAAAATGCATACTGTCCAGCTTTTAAAGTTCTAGCTCCCTAAAGCAAAGTAAGTAACTTAGATGAAAAGAAAGCTTGCCTAATGTATTAGTGACTAAAAGAATTTGGGCTGTTTCTAGAACGTGTGCACGTGCATGAGTGTGTGTGTGTGTGTGTGTGTGTGTGTGTGTGTGTGTGTGTGTGTGACCCATGCATGTGAGTGTGCAAGTTCTTGCTTCTGAGGGCGAAGGCTAGAACAGGATGGAGAATGTCTTCCTCTACTGATCTCTCTGTTACATTCTTCAGACAGGGTTACTCACTGAACCAAATGTATATCAGTTCTTGGCTAAGCTGGTTGTGTATCCCTTTCCTAAGACTCCAGTTAAAGACTCATACAGCTGTATCTGGCTTTGTATGTGTGCTCTGGGCATTGGAACTCAGGTCCTCATGACTGTGAAGCAAGCACACTCACTCATTCATTGAGTTATTTTCCCAGCCCTTCTGACTGTTCATCACAACAGAACACATCAGAGATGCTATGGCATTCCCCACAACCATCCATGTAAAACTTACTCTTATTTATCCAGTGAAAACCCAGCAACCTAGTCTCTACAGCCTAGACTTTCCTTTTAGTTCCCAGCCTTCAGTGTATATTGACACTGTGTAAGATTCTGCCCTTCTTTCATAAGGCCAACTTCCTCCCTATTAATTAGCCTCAATGCTAATTAGGTTATTTGAGATCTACTTGTAGACTTTACTGAAAATAACAACATTTCCATTATGTCAGCAATCAAAGCCAAACAACACTGGGATGATGCCAGTGATCAAAGCTCATCAGTGAGATTCAGGGACAAGAAGGGCTTTCAAAGGGCAAATGCTTTCTGCAACAGTGTTAGCTGTCATTTGCTTACTTTTAAAAGCAATTTCGGAAAGAATTACATAACGAATATGCTAAAGAAGGAAAATCCAGCTACAAGGCCATGTCAATTCACCTGGTTCTTTCAACCGATTTCCTCCTACCCCTGCAATGCTCTAATCTGGGAGCAAGTAAGAGTATTCGAACTGTCAGGTGTGGCCAAACAAGATGAAGATAACCACTGCTCAATTTTCCTGAAGACCCAGTCACAGTGGCCAACTGTTACAGTTGCTTCCCCATGGTGAGATGCAAGCACCAGTCCATGATCAGTTGAGCAACATGATGCAATACTCAGGGTCAGTTTGTAGGTCTTTCCCAGTGGGCAGTAAGGGCAGGGCTGGAACTGTAACAACTCCCTTTCAAATGCACTTTCCTTGAATTCATGCAAAAGATGCCACCAACCATCTCCTGGGGACCCAATGAGTTTACTGAGCATACCTACAGAACACAGGTGAGAGGTTACTGAAGGAACGTTGGGGCCCCCAAAGAACTGCATTGGAAAGCTGGTTTCCAGCATGGATTATGGGTTCCACATAGCTACCTAGACAGAACCCCTCTTTCTAGTTTTCCTGCAACCTATCTACTAGGGCCAGTCTAATGCCCTGAGGCATTAAGCAATTATGACATAATTACTTACAACTGGCTGAGAGGAATGGCTGGATATTCAGGTGAGCATCCTAAGACCCTCCCTGCCTGTTCTTCTCTGAAAGAATGTCAACAATTAGCAAGTTCAGGTGTGGTGATCTTTGGACACAGACTCCACTAGTCTTATGAAGATGAAGGACACTTAGAGGGCAGGGCCATAGAATGTCCTCTGTCCGGTTTCCAGCATTGTGGAGAGCTTCCTTCTAAACTCCTTTCTTTACCCTTACCCAGCCACAGCCTCTGCTTGTTCAGAGCTGTGAAGCATACACAAACCAGATGAACTGCTGGTAAGTGTGGAAATTTCAGATACAAATCACAGTGCACTGAAGGACCATAACAGTTAGGTTTCCACATTGTATGGTCAGCACAGCTCAGGTTTAATTAAAGCACTCAATCGCACCATTACCATTTTTGGTGACAGTTCAGGTATAAATATATTAAGTCCAATTCTTTCCAGGCACTGCTTGTCAGCACTCTCCTTAAATGCCCTTTTATCTTCTCCAGCTTTCTTCCAAAGCCCTGCACTTTTAGCTTATAAATGATTAGCACCTGAACACTTCTACCTCTGGGGTGCTCAAGTTAAATTACTGTCTTTAGCCTTTTTCTGGATTCCTCCAGAGTAATAAGTCTTTTCTGTTGAACCATAATTTCTCCCTTTTAGCTTTAATCAAAACTGCATTGACATCTCAACCTCGTCCCTCAAATCTGACTTCTTTATATCTCCTCCCTCACCGGCATGGATATAAGATTTTACCAATTCCAGACATCAGATCTGATGTTCTCCATGCTCTGAATACTGCTTGGGTCCCTAGTTTCTTCCTCTATTTCTCTAGTTTCTCTGGCTTCTATTGGAATTCCTTTTCTGTTTATTAATCAAAACCTTTGGTTAAATACCACCTACATGCCAGGGTCTAGTCTGCTTGTTAATGGTTCATGTAAGAACAGGATACACAAAGCTCCCTCATTAGAAGAAGCGCTTATGCTGTCAGGCAGACACACAAATCAAGGTAAGGGGTGGCCTACATAACAGGCTGTGGCTAATACTTCAGAAAGATGTGGAACTGCCACATGGTAGGATAGTCTTGTGGGGAAGAGTTGGCCATAGGAAGGAGATGACTTGGGGGAAAGAGCCCCCAAGAATAAAATACCAAATTGACAAAAGTCCCAGGCATAGGTGGTTGTGCTCTGGAATATTCACAAACAAGAAGGAAGTGTGGCTAGAGAAGAATGACCTAAAGGACAAGAGGGAGTCAGTGACCCTCTTCAACTTGTGCCCAGTACAATAAACGTCCTTTGAAACCTCATAATGTATGCATCTATGTCTAAGCAGTCTCTATAGATTTTAAAGTAGTTGTGGATTGATAGGAAAGTAAATTTATGGAGAATCATATGAAAGATCCTCAAAAAGTTAAAAGTTGAGCTTCAGTATGATCCAGCATTCCCAACTTGTAAGTATATGTTCAGAGGAAACAAAGCAAATATCTCAAAGAGGCATCTGTGCACCTCTGTTCACTGTAGCCCAACAAACCATATATGGAAACACATGATAACCCATTGACTGAAGATGAGTAGATTAATAAGGCATATACATAGAAAAGAGAGGAAACCATAAAAAGAACAAACTCCTGCTGTTTTTCACAATTCAGATAAAGCTGGAAGACGCTATGTTAAATGGAATACACCAGAAACAGAGAGACAAATACTGCAGGGTCTCCTTTAATATGTGATCCAAACGTGTTGAACAGTTTTTGTTAAAACAAAGAGTAGGAAAGGTAGTTGGCAGGGTTTGTATGGTGGGGAAAATGGAGATGTTAGGTCTCAGGAAGTGCACACATGCAGAAATGAGCTCAAGCTCGACTATAGACAGATTCTGGCAGTTAGATAAAAACCGAGCATTCCTTAAAAACTTGTAAAATGGGTTTTTTGTCTGCCCAAAGGAGTCATTTCCCTTCCTGAAGAAAGGGACACATGGTTCTGCACTGACATATGCCTATGGTGCCTATCAGCATATCAAAGTCCATGCTGGCCTCCAGGCTCCTACAATCATTATTTAACATGTAAGAATTATACTTTTCAAATTCCACTTTAGCATTCCGGTTCCTCCCATCTGTGCTCCTTCTACCCTAACCTCCCAGGCCTGCTCCAGCTCACAGGCTTCCCTCCCCTAGCTACTAGTCTTCCGTATAAATCACATTTTTTCACAACCACCAACACCACCCCTCTTCTCTCATAGACAGCCCTGGCCATGACCAGTTTGTTTCTTTTTCTCTCTGCTCTGGACTCTTCTAAATGCCTCTATTTTCTCTCTCTAACCCACAAGAAAATCCTTCCACCTAGCAGAACAGCCATTTTTGCAGTAGCTTTACCATATTCCTTCACATATAAGGGAGGTTTTAGTCAAAAGATTCAAAGATAAAGTTCAGAGATGAATCACTTTTGTGGGTCAAACACTCAGCATGGTTAAAAAATAAAATAAAAAGGTGGGCAAATATGATACACCTGAAATTTGCTAGAACACTTTCTAGGACAGTGTTCTTACTATAAGCCCTAAGAGATAACTATGTGGGTTGCTGAATGTGTTGACTGATTTGATTATGGAAATCATCTTGCAATATATAAATATGTCTAATCACATTACACTGTAGGTATATAATTTTGTTGATTATATTTCAGTACAGATGGAATAAAGCAATACAAAAAAGTGTATTCCTGCAGTAAAAAGAAAATCTTGGCACAGGCTAGTCTTGCCCATCCCTAAGAATAGGCACTTGAAATTCTGTAACTGTAGAATAGTCTTTTATCTGAATGTCAGACACTACTCATTCCATTGTATGTCATGGGGAGAAGCAGAGGGCAACATGGCACACAAAGGAAGGAACCTCAAGAAGGGGATGAGTCAGCTGCCTGGTGGGTAAGCAGGGTAGGCACACTGATTCCCCTGGTGGAAGTGACACAAACTCTTCTCTGTCCTTGTTCTTAATACTATCTTCTAGCAGGTAGCAATGAGAACAACAGCATTGGGAAGTGTGATCTTAAGTGTTTACTACACATGTTCCTGTAGATGAAAGACAGACAACGATGCTGAACCCGGGAGATAACAATATTTTTAGACTTTATGGCCCATATTGTTCTAAGCATGAATGTTTGCACCAATACTGAACTTGCTGATGGAGTTTTCCACTCTCAACACCAAATTGAAATCTCCTGAAAAAAATTTTATAGTGGCTGACAGGGTCCACGCTCAAAAATATTGACTTAATTGTTCTGGGCATCAGGATTTTTTTTCGTTTTATCTCCCTAGGTGGATCCATTGTCAAGGTTAAGTGTCACTTATGATCCATTAAATAGTGAGCCCAAAGATGTTCCAGGTGGGCCCGGTGCATCCACAGGAGCTCATTCAAGAGGGAAGCAGGAGTCAGAAAGTTGGAGATGTGGTATCTGAAAGGAAAGGCTATGAGAGAGCTGCCTCAAAAGTATTACCCTTAAAAAGAAATAGATTCTCCCCTGAAGCCTTCTGAACTTTTTAACTTGAAAACAATTGATTTTTATTTGTAGTAATTTTCTACAACAGCAGAAAACATACCACAACAACATCAAAACATCTCTTTTTCAATCAATAAATCTGAATTGAACACAGATTACACATTTGTGTGTGTGTGTGTGTGTGTGTGTGTGTGTGTGTGTGTGTGTCTTTTTAAATTACCCATGCAGTAAAAAATGATTTATGTAGCTCTACCTGATTCTGGGTTCTGTTGGGTGGTAGCCAAACAGGAGTTTCCTAGCCTGGAAGTGAGTGTGGAAAAGCAGGGATTGGAGACTTGTGGAGCCTACTGCTTTCTGTGGTAAAATAGCCCCACCACAGCCAATTCAACTGGCTTCACAACCTCACGTCCTGGTTTCCTGAAAATGCAGTCCTCTCTCCAGAGCTCCTACAAACTGGCTCACACCTAGGAACCAGTGGGAAGAGGGGTGAGTCTCACAGCCTGTTTAAATACACCCACATGAGGCTCCTTTATGAAGAGCAGTATCCCTGAAATAGCCAGAGTGAAATCCAGAGCTCAGCTAGGATCTTTGTGTCATCCAACAAGGGTGTATTTTCCACCTTTTGGGCTGTTCTCGGCATGTTCTAGAGATGGACAGTGCATTATTTACAACTTACCAAGTTTATCTTAATACTCATTGCAATATTTACTGGGACAACTATATAAAGCACTGTCCTAAGCCCTGGAGATAAAACATTTAAAAAAAGGACATTTTCTAATAGAAAAATCAAGACATTTCAATGCATATATATTTAAAACTTGCTTCACTGGATTTTTTTTTGATCCAGGTGAATAAAACCATTTTAAACTGATTTTATTAAATATAGTTCATTTCCATTTCAAATGTTATCCCCGTTCCCAGATTCCCCTCAATATCCCCTATCCCATCATCCTTCCCCAGCTTCTATGAGGATGTTCACCCACCTGCCCACCCACCCCCTTCTGCCTCCCCATCCTGACATTCCCCTACACTACAGCATCAAGCCTTGGCAAAACTAAGGGCTTCTCCTCCCACTGATGCCCAACAAGGCCATCCTCTGCTACATGTGCAGCTAGAGCCATGGGTCCATCCACATGTACTCTTTGGATAGTGGTTTAATCCCTGGGAACACTGAGTGGTTAGTATTGTTGTTCTTATGGGGTTGAAACCCCTTCAACTTCTTCAATTCTTTCTCTAACTCATCCATTAAGGACTCCCATGCTCAGTTATGGTTGACTGCAAACATCTGCCTCTGTATTTCTTATGCTCTGGCAGAAACTCTCAGGAAACAGCTATATAAGGCTCATGTCACTATGCATTTCTTGGCATCAGAAACATTTTGGGGTTTGGTGGCTGAATATGGGCTGGATCCCCAGGTAGGGTGGTCTCTGGATGGCATTTCCTTCAGTTTCTCCTCTAAGCATTGTCTCTGTATTTCTTCCTGAGAATATTTGTTCCCCCTTCTAAGAAGAACTAAAGCATCTGTACTTTGGTCATCCTTCTTGACCTTCATGTGGTCTGTGAATTGTATCTTGGGTATTCTGAGCTTTGGGGCTAATATCTACTTATCAGTGAGTGCATACCATGGGTGTATTTTTGTTATTGGGTTACCTCACTCAGAATAATAGCTTCTACTTTCATCCACTGGCATAAGAATTTCATGAACTCATTATTTTTAATATTTGAGTAGTACTACCTTGTATAAACGTACCACATTTTCTGTATCAATTTCTCTGTTCAAAAACATTGGAATTCTTGCCAGCTCCTGGCTATTATAAATAAGGCTGCTATAAACATAGTGAAGATAAAAAAAAAACATTTAAAAACAAAAAAAATATAAGGATTTAAATTTACATATAAGGATTTAAATTTACATATAAGGATTTTAATTTATATCTACAAAGAAGTAAAACAAAGACATGTGGTAACATTAAGGTTTTAAACAGGGGAATCATGAAAGGACATCTGAAAAGTTATCCATTGGAAAATGAGCTAAAAATAGAAATGAGAAAAAAATAGAAATGAGGTGGGCTTGAAAGACCTCCCAAGACATGGCATTTCAGGAGACAGGCACAAAACATAGAGGGGTCATCGGATGGAAATACACCTGAAGGACTCAACTTGGAACAGAATAGCCAAAGAAAAGAGTTGCTTTAAAACAAAAGATCAAAGATATAACAAGCAACAAATCACAGGACCTCGTAATCTGAATAAGACATATGGAGTTTATTCAAATACCAGGGAAAACAATGGAAAGATTTGTGTTCATCTAAAGCTTTGTATTTAAATGGGTAAACAACACTTTAGTTTGGCTTGGACTTGTTAGTTGACATTTTAGGGTGTATATATTATTGTTGTTTTTAATCTACCCTAAGAATAGCAAGAAAATAATCTTCTTTTATTTTCTTTATTAAATAGCAAGCAACAAATCTCAAAGAAATAAGGCAGGCAAACATAAACCTTCCTCTAACAACAAAAATAATAGGAAACAACAATCACTATTCCTTAATATCTCTTAACATCAATGGACTCAATTCCCAAATAAAAAGACGTAGGCTATCAAACTGTATATGGAAACAGCATCCAGCATTTTGCTGCATACAGGAAACTCATCTCAGAGAAAAATACAGACAATACCTCAAAGTAAAACACTAGGAAAAAAACTTCACAAGCTAATGGTCATAAGAAACAGGCTGGAGTAGCCGTTCTAATATCGAATGAAATAGATTTTCACCCAAAAGTTATCAAAAAGTGTAAGGAAGGACACTTTTTACTCATCACAGAAAAAAAATCTATCAAAATGAAATCTCAATCCTGAACATCTATGCTCCAAATACAAGGGCACTCACATTCACAAAAGAAACTCTGTGAAAGCTCAAAGCATATATTGCACCACACACAATAATAGTGGAGACTTCAATACCCCACTCTCATTATTGGACAGATCATGGAAGCAGAAAATGAACAGAGACACAGTGAAACCAACAGAAGTTATGAATCATATGGATTTAACAGATGTCTATAGAACATTTCATCCTAAAACAATAGAATATACCTTCTTCTCAGCACCTCACAGTATCTTCTCCAAAACTGACCATGCACTTGGTCACAAAACAGGCCTCAACAGATACAAGAAGATCAAAATAATCCCATGCATTCTATGAGATCACCATGGACTAAGGTTGGTCTTCAATAACAACAAAAACAACAAAAAGCACAAATACACATGGAAGTTGAACAATGCTCTACTCAATGATAACTTGGTCAAGGAAGAAATATAGAAGGAAATTAAAAACTTTTTAGAATTTAACAAAAAGGAAGGTAAAACATACCCAAACTTATGGGACACAATGAAAGCAGTACTAAAAGTAAAACCCATAGCTCTCTGAGTGCCTCCAAAATAATAATAATAATAATAATAATAATAATAATAATAAATAAATAAATAAACTTGGAGCTAGCATACACTGACAGCTTAATTACAAACCTGAAAACTCTAGAACAAAAACAGGTAGATACACCCGAGAGGAATAGCAGCAGGAAATAAGCTCAGAGCTAAAATCAAACAAGTAGAAACAAAGACAACTAAACAAAGAATAATCAAAACCAGGTACTAGTTCTTTCAGAAAATCAACAAGATTGATAAACTCTTAGCCAGACTAACTAGAGGGCACAGAGAGTATCCAAATTTTAAAAATCAGAAATGAAATGGGAGACATAACAACAGAAATTAAGGAAATTTTAAAAAAACATCAGATCCTACTACAAAAGCCTATACTCAACAAAACTGGAAAATCTAGAGGGAATGGACAATTTTCTAGAGAGATACCAGGTTCCAAGGTTAAATCAGGATCACATAAACCATCTAAACTGTCCCATAACCCCTAAAGACACAGAAGCTGTCATCAAAAGTAATCCAACCAAAAAAAGCCTAGGACAAGATGAGTTTAGTGCAGAACTCTATCAGACCTTCATAGAAGACCTAATACTGATACTCTCCATATTATTCCACAAAATAGAAACAGAGGGAACACAACCCAACTGATTCTTTGAAGCCACAATTATGCTCATACACAAACCACACAAAGACCCTACAAAGTAAAAGAACTTCAGATAAATTTCCCTCATGTATATTGATGCATAAATACTAAATAAAATTCTTACAAATTAACCCAAGGACACATCAAGATCATCATTCACCATAATCATGTAGGCTCCATCTCAGGGATTCAGGGATGGTTCAATACACAGAAATCCATCCACGTAATCTACTATATAAACAAACTCAAAGAAAAAAAAGCTACATGATCATCTCATTAGATGCTGAGAAAACATTTGACAAAATTTAACACTCCTTCATGTTAAGAGTCTTAGAAAAATCAAGAATTCCAAGCTCATACTTAAACATAGTGAAAGCAATATACAACAAACCAGTAGCCAACATCAAACTAAATGGTAAGAAACTTGAAGCAATCCCACAAAAATCAGAAACTAGACAAGGCTGCCCACTCTCTTTCTGCCTGTTCAATATAGTACTGGAAGTCCTAGCCAGAGCAATGTGACAGCAAAATTAAGTCAAAAGAATACACATTAGAAAGGAACAAGTCAAATATCACTATTTGCAGATGACATGATATTATATATAAGTCACCCCAAAAGTTCCACCAGAGAACTTTTACAACTGAAAACAACTTAGCAAAGTGGCTGTATATAAAATTAACTCAAAACAATCAGTAGCCTTCCTCTACTCAAAGGATAAACAGGCTGAGAAAGAAATTAGAGAAACAGCACCCTTCACAATAGTCACAAACAATATGAAACACCTTAGTGTGACCCTACCAAGCAAGTCAAAGATCTGTATGTCAAGAACTTCAAGTCTCTGAAGAAGAAAATTGAAGAAGATCTCAGAAGATGGAAAGATCTCCCGTGCTCATAGATTAAAAGGATTAACATATTAAAAATGGATATTTTGCCAAAAGCAATCTACAGATTCAATGCAATCCCCATCAAAATTCCAACTTACTTCTTCATAGAGTTAGAGAGAGCAATTTGTAAATTCATTTGGAATAATAAAAAACCCAGAATAGACAAAAACTCTTCTCAAAAGAGAGAGAGAGAAAAAAAACAAAAACAAACAAACAAACAAAACAAAAACAAAAACAAAAACACATGGTATTGGGTATTGGTACAGAGAAAGGCAGGTAGATCAATGAAACAGAACTGAAGACCCAGAAATGAACCCACATACCTACAGTCACTTGATCCTTGGAAAGAAGCTAAAAACATTCAATGGAAAAATGACAGCCTTTTCAACAAATGGTGCTGTTTCAACTGGCAGTCAGCATACAGAAGAAAGCAAATCAATCCTTTCTTATCTCCCTGTACCAAGCTCAAGTCCAAGTTGATCAAAGAGTTCCACATAAAACCAGGTACACTGAAACTATTAGAAGAGAAAGTGGGGAAAAGCTTAGAACATATAGGCACAGGGGAAATTTTCCTGAACAGAACACCAATGGCTTATGCTCTAAGAGCAATAATCAACAAATGGGACCTCATGAAATTGCAAAGTTTCTGTAAGACTAAGGACATTGTCAAGAAGACAAAATGGCAGCAAAGAGATTGAAAAAAGATATTTACCAATCCTATATCTGATAGAGGGCTAATATTCAATATATACAAAGAATTCAAGAAGTTAGACTCCAGAGAATGAAATAATTCATTAAAAAGGAGGACAGAGCTAAACAAAGAATTCTCAACTGAGGAATACTTAATAGCTGAGAAGCACCTAAAGAAATGCTCAACATCCCTAGTCATCAGGGAATGCAAATAAAAACAACCCTGAGATTCCACCTCACACCAGTCAGAATGGCTAAAATCAAAATCTCAGGTGACAGCAGATGCTGGTGAGGATGTGGAAAAAGAACACTCCTCCATTGTTGTTGGTATTGGAAGCTGGTACAACCACTCTGAAAATCAGTCTCCGGTCCCTCAGAAAATTGGACATAGTACTACCTAAAGACCCAGGTATTCTATTCCTGGGCATTTACCCACTAGACACTCCAGCATATAACAAGGACACATGTCCCACCTTGTTCATAGCAGCATTATTTATAATAGCCAGAAGCTGGAAAGAAGCCAGATGTCCTTCAACAGAGGAATGGATTCAGAAAATATGGTACATTTACACAATAAAGTACTACTCAGCCATTAGCAACAATGACTTATAGAATTCCTAGGTAAATGGATGAAACTAAAAGTTTTCATCTTGAGTGAGGTAACACAGTCACAAAAGAACACACAAGTTATACATTCCCTGATAAGTGGATACTAGCCCCCCAAAGCTCTGAATACCCAAGAAACAATTCACAGATCTTATGAAGCTCAAAGAGAAGGAAGGCCAGAATGTGATGCCTCAGTTCTTCATAGAAGGGAGAACAAAACACTCATGGGAGGAAATACAAGGACAAATAGAGGAGCAGGGATTGAAGAAAAGATCATCTAGAGACTGCCTCACCTGGGATCTATCCCATATGCACCCACCAAACCCAGTCACTATTGCTGATTCCAACAAGTGTTTATTGGTGGAGTCTGATATGGATGCCTCCTCAGAGGTTCTGCTAGAGTCATTCTAAAACAGATGAGGATTCTTGCATCTAACCATTGGACTGAACACAGGGTCCCCAATAAAGGTGCTAGAGACAGGACTGAAATAGCTGAAATGGTTTGCAACCCCATAGGAAGAACAACATTTTCAACCAACAGAACCCTCTAGAGCTCCCAAAGACTAAAACACCAACTAATGAGCACACCTGGAGAGACCCATGGCTCTAGCTGCATATGTAGTAGAGAATAGCATTGTCTGGCATCAATGAGAGGAGAGGCCTTTAGTCCATTGATCGCTCTTTTTCCCAGTGTAGGGGAATGCCAAGGCACTGAGGTAGTAGAGGGTGGTAGGAAGAGGGAGCACCTTCACAGAAGCAAGTGGAGGGGGAGGGGTGAATATTAGTGGGGGGAAAGGGATAACAACTGAAATGTAAATACAGAGAATACCCAATAAAGAAAAAAAAAGGGAAAACAAAAAATGAGCTACAGAGCTGGATATGTGGCTTAATGATAGAGTATTTGCCTAGATTATGAGAGGTCTAGGGTTCTATTTCCAGTTCCAATAAATAAAATAAGGATTATGATTAAATTCCATTAAAACTAAAAATTAATGACAGCCATTCTCTTGCTTGAGCCCTTTGCTTCGGAAAGAAGCACATCAGGCCAGGATACTCGGCCATCTTGCTGATGCTATCTCTCCTAAGAATTCTTGACCCTGTTGCAATGCCATGGTGACTGTGTGTTCTAAAAAGCAAATGCTTATTCCATTCTTTGTAGACTATCTTGTTCAAGTGTTATGAACACTCTGAAGCAGTTAGTCAATGCAGAGACTTTTGGCTAACTATCCAGTGTGATGGACAGGTTGGCTGGTTTGCCTCTGGACTCTTGGACTGACTGGCCTGGTTCCTGGGTCTGCTCAGGGGCAGACCTACAGTCCAAATCCTCTGAAATGAACTGTGTTATGGGTCTTCTGGTTTGAGTTGGGGGAAATCTTTGCCCTTCAAGGCTGGCCTGAATCAAATGTTGTCAGGATCTGAAAATAAGCTATGAGAGGCCTTAAACCCAAGTCTTCAAGGACTGATGAGATCCTTCAACGGAATGGATCTAGTATCTCTGTTCTCTGAAATTCCTTTAAGCCTAAGTCTATGACAGTGAATTCTAAATTGTGCTGGAGACAGTATCTTTTGAGGTATTCCTATAGTGTCAATCTGCAGGGACTGGCCTGAATTGAGAGAGCTGGAACCTCTGTTCATAGGAATTAGCCTGGTGCAGATTGGGCCTGAAGTCTAAGGCTATCTCAAAGGTAGGAACAGCCAAAGCCCAGGACTCTGGGTCCTTACAACTCCTAGAGTTGGTGTGGAGGTTTGAAGTCTGGCAGTCTGGTGCAGCCCTCCTAAGTAAAACCACTTACTAGTTTTTTCTCCATCTTTAATTTTATTATACATGGTATAACTAGAGTCATGGTTCACATATGAAACATTTGCTACTGTCTCATATGTGTGCTGCTTGGAAATTATTGGTTCCTAGGGACTAAGTAGGACTAATGAATTTATTCCTTGATGGGTTCATCAATGGCATAATTAGGAGGTGGTGGAAATCGAGAGGTAGCATCTTTATGAAGACATGGGTCCCTGGGGGTACACCTAGCTGATGTGCCTTGCCTTTCTTTTCTCTGCTTCTTTCTACCATGATATTGGGCCTTGCCACCTACCTGAAAGCCATGGAACCAGCTAAGAATAGACTAAAACTTCTGAAACTGAGACAAAATAAATCTTTTCCCCCATTGAAGTTGCTGTTCTTAATGACAGATAGCTACAACACAGCAGTTAGTATCACTTTGTCCTTAATTAGACTAAGTTTTAAATTTCCTCAATTACCGAAGTTCCTTCAAGAGTGTGAATACATATTAGATACACAAGGACTTCTTGTTAATTGAGAAAGAAATTCATTGTAGTTGGCTTTGGTGGGCTATTTGTATTGCATGCTGGTGAAATCTGTAATGTGTCACAGAGAGCTGTGCTAAAGGAATGATAATTTACCCACCATGATCAGTTCAGTTACTACTAAAAATAACACTACCTTAGATATATGTTCGCATGTTTATATATCTGCAAACTGTACACTGCAGTTTTATTAAGAAAAATAAAGATAGTGATGTCATGCCCTGAATGCATTATCCATTAAACCTTTTTATAAATTATCAAAATTTTTTACATAATATCCTTTTCCTCCACTCCTCCAATTCCTACCGTCTCAGCTTCATATTCTCTTCTCTCTCTCTCCCTCTCCCTCTCCTTCCCTCCCTCCTTCCCTTCACCCCCCCTCATTCCCTTATACTTTCTCTCTAAAAAAAAAAATTAAAATCAAAACAAACAAACCAAAGTAAGGAAGGGGAAGAAAAAATGAAACAAAAGAAATCACATACAAAAAAAAAAAAAAAAAAAATCACAGTGCTGGCCAACCACTTCTTGGCATGGGAGTCTGTTATGGAACATGGTTGCTATATCCAGTGTCACTTCCATTGAAGGAAACTAATTTTCCTTTTGCCAGCAGGTATCATTTGTCAGTAGCTTTTTGTTAGGGATGGAACTCTGTATCAGTTCCCTTCTCAGTGCTGGCCTTCTGTCTAGTTTGAACTTGTGCAGATCTTATGGGCAGGATGACAGTCTCAGAGAATTCATATATTTATCGGTCCTATTGTGTCTGGAAAATGCTGTTTTCCTGGCATTATCTACCACCTCTGACTCTTATCATCTGTCTTTCTCATCTTCTTCATAGAATCCTGAGCCTTGAAGGGAAGAGTTTGATAAAGAAAACTCATTTAAGATTGAGAGCTCCAAAGTCTCTCACTCTGTGTAAATTTTCCACTTGTAGGCTCCTGTGTTAATTACTATACCCTTCAAGAAGCTTCTCTGAAGATGGCTGAGTGATGTTCTGATCTATAGTTATAACAATATGTCATTAGGAGTCATTTTGTTGCTATGGTCCTTTGGTCTTGGTCTCTTGGACAATTTATCATTGTCATGTATGGCTTCTAGCTCATGAACGTAGCCTTAAGTTCAATTTTTAAAAATGATTGATTACTCCATGACATTTGTGCTATTTTTTACCAGATATTTTTACAGGCAGGTCTCTGTTGTAGGTCACGGGATGTGTAGCTGGGTGATATTGATGGTTCCATTTTTCCTCCAGTACCATGCAGTATCATGAATGATTGTACTAGGAATGAAGCTTCTCCTTAGATACCAACTTGATTCCTCTATATATGTTAACACAGTAAGTGATGTCATCAGCCACAGGGCCTAACATCAGGTTGTGGAGAGTAACCAAAGGTCTCAGCTATTACCGGTGATGTTTGAAGAGTCTATGGGAGCCCTTAAGGTCAATCATTCAACATGGTATAAGCATTTCTGGCCTTGGAAGTTTTGCGTGGTGGCATAAAATGTCAAGTAGGGGCCTTGTCTCCCTCATTATATGGTACAGCATTTAAATTCCTTTCATATATGTATATGTTTTAGGAGGCTTCTACAATAATAGGGCTTGATGTGTCTTTTCAAAAGGCCTTTAGTGTTAGTCATCTCTCCTCATATTCCCTCTCCTACCCTGCCATACTCTCAGTCTCCTCATTTAATTCTCCTATTCTAGTTATCTCTTTATAACTATATTTTATATCAAAGATCCCCTTCTCCCTTATGGGTATCTTATTAGCTCCCTAAACTATGTAGTTATTTGGATTGATAAACATATATGAAGCTTAAAAGCAAAATCCATGTATGTGTGGAAACATGTCATATGTGTTCTTGAGGTTTGGTTTACCTTACTCAGGATGACTGCTTCTGACTTCATCCACTTACCTATAAATTTCATAATTTCACTCTTTTCTTAACAGCTGAAAAAATACTGCCATTTATAAATACACCACATTTTATAACCAGAAATTGGCTGAAGTTGTTTATCAGCTTGAGAAGTTCTCTGGTAGAATTTTTAGGGTCACTTAAGTATAATATATCATCTGAAAATAGTAATATTTTGACTTCTTCCCTTCCAATTTGTATTCCTTTTACATCTTTTTGCTATCTGATAACTTTGGCCAGTACTTCCAGTACTATATTGAATAGGTAGGAGGAGAGTGGGAAGCCTTGTCTAGTCCCTGATTTTAGTGCGATTGCTTCAAGTTTCTCACCATTTAGTTTGATGTTGGCTACTGGTTTGTTGTATATTGCTTTCACTATGTTTAAGTATGATCTTGGAATTCTTGATCTTTCCAAGACTCTTAACATGAAGGAGTATTAAATTTTGTCAAATCCTTTCTCAGCAACTAATGAGATGATAATGTAGTTTTTTCCCTTAGAGTTTGTCTATATAGTAAATTACATTAATAAATTTCCACGTATAGAACTATACATACTTGCATCCTTGGAATGAAGCCTACATGATCATGGTGAATGATCATTTTGATGTGGCCTTGGATTCAGTTTGAAAGAATTTGAGTATTTTTGCATCAATGTTCATGAAAAAGATTGAAGATTGGTCTGAAGTTCTCTTTCTTTGTAGAGTCTTTGTATGGTTTAGGACTGAGAGTAATTTTGGCTTTGAAGAATGAGTTGGGTAGTATTCCTTCTGTTTTTCTTCTGTAGAATAGTTTGGAGAGTATTAGTATTAGGTCTTCTATGGAAGGAATTCAGCACTAAACCTATCAGGTCCTGGGCATTTTTTGGCTGGGAGGCTTTTTATGACTACTTCTATTTCTTTAGGGGTTATGGGGCTATTTATATAGTTTATCTGATCCTGATTTAACTTTGATACATGTTCCCTGTCTGGATAACTGTCCATTTCATCTGGATTTTCCAATTTTGTTAAGTATAAACTTTTGTAGTAGAATCTGATAATTTCTTGCATTTAAGTTTTCTGTTGTTATGTCTCCCTTTTCACTTCTGATTTTATTAATTTGGATACGCTCTCTGTGCCCTCTCATGAGTCTGGCTAAGGGTTTATCCTTCCTCTACTCAAAGGATAAACAGGCATAGATAGAAATTAAAGAATCACCACCCCTCACAATAGTGACAAAGAATACAAAATACCTTGCTGTAACCCCAACCAAGCAAGTGAAGGATCTGAATGACAAGAACTTCAAGTCTCTGAAGAAGAAAATTGAAGAAGACCTCAGAAGGTGGAAAGATTGTCCATGCTCATGGATTGGAAGGATCAACATAATAAAACAGCCATCTCTTGCCTAAAGCAATATACAAATTTAATGTAATCACCATCAAAATACCAACTCAATTCTTATAGAGTTAGAAAAATCAATTTACAAATTCATTTGGAATAATAAAAAACCCAGGATAGCAAAAACTTTTCTCAACAATAAAAAAAAAAAAAAACTTCCAGCGGAATCACCATCCCTGACTTTGAGGTGTATTACATATCAATTGTGATAAATCTGCATGGTATTGGTACAGAGAAAGGCAGGTAGATCAATAAAATAGAATTGAAGACCCAGAAATGAACCCATACAACTATGGTCACTAGATCTTTGGCAAAGAAGCTAAAAAAACATTCTATTAACAAAGGACAGACTCTTCAACAATTGGTATTGATTCAACTGGCATTCAGCATGCAGAAGAATGCAAATCGATCCTTTCTTATCTCCTTGTACAATGTACAAGTCCAAATGGATCAAAGACCTCCACATAAAACCAGGCATACTGAATCTAATAGAAGAGAAAGTGGGGGAAGAGCTTAGAACACATAGGCACAGGGGAAATTTTCCTGAACAGGACACCAATGGCTTATGCTCTAAGAGCAAGAATCAACAAATGGGACCTCATGAAATTTGGTAAAAAAAGCTTCTGTAGGGCAAAGAACACTGTCAAAAGGAAAAAATGGCAGCCAACAGATTGCGGAAAGATCTTTACTAATCCTACATCTGATAGAAGACTAGTATCCAATATATACAAAGAACTCAAGAAGTTAGACTCTAAAGAATCAAATCATCCTATTATTGAAAATGGGGTACAGAGATAAACAAAGAATTCTCAACTGAGGAATACCTAAAAGCTGAGAAGCACCTAAAGAAATGCTCAACATCCCTAGTCATCAGGGAAATGCAAATCAAAACAACCCTGAGATTTTTACCTCACACCAGTAAGAATGGCTAAAATCAAAAACTCAGGTGACAGCAGATGCTGGCAACAATGTGGAGAAAGAAGAACCCTACTCCAGTGTTGGTGGAATTGTAAACTGGTACAACCACTCTGGAAATCAGTCTTGAAGTTCCTCAGAAAATTGGATATAGTCCTACCTAAGGACCCAGCTTCACCTCTGGGCACATATCAAAAAAAAGCTCCAACATCTAACAAGGACACATGTTCCGCCTTTTTCATAGCAGGCTTATATATAATAGCCAGAAGCTGGAAAGAACCCAGATGTCCTTCAACAAAGGAATGGATACAAAAAATGTGGTACATTTAAACAATGGAATACTACTCAGCTATTAAAAACAAGGACTACATGAAATTCCTAGGCAAATGGATGGAACTTGAAGCTATCATCCTGAGTCAGGTAACCCAGTCACAAAAGAACACTCATGGTATGTACTCACTGATAAGTGGATACTAGCCCAAAATGCTTGGAATAACCAAGAAACAATTCACAGACCTTATGAAGCTCAGAGAGAAGAAAGGCCAGAGTGTGGATGCCTCAGTTCCTCTTAGAAGGGAGAAAAAAAAAACATTCATGGGAGGAAATAATGGGACAAATAGAGGAGCAGAGATTGGAGAAAAATTCATCCAACAATGATCCATCCCATATGCAGCCACTAAACCCAGTCACTATTGCTGATACCAAGTAGGGCTTCTTGGCAGGAATCTAATATGGATGCCTCCTCATAGGCTCTGCCAGAACCATAGTGATACACAGGAGGATGTCTGCAGGTAACCATTTGATTGAATACAAGGACCCCAATGCAGGAGCTACAGAAAGGACTGAAGGCTGAAAGGCTCTGCAACCCCATGGGAAAACAAAATTACTAACTAACCAAACCCACCACAGCTCTCAGAGACTAAAACACCACCCAATGAGTTTTTATGGAGAGACTCATGGCTCCAGTTGCATATGCTGCAGAGGATAGCATTCTCTGGCATCAATAAAAGGAGAGGACTTTGGTCCAGTGAAGGCTCCTTTTCCCAGTCTGGAGGAATGCCAAGGTGCTTAGGTGTGAAAGGGAGTTTGAGAGAGGGAGCACCTTCATGGAGGCAAAGGGAGGGGTAGAGGGAATGGGATTGGTGGAAAAGAGATAACACCTGAAATGTAAATATAGAGAGTATCCAGTTTTTTAAAAAGAGAATAAATAAATACGCACACCACATTTTCTTTGTCTATTCATTAGTTGATAGCCAACTAGGCTGTTTCAGGTTTCTAGCTATTATAAATAAAGCCACAGTGAACACAGATGAGCAAGTATCTCTGCAACAAGTTGTAGAATTCTTTAGATTTAGGGTTGGTTAAGGTATAGAAATCAACAAATATAATCTACCACAAAAATAGATCAAAAGACAAAAATTGCATGATCATCTCATTAGTTGCAGAAAATGTCTTTGACAAAAGCCAGCATCCTTTCATAATAAAAGTCCTAAAAAGGCTGAAGACATAAAGATGATAACAGCATAATAAAGGCACTTTACAGCAACAGCTGATAAACACATTCAGCAAAGTAATAGGATACACGATTAACACACAGAATCAATATTCTTCCCATATACAAAGGCCAAATGTACTGAGAAAGAAATCAGGGAAACTATTTTTCACAATAACCGAAAGAATAATATCTTGGAATAAGTCTGACAAAACAAATAAAAAAAATGGAACATAAAAACATTAAGACGCTGACAGAAGAAAAAATTGAAGGCAACACCAGAAAATGGAAAAATCTACCATATTCATGGATCAATAGAAACTAGGGTGTAAAAACAAGCATCCTATCAAAAGCAATCTACCAATGCAAGCTTCATCAAAATTCCAATATAATTCTTCTTACAAATTAAAAAAATCAGTCTTCAGTTTTATATGGAAACACATACTCATCATATACACACACTAACACATACACACACACACAAACACAAACATATACACATACACACTCACACATACACACACAAACACATAAACATATACATACACACTCACACATATATAAACACTCACACATATACAAACACACAGTCACACATACACACACAAACACACACAGACTCACACATACACACACAAACACACATACACTCACACATACACACATACACACACACAAACACACACACACACATACACACACACATATGGGAGACATATCTAACACAAAATCTGAATACTAATGGAATTTCTGGAGGTTTCAACATTACAGATTTCAAGTTGTACTAAAGAGCCACAGTACAAAACAAACAAACAAAAACCCCACCAGAGCATTGGCATAAAAATAAACATGTTGGTCAACGGAATAAAATTGAAGACCCAGACATAATTCCACACACTGGGGGAAGCCCAGCGTTATCAACAATGGTACTGATCAAACTAGATAACTGTTCATAAAAGAATGAAGATAAATTCATGTACCAAACTCAACTCTTAATAAATCAAGGACCTCAACACAAGACCATATACCCTGACTCTGACCAAAGATAGAGATAAAGTCAAACTCATTGGCACAGGAAATGGCTTTATGGATACAATACTGATTACACAACCACTAATTAAAAAATGAGACTTCATAGAGCTAAAAGACAATAAAAGGTTTGTATAGCAAAGGATATCATCATTCAAACAAATCAGAAGCCTCCAGAATGAAAAAATAAGTCTTTACCAATTATGCCTCTAATAGATGGATAATATCTAAAATATGCAAGGAAATAAAAGCAAAACAAAAACAAAAATACTGAACATCTAGAAAAAAGTAACCTAATTTTTTTTTAATGTAGCACAGAATTAAGCAGAGAGTTCCCTAGAAATCAAACACAAATGTCAGAGAAACTTTCAACATCCTCACCCACCAAGGCAATGCAGATTAAAGCTACTTGGAAATCTCATTTCGTCCAGTCAGGATGGCCAAGATCAGTACGACTATTGACAGCACAAGCTGGTAAGCAGTCAGAGAAGGGGCCACAGCTATTCATTGTTGCCAAGAGTGAAAACTGGCCCGGCCACTGTGGAAATCAGTGTGGTGGCTCCTGGGCAAGCTGGAAAGATCCAGCCTGATCTACATTGTCCTTATGTGGATAGAACAGTTCGTCCTCGTACTGAGGCAGCAACACCTATGTCAATGCATAGGCTATTGCCAGAAGGGATACAGGCTCTCATCTGGCTGATCCAATCTTATTTCAAAAGTGGAAACTGAGGTTCAAAGAAAGATTAAAAGACCTGCCCAAGATTAAAGTGCCAAAGTCTACAATCCCAAATTCTCTTGCTCCTGTTCCAGAACTAATTCCCAATCAGCAGGTGATAGGTACATCAGAAGCATAAGGCAGGGTGACAGGAAATGAGTATATTACACTGAAGTATGAGTACCAGAAGAGGCCATCCCAAAGTGTCGGGCAATTTAACAACTATAAACACACATTCTCCTTATGGGAGAAGAGCTTTAATTTTTAGTTTTTCACCCAGACACTAATTAGCAACAATTATCTGCCTGCACCTATTGATTAACATGCAGAAAAGCTGGTGCCAATTAATAAAACCATGTACCAACAAACACACAACATAGACAAGTGCTTTGGGCCTTGGCTTTGACCACTATGGGTTTCTTTCTTCACTAGCACTGTTTGGATGGAGGTTAATTGAGCTCTTTAAGTACATACTTGAACCCATTAAAGAGGAGGGTCTTTACCTTCTGCCGGAAGCATGAACATGTTCCACACTAAAGCAGGCTTGTGGCTGAAGTCACTGAGGAGCTGTTTCTTAGCCACCCACCTGGGAACTATTTAAATTCGCTCCACTGATAGGGACTTTATGCTATTTTACAGCCTGCATCTTTTTCTCCTTCATCAACCGCTGAAGTATATAATGAATGGTTAGCTATCCAAGGGATGAAGTCAATAAGGAGGGATAGGGAATTTGCACCCTAAAGTTTGGACTTTGGCTGCCTCTAACTTTGTCTTCCCCCTGGTCATTTCACTTTCATGCGCCAAACAAAGACATTTTAAAAGAATTTTCAGAACCTGTTCCCTTCAGGGTTTCCGTTCAAAATGAACGTTGCTTTAAATGCGTCCTTTGTGCACGCTCTGCAGGGCCGCTGGATGGGTTCCAGTGCTGCCTCAGCAGAGGGACTATGTTTCATTTCCTTTTTAACAATTTCCATCCCAAACACTATAGAGGCAGCTAACATACAGAAATCTTTAATACGTGCAGTTTGAAGGAGATTAGCCATGGGCAGTGCTTTGATTCTTTATCTCCCAACAACAGACAAACAGTTTGCAGAAAGTCACCCCAACCCCTGAGTCAGGCAGAACAAAAAGATTGGATTCAAAGGCTGCCTGTGCTTAGAAATGAGTCTTTTCCTCCTTGTTTGTTTTTCCTTCCCTTTTCAGTTCTGAGTCCTGCCTACTAGCTGCTCTGGCCATTACCTGGAGTGCCTAACTATCTCAGTTCAAGCAGGCCTATCTCATGGCCTCAGAAGCTGAGAACAATGAAGGGGAACTGGCCTCATCTCACTCAGAAACAGAGTTGTCTGCACTTGGTCAAACCTGAAGTCTGAAACACATGGGTTTCGCATAGAATCTTTCATAATTTCTCCTTCTGAGCATCCAAATGATGTCTTTAGGGTAATTTTAAGATACAACCCTCTATTGTTTCTGTCAGTTGAGTAGGAGCTGAGTTGGTGAGAAAAGGCCCAGCAATGCATCTCTGACATGCTTAGTTCTGAAACAGCTCTAGTTAGATAGAATTCCTAGACCTTGCAAGTCCTCCTCCTACTGTAAGATGTAAGGCATGCGAGCCACGCAGCATCTCAACTCTTGTGCTTTCCCCATGTCTCATAATCCATGAGGGTTTATGATCCTCAGAGCACCACTCTTTTAATGGCATGTTTTGTTGTATGAACAATTATGGATCAATAAATCAGTTGGTGGGTATTTTTTTTTTTAACATTTAAGAAAAATGTCTCTGTAAACATTCGGCATTTTTAAAATTATATCTATGTTTGAAAATACATGCATATAACACACTTAGACCAAATCTGCTTCCTGTTCATTTCCTCTGGTTCTCTATCCCTCCCTCCAATGACTTTTCTCCCAACTTTCTGTGTTCTTATTTTAAACCCACTGAGTGCACTTAGTGCTGCCTGCATGTGCATGGGTGTAAAACCATCTACTGGGGCCTTTCAGGGAGCCCTATCCCTAAAGAAAACTGACTTTCCCTCTCCCAACAGTAATTAAGAGCCCATGGAGTAGGGGTTCATTAGCCTCTTATACCTAATGCTGACTTTGATCATTTATTCTCGTGCATGCAGTCACAGCCACTGTGAGTTCCTGTGTATAATTTACATGTCATGTCTGGATAACCCTGGTTTGTGTAGTCATTCACCCCTGGTGGTGCTCCAATCTTCGCTCCCTTCTTCCAGTATGATCCTTGAGCTTTGCTTGAAAAGGCTGGGATATAGATGTCCTTTTAAATTCTGAGCACTCTAGAGCTCCTTATGCACTCTGGAGTGACCAGTTATGAATTTCTGTACTATTTATCATCCTATAAAAGAAAGATTTCTGCAATGAGGACTGAGAGATGCAGTAATCTGTAAGTATATACAAGGAAACTTAGGAGACAGGCTATCACTGTGTCTGTTTAGCATAATATTAGCAGGTTCTCCTTTGGGGCCTATGACCAAGCCAGAAGTTCTTGGCTCAGTTAATAGAAATACATATGTCAAGGGGTACCAGCCTGAAAGCTTCATCCCTATTGGCTAGATTTTGTGGTACTTGAAGGTATTATGTGTACTACTGGGAGAGAAAAGAAGTCACAAGCCTCACCCAGTTGTGACCCCTGAGAGTTACAGTAGTGACTGGACTAGCAAAATATGTCCTACTGGTGCAATAGAGACATGGATGTGAGGGAAGTAACCAACAATTTCTCGGTGAGATTTAAGACCCTCTGCACACGATGAACATCTGTTTATAAGTAATGGCTATACTCATTTCCTGAAGTATATTCACAGGTGTAGAACTGCTGTACATCACATACATGTAAATACAATAGCCATCTGCAAAGCTGCCACCGTTTGTTTTCCTATCAGTGACATCACTTTACATTTTTGACAGATCTATATGAAGGTTCTGACTTTTCTATTTCCTACCGGACACCTCTCGCTGCCTGCATTCCTTGCTATACACATCCTATGGGAATCACATGGTGCCTCGCTGAAGTTCTTATCAGCACTTCCTTGATGACTAGTGATGCTGAGCCTCTGTGGCAATAGTTACATATTACAGATACAAGTCTCTCACCAGACAGAAGATTTACAAAGGTTTTTTTTTTGTTTTTAAGAGATTCATTTATTTATTTTATGTATATGAGTACACTGTAGCTGTCTTCAGACACACCAGAAGAGGGCATCAGATCCCATTACAGATGATTGTGATCCACCAGGTGGTTGCTGGGAATTGAACTCCGGACCTCTGGAAGAATAGTCAGTGCTCTTAACCACTGAGCCATCTCTCCAGCCTTTTTTTTTTTTTTTTTTAAGAGACAAAGGTTTTCTCTAGTTACACGGTCAACCATTTTACTCTCTCAATGTTATCTTTGAAAACAAAAAGATTTTGATGTTTGATGATATCTCGTGTGTATTTTTGCCTCTGCACCCGTGCTGTCATAGCCTGTGAAGAACCATAAGGCTCATGCTCGAGTGTCTATATCTTTGTTAAGAATCACATTAATCACTAAAAAGCTATGGTTAAAGAGTATAACGTTGTGGCATATGAACATTCCTTATATTAAGATATTTCTACGACAGAGCTTCATTTCTCAAAACCCATCTGACGTCTTCAGATTACTAAACTCCAAAGGAATGAGGTTCAAACAGACATTTTCCCATTAAGAGCCGATCCAAATGTACCACTGAAACATGAACCACTGAAACTACTGTCTTCCAAGCTGTGAGTATTGTTCTATTTAAAAATAAGAGATGTCATTTTAAAATGGAACTAAGATGCAATCAAAAAGCTCATTTAAAATTTGTTTTGTAATGTTAAGTCTTGTACAATTTTCTTTAACTTTAATCAGCTAAACATGTTATGTCAATACTAAACAAATAATTCTGATTCTCACAAGAAAGTTATAGATCTGAGTTGTATCAGTCAATAGTGCTATTGAGAGGTTTTACAACAAATAACAGAAAAGACTGAAATGGATTTAATGAATCTTGGGTATGTGGGGAGCCAGGAATAGGTCATTATACTCTGAAGTTGTTTCTCTGTAAACAGATCAATTCTCATAGCCCTGTGTTAAAGGGGATAAATATAAAGGTAGGTGGAACTTTAAACATTTGTTCTGACATGTGACTAGAATACATCTTTTTTCCTTTCTGACATAACAGCCTTGGTCACATTAAAAACTATACCCAAGTATGACCAACTAAACATTGATGAATGAGTTAAGTTTGCTAGGCTACAAAAATTGTTTTTGTTCACTGTGTACACAGAAAACAACGAATTCAAGGCTGTTGATAATTTTACACACACACACACACACACCTCTACACCTTTTGAAGAATCTTAACCATTTCTCATGCCATTGGCAACAATTTTCAAGAAACTAGCTCTAACATCACCAGGAAAACACTTTTAATTATATTGGTGAGTTTTTTCCCCAGGTCTTTCTATATAAAAATTCTCTCACACACTAAGAAAAATAATTGAGAGTTCAAAAGTACATTTCCAGTTTGATAATTCCACCATCATCTTCTAAATGACAGTCTATGGGGAACTCCACATGTCTGGGAAGACCAACTTTCATCAAATCACAAATGTGACATTAAAGAACATCTTCACTTTTTCAACAAAAACTTCAGGATCTTCTGAAAATTATGTCTTAACTTCTTGACTGTGTCCACAAGAAAATATCACGGTTGTTGGTTCAGCAAAAATCGCTACATTATAGTAATAATACCCTAGGTCATCATAACCCTGTCAAACTTCAAGTGTTTTTAAGAATAGTATCTTTCCATGCCAGCAGTTCTTGGAACCAGAAATGATGCCACCTCCTATATGACTCAGAAGCTGCAACACAGAGTGTCCCAATAGTGCAAGGAAGTGTTTTGTTGCTGGTTTCTACGATTTTTTATTTCTATACCACCACCTTTTCTGCTGTCATTTCTCCCCTCCTCTCACACTCTGGGCAGGTCAACCAAAGAGACAGCCTTTATTTCCCACAGATTGTAGATGTCAGCCTCCAAGTTATCTGCTCCTGGAGGTGATAGTTCAGGTATGATGGTTTGATAGAGAACAGGTTACATTTGCTAAGGTCATCTTGCTCACTGACTAAGCAAGAAATCCAGATTATTTCTATTTCCACCGCATTTACCCAGAGGTCACAAATATTTGCAGCATACATACCTACAAACACATACACATACAAATACACACATACACACACACACACACACACACACACACACACACACACACACACATTGATTTCTCTTCTTTTGCCCAGAAATGGCCCCCTTTCCAGAATCACTTCTCCTTTTAGATTATATTTGGACATACTTAAATTTCTAGAAAGCAGCAGGTCTTATTCTGAGGCCTGGGTGGTAAAGGTTGGAACTGTAATTGATTATAACTCCCTATAGGATGTCTAAAGAAGCAAATCCTTCATGTATGTACCTGTCCTCACTCATCCTGGCTCAGTAAGGTTGTCAAGGACACTGGACCACATGCCTAGGGCCCAAGCCCACTAACATAATCAAGAATAAGATATAAAAAAAGATGGAGGCAGTGAAACTATGTAACAAAAGACACTGGCAGGTTCTGGTTCCACCATGGTCTTGAGCAAATGATACAAGTTCTAGGGGCCTCGCCCTAAAAATAACACTACTTTCATGAGCTGCAACAATTATTGACAGAGATAAAAGATGTAAAGCCCTCAGCTCAGGCCTGGTACTGACTTGCAGAATATACCTCGTGCATTGTTGTGATGTGACAATTCAGAATCAGTGAAGAGAGACCAGAAAAATAGCTCAGTCAGCAAAAGTCTTGCCTTTCAAGCACAAGGGCCGCCTAAATCTCCACCATCCTCATGCAAAAGGCTGGATGTGGTAGCATATACTTCTTTCTGTGCTGAAGAAGGCTCACTGGCCAACAAGTGTTCCATGATAATAAAAGACCACACCACACACACACACATGCATGTGCCCACACATATATACACACACATGCACCAGTGATTTTTTTGCACAGCCAGTGCAAATACAACCAAGTGTGCTTTCTAAGACCCACCTACAGAAGCACAGCACCTCAAAATGTTTCTCCTTCTGAAGTCTTCTCTATCACAGAAAACTGCCAGTGTCAATATTTAGGCAAGAATGGTGGCAATGTACCACGAGAAGGTTTTAATGCGTTAGGTGAACATGTCTACTCAAATACTTCTTTGTAATTCAGTGGAGCACTTATAGAAACCACTAGATGAAAAACACCCTGCCTAGTGCTACTATGCAGAATTGTGAACTATACTTGTTTCTCAAGGGCCTTCTTAACAGCTATACATAGTATACACATGTAGTCATGTCAGATAAAATGCAGTCCAAGGAACACCATTCAGAGAGTACCCATGAAAGTCTAGACCTTTCTTGGAACCTCAAACAGGCTATTCAAGGGCTACACCCAATAGAGATGCACCAGGCCCAGAATGAAGAGGAATGAAGAAATAGCCTAATTCTTCAGGGGAGAGAGATTAGTAATCCTTGTGCCTCCAACCTGTCTGCACTGGACTTTCTGCTCTGAGCGTGCACGGATTGGGAGACACTACCGAATACGTTCGCATTTCCCTGTGTGCTTTCTCTGTCTAGCAGGGTTCAGAAGAGCCAGTTATTTGCCTTTTGTAGGCTTTTATTTTGCTGGCTGTTTGGTAGGTCCTTCTTCCAGAACCCAACAACTCTTTGCAAGAAAGCCCAAAATATCTTCTCTTAACAACAGAGAACCACATAGTCTTTGGAATAGCCAAGTATCTCAAGGCAAGAACAAGACTATCTATAAGTGGCAAGGTCATCCAAGGGCATGGACAGGGTCTTCAGGACATATGGACTTATTTGGACAAGTCAGTCAGGCAATGAGCAAATCCTGGCTGATAGTACCCCATGGAGCCTCAGCTCCTTCCAGTCAGCCTGCAAAAAGAGTTGGCTCTTCTTTCTCCGCCCCCTGGTGAGGTTGCAAATGACAGCCCCTGTCTGGCCAGGAGACAGGCCTGAGCCAGCAAGCAGATTAGAAAAGAAAGAGCTCAACCCCTTTGTAGCCTGCAATAGTGCCCACAAAAGGGGTGTGTGTTTTGAACGCAGCATCTGGTACCCTCTTGTTATTCTCCTACCTCAACAGGCCTCAGGACACATATCCACCCAGAAAACTCTGCCAATGACACAGCCGGTGGCCCCCTCAAGAAATGGAACCATCTTCACTAGCATTTCCCTCCAGCCCAGTGCTGCCCAACCGAGCCCACTTCCCAACCCCCATGCCTGCCTTCCAAATTAGTGGTGCATTTCAAACAAAGCACAGGTTAGTCTCCGGTTTCAAGCCCTGTCTCTCAGCTGGTTTAATGCCCTTCTTCAGAAATTCAGAATCACCAGTTGAAAGGGCAATGGACTTCATGCTGTGCTTGCTCCCAGTCCCCAGCTTTGTCTTCCTTCTCGGTGTGGTGGCCTTCATGCTGAATCCCCTTCAGTAGAATAATTCCTCCATCTCTTTCTCTCCAGTCTTCTTACCTTCCCTCTTCTCCCTCTGTCCTTCCCCCTTCTGCAGACTTTCCATTAATGCAACATGTTCCTGCATGTGTAATCCCTCATTCTCTTACCCAACAGGACTTATCAGGACTTGGTTAAATGTCATTCCCTCCTAGAAGCCGTGTTGGTCTGCTTCTACTCCTAAACACTTACATGTGAAATTCTTGCCTGTGTCCCCAGCATCCCATTCCTCATAGACTTTTCATATAGTGCATTGTATTACCCTAGTCATCTGTTTTTCTATATAGATTTTCACTCTACTGTTTATGAACACACTCGCTGTATACTGAGCTCCTTGGAGTGAGACTCTGCTATTCCCTCATAGGAACACATCCCTTAGCCTAGCATAGTGCCTGACATGAAAGTGCAGTTAGAGGAGAGCAAAGTGAATTACAACAAAATTAATAAGGAGAGGTATGAGAGAAAATATATTCCCAATATACAATAAGAACATGCACAAATGCTTGGGAAAAAGCAAGTTTCAAAATAGAATAAAAAAAAAAAAAAGAGAGAGAGAACAGAGAGAGAGTAAAACCATGTATAAATAGGGAGGGGTGAGACTCAGTGGCAAAGCACTGGGTTAGCATGCATGAAGCCTAAGTACAAACCTATGCTAGAAAATAAATAAGGTTTAAAAACACTTCCTTAGTACTAAAGCAAACTTGGAACAAGATGGTTTCTAAAAAAAATATTTTAGTGTAGCTTTTCTTTTATAGATACAGAAATTAGAGCCCAGCAACAATTTAGGGATTATGGGACTGAAAACTCCAATCCCTGAGTAAAACAGAAAGGCCCTTGTTTCCCAGTAAGGGTCCTTACAAATATCAAAAGCTTGCCACAGATGGGATCATGTCTTCCCCAGGATATGCAGGTTCTTTACATTTATCCCCCATTAGACAACAGCTCAGCAGCAAGTACAATGCCTTCTGCAGGGAAACCCCAACTTGAATGTGCTCTGTGGGGTACGGTCATGTAATGCACAGTCACTTTAAGGACTTAATACCATTCTTTCTTCCACATTCTCTTTGTTCCTTTTAAAGGAATAGAAATAAACATATGCTACTACACAGCATCTTTAAAACCTTTTTGTAGTTTAACACAATAAAGATCAGCTAGAGAAACTTGAGCCAACACTTTTTTTTTTTTTTTTTTGTCTGTGACCGATATCGCAGCATCCTACCTTCCTTCTGGAGAGATATACTTTTAGCAATATATTGTAACCTACGTTGCTGAACCTGGGTAGAACTCCTGATAATGGGACAGAAGATGGGCAAGCCGAGGTCACAGTGGGAAACTGGCAGCTGGAGCAAAGACTGATGTCCAAAATGAGTGATGTCCCAACGCTGCTTCAGGTTCATGGGAGCATGTGAAGAACTGCTTCTCAGTCACTCGGACTCTCCTGGCCCCCATACTGAGTGGCTCCTATTCACCCATGACTCCAAGTCCAAGGGATTCAATGCCTTTTTCAAGTCTCTACAAGCTTCTACACTGGTGTGTAGACACATGTACATATATATGCATACATACATATATCATATGTATACATGCAAATATACACTCAAATATATTATAAAATAATGACCAGTAACTCATAACTGATCAAAGTTCTAAGAATAAGTGAATTCTCAGCTACATAAGATATCAAGTACACTCTGAAATATTACATAATCAGTCCTAAAGACAGTGTCCTATGAAGCAATCTGTATTTGTACAGATTATTTGTATTTACAGTGTGTTGGTTCCTCCAAAGTTCAAGCAACATCATAGAAGAAGGCACAGAAACAGTGAAAGATCTAAAAGAGGTGGTGTGGAATGTTGTCTTTGGGACACAACTTGGTTATTGTGCTCAGGAGCTGTGATAATCTGTGTAAGCTGTGTACAAGATTGGGTCCATCAACAGCCTATCACAGAGGATGAAATGGCTCCAGGTACCGTAGCCCTCACCAAGAGTTTACATATACAGTTAAGTGTTGGCAGAGATGGAGGAGATGTTTTCCTTAGCTGCATAGCCAAGTGCCGGTGCTCAGCACCCTCCCTAAGCTTAAACAAACTCACTGAGCTGTCTCAACATTTTATAATGAACCCCACTATTACTCATTATTAATAAATGTCAATAAGATTTTGTTTTGTTACAAATGGTAGGGAGCTTAGTTCAGTGATAGAGCACCCATGAGGCTGACACCAAAAGATCACAAGTTCAAGGCATGACTAGTATATATTGTAAAACCCTCGCTCAAAAGAAAAAAAAAAAGAAACTTTAAACACCAAGTTATTCACAGCTATTAAGAGCAATCAATGATCTTTCTAACTGATCATTCATGAGAGCTCCTTCACACAGACAAGTCCTTGTGGAGTGTTTCTAGTATTATCCCTGGAGAGTGGAGAGAGGCTGTCTGCTGCATCACTGTCTGGTTAGTGCACCTGCAGCATCCTGCTAGTATTCGTCAAAGGTCAGAAAGTCGGCAAGCTAAGCTGCCTGGACAGCTCTCGTACCTGCTGGTCTGCTTGTAGGTTTCTGCAAGCCTCTCACCATCATCTCTCTTCTGTGCATTCCTTATCTGTGGAAATAATTGTGCCTGTCTTGTATTTGTATCACTGCTGAGAGGGTTGAATATGGTGATGTATTTTATATATATATATATATATATATATATATATATATATATATATAATCACAAAAGTATGTGATTACTTTCACTGTTAAAATCAATAAATGACCCATTTAAACTGAAAAGCATATGAGCTAAAATTTTACTTCAAGACAAAAATTCCCATCAGTAGTGAAGCTATTTTTATTCATGATAAAATACATGCTTAAGTACATGCTTCTAAATTTTAAAGGTAGCCTGTTCACTGAGACTTATAATTTGCTTTAGCAATACTTGAATTTTGGACTAAATGAAGCTATCGAATTCCATTGGTGAGACAGTTTGTTGTAGAGAATTTGTTTGTGGAAAGCAATGCAATGACGTTTTACAAAAATACAAGCCCTGTCTCCCTTGATTTTAATTTTAAAAGGCTGTGTAATGGTAATATATTTATTACTAAGTCAATGTACATATTAATAGTATGGGCAACAAAATGGCAAATATTAAAATATTTAAAAAAAAAAAAAAAAAGGCTGTGAGAAGTTCTTAACTCAGAGAATTTCCTCATTCCTGGAAAGATGGTCATGTAAATAGCAAGGAAGTCTATTTGTAAGTTCAAATGGGATCAAGAAATATGTCCTGAGTAATGACCTCTTCCTCTCCTAGTTATCTACATTGGAATGTGCTGTAGGTTCTCATTTCCTGAGTCCTCCAAGGTCAAGAACTAAAAATCAGCAATAGTTAATACATCCTATGCCATTTGTGTTATTTCCCATAGTGAGCTAAGTTTTTTAAAAGATTTTAGTATTATTTCTAATACCTATATGCTGGGGGGGGGGGGACAATTGGTACACATGAGTAAGTATGCCTTGGAGGCCAGAAGAGGGTAACAGGTTCCCCAGCTCTGGTGTCTCAGGGGGTTGTGAGCCTCCTGGCATAGGTGCTTTTTAGGCACAATAGGTGCCCTCAACTCCAGCCTCCCATCAACCAAATTTATATTGTGAAAAAGAGGGGGGCTGCCAAATACCATCCCACTGGTGGGAGACTGATTAGTAGCGTTTACCCAAGACCAAGTGCACACAATGAAGTTGTGTTTGTACCAGGATCAAGTTACTCAGACTTCTGCAGGGGTCACCCACGCAATAGAAATTAGAACAGCAGGTTCCGCACGCGAAGCAGGGGAAAGTTGGGGATGCTGGCAAGAAAGAGTGCGTGCCTCTCTAAAAGTTTGTCTTCATCTCAACCTAAGGATACTGTGCTAGTACTGATATATCATCCAGCTTTTGTAGAGAAGCCAGGATCATTTATAAATTTTTCAGAATCCCACCTATTACCATCAAGTTCCATTAAAAACAAACACACTCTCTAGGCCAAATGCAAACGCTGCGTGCCAAGTTCAGTCCGTGGGCCGTCAGGTTGAAGCTTCTGACCTATAAATCCTCATTATGCTCACCACATGGCCAAGCCTGGCAAACTCTCAGAAGTAGCCAGTACCGTGTAGCTTTCTTTCTTACCCCCATAACTGGCTTTGTTTTTCTTCGTGCCATGTCCAACCATGACCAAAACGAGAAGTTGGAAAGGAAATTCCAAATGGGTAAATTTGCCAGGACTGATAATGGGCAGGAAGAATTTTGACTAATATTTCCTTCGATCCCTTCTTTGACACACGTCCGAAACCCTTGACTGTGGAAAGTCTGTCTTCCAACACTGGACAAAGGACACCCGGGGTATGTCTGTCTCAACTTAGGGGCTTTCCCTCCCCCACCTCAGCCAGCTGACCTTGACAAGGACAGTGGAAAGCAAAGCGGCTGGCTTTTAAGCCCACTGACATTTGGAAGCACAGGTGCAGCCCAAAACCCTGGAAGGATTTGGCCAGGCATTCCTGCAACAAGCCCAGGCCTGAGTGGGAAACTCCCCTGACAGTCTGGGCAGGAGTCTGAATCTGTCATTGTCTGGCTGCCTTAGCCACAATGCCTGTCTGCGACAAGTGCTGACACTGGATGCCTGAAAGAGGGCTTAGTGAAGCAGGCATTTGTCACAGAAAAGTGCCCCAACTCATATTTCACAGGGTGATCAGAGGCGGTGAGACAGGACCCTGAAGTGGCCCATCCGGCGCATTAGCAATGGCCCCCTTCTCTCTGGGACAGCTGGGCTGAAGCCAGAGAAGCTTTCTTTGGACACAACTGTTCCTGCGCCCCCAGGGAGGTTGAGGATGGACCCAACCAGGCCTCGCCCCACCCCCATATCTCAGTGCATAGTCCTCCAACACCCCCTAGAGGATCTCAAAGGAATGAGCACCGAGAGGCTGGGCAAAGCTCACAGCTAAGGGGAATGGGAGCCTAGGGCCTGAACTCTCCCAGGTTGTCTCCCACCAAGCAACCCCAAACCCTCACCCCATTCCCCACCCCATCCCTCGCCCCCGATGCGAGCTTTTGACTTTTATCTCAACAGCTGCCCTGAGTGAAAATAGCACAAGCCCTCTGTGACTCAACCTACAAAAGAAACGCGTTTTATTTTTCTTTCCTTCTCGTTACTCTGCAGTGGGCACAGTGATGCTTGATTCCGTGCTCCATCCATCTATTTGGATGGAAAGGCAGATGAAAAGGGCAGAGGAAACCATCAAATTTAGTTTTGTCTCAGGAGTTTTACAAAGAAATGAATTCTTCTTCCTTCACACTTTCTAATTTTATTGGCATGGCAATCAAAGGTGGAGGTTATTGTCAAGCTTCTCCTCCTTGATCCCAGTGCTCCCCACACACCTTCCCCACACACCTCAAGCTTCTCATCCTTGATCTCAATGCTCTCCACACACCTGCCCCACATACCTCCTGCCCTCAGCCCACCCTGCACGACCTATTCCTTTGGGAAACTTAGGAAGTACACACAAACGATTAAAATCTCTCTCCGAGCGATCAGGACAAGCACGGTAAAAAGCCGGGCAGTTTTAACTTCACCAGCAGGTCCAGAGTTAGCCCATTCTAAATCCACAGCACGAGGAATTAACTGAGTCCCCAAACATCAGGAGCTAGACGTGGTGACAGCGGTATATTAGGAATAAACAAGGGCTTGGTGAGAAGAGGGGTATGGGGAGGGGGGAAATACGATGACACAGTGTCATACACGTATATGAAATTGTCACAGAATAAATTATCTTTAAAACTTCGATTTCAAATAAACTGGATAATCACTAATGTTTATGGAACACTTAGCGCGCAATAAGCCTTTGTCTAAGCTTTTGTGCATATTTTACTGATGAGAAACAAGGTCCAAGGGCTGGCCTTGTCACGCTGAGATAAGGTGGCATCAGAATTGCAAACAAAAGATAGTGTGGAGTGGGAAATGCAAACAAAGGAAAGCACCTTGAACAGAGTGCTAAACCAGTACCAATTGCAGTGGCTAAGGAGTGGCTACAAACTGACACAATCCAGTAACAACTAGATTTGGTCTTACTACAGAAAGGACGCCTGGCAGTTTTGGCCATTTTCCTCACATATAAAAATTAAGCATTCGATTTAAACAGTTCACATAAGAATTTGACAAGTGAGCAACCATGCATGTAAAATTCCACCATGCCCACCCTAAAAATCAGCGTGCCATCGCTGTCCTGTGTACGTCATTACGGTAAGGGCCTCTCCCAGTACTGACAACCAGATGGTAAGAGTGCATGGTCAGCAAACGCCAGGAAGAGAGTTGATTTTATATATCCTGTAGAGTCGACTTAATAATGAATGTCCAAATCCTGAAAGTAGGTATCTCATCACTAATATTCTTAAATGTGGCTATCAATTCTTTGGTGTTCCCTCTGTGGACTGATGGGTCTGTGTTGCCCTTCCTGAACATCGATGGTGACCACACTGACATTAGAGTACATCGCAGTGACACTACATGACCTCCAAAGCCCCTTATAAAGCCCCCATACCTTTGCCGTACTGTTAATGCTGGGATGTTCATGCCCAATATGCTGACCCACCGTTCTCTCAGTGCATTTGCACGGAAGTCATCAGGTTGGAAGAGCTGCCTATGGGAAGAGAAACCACAGTTCACACCAAGCCAAAGGGAGTCAACCCAGCAAGGTTCCAGCAGAGGGCGGCCATTCTCTCCACTTCTTTTATCAACCAAGGGCATCTATGAGCTTAACACAACAATAGCTACTTCAGCACTACTAAGCTTTGATTGTTTTAAGGGAATGAATGACAGCAGACATAGGTGCTTCCTGCCAAACTCAAGGACCTGAGTTCAGACCCCAATACCTACATGGTAGAAAGAGAGAACTGACTGCTGCATGTTGATATCTGAACTGCATACACACACACACACACACACACACACACACACACACACACACAAACACACACAACTCCATGAGAGCAGGAGAGCTGGCCCCGCCTCTCACCAGCTGCAGCATTCAGGAGAGCAGGCCCTGTACCTCACCTGGGCAGCAGAGCAGAGCTGAACCTCATGACTGGAATTGAGTGAGCCAGCCCCTAAAACATTAGAGCAGGGAAACTGACCTTACTGGCTGTGGCACTGAGTAAACTAGCCAGGGCAGTGCCAGAGAGCTTGGCCTGAAGGAGTAGATGAAAGAGAGATGGTGGACTGACCAGCTCAGCTACCCCCCAGCCCAGTTCCAGAGAACTGAACTGCTCCATCTCAACATCCACCCTATCTATAAAAGGACCAGTCCTGCCGATCCAAAGCTGCAGGATCTCCATAATATAGGACACTACAGGATATCTGAAAAGAGTTCTGGGAGCATCCAGTATTGATAGTGTGGTAGAAGCCAGCGCCTCAAAAAAAGACCAATAGACTCACTGCAATGAACATTTTCAAGTAAATATTTGTGGGTAAAAGTGTGTATACATGGTAGGACATGCTGAGACACATTAAAGCTTCCACAGCTATTTTTTAATTCTTTTAATTTTATCTTATTTTCTTTTGTGGGGTGGCTGCAAGGGCAGAGGGCAGATATAAAGGGACAGGGAGATGAGTGGAATTGGGGTGCATGGTGTGAAATCCACAAAGAATGAATAAAGCTTAAAGAAATAATAAAATAAGATAACAGAAAATAAAAATTACACCTGAACAATAATGACTTTCTTTATCTTTATTATATAACATAGCCATTTAACATCAGGTCTTAGGGGAATGCTTAATAACATAAAAGCCTTTATACCATGTTATTTAAAGAGGGGTTTTAAATAACAAATCAGATGTTTACTTTTGTAGAAAAAAATTGCACTAAAATGTGGTGAAAATATTCTAAAGTTTAAATAGTAGCTATATCTGATACTACATTGTTTTCTTGGTGACTTTCTACATGTATAAATCTCATCAGATAGTAAACACTTACTATAATGACAAAACCTCATTAAATCTATGTAACTTACGAGAATTCTTACTAAAAATCTGAGCTCAGACTCCAGAAAGTTCTACCTTAGTGTCTTTAGAAAAACATACCATCTCTCTAAATCTTAATTTATTTCTAAAAATCAAATGTTTATAAAATTAGACAAAGTTACGGTAAACTGAATAAGGCCTGGTGTGGTTCTAGGCAGCTACAAGGCACGTGACAAATGTCTTTTAAAATGTATTTTTTATTCACTTTACATCCACTATCAGACTCCCTCTCTCCTCCCAGCACCCCTTCCACAGATCCTCCCCCCACTCCTCCCGATAAATGTTTTTATTAAATTTAATGAATAGCATTTTGTCCAACTTTCCCAACACAGTCATAATGACATAATGAATGGTTGAATTAAACACCTGTACCTCTCAAGTGAAAAGCTATTTGGTGCCCTGTCTCCCACTCATCAAAACAGGAGGATGTATTCTACCTCTTCCTACCAACGCAGACACAGAGGAAAGGCAAGCCTGAAGCTTTCCACCTACAAAGAGTAAATGGAAAAGAATTACCTGGGGTAAAATGAGCAAATTGTTCACTAATGGATTTGTGTCTCTGTATGAGAAAGCCATTTCTAATCTTAATTTTTTTTCTGCCCCATCATTGCTGGGAAGCAAGTTTTACCTCTAAAGCTCATATTGACTCACCCCATCTTTACCTGCATGTGTCAGTGAAACTTTTAGAATCATCCTTGCTGCCCATGATGTTGTTTCTCATGGGGGAATCTGAGAAAAGCCAAGTAATTTACCCATGATTATACTAGTAGAAAGCACAGAAATAAACCCGGCCGTGGATTTGCTATCATTTTGTATGCTTTAGCTTATCTATCATTTATATTGTTCTACTTAATGAAACTATGGTATCCTTTGTACAAATCTTGGCATGGGAAACATATCAGATGATATTAAAGCTGTCAGCCTGTCCTGTGTGCTGCTCACTAAGCCACATATTAGACACCGAGGACAAGGAAAAAAGGGACATAAGCTTTTCTACCTGGACCACTAGTTTAACCTCCCTCTATTGCGCTATGATACCCTCAGGATGACCCATAGCTTCCTGGGCAAAGTATATTAATGTCGCATCTTCTATATCTAGTCACACATGTGAAGAAATCAAATTGTTTACCAAAATAACCAGTTTCCACCTCATTCCTGCCTTCTGAGATCAACTCTTCAAAAGAACCACACACACACACACACACACACACACACACACACACACACACATTGAATGAATATAATGCCTCTAACATGGAGCAGTCTGTGTCAAGAGTTGATAAATAACATCCCCAGCCTTCACTTAGGTTTTCAATAAATTGGGAGATAAAATAAGATACAGAAAGTATGCAAATTATAGTATCTCTATTTTTCTGATATTGAGAAATGTCATTTTTATCTGTGGTCAATAGGCTTCAAAAACTCAAATTCTAGGGTTAGATGCAAGCACTCAATTCTAGGGCATGCTAATCTCTGATAGGAGATCTCAGAGTCTTCAAAAGCATGTCCACCTCCAAAGGAAAAAAATAGAATGGAAACCCATAAACACTTCTCCTTCCAGCTCATAAATAAAAGTAACTTACATTTCTTCCCCAAGAGAAGAAAGAGAAAGGACTGAGAAAATCAATGGGGTTTTGGTTCTTTACCTTTTATGACAGCCTGGATGTAGTGAGGATTTATTAGACCTGATGCCATTGTTGATTGAGCACCTAGTTACTGCAAGTTATTTACATTCTTGCTGCACACTTCCATGCATACTGCACATACTGCACATACTGCAGCTGGCCCTCAATAACCATGGCTTCCACATCCTTGGATCAAACCACTGTGGACCGTGACTATCTGAAAAATGAAGTTGTGTGTGCACTGAACATGTGCACACATTTTCTTGTCTTTGTTTCCCAACCACTTCCATTTAAGAATTACTAAAATAACATTTACATTGTGTTAGCTATTATAAGCACTCTAGAGATGATTAAAGTTTGCAAGATGCACACACATTATGTGCTAATGCTATGCCATTTAATGGAAGTCACTTGAACATACAGATGCTGAACTTCATAGCTGTTCTTAAAACCAGTCCGCCGCAGACATCAGGGGACTGCAATGTGTTGCCTCTAATACAAACTATTTAAAGTGTTTGGTTTAAAGTTTGTGCTGTGAACTCAGAACTTTCATCAGAAGAATAGCATTTTAAAATTTCAATCACAGTTACTGTATAATACAGTGCTAATGTAGGCTGTATGCTCCTTCAAAATACATTCTTACACTAACTGCCATCATCTTCCTTAGAATTCAGGAGACATTTATTTACAGATGCTTGCCTATTGATGCATTCGTGAAGGAGAATTATAAAGAAAATCATTACATCACCTTTCTAACTAACCACTCAGAGAAGAGAATGAAGTCAGTCTTGTTTAGACACTGGGTTCCAAGCACTTGTACATGTGTATGTGTGTATACACACACACACACACACACACACACACACACACACACACACACATCAGTTTGGAAAGGTACATAATCTTTTTCCTCTCCCTGTGGCCACAAAACAGAAACAAGATGAAGGAGGGGAGAATTTTTTGGATGGTGGTTTTAGAGAACTCCCGTTCATCATGGCAAGGAAAACAGGGTGAAATAATTCAGTTGATGGTAGTAGAAATGTGTGGTGGAACCGAACCACAGTTTCTTTTTATAAGAACAACTTAAAGAGGAAATGCTTTATATTGGCTTATATGTCCAAGTCATAATCCATAATCATGGGAAGTGAAGGCAGGAACCTGGAGGCAGAGAGTTATGCAGGAATCGTGAAGAAGCTCTGCTTACTGGCTTGCTCAGTGTGAAGGTTTCTCCATCTGAACTTGGGGTGAATCTGAAGGCACTAATTCCAGAGCACTCCTACATGGTGAAGTCACTTGTTCTCTGTGTACGGCTACTTCTGTCCCAGCCATCACTTGGGTGTTGGGCCACAGATGCTACCAAATAAATTACCTCACATTAGCTCCCCTCTGAAAAGTCAGCATGGAAATCTTAAGTCATTTATCCAAGACCCAAAAGCAATCATGAGGCTTTAAACCAAGCATGACAGTTGCCCAAATCATTGCTTTCCCAAGGCACTGTCTCCCACTATTAGACATTTTTAATTCCTTACCTCAAGGCTTCTGTCTGGATATGGATCTAAGTTTCACCTTTCACTAAACACATGATTCAAATGAAGACTCTGAATCCAAACACCCACAGAATTCCACACCAACTGGGAAAGGCAAGAAGCCGTGTGCCTGCGGACAGTAGATCTCAAGCCAATAGCATCTCTCCCAACTCCACAGCTTTCTCCTTTTCCCAAGTATTTTCAGACATGGGCCAAGACAATGACACAGTAAAGCAGTTACAATTTCCTGGGCCTGCTAATTGAAGATAGGAATCTGTGGGGCATGCTTTCTCATGGCTGAGACTCTCACTTTTTTGTTGCTGCGTTTGTTCATATTGTTTTGTTTTTGTGGAAGTCGTTGCTCAACTATTTTGCTCTTGAGAAGACAAGCTATATTTTTTAAAGGACCGTTTTCTATAACCTGAAACCTAGCATGGGTAACATTAGCTTTTTCTTCCACTCTTTTGCTATCTTTGTTTTAAATAGTGAATCCAGTTTCTACACCGTAAAAGCCCCAACCTGCCTGTTTGTTTAGACAGCTACAGCTTCTTATGATAACCCCTTGTTTTGACTTTCATCTCTTTCGTGTTTCTGCATGGTGACTTTAGGTTCTACCTCTCTACATTTCATTACAAGTGTAGCAAACTAGAAGACCATATCCTCAGAGTATTTTCCAACCCCCAGTAGTCAGCCCCACTGCCCTGCTCAAGGAAAGCTGTAGCATTGTGGGGCCGAGTCTGCTCCACTATAGGTCTTAGCCAGTTGGGGAGACACTTATCCCATGCTGCACCAAGCGGGTACTAGGCCATGGGGAAGTGCTGAGGCACTGCTCTGGGGTGGGGAGGTTCAGTCTGAGACACACCAAACAGCCTCAGCCAGGCTGTTCAGTTCTCAGGCTCCGGGGCAGCCAGGTATTGCCGGGAGCCACAGAAGAGGAGAGAATGGAATGGGGGTAGAGGGGCTACAAGCTGGGTCTAGCAGGGGGTGGGGGATGTGATGCTCCCGATGGTTCCATGAGGGAGAGTACTTGTCTTGACAGTTGTGGCTGGAGAGCAGAGAGACCTTCTAAGGGAGATTAGACAGCAGCTCTGTGGGCGAAAGGCCTTCTCCATGGCCCCCCCAGGGCAGATCCTGATGAAAAGAGACAGTCTGTGGTTCCAAATCATTTATTGCCATGGCAGAAAGTGGATGTGTAAAAATATACCCTTCTCTCAAGGTATGACATTAAATACCTTTTGCAGGGAGGAATGTTTAGGAAGGAAAGCCTATTGGGTGTGGCCTCCAGGCTTCTATTACCTCATTAGCATGGAGATCTCTTGTCTTGAGCCTATGTGGCCACAGGTCACATCTCTTTTTCTATTATCTTGGTCTGAGATGTTAGGAATGCCTCATCTACAAGTACAAGGGCTTGGGGGCTTTGCCCTTACATGACTGATGGTCACAAATCTATGAGGTACTGCAGATACTGACAGGGCCCTGGTGCCCGGGAGCAGGCAAAGCTCCTACCATCCCTTCAGGGTCTCTGGTGCTTCAAAATCTTTAACTCAACCCGGGACAAGGCTATCTCTCACTGCTCCACAGAAAGCTATTTGGAAAAATAATCTTTGATTTGGTAAGTGAAGTTTTATCTTGGCCTCCAAATATTTAGTCAGGTGTCCTCTATTCTCCAAGGGTTTCCTCTGTTAGCCAGAGTATAGTGAGCTCTACGCCTTCAGGGTAGCCCCAGAGTAACCCAACCTTCAACTTCCTGATATGTTGGCAACCAGGATGATGGCTACTGCAAATCCCATCCCACAGGTATGGCTGGTGTTCAGTCGGCACACACTGCATCTTCACCTTGCCTCAGACTGTCCTGCCCATGTCAGGGAAGTACCTTTGATGCTGACATAATATTGGAGGGAAGCGGTCAGGGACAGAAAGAAGCAGGATCAGCAGCTCAAAGGCTTTGAAAGTCTGAATTTCACAGAAACTGAAGCCAAGCCTCCTCTCCCTTCTTCAGACACTGATCATCACATTAATTCCAGATGAAAAGAAAGCTGGTGTCTTTTCCCACCTCGTACTGGTGAAGTTTTTCTAAAGGGAACCTGCAAAGGAAAACTGTCTCTCTCAGTGCTCCTAGGCAAAGCATTGAAGTACAATCCCCCTGAAATCAAAGTGACAGCCAGAAGACACCTATAATCATAGCTCTGTGAGTTCTCTCAGGTCTGGAATACAACTGTCAATTATCAAGACCTCTTTGTAGGCCAGACAAGCAACGACAGATTCAAGGTTTAAGGCAAACTTGCCAAAAAGACACAGCCACTTAAAGTGTGTATGTATGTGTGTGTGTGTGTGTGTGTGTGTGTGTGTGTATTCACATTTATATGAAAGTAATATTCAGTGACAAATTCAACAATCAATATAGTACATAGAGTTTCCAGAAAAAGAAAACCCGCAAAGAAATCGTAAAATAATTATTTAAAATGTGTTAACTATGTTTAACACAGTTAAATATGGCCTTGAGTCTCATGTTTTTTAAACAAACAAAATTCATACAATATAGAGACTGTGCTTAAGATTCAATCTACTAATTTTCAGATAAAGTAACTAAAACATGCCAACTCTTGCTACTTAGAAGTTGTAATAAGACAGACAAACCCTTAAGAGCTGTAAGCATCACATCTTTTCATTGAAGCAAAATAGCAACTAAGTCATTGAAAAAGGGTAAGGATAGGACCAAGAAATGCTCAGATGAATAGAGTCCCCCATCCCTCGGTGGGAGGTGGGCAGTGGGAGGTGGGCAGTGGGGTGTGAAGGGACTCAACCTCCACAGTACTGATTGAGTGACAGAGCTGACCTAATCCAGTCTCCTTTAATGCCAAAGCACATCTACATCATTCTAGTTCATTCATTTTACTTTAATAACTCTCATGGTATTCAAAGGGTATTAGATCTCAGTAGACAAGAAGAAAGTCCAAATGAAATTCTTTGGGCCTGTCACCTGAGCACCAGAGAGAATAATAAGAAAGTGTTCAGACAAGTGGAATGAACCTACATTTCTCTATCTTTATCTAAAACTACATATAATACATATGAGTGTATGTGTGTTCATATGTATATAGGCTAGATTATGTTTCTCTGCTGGGGTGACAATGTTCCCATTAAGAGCCACTAGATTATGTAATAAAAACCCCAGTAACAAGCATGAGAATCCACACTTTAAGTCATTGGTCAGGAGAGTCTACAGGACACTAAAACAATATAGGATGCTGCTTTGCCCTTAATTGCCTCCCAAAAGTTAAGGGTAAGACTTTACTGCTGAAAGCACCACATCACATACTTCAGACACAAGAGTAATGGAACTGCATCTGACCCAAAAGCTTCACACATGAACTAGCTTGCATAGTACTGGAAGACACTGTTGCCAAGGAAGGAAGCATTCAATTGTTCTACCCAGCTATAATGCCTACAAACCGTAATGATACTCAGTGTGACAAGACACTCCTACAGGTGCAATAGTAGCACATACATCTGGGTGGCAGCCAACATCTTTCTAATTGGATTCAAAGTCTCCTCAACATAATGGAAATGATGCCTGGTCCTGCAAGCTTAACCAACTATCCATGGCTAGTAAGGCCACAGATCCCAAAGGAGAACCTATCACTGCCATTTTCCTAGACCAGCATAATTCCTAACTGCATTCCAAACACTTATCCTTATACTCCCACGTGTGTGTGTGGTTCTCACACCTTACCAAAGCAGTCACTCTTCGCCATAGATAGGACCATTACAGAAAACCACAGCTAGTCATACTGCAGAGAAGAACTGACTGCCAAGTGTCCACCGCAGACTGATATGCATACAGCCCAACCCATACAGCTAATGCTTAGAAAGCATTGCAGAAGAGATGGGCAGAGTAAGAGTCGGAGGATCAGAAAATCGGATGCAAAATTGTGTCTTCTAAATATGACAGGGAAGCTACGCCCATGAAATCTCAACAATATGACTGCTTAGCAAGACCTGAATAATGCCCACGCTAGTTGATATGTCTATGTGGATGGGGAAACTTGGATGAAGAAAATCACATGGTCCCCCTCTAAATAAAGAACTATAGTCAGGTAACAACTGTGAAGAGAGAAAGTAAATAGTCTTCCCAAGAGCTGAAGACCCAAAATACTTATCCAATAGCAGGTGACCAGCCCTGGAAACATATATACACATGCAATACTAAGTGGATTCAGCAAGCTGTGGTTATATAAAATGAAACCAATCACTTGGTGAAGAATTCAAGTCTCAAGTCTCATCCTTCTCTATATACTGAGGGAAATGCCATGGAATAGGAAACTGTCTTAAGAGGAGGTATCCCCTTCAGGTTGATATTAGCCTATTCCTCTGAGAAGCAGAAAGAGATCAAAGGGTTCAGTATGTTTCCTGTAGTTGAACTACCAGAACTTATGCAAGTGAGTTTGCATAAGCAAAGAGCTCCACACGCTTCTCTCTCAGCACATTGAGCAATATGCCCCCAAAGCCACTCTGACCTCGAGAAAGGAAGAAGTAGGAGGCGGTCAATTGGAGAACACTTGGAACTCTGTTCGCAGTATACTTTGTTCCTTCTGTGACCTCTGCACTGTGGTTGCATGTGTGGGCACTCAGGCTTTACATGTAAATGCAACTCTGAGGCAGTTTTCTTTCTGTAATGAATTCTCCTGTTGCAAAGTGACTGCAAGAGCCTAAGACATCGCTTCCTTTCAATTTACGCCGATGAAACAGAAATTGATAAATTGCTCTTAGTATAGCTTTGGGTTTTAGTCCCAATTGTATCTCCAGTGACAAGAACAAATAGGTCTGTAGGATTTGTCTCCTATCTTTCCCTGTGACGGTGATTACAAGACAGGCTAGTGACAACCAGAAAACCACATTTCTCTCTGGCTCATTCACAATTATTCCAACATTACAAAGTACTGCATTGGCAAAAAAAAAAAAAAAAAAAAAAACAATGTATTAGAGAGGATGGAATGTTTCATGTTTAATATCACACACAAATGTATAAACATGGAGATGACAGTCTTAGCCAGCATGGTTGGGCACATCGGTAATCTTGGCAGAGGCAGGATTACAGATTTGAGGCCAGCCTACTTACAAAGCAAGTCTTTTAATCTCAAAACATATTTAATATGACTTAAAATGTAGATCAGTAGCATAAGTGGCAAAGCATTTGCTTCACCTGGGTTTGAGTCCCAGAAATATAAAAGAATAAATAAAAGAAGCATTATTTCAAGAGTATTCTTGCGTTGTGAATCTCTCCATGTTCCCTATCACTAATAATTCTACATTCTTACCATTCCTGTTCTGTGAGAAGTTGACACAGAGTAATATTTTTCTGTGTGTTCTTGGAGATGAAGGAAACTCCCCCAAGGATTCTGTCACCTCTTTTCTGAACTCAGATGACAAACCAAATTTTCACATTGTTGATCTAAAACCCAAGTCTTTAACCTAAGTATAATGAAATCACATCAGGAGACATGCCGGTCCAAACACCATGGCAACCAAGCCAGTGTTGCGTGGAATCTCAGCCATTTGCTCACCTTTCCTCAATCCAAAATCATTTGTGCTTTACCTGTTTCCACATCAAATTGTCCTATAATTGCCTTTCGAATTAGAGTTATATCAACAGCATCAATGGCACCAACTGGCTCCTGGACCTCAAGGATGTGGAACTGGCTGTTCCTTTCTCCTCCCCTTGGATGTACAAATCAGTGTTTACAAAGTTTAGATAATTATTTAAGAGAAGAAAAAAAAAACTGTTCTGAATACAAAGATGTACTAAGGATATCAGGTGATGCCTTCTTCAGTATAAGATGCTCCCCAAAGTCACAAAACTTGACACACTGCCACGTTAACATGCTTTTTATAAAATATACCTGCATGATTTGCTTGTCACTTTCTCAGGTAGAACACAAAACTACAATAGTCTTCATACCTTATATTGAAGATTTGCAAGTTATTTGAAAATTCAAAACAACTTTCAAACTTTCTATAAATGACTGGATATGGTGATAAACTATGAAAGGAAACCAGTTCCTCTGTTCAGAAGTAATATTTGTTTTCTGCCACTTTCTGAAAGGAATTCTGATTTCTATTTTACTTGCTCAGAGCACTTGCTCCACCAAACTGTAGGGAAGGAAGTAGAATTCCTCCTTTATTCTTTTATTCACACTGGGTCAGGCTAACAGCCCAGGCTGCCCCTGACCTCTTGTTCCTCTTGCCTCTGCCTCAAGCACACACCAACACACACAGTGTTAGTCCTCTTTGAAGTGATGGGAGTATTCAAATTCACAGAAGCCAATGTTACCCAAGGTCATGGGAATAAAGGGGGTCAAAATGAGGGCTGTTGACCAAATGTGCGCCCATTTATGAACTCCGGTTATGGACTGTTCTATTACGGACCACTAAAGTCTTCAGCAGTCAGTATTTACAATGTGCACATCCATACATGTGAATTGTTTTCTGGAAAAATTTTAATTATTTGTTCAATATGGAAAGATAGCCACAAATAGATTTTCAAGCAAACTCTTATGAAATCAGATCAGATACTAACAGCCCTTCACTTTGAGCCTGCCTTGGTAGTAATTCACAAACAGCCACAGGTAATGCATGAAGCCTTCCTAAGTCAAAGATTTGAAATTTGCTTTTAATTTTTAAGCAGGTTGGTATTTTGGACAACAAAGGTGGGAGTGAAAAACATCAGTCTGGTATGTTCCTCGGTGTCAGCAAACACAAGTCCTGTTTGGAAAAATGATTTTTTTGTTCAGACTATAAAATTTCCCAGCAAATAAATTGCATTTTCATTTGGGTTTGTTTCGATCTAAGTTCTGGCCTTTTTCTGTTGCCCATCATGGTCTCAAACCTCTGAGCTCAATGATCATTTTACCTCAGTGTTAGGAGTGCTGAACAGCTCAGAACACAGTAGATTGTTCATTTCTTTGATTGCTTGGTTAGTTGGTTAATTGATTGACAGATTTTTTTTTTTTTTTTTTTTTTGCTTGATTTGGGTCGTCTTTTTTTCCCCTTGGGGGAAATGTTTAATGTTTAGTTTTGTTTTGTTTTAGAGTCGGTGTCTGGCTGTGTTAGTCTACCCTCTTGATCCTCCTGTCTCGGCCTTCCAAGTGCTGAGATTATCGGTGTACTACTACGCTCAGATATAAAGCAAACAACTTGTAAAGAATATAAAAGAAAATGTCACAGACCAGTTCATGCTTCTGAGACTAAGTCATAAAACACACAGCAAAGAACAGGCAGAAAAAAATATAAACTCAGACTTAAGAATGTTCTATATATTAAAATTATCAAGCTAAAATAAGTATAATCCACGTTAAAGATGTAAAACAAGACAATTATGAGCCACATAATGCTGTGATTGGGCATCCTGGCAGCTGGGGACCACAAGGAGGCCATATTAAACTCAGGAGTACACGAACTATTTATCATGAAAGCCAGAGAGCTTGGAAGTCCCACACCCACCTTCCATCTCCCCAAGCACAACCAGCACACTGTAAAAGATGTCAGCTCACCTTCTCAAGGGTCTCCAGAAATCATGCAGCTGAAGAAGGAGATCTCCTTGCTGAACAGGGTCATCCTGATGGTGAGCAACATGATTGACTCAGGGATCTTTGTCTCACCCTAGGATGTTCTAAAATACACTGCTTGGTATGGGTTGTCACTTGTAATGTGGGCCATTGGTATGCTCTTCTCTATTGTGGGTTCCCTTTGTTATGAAGAACTGAGGACCAGTATCACCAAGACAGGGGTTAGCTATGCTTATATTCTAGAGGCCTCTGGGGGCTTCATTGTTTTTATCCGTCTGTGGGCCTCACTTCTAGTTGTTGATCCCACCAGTCAGGCCAACATGCCATTTCCTTTGCCAGCTGGATCCTCAAGCCCTCCTCCACCTGGGATTCTTCATATGTGGCCTGCCAGCTCCTTGATTCTGCTGGATTATGTCTGCTTACATTTGTGAGCTGTGCCTATGTCAAGTGGAGCACATGAGTACAAGACACATTCATGTGTGCCAAGGTCTTGGCACTCATTCCTTCATTATCATGGGTCTTGTTAAACTCTGCCAGGGACACTCTGAGCACTTTCAGGATGCCTTTGAAGACCTCTCTCTCTCTCTCTCTCTCTCTCTCTCTCTCTCTCTCTCTCTCTCTCTCTCTCTCTCCTCCCTCCCTCCCTCCCTCCCTCCCTCCCTTCCTCCCCCTCCCTCCCTCCTTTCCTCCCCCTCCCTCCCTCCCTCCCTCCCTCCCTCTCTCCCTCTCTCTCTCTCTCTCTCTCTCTCTCTCTCTCTCTCTCTCTCTCTCTCTCTCCCTACTCCACTTTCTTCTCTTACTCAGGTTGGGACACCCTTAATTTTATAACAGATGAAATAAAAAACCCAGAAAGGAATTTGCCCTTGGCCACTGGGATTTCTATGCCAATTTTGACACTCATCTACATCTTGACAAACATGGCCTATTACACAGCGCTGAACATTCAGGATTTCCATAGAGTGACACTGTGTCCGTGACATTTGCTGCGCAGACATTTGACATGTTCAGTTGCCATTGCTCTGTCCTGCCTTGGGGACTGAAATGGATCCATCTTTGCTTCATCAAGATTGTTTTGCATGGGCTATCATGAGTAGGTGCAGTCCTGAAGGAATATTAGGTTGGCAGCTCTGGCTCCTGATTTACATTTGTAGTTTAAACCATGAGTCTACAGTGGGGCTCCTTTATGGGAAGATTTCCTCTAATCAAGTCCAGCTACTTGATTTTTAGAGGTCTGAAATGCTACCATTTCCTCCTGTGGCTCAAAATTCTTCCTTGAGAAGAGCATTGTATCCTCTTTTGTGGTTGTTAGGTAGCATGGACAGCAAGGCTCTATTTAACTGACATGGGATCAATGTGTACCTCCTTTCCTGAATTTCACAAGAGGGGCAACACTCCCTTTCTGGAACTTCACATTCAAGTAAACAGTAAGCAGGACAGGAAGAAGACTGTTCAGTATCTAGGCATGAAAGTCCTCTAGTTTGTAGATCTGAATATTAGGGTATCTTTGGGTTCTCATTGTGTATAGAATATCCATCTTCTTGATGAGGTGTTGCCTGCCTGGCTTTTCTTAGATTATATTAGCAGTATGGTCAGGATCCTTAGACAAAAAGGTGAGCTTCTAGCTCATAAAGGAATTTGCCTGGGCTACTTGATTGTGCCCTTCCTAGTTGAATTGATGGTGCTGTGGAGCCCTTGAAACAAAGGCTAAAAGAAAACCTAACTACTCCAGCCGAGTGGAGCATCTCTACTACCTAGACAAGCCACAACTGTCACCAGATTTCAACTGCTATATCTCATTATTTGTTGATATCTAATCCAGGATAGCAGTTGTAACAAATCATTAGTGATCATTTGTCTACAGGATGCAATAAGTGAATTGTGTTTTTAAAAAGTATCTTAACTGGCCTGGTGGCACACACATGTAATCTGAACCCTAGGTATGAAGAGGCATGCGGATTTTGAATTTGAAGCTAACTTGGGCTACACAATTTCCAGGTAGCCACTCTGGAAAGATCAGACAAGAACCTGTCTCATCATATACCTGTTATACTTTAATATATAGATAAGTCACATGTTATTATCATCTGGCTCAGATCCAGCAAGGACAGATGAGCAATTTCATGAGTAAAAAGTCAAGTAATATTACTATTTTGAAAGACAATCCTTTGTTTATTAAAATTTCTGGTATAAATTGCAAGAGACCTGGGATGTTCTGCATAATGACTTATGCAAAATTCGGGTAGATAACCTGACCCATCAGTTGTCATTGGACTCCTGGATTCAAGTCATCAAAAAGTTTGTTATCTTTAAGGTCCTGTGTGAGGTTTTCTATGATGGACTCATCAAAGCCCACTATGATGGAAGTGGTCATTAACTTTCTGAAATCACCTAGCTTTGTTTATACCCTTAACTATCTTGGGTCATGGGACAGTCTACCTGCTTGCCTTTTCTTGATCAAGGGCTGGTGAGATTAAAGTCTCAGAAAATGCTTGGAATCTACTGTTTTCTCCCTGTGGAGATGGATGAAGACTGTGGGAGAATACAGCTTCAACCTCAACCTGGCTCCTGGTAAAATATAGAAACAGCTAATTCTGGTGATCAGACTAGGCTGCCAGTTAAAGCCAAAACAACAGGCTTAGATCTTTGTGAGTAGTATGTCTACACTAGGTTTTACAACTATCTTGATGCCTTTAGACACTGTCGTCTCGAACACAGAAGAACCTGCTGTCTTGGCATCCCTTGCAGACATTTCATCTTTAAGTTTTAAAATTTGTGAACAATACATATAACTATGTGGCAGTCTCTGAGTACCAAACTGGCCCTAGATGCAAGAGAGTAACCTTGGATATACGCTTGCTCGATAAAGACTTAAGAGAATATTAAAAAAATTAATGAAGATATAAATAACTGAAAAATATAATACATTCACATAAAAAAAACTTTGAGATTATAAAAACTTGACATCTCTCAAACCAATCTTTTAAAATTCTGATAAAATCGCAAATTATTTATGAATTTTTATAAGACTTCTAAAGTTGATGTAAAAAGCAACAGATTGAAAATAATCAAGATTACCCTGAAGAAGTTGAAAGGAACTCCTTATAGCTAAAAACACCGTGTACTTGGGTCTTCATGGACATGGGACTCAGGAGATTTGAGCTCTGAGTCTGACCTCAAAGCCTCCTGTCCAACCACTGATATTTCATAGTACTGGAAGGTGTTGCCAAAGGAAGAAAACAATCAGTAGTTCTACCAAACTGTGATGCATATGAACCATAACAATGATCAGGTTGGCAAGGTTTCACCAAAGGTGCAATAGTGGCACCCACATCTAGACAGTAACCAAGAGCTCTCTAATTAGACTTAAGGCTGACTCGGTGGAAGGGAAATCATGTATGATACTAGAAACCTAACTAATTACCTGAGAATAGTGAAGTCGTAGGTCTTAAAGAAGAAAGAACTACTGCTACCACTTTATGAAACCAGCACAATTCCTACCTGCATTCTAAATATATCTTCCTGTATAGATATATTCATGTGTGTATACATATATGGGCATGCATCTTTATGCCCATAGATAAAGATCATTATCACGCCTAATCAAAGAAACTTCCCTTTGCAGCAGATAGAGATGGTTATAGAAAACCACAACTGGTCAAAATACAGAGTGTTGCATGCCCAGCTCCAGTTGATAAATTCCTAGAACAAACCCTGAGCCTAATGCTCAGGAAACATAAAAGAGGAAAAAGAAGAGCCAGAATTTACAGAGAGACAGCTAAGAGATTGTGTCTCCTAGAAATGATAGGGAAGCTTCATCTATGATACTTCAACATTATGGCTGTGTAAACAAGAACCACACAATGACAACACTAATATATAGGCTAATATGAGAACTGGGAAACCTCACAGTACCAGATCCTTAAGCAAAGAACCACAAGCAACTAATGATTGCTAAGAGAGGAAAATTGATCTTCCCCAGGATTGAACCTCTTAATTTTTTATCCAATGCCAAGTGGTCAGCCCTTGTATTTATATACATACAAGCAATACTAAATGGACTCATTAGGTTGTATTTATATATTTATGTATGTGTGTTATATAAGAATAATAATCAAAAGAAGGGCATGAATTCGAGAGGGAGAAAGGAGAAGTTTGGGAAGACTTGGAAGGAGGAAAGGAAAGATAAATTTATTTAATTATATTTTAATTAAAATTAAAATGTATTAAAAACAATAATCAATGAACAAATATTAAAAATAATCAAGAAATTTCTTTAAAAAACAGATATGTTATTAGACAGCAGTATTACTAAAAGAAAATAGGACCTTGAGAGTAAACTAATTTCTTTAAACTACAAGTTACAAAAGAAAAGGTCAATGTATTTGTCTAATTTAAAAATTGGTACCTTTGGTTCTCATGAAGTTTCATTAATGAAATAAAAGTAAAGTATACAAACTAAAATAAAATTTGCAGCATAGAGAACTGATCAGAGATTCCAATCCATAGTATATAGATAGAATCTACACATCAACTAGAAAAATACAAAGAAGGCTGCACACAGTAGTACCTGAAAAGATGTTCAGCCTTACTAAGTGCAAACTAGCACCAAAATTAAAATCCTGGTTGGTAGAAACAAAATGAGCAGTGTTGACAATAAGGTTGTGAAGCAACACTAATTTTCATGGTGCTCGTGAGAGTATAAAATTATACCATTGCTTTCTAAAGTAATTCAGTATCTGTGAAGATATGGATGTTCTATATATGTATATCCCTGACTCAGCCATATCCCCATATGTATCTCCATACAGCTCACGTATACCTATCTACAGCTAGTGGCCAACACTCTGATTCATAATAACATCATTTGTAATGTATACAACAATATTTACAGCTTGCAGAGTAGAAGACAAAATACAAAATTTTCTTTTCTCTTGCCCTCATTTTTGGAAGGTGAGAGTGGTCAGCCCATCCAGTGTGCAATGGATGAGTCTCATTCTGAGAAAATTACCTTCTTGATTATGGTATGTCCCATATCAATATTTAATCAATAAAACACCTCACAGAAGTAAGACAAACAAAGAAACTTAGAAAAACACAAAACTCAAATTATAAGTCAAAATAATTAAGCAGAATATAATTGGTCACATATAAATTCAAAAATCTAAAAGACAAACAAAAATTCTTACATATTCAAATAAAATGGGAGAATAATAAGCAGAAGATTAAAAGAAGGCAAGCAAAAGGGGACTATGTCCTTTGAGCAACCTTCAAAGCTGCTAAAAACATTCCTTATATATACCAGATACGTCCCACCCCACATTTTCTGTAGTGCCCCTTTTAATACACATACATATATCGCAGTATCCTCTTGTACCCACTCAGTACTCAACACAACTATTTTAGTAGGTTTATGTTTTCCCATCTGCATTTAACAATACAGCAATATTGTCTGGTGATATTAGAGAGCAATCTCTTAATGTAAAATACCCTAACAACATATATTAAGCATGAATATGTAAGAGCGCACATCTGACATTCCATATATAATCATAATGATAGCAGTAGTAGTAATAACCCATTCACATCCTTTGTTATAATTTGTCATAAAACAGGATAGCTCTGATCAGCAATGGAATTATGTCTAAAGTATGACCACTAAGAAACTAAAGCCCTACAATCTCAACAGACAAAATGTATGTTGAGTTCTAGAATATGTAGAGGTGTGGGGTAATTGATGGTTAAAAAGTACCCTGATTCCCGGTGGAGATAAGTGAAGTCCCAGGGACCCTAAGGGATGGCAGGAAGCTTCCTAGTCTCCCGGGATATAAGGTCCTCCTAAAGACCCCCACAGCCCCCTGTAGAGTTGTATAGGTCACGCCCCAAGTCCCTCCTCCAGGTAAGCTAAAGCCCAATCATCCATGCCCCAACTCCCTCCTCCTGGTAGGTTCGGGACAGAACAGTCATGCCCCAAGACCCTCCTCTACAGGACATAAGGTCGTGACCACAGGTCACATAGACTCAAGACAGAAGCAGGACCACACCCATAAATATATAGATGAGGTATTCCCAAGCCCTCAGACCAAGCCAATACGAAGCACCTGTTGTCAGACTCTGAACCATCCCAAAACTGTATATATGAGGCCTGTCATAAGACCTGTAACACTGCTTCTTGGGAAGAGATCTGTTCTCCTGAAGTTGCAGCTCTCCTGCACCCCTTGCCGTCTAGCCAGTCCCATGCTGGCTGGGCTACGCCCAGCATCCTTGGCAGCAGCAGAAACAGAGATGGAGCATCACCAGCAGCAGAGGTGGTGGAAGCCATTCCCCTTCCCTGACCAGAGCTCTTATTGTGGGGCCTCAGGCGGCAGCCCCATATAGAGGCTTTAGCATCAAGAGAGGGTAATAGAACAAAAACAGGTTTATAATTCCAGGCTGAGAAAAACTAAACAGATAGATAGATTTGGAGCCAGGGAAGTTTCTGAAAGTGACCTTGCTATACAAAGGACGTCAGATCTGCCATGGAGCAAATGTGAACATTACAGAGTAAGATGAAGTCATCCACCAAGTTAGGTCAAAGAAAAGGCTCAGCCAGGAAGATGTTCGGAGCTGCTGTCCAGAGCTCCTGTATGTTAGTTATCTGTTGCACTTTAAGTCATTGCCTGTTGTAGAGTTATGTGAGAACAAAACCTTCTTAAAAAATCAAAAGAATTTATATATTAAGGCTATGATCTAAAATATAAAATAAAATCTAGATATGATACCAGCAACCTTGCCCACAAATACATACTGGTTGGTCAAAAAATAATTATAAAAATAAATAAATAATTTGTACATGAAATAGTCTGTGTGGTGGTTAGAGTCACCTGAGACAAGCTTCCAGGCTTGACAAGGAGGGGTTATCTCCTCAGTTAATTAGGTTAACTGTGGTGGGAAGACCCAACTGACAGTAGTGGTGGCATTCCAGGGCTGGGATCCCATACTTAAAGACAAGGAGGATAGAGTTGGGCACTAGCTTCTGCTTTCTGATTCTGGATGCAGTATGACCAACTACTTCAAGCGCCCATTGACAAGCCTTTCCTGTCACAAAGAATCACACCCTCAAATGGTGAGCCAAAAGAAGCCCTGCCTTCCTTGAATTGCTTTGTCAGAGGAATGTGTAAAGTTACTAATATTGTCACCGACACTTTCGATTCTGATTTCTGATTTGAGCTGAAATCCAATGACATGGAAAAACAGGCCCTACAATGCACTTCCTGCAGAAACAGTGGAGCCCCTGACTGGTTTGGGTGGGGCTGATTTTCTGTTTCTTACTGTAGTCCCCCAGGCAGGTGGCCCCACTCAGGAATTTTTACCCACCATATAGGGTGGCACTTGACTTTTATATCCTATTTGCATCTTTCAGTAAACAATATCTTAGGCCACACATAGAGTGGTGAACCCCTGAGGTAAGTTCATAGGAAGGAAGTGGGTGGAAAGTAACATTCACTCTAAATATAGAAGTGAGAAGGAGCTCTATCCAATTCTTTAAAATTATCTGATAATCTCAATTTTATGAGCACATATTTATTATTTCTGAACCAATTTGATTACACAAAAGTTCTATTTTGTGAAGTTCAATGACCCCTCTAAATATTTCATCTTTCTTATTATCTTTCCTGACCCTCCTAACATCTGAACTGAGTCAGCTCTTTGGGGAGCAGTTGTGGGTGACCATGAGCTGGTGACCAAGCACAAAAGAACATAAAGGGCAAAGGGTTCTGGAACTGCCATTTCAGTCTAGAAAGCAGCTACGGAAATTGAGAGGGCCCCAACCTACAACCAACCACAGCTGCAAACTAAGCAGAGATGTGAAAAGAAACACAGTCACATTTATGTCTCCTAGATGCATAAATACACCCAACACTCATGGCTCCTGGGACAAGAGATAAATAGGCTACTATGAACTATCAAATTAAATAATCCCACCCATGGAACAAGAGAAGAAAAAAAAAAAAAAAAAAAACAAAACATGGGAAGCAGGTGCACCCTACCAACCCATTCCTTTAGGTTGTACATTGGGAGAAACTCTTTATGAATGACCTAAGTCCTAACAGCAGTGTTGATCAGTTGTTAGCTTTTCAGTCAAGACTCTCTACAATAATCTCAGCCCCATAGTCCCTGAGGAGTAGCGTCATACATAAAACAGAAGAGAAAAGAACAAACTAAGATCCTTTATGGTTCGAACTGGGTAACTGGAGAAGTTGAAACTTTCTGTAGTGATGCAAAGAATGATCATAGCGTCCTGGCTAAGGGAAATACCAGGTTCCCACAGTGCTTCTGCTGCATCCTGCTCCCTTCCTAAGTTGAAAGCAATATAGTTTCATATACTATGGGATAATAAAAGAAATGATGGGATGGGAAAATAATTGTTACCTGCTTGACCATTCCCCCCCATGCTGTCCATTTGGAAGTGATGGTGAGAGAGAGGTAAGAGAGAGGAGCAATAGCTATCAAGAGACTGGTCATCGGGAGACTTTTGCTGATCTTGAACAAGTCACTTCAACCTCCTAACTTGAATGTAAGCATCTACTAAGTGAGAATAAAGGGAATTGAGCCACATAACTCCTTAGAGGTGAAGGCTCCAATAAGGCACAGCACAAGAACCTGTTCTTACAGGCTGTAAGATGCTTCCTCATGCAGAAGAGTCCAGTGAGTGGGAGGCTCCATAATGCACTGTGCTTATGTCATAATCACTACAGCTGCTTGGCAGGAAAGCATGGAACAGGCACACAAAAAGAATGATAGTCTCAGTTGTCCCAGGGAGAGCCATAGCCATAGCATGGCAACACTCAAACTCTGGATGATCCACATTTAAAGGAGCAAAAGTGGGGGTCGTATCTCATGGGGTAGCTGGCTGTGGCTAGAACTATGCATGCTTAGCATTGGTAACTCAGAAGAAAGGCCTCCTCTTGCCCCATCTCCTACCACATATACCCCAGCACACACCTGCGTATCTACGGACCGCCATGAGAAGTATTTCTAAAATGAATTATTAGTTCCAGTGCTCTGAATTAGCTCTCTTGGGGTTTTTAAAAACACTATAATGAAGCTGTGTCTGAATGGCAATCAAGCGCCCTGTCTAAAACTCTGTCAGAAGGCTGTGTTTTTTGGAACTAGCACTTATAATGCAGCTTCTAGCCAGACTACACCTTAAAAGAAATCATTAGTTTAAAAGACAAAGAGGGTTTTATTAAGGCGTTCGCCAGTCCGATGCTGGCTTTGAAGGTATAATATGCTTTTGGCCAAGTGTGAAAATGTTGAATGACCTTTCTTTTCAGGTCTTTGCTGCATCTGGTAACTTAACTTTTAAATATTCTCCTACTACTCGAAACATGGGAAAGATCACACATAAAACACATAAACTATGAAGTGTGGTATCAAAAAGGGCCCGCCTCAGTCTGCCAACTGAAAAGGAAATAGAACAAAATTGATCTTAATGTGCCTAGAGACATCATTCCTGATAGCAGATACAACAAAGCTGGTGGTCTACACAGGTGGTTTCTCTTACCCATGTTTTCTCTCCTTAGACCTTCTAGCGATAAGATATACACGTAAAGAAATTTTAAATCAGAGGGAAGACTTTCTGTTTGGTTGTATTCAGGTACCAGTAACAGACAAGTTGACAAGATATCCTTGGAAGAAAAACCATAGCAAACAAAATATTTGCTACCATTATATATTAAGAAAAACAAGTAAATTCTTAACCAAGGTCACAGACCTAAAATCTGGTATCTTTATGTTTCAATAACATGAACTTGGAATCAGCCTAACTCGCTCAGGCGTTGTTTTGAAATTATTTGATTTAGTGTGTAAAGTACTTTCTCAAAGAGATCCGGGGATAGCTTGAGCACCTCGATGATTTACGGGTAGATAAATTCAAGACACAGTTCATCACTCTGAGTTCACTCAGTCTGCTCTGATCAGTAGGCTACATTCCTGCGTGTGTTTACATGAAGTCCTCCAGATCCTACACTCTGCTCTAGGTGGCTCTATTCCGTGGCTCAGCTGTGGCTCCTGTCCTGGCTTTCACCATGCACTCTGTCCTGACCTCCTGGATACAGCGCTTCTGTGCCATAGCAGATCCAGAAGAGCACAGGCAAACTTCAAGATGTGTGACCTGGAAGAGATTTATCATCCTCTGCCCTTCCAGCTTCCTCGGCAGAAGCATTAGGGAAGTAAACTGGATAAACTCCAAAGACCATCCCATTCAAAATGATCTATGGTTCTGTAGGGTTTGTGCTTCCTTGAGAGTGAAGGGTCGGGAGAGAAGCTCCCCACTCAACCCCATCAGTACCTTACATTCCAGTTTCCTCTGAGCTACTTTCCCAGATTCTATGGTATTTATGGATTCTCTTTGAGATTAAAAATTAATTTTCTTTCAACTTGGATCAGTATTTAAACAAAAAGGAGAGTAAAGCAAAACTGCTAAACCGTTCTGCTTCTTGTTTCTAAAGAGAATCAAAGTTCATCTCTTCCTGTGGGATGTCTACTTGGGCATCTTCTCAGCTTCTCCAAACAGCACAAGCATGTTACATGATGTCTTGTATTAGAAAACAGCTAATTAACTCAGCTCTGCAGATACTTTGATCTTTATTATTTCTATCCTACTAAGAAACTAGTTTTTGAGCAAATTCTTAGAGGTGCTGTGACTGTAAAAATGTCCCCCATGGATTCACAGGTATGAGCGCTTGTTTGACAGTTGCTGGTACTGTTTGGAGGTGACACTTTGCTGAAATGTATCACTGGTACACTCAGACTTTAGGGTCCCTCCTCCTTCAGGGTGTGGATAAAATGTGACATAAGTGTTTCCTGGCTTCCAGCCCCTCTTCAGGCTCATGCTGCCAAGCTTTCCCCACCATAATGGAATGAGACTTTCTGGAACTTTAAGACAAAAAAAAAAAAAAAACCTTTCTTCACTAAATTGCTCTTGGTCATAGTATTTTGTCACAACAACAGAAAGGTAACTAATATTGATGTCAAATCTTTATCACAACAACTACCTTTAAATAGGTTCCAGATATAGCAAAGTTGGTATTAGTCAGCATTTGGAAGACTTATTTTATTTTATTTTATTTTTTACAGAATGTCCACCACATTACTTAGAAGTAATATATTATTCCAGTGACATTTAAATGACTCCTTCCACTTTCACAGATTCCCCTCCTCACCTCAGACAAGTATCTTAGGACGTAGAGCAGACCCAGATACCCATATTGTCATGAGGTTAAGCTGTTTTATATCTGAATAACTTTTCCTCCAACTATAAAAATATCAATTTAGTTCACATAATGTTGAACCATACTTCCTTCTAAACTCTTAAGTTAGTAATCATTGTGAAAAGAGGATGTTTTAGTTAGTGTTTTCATTGCTGTGAAGAGACACCATGATCAAGGTAACTCTTAGAACAATTGGGGCTGCCTTACAGGTACAGAGGTTCAGTCTATTATCATCATGGCAATAAAAAGCCTGGCAGCATCCACATAGACACAGCACTGGAGGAGCTGTTTGACATCTTCCGAGGACAGCTAGGAGAAGACTGCTAGAAGGAAGCTCTCTTAAAGACCACCCTCACAGTGACACACTTTCTCCAACAAGGCCACACTTCCTAATAGTACCACTCCCTGGGCCAAGCATATTCAAACCACTAGAGAGGAATAATCCAGCATATAAGCAAGTTTATGGCCAGACTCTTCATGGCCCCACAATGATGGAAAAAGTCTTAAATGAGAAAGTCATAAAAATCTGAAGGACAATTTAAATCACTGAGGGTTGCTCTACGTGGAACAGAACAATTTAAACTTTTCTTGACCTTCATCCATTTTTTTTTGTAATGGGGACCCTCATCGTGCGACAAACTGCCACTCAGCTTCCTCAGGTGCCACTCTGGCCCACCTTTTGCCCTCTCTTACCTCCTCCTTACTCCCTAAAACCTAGGATTCGACCTAAACTGGTTCTTCTCTGCCACTTGTCCAGGTTTTTCTAAGCTAAACCCACTTTTTACTATTAATTCTCTATCCTTTCTACTGCAAGGCCAGTCTCAATTTAGGCTTTTGGGGGAGAGGTCTCTTTTAATTTCCAGTTCTCTCCTTTATGCTGCTAAGCAAAGCCCAGGACCATCACTAGCCCTGAAAACAAAAGATCCTTTCTATTTAGAACCTGAGGATAGAGAGAGCTGCAAGCCATGAAAGAATTCAGCATTATTCTGACGCTTTGTATTCATGTTCCCGTGTAGCTTGACACCAACTGAGGTATTCCAAGAAAATGCATTTGCAGGGGTTTCAGATACTGTGACTGTTGTCTATAAGGGGTCAAAGGTTTGGGAACAGACTCAACATTTCAGATAACGTGTGACAGCAGAAGACATAGTCATGGAAGCTTCCTGAACTCTGGAATAAATACTCTTACCATCTAAACTCTTTAAAGCAGTTGACAAGAGGCAACCTTCAACCCTCTTTTCTCCAAGCCCTCTCAAGTGATCCTAAAAGAAATCCTTCACAATTGAAATATATAGCTAGAATGATTTCCGTGACTTGCTCTGAACTGACATATATTAGGAGGTTAGAGACAAAGAAAGCAGAAAGCCAAAGGCAGGAAGAGTAGAGACTTTTTTTGCAGGTAGGTACCTTTAGTTTATACTAAGAAAATTGGAGCATAATAAAATTGGATTTCATCATCCTGAAAATGTAAATGAAAACCGTACAAATGTTAAAAGAAAAATAGATAGTATAGGTGAATATATAGAAAAAACAAGAAATCTCTTCTTTTTTTGTTTTTTTTTAATTGAACAACTTTATTTTAAAAAATAAAGATAAATGTACAAATTTTAAAAGCATTTTTGCATAAAAGTATATGAATACATTTTTGTCAGTACTTGATTTTTCTTTTAAGGTTTGATAGTATGCCTTAAAATCTTACTAGTTACAATGAGCATAAAGTACATGTAAAACAAGATCGAACCTGGAAATAGTCAAAGTTTTCTTGGTGTGTAAAGATTAAGCAAAATGATTTTTCCTTCTTTTTGGCCTTTGTTTTTTCTGTAAGTTGTTTCTGGGGTGTTCAGAGCTTTCTGGGATTAGTATCCAAGTATCAGTGACTGCATATTATACCTGTTCTTTTGTGAATGGGTTACTTCATTCAGGATGATATTCTCTAGATGCATCCAGTTTCTTAAAAATTTTGTTAAACCATTGTTTCTGATAGCTGAGTAGTACTCCATTGTGTAAATGTACCACAGTTTTTGTATCCATTCATCTACTGAAGAACATCTGGGTTCTTTCTAGCTTCTGGCTATTATAAATAGGGCTGCTATGAACATTGTGGTGCATGTGTCTTTGTTGTATGTTGGAGCGTCTCTGGGGTACATGCCCAGAAATGGAATAACTGGGTCTTCAGGTAGGACTATGGTGCAATTTTCTGAGGAATCACCAGACTGATTTTCAGAGTGGTTGTACCAGTTTACAACCCCACCAACAGTGGAGACGTGTTCCTCTCTTTTCTCCAGCATCTGCTGTCATATGAGTCTTTGATCTTAGCCATTCTGACTGGTGTGAGGTGGAATCTCAGGGTTGTTTTGATTTGCATTTCCCTGATGGCTAAGGATGTCAAGCACATCCTTAGATGCTTCTCAGACATTCAATATTCCTCAATTGAGAATTTTTTGTTTCACTCTGTACCCCATTTTTAATAGGGTTGTTTGATTCTCTGGTGTCTAACTTCTTGAGTTCTTTGTATACCTTGGATATTAGGCCTCTATCAGTACCTGGAGTTGTAGTATAATTTGCAAATGGAGTAGATACTTTGGAAAACAGTTTGACAGTTTCTCATAATATGATGGTGGTAGTTTGAATGAGAATGACTCCCATAGTCCCCTGTGCTTGAACATTGGTACCCAGTTGGTAGAACTGTTTGGAAATAATTAGGAGGTGTTGCCTTGTTGAAGGAGGAGTTTTACTGGGATAGGCTTTGAGGTTAGAAAATTCCATGGCATTTTCAGTTAATTCTCTCTGACTCCTGCTTGCAGATCAAGTTGTAAGCTCTCAACTACTGCCCCAGTGCCATGCCTGTTTGCCTGCTTCACTGTTTGTCTTCTGCTACCTTCCCTACTATGATGATCATGGACTCACCCTGTGAAACTGTAAGTCCTCAATGAACTCATTCTTCTAGAAGTTGCCTTGGTCATGGTGTCTTGTCATAGTAAATAGCAAAGTAACTGAGGCAACCATCATCAAATCACACTCCTGGATGGGTTTGTATTCAGGAGAAGTAAAGATGCAGGTTTATAGGAAAATATGTTCATAGCAAGATTAATGATAATAGTAAAAGTGTAGAAATTCAAATGACTATCACGTGGTAACTGGACATGTCCATTGTGCTATGTCTGTACAGTATGATACTATTTGGCAATAAAAATAAATGAGATATTCATACAACATGAATAGACCTGAAACATTATGAAGAAAGTCAGTCAGAAAGGACCACAGATTCTGAGATTCAGTTTAAATGAACTGACCACCAAAGACGAATGCTTAATAACAAAAGTACATCAGTGGTTGCTTAGAAACAGGCAATAGAGGAATTGAGGAAATTCTGGATGGGGAATATGGAGAAGCAAAAACATTCTCATAGTTTAGTGCACACCTTGCAATGTACTAAAGCTGTTAATTGGATAGTCTCAAAGTATGATGCTAATAATATTTCAACAGACCTAATTCTTTAAAGATGGAAACAAAAAAGTTAGCTTTTTATCTCAAGATCTAGATTGGAAATTATTCACTACCAGAACTCAGATATTAAGTGATAAAGACACAAGACAACTGGATGGACTGACTGAAATGTCATGGAATTTCATCTCTGAAACTTAAGCTCAACTCCCTGGTTACAGTTAATTTTAATGTCAACTTGCCACAAATTAGAATCTTGTGAGAAGGGAGCCTTGCCTGAAGAGCTGTCGTGATTGTGTTTGACCGATGGAGGTGGAAGCTCCACCTCAACTGTAGGCAGAACTTTCAAGTAGCATCACAGATACAAATCTTCATTGAGAAGGCAGATTATTTCCACCTTTTTCTGGCTTGGCCTTCACTCTTGCTACTCAGGTTGATTTGCTGTACTGTTGCTGATGATTCCTTACAGACAGCAACACCAGTGCTTACAAGCTTTCATCATGGAATAGGAACCAGCAGCTCTTTAGAAATTTTCTAGATGCCTAGTACCATATTTAGACTACTTCAGTACCCTACCTAGTAACCTGACTCACTACCAGTTGCTCCCCTTCCACCTGCTCCAGTGAGAGATGGGTGGTTGATTTGGGAGAACTTCAAATATTGGGGCAGCCAGCCTCCAGGACTGAGCAACTACAGGGTTCTCAAGATCTCTGGACAGCTCAGCTATGATTTGGCTATCATTATTATTTTAAATCTCATTTAATAAATTCTGAGATACATATTATGAGTGGGTCCAGAGAAACAGAATGGTAACGGTGTTCTTCTCTACTGGGATTAGTTGTATATGGACAGTAGGACTCTGGCTGGATAGAACCTACCATCATGGTTCCTCAGAAAATATCAAGAACTGAAAATTCATGAAACTCAAAATCCTTATTCCTCTGTCTCCTGAATGCTAGAATTATAGATGTGAGCCACCATGCCTGGCCCAACACATATTAAGCATTTGCTATCTAATCTGACAATATGGAAGCCTACCATCCTGGCTTTCATGACAGAGAGGTAAGTAAGCGTGGAGTGTGGCAGTGAGCATAGGAACAGTTTGCATCCGCCATGGGGGTAGCACAAACTGCCTCCTTCAATAGTGCTCCATTTAGTTGTGCATTCTACAATTTAAATTTAGAAGTTTGGAAATTACATTAAGACAAAAATGGATCAAAGGGCCAGATGTTGCAGGCAGAATGACTGATCAAACAGTGCCTGCTCAATGGGAAGTAATTACTCAAACATTAGCTTTACAGTGTTTAAACAACCATTTCATTATATTTTTCTACACTGATTAAGTTTTCTCAGCATTTCTAATGCATCATTACATCTGCCTCGCATCTAGATAACACACAGCATTGATATCCATTAAAAAGTCCCTTTTCTCTTCCATCACCTTAATAAATCTGATTAGGCTTCATTTGCATAAAGTTTGATAAAGAGCAATTAGCTCTCCTGTGAACAGCATACCTTGAGATAGATGGAAGAATCTCATCTATCAGTTGATGAACAAATAGTTATACACATAGGAATAAGGAGATTCCACCAAGTGCAGCTACTAAAATAATATGGTGACAAAGATTTGTCGCATAAATATCACTATAGAATTATTATCTTTCCAAGACTGGTGAGAAATGGATCCTATAACCATGGAACTATCTAAGGTACTTTGTCTCTTGTTCCTAAACATATAGCCCGAGGAATTATAGTACAGAATAACATCAAGAATAATAAACTATTTTAGCTTGCACTTTCAATATTCACGTGTGCCCTTAACACATATAGACTGGGGACATTGTAGCTCCTGCTCAAGTAAATGGACTGTAAAGTAATCTCTGGAAGAGATTAGCTAGGATGAAAAGTAGTATGAGGGTAACAAGTATGCCAGGCAATCACTTACAGAAGCTAAAACTCTGATATGTTCTCTGGAAAACTTTCTCAAGCAATAAAAACAAATGGAACTTGTTGGTGAAGTGTTATGCTGCAACCTTGATTTTACCTTTTGAACTTAGGGTTTTGATAGCTGAAACTCAAAACCGTTGAACAAGTGTCCTTAGAGATGAGAAAAGAATTGTTGTTTCCTGATATTTTTGCTTTTAGAGGTAGAATTATGTCTGTGTGCCTTTCTTCTTCAGGAGGTCATGAGTCTAAAGCAGAAGAAATTGTCAACAGGGGTCAACTGAATGTTTTAGAACAACAGGCTGAGATGTGGGGGTAGAAAGGCAAGAACAACCCCTCATTTGACTCTCACAATAAAGTAGAGCATTGGGCACTCCCTTATGAGTTAGTTACTGGCTCTCAGAGTCTGCTCCACTATTCATTCCCCTAAACACAAGCCACCAGTTTTTACTTTTGCCATGGGGAAAATGCCATGGATTATGAAATTTACTAAATCCAAGTTCAAAGTCTTACATTCCAAAGCTATGAAACTTTACCTCCTACACACTTCCCTCCTTTGTCCTCCCTCTCTTCTACTTCCTCTGCCCTGGAAAGCATCGTGGAGTGAGTCTTGGTCTACTCCTCACTTCTAAGGACCATGCCTCCCATCCTAGTCCATCCCGTGCTCACTGAACAATGTGTGAATCACACATGAGTGGCAGAAATCATTACATTCGTCTCTGCCAGGCTCACAGCTACTGATGATAAAGGAATCAAAAACAACCTTTATATTCTTAAAAATAAGAACTTTGTATGGGGACGAATTTGGCTCAAAAACTATCCAACTAAATAACTCATTATGAACTCCTTTCTTCCTTCTCTCCCCCCCCCCCCCATTATGAACTCTTAAAGTTGTGAGGAGCCTAAAAAGTCATGTGGATGGTGTGATAATGTTGTCATTCCTTTCAGGACAGAAAACCTAGGAATGTGATTAACTTGCTATGGTTGATTGCCCCTTCAGTCCCAAGGCTCTAGCTACTGTGTGATTAAAGGCTCTGATTTCATATGAGTCACTTTCTTAACTCTCTTCTCCCTACTAGAATTATCCTTTGTTTAAAAAAAAAAAAAAAAAAAAAAAAAAAACTTTCCTTTGCTCCAGTATGCTAGTGTTACATGCATTGCATTTGTTCTTGCTGAAATTTTCTAGTTCCCAAAACCCTCTTTCCAGCACAATTTATTTCATCTACCTGTGAAGAGGAAATTAACAGGGACTCAGAAGTAGGGTTGACTGATGCTGCAGTGAATGTTAATTCTCATTCAGGAAAGTCAGCCCTCCAAAAATACCTGGGATCAGAAGCCTTCTCAGAGCCTCGTTTACCTTCATGAAGCCACAGTTTCAGATATATTGTCTGATAGTCAAGATCACCAACTGAATCCCTTTATCTGTGCCTTCCTGATTTTGAGTTTTATTGTTCTGTATACACAGATTTTCAGTAATTTTCATCAATAATAATGATATTAATAATGATGAGGAAGAGGAGGAGAAGTAGTAATAGTAGTGGTTACTAACAAAAATATGTTTAGACAATTAGGAACTAAGAGTCTAACTCACTGGTGAAACATATATGCAAGCATATGCAAGGCACCAGGTTTGACCTTCATATTATAAATTAATAAATGCATCAATTAAATAATTTAAAAGATTTTAATCTAAACTCACATGTATTTCAGTCGGATAGTAACTGAAACACTCTTGTGCTACCACTCAACATTAGGCAATGTACTTTCATAGAAGACTTCAGGAGTTCCAGGCCAGTGGTCTGCAAGCGTTATTCCACAACCAACGCACTGCTTGAAAACCCACACTATGACTCTACCCTAGGCCTAAAGAACTAAGAAGCCTCTAAAGCGGAGGCCATAAATCCGTGTTTTAAATCTGTGCTATGATCCAAGGGATTATGAAATACGTCAAAATTTGAAACCCTGATTTGAATGAACCCCTTTCCTAAGTCTCACTGACTATTCAGGAGTTTCATACTAGACATTGTTTACTGGGGGCCAATTGCAGACACCCATCTGCGTGTGTTCATTAGCATGGAGCCCCAGAGCTCATGGAAGAGAATGGGAGCAGAGTGCCCAGTGGAGAGCCGGGACTGATGACAAGAGTAACAATGAGCTCCTCAAAGAAACAACCAGATAGAACAGGAAGCCCAGCATGCAGACTAGCATGAGTGGCAGGCATGAATACTAATAGGATATATGGGTCCTGTGTCACACTGTACGTCCGTGAGATCCATGCCCCCCACACACAAGGTTCTGTGTGAACAGAAATAGAAAGACCCAACCTTTCAGTACTGCTAGGAACCAATGGGTCTGGGGGGAGGCATTGACAGACAGCAGTGAGGCCACCCTCCAGAAGCTGCAAAAACACTAGCAGCACACAGCAGAGAAGAGAAAGCTCACCTGGGAAGCTTTCTAAGAATGTATAGATCGAGAACTTGGGGGCTGGGGTAAAACAATTAAAGTGTAAACTAAATCTAAAACTCAAAGATACTTACTGGCCAAGTTACTGGGAGCTAGCTCATTGATTCTGAAATTCTCCCTCACACATGGTGCCATTCTTCTGACTGTCAGGTGACGCTCAGAAACATAAAGGATGTATATTATAATACATTATTATGCATATTATTAGTGTATTCAAGTGCATAATGCATGTGAATAGAAAAAAACTCACAGTGTTTCCCTTCTCTGGTTATCTGACAAAGACATATTGTTTTCCCAAGCAAAATGGCTTTGAAAGGCAGAGTAGACCAGAGGGCTTCTTATAATTTTTTTAATTGGAATTTTCTTTACTTACATTTTAAATGTTAAGACCCTTCCCTGGTTTCTCCTGTGGAATCACCCTATCCCATCCCCTCTCCCTCTCCCTCTATGAGAGTGCTCCCTCACCCACCCATCCACTCCCTCCCACCTCCCTACCCTGACATTTACATACACTGGGGCATCTTATCTTCACAGAACCAAGGGCCTCTTTCCACTGATGCCATCTTCTGCTACATATGTGCTGGAGCCATGGGTCCCTCCGTGTGTACTCTTTGGTTGGTGGTTTAGTCGCTGGGGAGGGGGTGTCTGGTTGGTTGATATTGCTGTTCTTCCTATGGGGTTAAAAACCCCTTTAGCTCCTTCAGTCCTTTTTCCAACTCCTACATTGAGGACCCCATTCTCAGTCCAATAGTTGGTTGAGAGTATCTTCCTCACCTCTGTACTTGTCAGGCTCTGGCAGAGCCTCTCAGGAGACAGCTATATCAGGCTCCTGTCAGAATGCACCTCTTGGCATCAGCAATATTGTCTAGGTTTGGTGACTGTATATGAGATGGATCCCCAGGTGGGGCAGTCTCTGGATGGCCTTTCCTTCAGTCTCTGCTCCACACTTTGTCTCCATATTTCCTCCAGTGAGTATTTTGTTCCCCCTTCTAAGAAGGACTGAAGCATCCACACTTTGGTCTTCTTTCTTATTAAGTTTCATGTGGTCTGTGGATTATATCTTGGGTATTCTGAGCTTTTGGGCTAATATCCACTTATCAGTGAGTGCATACCATGCGTGTTCTTTTGTGATTAGGTTACCTCACTCAGAATGATATTTTCTAGCTCCATCCATTTGCCTAAGAATTTCATGAAGTCATTGTTTTTAATAGCTGAGCAGTACTCGATTGTGTGAATGTATCACATTTTCTAGTTATCCCATGCCAGCACCACAACAGCCATAGAGGCTACCTACAAACTTAGCCCTCTTTCTCCCCTGAGCCACAATATCACCCAAGGTTGATCATTGTCCAGAGTCCTAATATTTTATAATCTTTCAAGGTCATCCATTCTACAACCATCCACCCCAATCTGTGTGTTTTGGCCAAAATATTCTCACTTTCCACTGCTCTCAAAGTCCGTAAGTTGTCTGCTGAACCCTGCAAATTCTCTGTACACTCACCCTCTTATTCCATCTGCAGCTTCATGACACCATTTAAACTGTCTTCTCAAATAGTGGCTGCCTCCACTCCCAAAAGGCTGCTTCATCCCTGAGTTGAAGCATTTAATGTCTATCTACGTATCATTGCAAACATCTTGTGCATCTTTCTTTTTTCTTTTCCAGTGAAGCCTGAGAACCATAAAACTATCACCCATAACACTATCTCCTGAGCATGGCAGTGATCATTTCCCTTCATTCAGAAAGGCTATCATATTCATTGATGGAATTTCTGACAGATGTTCTCTTCCAGTATCCTTGACAACCTCATATTCATGGATAGTAGGTTTCTATAGCTTGATCGTTTTCCCTAATCCCTTACCTGTTTGTTTAGGTTTGGTTTAGTTTGGTTTGGTCTGGTCTGGTCTGGTCTGTGTTGGGTTGGGTTGGGTTGGATTGGGTTGGGTTGGGTTGGGTTCAGTTGGGTTCAGTTGGATTCAGTTGGGTTCAATTAGGTTGGTTTAGCTTTGCTTTTTGCTTGGTTAGTTGGTTGGTTGGTTTTGGTTTTTTCCATTCCTTATCCAATTTCTCCAGACTTTGCTGCCACACACCTTCAAACCCTTGATATGGTCTGTCATTTTCTGTCACCACCTGTCCTTTCACAATGCTCATGTGCTCAGTTCAAACTCTTCCCCTGCAAGGACTTCCAGCCCATGGATGCAACCACATCTCTCACTGTACATCACCGTAGCATGTTCTCATATCCCTCTCACTAGAGTCCATGCCTCTGATTTCAATAATTCTATGACTTAAAAAACAAGCAAACAAACAAAAACAGCATATTTGATCCCTTTCAGAGCCTTGTGCATACCTGGCAAAAACAACCTTGGAAAACTCCAACTTTTTGCATGACGTATGACTTTTTTCTCACATCAACATCAACACATTAGGAAAAAAAATCATTCATGTCACCCTTCCTTTAAATAATTGCCACAATTCTCAAAGGGACCTTACCATTAACTGGCATCTTTGCCATACTTCCTGAGAAATCTGTCTACCTGCTATCAGAAATACTTATTTTGTCCAACAAAATTTTCAATCTTCAGAGTAATAAAATAAATGCAATCACAGTAAAACTACCTTTATTTTCCTACCACCAGTAATGATTTTCATCTGTCCTCATCTACTTTCCTCCCGTGTGTGTGTGTGTCTCTGTGTGTATGTGTGTGTGTGTGTGTGTCTGTGTGTGTGTGTCTCTGTGTATAAGTGATCCAGATCCTACCAAAGGCCACTCCATCCATACTATATTGGATTTCATACTTTACTCCAAGTCAAGCATTTCACTCCCCATTTCCTTTTAAAAAGTTTGTTTGGTTTTCCTTTTTAAATTTTCCAAGATAGTGTTCTTTTCATCTTAAGAACAATCCCTTAGCTCAAGCCTCACTCTGACGTTTGCCTATGTTTCTCCTCATGCAACATAAAAACTTTCTGTAACCCTCACTTCTCTGCTCCAATCAGATTTTGCCCACTACATCACAGGAACGGACTTCTGTGAGGTTAGGACCAGCCTGTAAATTATGCCCTCATCTGCTTTCATTTTAGTATGTGCACAGTTGAATGCATCACAGAAGTGAAGACACAGTGTTTAGTCAGATGCCCGCCTGTGTCTACTCCGTCCATAGATGATCTTATCCAACAATACCTCCTACTCTACTCTTCTGCTGTTGTATAGACACAAGGATTCTGGCCTAAGAGGTGCTGGAAAATACTATAATGTGTTAACTAAAAGTTTTACTGTGGGCTGCTGTTTCTTTTCCTCAAGTTGTAACTCCTCAGCAGACCTTTAGGACCATGGCAATACTGAGCACCACAGCAAGCTACTATCATGCAATTAATATCGCACACACACACACACACACACACACACACACACACACACACACACACAAATGCTGCTCTTTTAGAGGACCTGAGTTCAAGTCTCAACACCCATGTGGTCCAAGACAACATATAACTCTAGCTTCAAGAAATTTCTGCTTGTCTGGTGGCTACACACACACACATACACACACACACACACACACACACACACACACACACACACACACACACAGGTGTTAGGGCAATTGTCATGAAAACCATCCCCAGAAGTATATGGGAGTTTTGGGAGGAAAGAAGGAAAGAAACAGAATGGAGAAAAGAAACTATTAAAAATTAACTTAAATAAATAAAAAGGCCTTCTTAATGTGTTTCTAATTTTCCCCAAGCTTGGGCCTTACTTCAGAAGCCTAATGAATAAGTCATGGCTACTCCAAACCACTCTTTGCTTCTTCAAATTACAGATAACTTTTATACAAATTCTAATAACGTTTAAATAAACACCAAATCAAATATTTTGTATGCACATGTAGTAAACTCTCACTCCTGTTTGAGAAAACAATCCCAAAGGAAAAAAATATCCATAATCAGGAGAATCTTAAAGAGTTAGCATCAAACCAGATCTTGAGTGCTGAAAAGAATTTCCAAAAGTAGTGATAGGTAAAGTTACAAAGAACAATCGCAGGGCTTGGAAGGTGGCTCTGTCGGAGAATCTTAGTTCACTTCCCTAGTGCTGAGTAAAATCTGGGCATGGCAGCATGGACCTAGAATGCCAGCAGTGGAGGAGAAGAAACAAGCAAGTCTCCAGAGCTTGTTGGTCAATCTAAGAGCACCAGCACCAGGTTCATTGAGAGAATCTATCAAAAAAAAAAAAAAACTTTAAAAAAGATACTTCAATAGCAGAAAGTATCTAAGATCAACCATCTCTGGCACACACACACACACACACACACACACACACACACACACACACACACACACACATATACACAAGCACAGCACACAGCACACAAAAGAAGATGAAGACATAGCAAAAGAGAGAGCATGCATGAAGAGAGAAGCAGTTTTATCAGTGAGCAAGAATACAAAGTTGAAAATGTGATTTAGGAAGAATGCACGATGCTAAGACTTCCACGGACATTCCAGATGGTTTTTCAGTCATTCACCCAACTCTAATCCTAGTCGTAGGGGACACTGTGTCCTTTCAACATCCAAGCTGATACCACAGAGACCAGAAGGAAGCTAAAACCCACAAGGATGAGAAAACTATCTGATGTGGACAGAACAGGGAGAAAGGACACACCCATGTAGAAAGACTAATAATCTGCCTGGTGTAGCTTCACAAATGAGAGTGAGCCTCTGACAGAGCAGAGCATACAGGGGAATGAAAGAAGCTAAGCAAGACACTTCACCCAGTCCCAAGTAGTCAATAAATATTTATTGATTGATTAAAAACAAGTTTGGGCTCTGACTAGATGGAGTTTTCAGTATTTACACTGCAGCATGCATAATCCCCCTGGCTGAATGTTTATATTTTTATGTAAATTCTGAAAGCTCAGCTGTCCTTTCAGAAGACAGATCCAGACAAACAGCAGAAATTTTCCCTCTGGCCTTAGATTTGACTTCTATTCTCCTGGAGATGTGAGGGAATTGTGGGGAAAGAGCTCATATGATGTAGTGGGAATGTCAGGAAATGTAATTGATTTCCCCTTGAATAGAGAGACACTGCCACAAAGCTCTTGAGATAAACCACTAAGCCTATCAAAACATTCATGTTTCAATACTGAAGGAAGAGACTTCTGGACCCTGTGCATCCTGTTCAAAATAGCATGTGGTCAATAGTACAGCAGCTGAACTTAAACTGGAACTGGAAATCCAGAAACATCAACACTACCACCACACACACACACACACACACACACACACACACACACACACACAAACTATTAGAATTTACTAAATATAGTTATAAGTAGATTTAGGGTTTTGTTGTGCTATTTTGCAGTTTTGTTTATTTTTTTGTTTTTTGTGTGTTTGTTTGTTTTTTGGTTTGAGGAAGAAGTATTGAGAATTTCAGAACAGACTGGGATGTATTGTCACAGTTTTTTTTCAAAATGAAAAGAAGAGGGAAGGAGATAGGAGAGAGTGGGAGGAGAAAGAGAAGGGGGGATGGGATGGAAAGGGGAGGGGTGGGGAAGCAATGTGCTGTTTATTATTATGGTACTTGGTGCTTAAAATTTTAAAATATGTTTATCCTAGTTAGTGTAATTTGAATTGATCAATCATGAAATCTATTCTAGCTTGAGGATTCTTATTGTAGATAAAGAGGAAGAGGTGAGGAGTAGTGAGAGAGAAAAGGAGACTGCTTAGAATAGGAGAGAGGAAGACAGGCAGAAGGAAGGGCAGGAGAAGGGGGAGGAGGAAGAACAAAAGGGGAGCAAAGGAAAGGGCAGAATAGACAGGGGAAGGAGAAAAAAAGAAGGACAGAGGAGAAAAGACAAAAGGGGAGAATAGGGAGGGACGTTGGAGAAACTTCATTTGGTGATTAAAAAGATTTTCCAGACATTTTTATTTCCCTGATCTTTATTTGTAACTGACATTTCTAACAGCTTTATTGATAACTAGGTCTTGTAACCAGAAATTATGATTTATTTACAATGTACAAGTAAATTGTTTTAGTGTGCACACAGTTGTACAATTTCACTACAGCTACTTTGAAACATCTCCACTATCCGCAAAGGAACTCGGCACATATAGGCAGTTCCTCCCTCGACACTTTTTAAGCACACAGGTATCCTGAATGAGATGAAAATTAGCATAAATTTAATCAAAGGTGTCAACTTCCATCTTGATGTCCTCTGCTGATGGCTCTGTGTCGGAGTCTCCTCCTCCTCAAGTGAAGCTTCATCTTCAAAGCAATCAGAATAATTGTAAGAGAATGGAACTAGAAGTAGGTAGCTCACAGTGTTATAACTTCTGTGTGTTCTCAGGTCCTCTGGTGCTATATGTTCTATCACACCTACACTGTGCTAGTTGCTGTTCAGTAGGATTTGATCTACAAAGGCTTGGATCATTAGCGAGTCAATAAAAGAATACAAAAGCTACACTGCCTATTAATAGTCTAGTCTTTCAATTCACAATTCAACTTGACAAATGCACCTCACTGACCCACACCAATACCCTCTCTTTCTGCATCCAGAAGTCTCCTCAGAATACCATGGGTCTTCTGATGTTCCATCATATCCATGAATCTTTTCTTAAAGAATATAAAATTTGGATTACAGTGGCTTTTGGTAAATCAAATATTCAACAGTGTGCCTGGACATCCTCAGCAATCGCCAACAGGTTTATATGGTCCTCATGATGCTGAATGGAGAAGAAGAACACGGGGGTGGGGGGGATGAATCACACATTATCTTTCCTCATAGATTTTAAAATCACATAGATGCATTCCCTTTCCTGTATGACTAAGGACAGTTTTGTGGCACCTTATATACTTCCAGAATGCCAGTTGGGCTCTTATGTGAGTACTTTTCCCCACTTGGATGGGTAAATTTTAGGATTCCATCATTTAGGTAATGTATTTCAAGCCCCAAGCCACTTGCACACACCTAATAAAGACCACCACTTTCCTGACCAAAAAATAAAGGCCACTCATAGAAGCAGAGGTATCTTATCAATGGAATCATTGCCATAATTATTATGGAAACTGGCAAAGATGTGGGTAGAAAAAAAAAAACAAAAATAAGCCTCTGAGTCCTAACATATAAGTCTTCTCTCACAAACCTGATGAGATTAGAGCTATTGGGCTCGTAAGGGGGAAAAGACATGGGATTTGATGGAAAAATAACTTCCTCTGGTTTTATTTTTAATTGATTTTTAATACCCTGAAGCCCTGTAGTATTTGATAAACTCTTGTCTTCCCACTAAAATTATGCTCAGAAAATAGCCTATATAATTACTCATAGCAATCTATCACCTGAGCCAGGGGTTACTTGGGGAAATATCATTTAATCTCTCTTTTCTTCATAATTTTATTAAGTATTTATTTTTCTTTTTATTATTATTATTTAATTTATTTATAATTCAGCCATTGTACCCCTTCGAAGTCCACCCTCCCACAGTTCCTCATCCCATTCCTTCTCCCCCTATCCCTGAGAGGATGCTCCCCCACCCACCAGCCTCAAGTCTCTAGAGGATTAGGTGCATCTTCTCCCACTGAGGCCAGACCAAACAGACCTCTGCTATATATGTGTTAGGGGACTCGACTATCTCCTGTATGCTGCCTCGTTGGTAGCTCAGTGTCTGAAAGTTCCCAGGGGTCAGGTTAGTTGAGACTGCTGTTTTTCCTATGTGGCCCCCTAACCCTTCAACTTCATCAGTCCTTCCCCTAATTCAACCATAAAGGTCTCTGACTTTAGTCCAATGGTTGGATATAAATATCTGCACTTTTCTCAGTCAGCTGCTTGTTGAGGCTCTCGGAAAACAGACATGCTAGGCTTATGTCTGTAAGCACACCATAGCATCAGGAATAGTGTTAGGCCTTTATGCCTTCTCATGAGATGGATCCCAAGTTGAGTCAGTCACTAAACCTCCTTTCCATCAGTCTCTTCTTTATTTTTGTCCCTGCAGTTTTTTTTTTTTTTTTTAGACAGGAACAATTCTGGGTCAGAAACTCTGACTGTGGTTTGGTAGCACTATTCCTCCTCTTGAGGCCCTGTCTATTTATTAGTATTGTCTATCTATTGCCACTGCTGGGCATTTTATCTAACATCACTTGCATTGAGTCCTGAGAGTTTCTCACCTCCCAGGTCTCTGATATTTTCTAGAGGGTCTCCCCAATGCCCATCCCCCTGATATTGCTTATCCTCATTCATTGTCTTGGCCCTTGGGGCTTCTCTAATGCCCCCCAGTCCATGATCCTATTCCAATTTTCCCTCCCCCTTTCCCTCTCCCACCAAGTTCTCTCCCTCACTCTGTCCCTGTGATTATTTCCTTCCCCCTTCTAAGTGGGACTGGAGCATTGTCACTTGGGCCTTTTTGCTGACCACTTTTCTAAATTCTGTAGGTTGTATCCTAGATAATGAGTGCATATCATGTATGTCCTTTTCAGTCTGGATTACCTCACTCAGGATATTTTTTAGTTCCATCGATTTCCCTGTAAAACACATAAGTGACCCCAAAAATTCTAACAGAGAACTTCTACAGCCAATAAACAACTTCAGCAAAGTGACTGAATATAAAATTAACTCAAACAAATCAGTAGTCTTCCTTTATACAAATAACAAATGGACTGAGAAAGAAAGTAGGGAAACAACACCTTTCATAATAGTCACAAATAATAGAAAATATCTTGGTGTAACTCTAACCAAACAAGTGAAAGATCTGTATGACAAGAACTTTAAATCTCTCTAAAAAGAAATAGAAAATCAAGACTCAGGACCCGCCTGCACACTGCTGAGACCCCAGAACAGCCTTGAAAGTGCTCTTCTACCTGAGCCCAGAGGGATCTTGCCACATGCCCTTCAGGTTGTCTCAGGAGAAAGAGCCTGGAGCTCCTGGAGGACAGCTAGAGTGCGCAATATGAGATCAGGTCCTTTCTGGCCCAGCGAGAGGGCCAGGTGACCACCATCGAGACTCAGGATCCACCTGCACACAGCTGAGCCGTCAGAGAAGTCTTGGAAGAGCTCTCCCACCTGAGCCCATGGAGACAGAACAGAGTCACTGCAATCAGAACTCACTACCTTACTACAAAGAAACAAACATCCAGAAGCAATATCCTTCCTGAGCCTACAGGCCCTCAGATCCACAGGAGAGACAGGCTCCAGTCAGAGAAAACAAGATCACTTGTAAGCACAGAAAACAAAATGGCAAGAGAAAAGCAAAAGAACCTAAGCAATGGAAACCAAGACAACTAGGAAACATCAGAAGCCAGCTCTCCTACCTCAGCAAGTAGTGGAATGCCAAACACTCGAGAAAAACAAGAATTAGACTTGAAATCATACTTCATGATGATGATGATGATGATAGAGATCTTGGAGAAGCACATAAATAACTCCCTTAATCAAACTCAGAGCAGAAATCAACCAAATAGAGACAAAAAGAACTATACAAAGAATCAACAAAACGAAGAGCTGTTTTTTTTGAGAAAATCAACAAGATTGATAAACCCTTAGCCAGACTAACTAGAGAGCACAGAGAGGGTATCCAAATTAACAAAATCAGAAATGAAAGGGGAGACATAACAACAAAAACTGAGGGAATTCAAGAAATCATCAGATCCTACTACAAAAGCCTATACTCAAGAAAACTGGAAAATCTAGAGAAAATAAATACATTTCTAGACAGATACAAGATACCAAAGTTAAATCAGGATCAGATAAACCATCTAAACAGTCCCTTAACACCTAAAATCAGTCATCAAAAGGATCCAAAGCAAAAAAGGCCCAGGACCAGATGGGTTTAGGGGAGAATTCTATCAGGCTTTTATAGAAGATCTAATACCTATACTCTCCAAACTATTCCACAAAATAGAAACAGAAGGAACACTACCCAACTCATTCTTCAAACAATTACACTCATACCTAAACCACACAAAGACACTACAAAGAAAGAACTTTAGACCAATTTCTCTCATGAACATTAATGCAAAAATACTTAATAAAATTCTTGCAAACCAAATCTGAGAACACATCAAAACAATCATCCACCATGATCAAGTAGGATTTATCTCAAGGATTCAGGGATGGTTCAGTATATGGAAATCCATCAACATAAAACACCATATAAACAAACTCAAAGAAAAAAACCACATGATCCTCTCACTATATGCTGAGAAAACATTTGACAGAATTCAACAGCCCTTCATAATAAAAGTCTTGGAAAGATCAGGAATCCGAGGCCCATATCTTTCATAGTAAAAACAATATACAGCAAACCAGTAGCCAACATCAAACTAAATGGAGAGAAACTTGAAGCAATCCCATTAAAATCAAGGACTAGACAATGTTTCCCCCTGTCCCCCTACCTATTCAATATAGTACTGGAAGTCCTGGCCAGAGCAATTAGACAACAAAAAGAAATCAAAGGGATTCACATTGGAAAGGAAGAAGTCAAAAATCTCACTATTTGCTGATGATATGATTGTATACCTAGGTGACCCCAAAAATTCCACCAGAGAACTTTTACAACTAATGAACAACTTCAGCAAAGTGGCTGACTATAAAATGAATCAAATGTCTTCCTCTATGCAATGGATAAACAGGCTGAGAAAGAAATTAGGGAATGGACACCCTCTACAATAGTCACAAAGACTATAAAATACCTTGGGGTGACCGTGACCAAGCAAGTGAAGGATCTGTATGACAAGAACTTTAAGACTCTGAAAAAGGAAATTGAAGATGGAAAGATCTCCCATGCTTATGGATTGGCAGGATCAACATTGTAAAAATGGCCATCTTGCCAAAAGTAATCTACAGATTCAATGCAATCCCTATCACAATTCCAACTCAATTCTTCATGGAGTTGGAAAAAGCAATTTGCAAATTTATCTGGAATAAAAAAAAAAAACTTAGAATAGTGAAATCTATACTAAAGACTAAAAATCACCATCCCTGATCTCAAGCTATATTACAAAGAAATTGTAATAACAACTGCATGGTCTTGGTACAGAGATAGGCAGGTAGATCAATGGAGCAGAACTGAGGACCCAGAAATGAATTCATACATCTATGGTCACTTGATCTTTGACAAAAGAACTAAAACCATTCAATCGAAAAATGACAGCCTCTTCAACAAATGGTGTTGATTCAACTGGCAATCAGCATACAGAAGAATGCAAATTGATCATTTCCTATCTCCTTGTACAAAACTCAAGTCCAAGTATATCAAATATCTCCACATAAAACCAGGTACACAGAAACTATTAGAAGAGAAAGTAGGGAAGAGCTTATAACACATAGACACAGGGGAAAATTTCCTGAACAGAACAGGCCTATGATCTGAGATCAAGAGTCGACAAATGGGACCTTGAGAAATTACAAAGCTTCTGTGAAGCAAAGAACACTGTTAAGAAGACAAAACAGCAGCCAACCAATTGGAAAAGGATCTTTACCAATTTTACATTTGATAGAGGGCTAGTATCCAATATATACAAAGAACTCAGGAAGCTAGACTATAGAGAATCAAATAATCCTATTTTAAAATGGGGTACAAATCTAAACAAAAAATTATCAGCTGAGGAATATCAAATGGCTGAGAAGCACCTAAGGAAATGCTTGACATTCCTAGTCATCAGGGAAATGCAAATCAAAGTAACCTCACACCAGTCACAATAGCTAAGATAAATAACTCAGGTGACAGAAGATGCTGGCTAGGATGTGGAGAAAGAGCAACACCCCTCCACTGTTGGTGGGGTTGTAAGGTGGTACAACTACTCTGAAAATCAGTCTAGTGGTGCCTCAGAAAATTGGACATAGTACTATCTGAAAACCCAACTATTCCACTCCTGGGCTTATACCCCAAAGATGTTCCAACATATAACAAGAACACATGCTCCATCATGTTTATATCAACCCTATTTACAATAGCCAGAAGCTGGAAAGAACCCAGATGTCTATCAACAGATGAATGGATACAGAACGTGTGGTACATTTGCACAATGGAGTAATACTAAGCTATCAAAAACAATGACTTCATGAAATTCCTAGACAAATGGATGTAACTAGAGACTATCATCTTGTGTGAGATAACCCAGTCACAAAAGAACACATATGGTATGTACTCACTGATAGCCCCAGAAAGCTCTGAATATCGAATACCCAAGAAAAAATTATGAATTCACAGACATTATGAAGCTCAAAAAGAAGGAAGGCCCAAATAGGGATGCATCAGTCCTTAGAAAAGAGAACAAAACTCTCATGGGAGGGAATGCAAGGTCGACTAGAGGAACATGGATTGAAGAAAAGATCACTCAGAAGCTGCCTCACCTTGGGATTTACCACATATGCAGTCACCAAATCCAAGCACTATAGCTGATCCCAAAAAGTACTTACTGGCAGAAACCAGACTGAGATGTACCCTCAGGGACTATGCTAGAGTCATATAGATACAGCTGAGCATGCTTGCAGCTAACCATAGGTCTGAACTCAAGGACCCCAATAAGGTTGCTAAAGGAAGGACCTAAGGAGCAGAAAGGAGCTGCAGCCTCCTGGGAAGATAACAACATTATCAACCAACCAAACCCTCCAAAACTCCCATGGAGTAAAACACCAACCATTTTGCACACTTTGAGAGACCTATTGATCCAGTTGCATATGTGGCTAAAGATAGCAGTGTCTGGCACCAGTGTGAGAAGAGGCTTTTGTTCCAGGGAGGGCATGTTTTCCCAATGTAGGGGAATGCCAAGGCAATGGGGTGAAGAGGGTGATCAGGAGGGGTGCACCTTTGTGAAGGCAAATGAGTGGGAGAGGGGAGGGTAGCAGGGCGGGGTAAAGGAATAACATCTCAAATGTAAATAAAGAGGATCTAATAAAAATGTAAAAATTTTGAAAAAAAAATAGAAAGAAATAGAAGACCTTAGAGGATGGAAAGACCCACCATGCTCATGGATTGGTAGGATTAAGACAGTAAAACTGGCCATCCTACTCAAAGGAATCTATGGATTCAACTCAATCCCCATCAAAATTCCAACACAATTTTTTTGCAGACATGAAAATAACAGTTCAATTTCATGTGAAAAAACAAAAAATAATAATTAGGATAGAAAAACAATTTTTAACAATAAAAGAACTTCCAGAGAAATAACTATCACTGACCTCAAGCTATATTACAAAGTAATAGTGATTAAAAACTTGTGACAGATTGGTCAATGGAATCAAGCTGAAGAAAAAAACCCCACATACTTATGGACACTGGATCTTTGACAAAGAAGCCAAAAGTATACAATGGAAAAAATAAAGCATCTTCAATAAATGGTGCTGGTCTAACTGTATGTTGTAAAATGAAAATAAATCCATATTTATCACATTGCACAAAGCTCAAGTCCAAGTGGATCAAGCAACTCCAAATAAAACCAGACACACTGAATCTAATAGAAGAGAAAGTGGAAAAGAGCCTCCAACTCATTGGCACAGGGGGAAATTTCCTGAACAGAACACCAATAGCTCAGGCTCTAAGATCAACAATTGATAAATGGGACTTCACGAATTTGAAAAGCTTCTGTAAGGCAAAAGACACAGTCAATAGGACAAATAGGCAACCAACAGATTGGAAAAAAAAAAAAAAAAAACTTCACTAAACCCACATTCGATGGGACTAATATCCAAATATATTAAAAAAAAAAAAAAAAAACAAATAACCCAATTCTTAAAATGGAGTACACAGCTAAACAGAGAATTCACAACAGAGGAATCTCGAATGACTAAGAAGCACCTAAAGAAATACTCAATGTCCTTAGTCATCAGGGAAATGCAAACCAAAATCACTCTGAGATTCCACCTTAGCAAATCAGAATGGCTAAAATCAGAACCTCATGTGACAACACATGTTGGCAGGGATGTGGAGAAAGACAAACACTCCTCCATTGCTGGTAGGATTTCAAATTGGTAAAACCACTCTAGAAATAAATCTGGAGGTCCTCAGAAAATTAGAAATAGATCTACCTGAAGATCCAGCTATACCACTCTTAGACATATACTCAAGAGATACCCACCATGCCAAGGAATGCATGCTTCACTATGTTCATAGCAGCCTTATCTGTGAAGAATGGATACAGAAAATGTGGTTCATTCACACAATGGAATACTAACCAACTATCTTCTAATTTCAAAAAACAAGTTTCTATATTCAATTTTTCTCTACAATTTCTGTGTGTATGGGTGTGTGTGTGTGTGTGTGTGTGTGTGTGTGTGTGTGTGTGTGTGTGTGTGTGCTCGCACACGCATGCACTTTAATATAAATTAAAAATGTAAAAGCAAGCAAAGAATATTGTGCCTGTAATCCCAGCAGTATTCCTTATAGAAACAAGGATACTGAAAGTCCAAGGCCATCTTAAGCTACATAATTGAGCCTTGTTTCTAAAACAAAAGCAAAAACTAAATAAGCAAATAAAATATTTGAAATGCACGTATAGGAGCAGGCTGAGAATTGTAGAAACTGTTCAAGAGGACTGGTTTTGAGACCTTTATTCTTCTCCTGTTTCAAATCATCCATATCTTGAAGTCTCCGACTCCCAAGCATTAGAATTTATTGCTTGGATGAGAAAAGAGCAACTGCTAAAACTAAATTCAGCTTGAGATAAACAATGGGCTTGGCATCCAAGTTAGCTTCTTTTTACTTAATGTTTTAGTGGCTTTTGATAATGCAAGAATATACCTGAAGTGTGTTTATATATTTATATCATATATAAATAATATATACTAAATAATAAATCTTTCTACAGATTTCCAAACTCTGGAGTCACCTTGTGAAGTGTACAAATTAATCAGAATATGATAGGCAATTGAAATACATTCCTTGGATGCTCAAGCAGTGTAAATATGAGTTAAATATCATATATGGCCTTAATGCCATAGTTTGTCTTAATAAAATGTGCTTTAGGAACCCAACTGATATTATGATCTGAAACCACTGGCAAATTTACAGGGGAAACAATGATATTTTTGCCATCAATTTACACACCCTTTAAGAGGCAACAGTTATTCATGTCGTTTCTGAGTGCCTCCTTGTCCTGTCTTTCATTTGCATAGCCTAAACTTACAGTTTAAGATACTTTGTGGTTCGGATGCTCCCAACAATCTTACAGCTCAGCATTGCTATTTTCCAGCATGCATGCTCAATCCATTCATATAAATCAAATTTCTGTAATTTGTAACTTCTCTTTCAAAACTAGCTTACATTAGACATCATATCAAAATAGAGCATTAAGTTAGTTTTGATGACTGATACATTACGAAGCTCTTTAAAACTGTTTTCATACATATTCTAGCTAAAGACACAGAGAGCAGAGATGTTCACAATTCCAGTGTTAGGAAGAATTCGAAGAAGGAGGCCAACTACCAAAGTTTCAGAACACAAACCAATTAATCACTCAGACTTCAAACTCTGAGGATGATTACAGCTCATATTTCATTTTCAATTGCATGAAACATTGGTTGTATTGTTATCAGTTACTCTGATAACTTTTCCAAGTACTGAGTCTTTTGATTTTCCAGCCAACAAAGTCATACTTTTCTTCCCACAAACCAAGTACCAAAACCAATAAAGTACATCCTGAATTTCTCTTCCTTGATGCCTAGTTTACAACTTTTTCCTTTCATAGACCTAAAACAATTCATCAATCTGACCTGCCCAGTTCAGCCTTTGCTAACTAGTTAAAGAAGGGTGCTTATGCTTCTGCGGTCCAACATTGACTAGAATATTCTGGGCAGATGGCCAATCTGGGGTTTTTTAGAAATCTTGATTCCTGGAAGGGGCAGCCCCATGTCTCCACCATGTCAGCAAAGGGAGGATCCAAGCAAAAGTTTAATATATTTACACAAGATGATCCTTTCAAAAGAGAGGTGTTGGCTCAGGATCAAAGCACAGTCACAACTAAAGACCCACAGTCTTGAAGTTTCAAAACAAGCCATGCTTAAGAAATCAAAAAGACTACCATGAGAAAGGGGTATTCACAAGAGATCAGTACATTGAAAAGTCAAGGGGCAGACAGCCAGAGGAAGCAAAATCAAATACACACAGTAGGCGTGAAAGAAACAGGAAGAACCACTGAGTGTCTCTTGATCTGGACCAGTTACTGAATTCTAGAATTGCCTTCTTAGGCCCAGCTATGGTTTTCTAGACTGTGCTGGCAACAATCAAGCATCATAATGCTCAGTCCCCTTGTTCTGACTAAATTCTGGAGCATCTTACCTGACTTCTGCTTCATTCAGACATTTTGAAAACCCTAGGCCAGTAGCATTTGCCTATTGAAAATATGGGGTGAAATAAAGGGCATCTGGTGGGATGGCTCAGCAGGCTAGGCATTTATACACAGACTTAACAACCCCCAGTTCACACCAAGTGGAGTGGTGGTGGGGGAGACAGGGGCAGGTGACTCCGCATAAGATGTCCTCTGACATCTGTACCTGTTTCTTCCTCCTCTTTTCTCTATTCTTCCTCCTCTTCCTCCTCTTTATCTTCCTCTCTCCCTCTCTCCTCTCTCTCTTTCCTTCTTCTCCTCCTTTCTCTGTCTCCTTCCCCTTGCTATTTCTTTCTCTCTCTTCCTTTCTTCTGTCTCTCTCCCTCTCTGCTTCCCTAAAAGAGGCAGCTGCAAACCTGAGTCAATTAAGTGTAAGTTCTATACAGAAAAACAAGTTCATCTGCATGACCCAGGAAGGAATAACTCGGGGAGACTCAGATCTCCACATTCAAGAAGTGACAGACCATAAACCTAGGTCTTGGGAACTAAATAGCTTTAATTATTCATGTTGCTTAGCTCTTAAAACTTCTGTGTTCTCAAATGCATACTAATAAATGATACCTGTCAGGAGAAGGGGATACATGCAGGTATCATTTACTGGTTACATTACTGGTAACAAAGAAAAATAAACAAATGCCATCCAGTGTTGAGACACATTTTTTTAGATGGATGAGTGATCTGGCTTTGAGCCTGAATTCACCTTGATATCAAGAACTGAGATAGATCCAGCTCTACCTAGCCCATTTCCATTGTCTCTCTGCTGCTTTGTCCCCTGTATGCTGTCCTAAAGCATGCTGGTATCAGAATCTCTGCCTAGCCCCTTTATGACATGTCTTCCTTCTGTTTCCTTTTCTCCTCTCCCTCTATATTCCTATTTCTTCCTTTTTCTCTCCCCTCTTCTCTTGCTTTACATTGCTATAATTTTATAAATATTGGCTTGTAACAAGATGTTTAATGAGAATTATAAGAAACTATAGAAGGTATAAATTAAGTGTTTTAAAAGATAATATATTGGGGAACAGATACTTCCGGCCTAAGGCCAGAGCTGGCCCACCTTCATCAGGACTGGTGGCCTACCTACAGACTGCTGGGCACACAGAGAAGCTGCAGGAGCTCTCTCACTCCTGAGTCCAAGGATGAGTCTATACCTGGTCTCCAATGACTATCATGGGAGAGAGTCCTGGGAATTTTCAGGGCAAAGGTAACTCAGGAACAAACTGTTAGGGACTAAATCCAGAGCCAGCCCACAGAATTTAAGACCCAAAAATGAACCCACACACCTATGGTCACTTGATCTTTGACAAAGGAGTTAAAAACATTCAATGAAAAAAGAACAGCCTCTTTAACAAATGGTGCTGATTCAACTGGCAGTCAGCATGCAGAAGAATGCAAATCGATCTTTTCTTATCTCCTTGTACAATGCTCAAGTCCAAGTGGATCAAAGATCTCCACATAAAACCAGCTACACTAAAACGAATAGAACAGAAAGTTGGGAAGAGCTTAGAACACATAGGCATAGGGGAAATTTTCCTAAACAGAACACCAACACATGTGCTCTAAAATCAAGAATCTACAAATGGCACCTCATGAAATTACAAAGCTTCTGTAAGGCAAAGGACACTGTCAAAATGACAAAATGGCAACCAAAAGACTGGGGAAAGGGCCAATAGAGGGCTGGTATTCAATATATACAAAATCTCAAGAACTTAGACTCTAGAGAATTAAATAATCTTATTAAAAATGGGGTACAAAGCTAAACAAAATATTTTCAACTGAGGAATATAGAATATCTGAGAAGCACCTAAAGAAATGCCCAACATTCCTAGTAATCAGGGAAATGCAAATCCAAACAACTCTAAGATTCCACCTCACACCAGTCAGAATAAAAAAGTCAGGTGATAGCAGATGCTGGTGAGGATGTGGACAAAGAGGAACACTCCTCCACTGCTGGTGGGGTTGTAAGATGGAACAACCACTCTGGAAAACAGTCAGGCAGTTCCTCAGAAAATTGGACATAGCACTACCTGAGGACCCAGTTATACCACTCCTGGGCATATACCCAAAAGAAGCTCCAACATCTAACAATGACACTTGTTCCACCATATTCATAGCAGCCTTGTTTATAATAGCCAGAAGCTAGAAATAACCCAGATGTCCGTTAACAGAGGCATGGATATAGAAAATGTGATACATTTACACAATGGAGTACTACTCAGCTATTAAAAACAATGACTACATGAAATTCCTGGGCAAATGGATGAAACTAGAAGCTATCATCCTGAGTGAGGTAACCCAGTCACAAAAGAACACTCATGGTATATACTCACTGATAAGTGGGTACTAGCCCAGAAAGCTCAGAATACTCAAAAAACAATTCACAGAACTTATGAAGCACAAAGAAAAGGAAATCCAGAAGGTAGATGCCTCAGTCCTTCTTAGAAGGGAGAACAAAACGCTCATGGGAGGAAATAGAGACAAATAGTAAAGCAGGGATTAGAGAAAAGATCATACTGAGTCTCCCTCACCAGGATCCACCCCATATGCAGCCACTAAACCCACCCACTATTGCTGATGCCAAGTAGTGCTTCCTGGCAGGAATCTGATATAGATGTCTTGTCAAAGGCTCTGCCAGAGCCATACTGATAAAGAGGAGGATGCATGCAGCTAACCACCAGAGTAAACTCGGGACCCCAATGAAAGTGCCAGAGAAAGGACTGAAGGAGCTGAAAAGGTCTGCAACCCAATGGGAAGAACAAAATTACCAACCAACCAAACCCACCACAGCTTCCAGGAAAAACACCAACCAGTGAGTTTGCATGGAGAGACACATAGCTCCAGGTGCATATGCAGCAGAGGATAGCATTCTCTGGCATCAATGAGGGGAGAGGCCTTTTGTCCAAAAAAGGGTCATTATCCCAGTGCAGGGGAATGCCAAGGCAGTGAGGTGGGAGATGGTTGTTGGAAGAGGACGCAGCTTCATGGAGGCAAAGGGAGGGGGAGAAAGGATGGCATTGGGGGAAAAGGGGAAATATCTGAAATGTAAATACAGAAAATATCTAATAAAAATTTTAAAGGAAAAATAAAAGATAATATGTAATTATAGCAAGTTATATGTAATGTATTGAAATGTAATTTTATTTCTTTTTTATTGGATATATTTATTTATTTACATTTAAATGTTATCCCTTTTCCCGGTTTCACCTCCATAAACCCCCATCCCATCCTCCCTTCCCCTGATTCCATGGGCGTGCCTCCCTACCCACCAACCTCCCCTCCCTGACATTCCCCTACACTGGGGCAACAAGCCTTGGCAAGACCAAGGACTTCTCTTCCCACTAGTGCCCAACAAGGCTATCCTCTGCTACATATGAAGCCAAAGCCATGTGTCCATCCATGTGTACTCTTCGGATAGTGGTTTAGTCCCTGAGAGCTCTGGTTGGTTGGTATTGTTGTTCTTATGTGGTTGCAAGCCCCCTCAGCTCCTTCAGTCCTTTCTTTAATTCCTCCATTGGGGATACCGTTTTCAGTTCAATGGTTGGCTGTGAGCATTCACCTCTATATTTGTCATGATCTGGCAGAGCCTCTTAGGAGGCAGCTATATCAGGTTTTTGGCATCAGCAATATTGTCTGGATTTGGTGGCTGTATTTGGACTGGATCTGCAGGTGGGGCAGTCTCTGAATGGCCTTTGCTTCAATCTCTACTTCAAACTTTGTCTATGTGTTTCCTCCTGTGAATGTTATGGTTCCCCCTCTAAGAAGGACTGAAGCATCTACACTTTGATCTTCCTTCTTCTTGATCTTCATGTGGTCTGTGAATTGTATCTTGGGTATTCTGAGCTTTGGGGCTATTAGCCACCTATCAGTGAGTACATACTATGGGTGTTTTTTGTGATTGGGTTACCTCACTCTGGATAATATTGTCTAGATCCACCCATTTGCCTAAGAATTTCATGAAATCGTTGTTTTTAATAGCTAAGTAGTAATCCATTGTGTAAATATACTACAATTTCTGTATCCATTCCTCTGCTGAAGGACATCTGGGTTCTCTCCAGCTTTTGGCTATTATAAATAAGGCTGCTATGAACAAGGTGGAGCACATGTCCGTGTTATATGTTGGAGCATCTTTTGGGTATATGCCCAGGAGTGGTATAGTTGGGTCCTCAGGTAGTACTATGTCCAATTTTCTGAAGAACACTAAAACTGTTTTCCAGAGTGGTTGTACAAGCTTACAACCCCGCCAACAATGGAGATGTGTTCCTCTTTCTCTACATTCTCTCCAGCATCTGCTGTTACCTGCGATTTTTTTATCTTAGCCATGAAATGTAATTTTAAACTACTAAATTACATTATGTCCCCACTCACCATCCATGGAACATCTTCCTTTTATTCAGCTCAGGAGCAGTGAAGTGAGAATCACCCTTAGAAAGGAATAGCATCCCACCTACAACCCAGAGAGGATATGCAAATCACACCTGTCACAGACTGTCCTCTCAGAGGCCAACCAGAGCAAACCACCCAGCTTTCTTTCACTCATTTTTTTTTCACTCATTCCTGTTGCCTTCAGGCTTGGGAAACTGTCCTATTTATTTAATAATCAATTTTTTAAACATTTGAGTCTTTGACATAGCTAAGATTCATTTTGACATTTGGCATGAAGTGGAAAGAAACTAATTTCTCTAATAATAATTGGTTTTCTTTAAAAACTAATCTGCAAGATTCTTATTTGTTCATAATATTTCATTAACATCTTTTAAGCCTTATGGTGTGAGGTCATATGCCTATGAAATAATAGTGTGTCATACCTAGGTTTCTATTGCTATGATAAAACACTGTAACCAAAACAACTTAGAAAGGGAAGTACTAATCTCGGTTTCCAGTTAATTCCACATCACAGTATATCGTGATGGCAATTCAGAGCAGGAATCTGGAGGCTGAAGCTGATGCAGAAGCTATGCAGGATTGCTACTAACTGGCTTGCTCCTCATGGCTTTCGTATAGCACCCCGAACTTTCACCCCATGTGCACAGTAAGCTGGGACATCCCACATCAATCATCAATTAAGAAAGTATACCACAAGCTTTCCCACAGTCCAGTCTAGTGGGGGTACTTTCTCAATTGTGATTCCCTCTTCCAAAATGATGTTAGCTTGAATCAAGTTGAAATAAAACTAGTCAGCACAGTATGATTTAAAGATCCCCTTTCCCTTACATGACTTAACAATAAGAACAATTGGAGGAGGAAAGTTTCCTTCAGGACTAACATCTCATGATTAATAGAATGTATCATTATGACTAGCAAGAAGAATAAAGAATCATATCCTCATGGGGAATTGTGCTTTTTCTCACTAACACCAGGCAAGTTGCCATAAACCGAAGCCAGAAAGCTATCATTTGATATCTGGGTTTTGTGGTCTCATACAGAACTCAGTCCAGGTGTCTGTGCTGCTGACACACAGAGGCATTCGCTCTGCAGCACTTTTGTTCTTTGGAAGGGACACACAGTGGATCCTCGTGTGTAGGTTTTGTTTGCACTGTTTAATTTTTTTTTTTTTTTTTTTTTTTTTTTTTTTTTTTTGTAATCTACAGTTTAAAAGAGACAAATCAAATTCTGTCCAGGGAAGTTGTACTCGGCCACAACATGGTACTAATTTCAGGTAGACGGACCAGTGGTCATCCGTCAAGATCCTCCCACTAAGAAGACTTTTACTGCCTAGGTTTACCAAAATGCAACAGGATGTTTGAGGACCAAGAACGTAAAACTATGCTACCAGTCTGAAAAAGATTAGCCATCAGAAAAAACAAAATGTGTATCACAGAGAAAAGAGAGCTTCAGAATTTGCAGGTATTAAATGAGGTTGCCAACATTGTTTTTTTTATTCTTACTAGAAACATCACACTCTCTGGCAGGAAGACTAGTCAGAAAAATAGTCTTTGACTTTTAACAAATTCCCCTGGGTAGTTGAAACAAAGGTTACCAAACACAAAGTCATGATGCTAACTGTGCTGAAAGAATGTGAAATCATTGTAGTTTCAAAATGTGAGCTTCCTCTTGGTTTTTTTTTTTTTTTTTTAACTAGCTACCAGCTATATCTAGACACAAAATTATGTCCAAGTAGTTCCTACCAAGATCTCCAAATTGCTTGGCCAATCACCACTTTAACTCTTCCATCTTCCTTCCTTCTTGGTCCCTTTCTGTACCTTGAATCAAACACCCTCTCCATACTTCACCTGGAAGAACTCTTTGGAATGCTCTGAAATTCTAAGAATACTAAGAATACTTAGGAAGCATATTTGTATCACATTTTTATGTATACAAAAAATGCTTTGGGATTAATCAGTTAATGCAGGATTATGGTAGAAGATCTTGCCTCAAGTCATATACATTTTATTAGTAAGTTGTCTTGTGCTGTTCAGGCTTGTTAAAAACAGACCCTGAGAGTGAGGAGTTTCTCCGTGGCTCAAGCATGTTCTTGTACAGTGTCTACCTAAACCTCTTGTCCTAAGTCAGACACCGCCACGAGAAGGGTGAAAACAGAAAGCAGCTAAAGTAAGGGCTTTAAAGGTCTGTGTCCAAGAGAACAACCAGAAGTAAATAGCCCCACAACCAACACTGTCCTTCTCACGATACAAAAATGCCTACAACGGACCTAAGAAGCTCATCATTCATTCAACTGAGACCTCCAGCTGAATGACTCAACTTCCCCGGTTGCTTTCTACTGGGTGTCTGCAAGGCCATGATCTGATGGCATCCACAGTCTTTGTTCTCCCAGTCAGCCTGCTCCCCTCATCTCTGCAGATGTTAAAAATTCAGGATACAGTGATGCTTTGCCATCTGCTGCTCCTGTCTGTCTCCTGTTTGCTGTTTGTTCTTTTACTGTTGCTTGCTCTGTACTTAATAAGCCCACTTATTTGAAACTGCAAGCATGGCTAGTGTAAACCAATCTTCAGACCTTTCAGAATGCCATAATATGAACACCAGTCCCAAAAGCTTAAAGAGAACTGAATCTCTTATAAGAGAAAGATGCTCTGTAAAACTCAAACTCACAGAATGGATAAAATGTGTCGTTATTGGTCCTGCAAGACTGGGGTGGGGTGGGTATTATTTCTTGCAATCTTACTGCCAGTTTCCTTTACATAAAATTTTCCCTTGGAACATTGCAAACATATTTACATTTACGCACACACAAAATCAAGTGATGAGTAACTTTTCACATAGGGGCAACTGTCCGTGGTGAGCCACCCTCCCCATGTGTTCATCTTCAGACTGTATCACTCGAATTATGGCATGCTAAACATCCAAGACACACCACTTTCTAAAGGATGGTTCATCTTGGAGGCAGGTTTGGTGGGAAAGTCCTGGTCAGCTGAACATCTACCACAGAGTAGAAGATGGTGGCAGGAGGAGGCAGCTCAGTCATCTTCCATGTTTGGATAACTAGTAAAATTCAAGGTTGTCACCTCTTACCACCCAGGGTGTTGAGTCTACAGCTTGATACTGCAGAGCAAGATCAACTCAAAACCTTCATTCACATAAGCAGAAGTAACTGAACACTGAAGGCCAGCATTGCTAAGTGCAAGTGGGCTTAGAAAATGAGTAGGTTCTCCGTGGACAAATGCATCATTCTTAAGGGAATTCAATGACAGTGTTCTGGTGGAAGTCAATGTCTTAACTCAGCACAATACAATGTATTAATGGTACTGTAAGTCTAATGATCGAACAGAGAATCTAATAACTTCATTATTATTTGTCATTTTGGATGGGAAACCTGGGAATTTAGCCAATATACATAAGGCCAGAGGAGGATTCAGGATTCATGAGGTAGAAAGCAAGTTATATTACAAGAAGTCTACCTTTCTGGATTTCACCTAGAAATAGATAAGGTTATATTTAGCATAACAGTTTACCTTTCAATAATTGCAGTGCAGGACCACATGGCTAGTTACAGTAAATCACAAGACATGGTGTGTGTGGGCTTCAGAACACAGCACAAGAGATGTAATAGTCAACACCTCTCAATAAACAATCAAAGATAGTGCCTGCTCTTGAGAGCTACTGACTTGGGGAATGTAGAGGTGAGCAACCAGAATACAAGAAAAGGCAATGTACCTGGGGCCGGGGAGGTCCAGGGGAAGAAAGCATATTTACATAGCTGGCTTTTAGAATCTGAAGGTAGTCCACTCAACTTCACTTTTCAAGTGCATCATCTAGATTTAAAGAAATATCAATTACTCATAAACTGCATTGCTGGTGTGGTCTCTTGTTTCAGGCCCCTCCCAAGACTCTGATCCTCTTTAGCATCTGAGTGATGCTGGATGAATAGATGAAGACCATGGTCCTTCATTCTCTTTTCAGATCTGGAATTGGAAGGTTTGTGTGTTTAAAGATCAGGGGCATAAAAGAAGCAACATGCAGACTCAAAGTATACGGTGTGATGTTTCTCAAATCAATATTCATTTTCACAACCAGGAATCCATAAAGAGAGAACAAACCATGGAAAAACAAAAAATTTTACAGTTATTGAGATGACACAAGTTGCTGGATATAAAAACCAAACAATGAATTTTAAGGGCCAACAAATTAAAGGTAGCCCAGACATTGAGAAGGGATATTTTATTTAAAAAAAAAAAAAATGGTAGCAAACCAAAAAAGAACACCAGATCTTCAATAACTAGAGCAATTATTTGAAGTCATAGAAGTTGTGTTTTAATAGTTGTCTGTCTGCACTCTCCACCACTGCATTAATACTGACCATGTTAGCTTCCTAGGAGAAGGTGCTATGGGGAACCCTTGTTGACACCTGGGGAAGCACCTACACCTACATTGTCTACTGAAATCACAAAATCTACACCTGTTGGATAGAACATACCATACAAATTCTACAGTTTCTATTCAAAGTGGAAATATTTAGAAGTGAGCAAGATGATATCCTATAGCACAGCATCTGTCAAACCCCATCTGACACGTAAGGAATTTAAATCTGATATGTCATACAAGCCCCAGCTCAAGAGACCATTGCCATGTGTCCTTTATGTGCACAACAAACACAAGCAATGAAAGACGTTTTTATGTTTCAGTCTTTAAATAAATTATCTAGATGAGTGAACATCTACTGTTCTCATAGTTCCAGTTCTGTGACAACACAGACACTTACTTTTGAAAACAATTTCCACTAAGGATGAGCCTAGAGAAGGAAAGCACAGAACTCCCCATCAGCAAACCCCAGCCAAGAATTTCAGCAGCTCCAGTGGTGATGACCTTAATCTAGGGTCAATTCACCTATTATAAAAGTGAGACGATAAGGCTGGGGTGTTTGTTACTCTACTGTTTCAGTGATAAAGCACCATGGCAAAGGTAACATATGGGACAAAGAATTTATGTGGGTTTAGAGTCTATGAGGGCAGAGACGTACCAGTAGACACAGCAGGGAAGCAAGGCAGGAAGTGCCTGGCATTGCAGCTCTAAAACTAAGCCTGAAAACACATCTTGAGCTAACAGCAGGAAGCTGGTACAGTGAGTGAACTTCAAGTGGAAGGACATTAAGGTCTTCATCCAGTCCCCAGTGACACATTTGTCCCCACCTCCTAAACCTTCTCTAACAGCACTGTGGGGACCAAGTGCTAACATGCCCAAGACTATGGAGGCTGTTTCTCATCCAAACTGCCACCACTAGTTTTTAAGCAAATTGCTGTCTTCTGGATAATACAAACGTCTTAGCTGGCTTAATGGCAGTATGTACAATTTTTAATATGCATAAGCAATACTAATAATTTTGTCCCTATCACTGGGTGTTACTCATTGAGATGGGAGATACCTTTTAGGACAACCATTTTTAATACTCAAATAGAACTAACAGAATCCCTACACTGTTTACAAGCCACACCCTCAGCCATTTAGATCAACCAGGGAATCCCAAATTGGCGATTGGCTTACAACTGACCAAAGGCATAAGGGAAGGATCTCATTTTACCCTTGTTCTCCAACCATGGTGTTTCTGATAATTCCTATTTTATGACAGTTTCTCCCTCCAACTCCTGACAGTAGGCTCCTCTGTTTTGTTCTGAAGCTCATGTTTGAGGTTCATGGTTCCTGGTCTCTTTTAAGAATTTCACTTTCTGCCAATCTTCAAACATGAAAGAAAGGGGATGTGGTGTCCATGGCCTTGTCTTCCTTACTACCCAGAGACTTTTCTACACTCATCTCCTTAATCCTCCTCTTCCTAGAAGTACACAGAACTACTTTGTGTTTATTCTCTGTAAATCAGATTTGCATTCCTTCAAACAATTGTTGGACTATGTGTCACACAACTCCACATCCTTGTCATTTCTAAGAATTTGCAACCTTGTTAATTTAAGTCTCTGAGTCCTCAATACTGTGGGATCTTAATACTTAATGGTGGTTCTTAAACAAAAATCCCATAAAACATCATCTGGGAAAACCTTAGCAATGCAACAAAATAAACTTCAGCGGATTCTTTTGTTTAATTTCATATAAACTATTCTGTACCAGTAATATTCAATATGTCCTTTTTCCAATTCTATAAAGAAAAGTGAATAACACAACTTTTAGGACTGGAGTGAGCTATAATGTGAGAAATATATTTCATTGTGTGCTTCTGTACATGTGTATGTGTTGGGGTGTGGAGGTGTGTTTGTGAGTGTATATGTGCATGTTTGTATATGTGTATATGTGAGTAAATGTGTATATGTGTGTACATGTTAATTATGTACGTGTAATATATATGTATATGTATATGACACACAAATCAATGAAGAAAGAACACAGTCAAGAATAAATTAATACCATAGACAAGAAAGGAATGTGGTATCATAATATCACACTGTTTCATTTCATGCATGGAAGAGCAAGGCAGCGGACTTGAGAATTTCCCCAAGGGTTGGACTCATTATGATCACCTGATTTCTTATCATGTCTTCTCCCCAATAAGCCACAGCTTACATTTTATAATGTTCCAAGCATAACAAGATCAAAATGGTAAGAAGGCCTTTAAGAACTGGAGGCCTCATTTGAAGGGCTTTTCTTCTCTCACACACTGTCCCTCCACACTCTCCCCTTAGCATCCTGCATGCAGGTGGAAGCAGACATTTGAAAAAAGGGGGTGAGGAAGGAAAGCTCACACCTCTCCACAGAGCTCAGAAGGACTCAAACCACTCTCCCCACGGGAGAAAAGACAGCTGCTGAGAGAGCAAAGCTTTAATTCAATATCCTGGAGTTTCAGAGTCATGAAATCACCAGAGGAGGAGAAAGGGGCTGTGCTTTAAATCACATTTGGAAATACAAGCCTGGGTGTGAAACATTAAAATTAGAAAAAGGGATGACAGATAAAAGGTTAACAGAAAATACAGGAATTATTTTACTACAAAATTCTCTAAAGTACTCTAGTTAAATATAGTGATGATATTTTTCCATGTAACTAATTTTCAAATTTTGCTAAGGAGATATGTTTAAATATTCATGTGTGTGTGTGCGTGTGTGTGTGTGTGTGTGAGAGAGAGAGAGAGAGAGAGAGAGAGACAGAGAGACAGACAGAGAGAGAGCATAGGTGTGTATATTTGTGTATGATTATATCTCTGTGTGTTTACTGAGAAAGGGACACACAGAAGACATTTCTAAATTGAAGATTAGGCTTTCCTTTTAAAGATTAATTTATTTTACCCCCCCCTCTCTCTCTACCTGTGTGTGTGAGAGAGAGAGAGAGAAGATAGAGAGGGAGATAGAGAGAGATAGAGAGAGAGAGCAAGAGAGGGAGAGAGATCATGTGCTCCATGTGTGCTGGTACCATTTTTGGGTCATAAGAAGACAGTGGATTTCCTGGAACTGAAATTACAGGCTGTTAGGAGCCACCTAATGTAAGTGCAGAGAACAAACTGGGGTTCAATGCAAGAACAGTAAGCATTCTTACCTGCAGAGCCATCTGAAAGCTTAGCTTATATAGAAAGGAAAAATAAATCATTTTTGGAACTCATGAATGTTTTTCCTTGTTTAAAAATTTCATCAATTATTATAACTACACCAAGAGATTCATAATTGTGCCTTTATTCTATGTAGCTATAAATATCTATCACCATATCACAACTATATATAGTTACTTGTAATCACTTATAAGCGAATGTGTCTGTGTGTACATCCATGCATGCATGCAACTAAATGTGATTGCAAATGTACTTACAAACTAAGAAGATAGTGAATGTTTGGATTTGGTTATACTCATGTTCTGACTTGGAGAATGGCACACCACAAGATAGGTGGACCTGCGACTAGCCCTTTGATTAGTTTTATCGAATCCAAGATTGAATAGTTTACCTAGTTCCCTCTCCAGCCAGCCTGAATCACATTGCTTATACTCTACATAAGTTAGAGTCAACATATCTTAGGACAGCACTGCCCCCAGCCAGTGCAAAGCATGTATTATGACAGCTAGTTTTCTTTTTAATTGAACAACTTTATTTTAAAAAACACAGATAAATGTACAGATTTTAAAAGCATTTTTGAATAAAAGTATATGAATATATTTTTGTCAGTACTTGATTTTTTAAAGGGTTGATAGTATGCATTAAAATCTTACTAGTTACAATGAGCATAAAGTACATGTAAAACAAGATGTAACCTGGAAATAGTCAAAGTTTTCTTGGTGTGTAGAGATTAAGAGTAATGATTTTTTCTTTTTTCTTTTTCTTTTTCTTTTCTTTTTTTTTTTTTTTTTTTTTTTTTTTTGCCCTTTGTTTTTCTTGAACTTCATATAGTCTGTGACTTGCTTCTGGGGTGTTCAGAGCTTTCTGGGGTTAGTATCCAATTATCAGTGACTGCATATAATGTCTGTTCTTTTGTGACTAGGTTACCAAACTCAGGATGATATTCTCCATTTTCTGAAGAATTTCATAAAGTCATTGTTTCTGATAGCTGAGTAGTACTCCATTATGTAAATATACCACAATTTTTGTATCCATTCATCTACTGAAGGAAATCTGGGTTCTTTCCAGCTTCTGGCTATTATAAATAGAGCTGCTATGAACATTGTGGTGCATGTGCCTTTGTTGTATGTTGGAGCTTCTCTGGGGTACATGCCCAGAAGTGGAATAACTGGGTCTTCAGGTAGTACTATGTCCAATTTTCTGAGGAATCACCAGACTGATTTCCAGAGTGGCTGTACCAGTTTACAACCCCACCAACAGTGGAGAAGTGTTCCTCTTTCTCCGCAACCATGCCAGCATCTGCTGTCATCTGAGTTTTGGATCTTAGCCATAATGACTGGTGTGAGGTGGAATCTCAGGGTTGTTTTGATTTGCATTTCCTTGATGACTAGGGATGTTGAGTACTTCCTTAGATGCTTCTCGGCCATTCAATGTTCCTCAATTGAGAATTTTTTGTTTAGTTCTGGACCACATTTTTAAATAGGATTGTTCAATTCTCTGGCATCTAACTTCTTGAGTTATTTGTATATATTGGATATAAGATCTCTGTCAGATGTGGGGTTGGTAAAGATCTTTTCCCAATCTGTTGGCTGCCATTTTGTTTCCTTGACAGTGTCCTTAGCCTTACAGAAACTTTGCAATCTCATTAAGCTCCATTTGTTGATATTTGACCTTAGAGCACGATATTTGACCTTAGAACACGAATCATTGGTGTTCTGTTCAGGAAATTTTCTCTTGTGCCTATGTGTTCTAAGGTTTTCCCTACTTTCTCTTCTAATAATTTCAGTGTACCTAGTTTAATGTGGAGATCTTTGATCCATTTGCACTTGAGCTTTGTACAAGGAGATAAGAAAGGGTCTATTTTCATTTTTATGCATGCTGAGTGCCAGTTGGACCAAAACCATTTGTTGAAGAGGCTGTCCTTTTTCCATTGAATGTTTAAAGCTCCTTTGTCAAAAATCAGGTGACCATATATGTGAGGGCTCATTTCTGGATCTTCTATTCTATTCCATTGATCCACATGCCAATCTCTGTACCAGTACCATGCCATTTTTTAACAAAATTGCCTTGTAATATAGCATGAGGTCAGGGATAGTGATTCCCGCAGATATTTTCTTGTTGTTCAGGATGGGTTTCACTATTCTAGGTCTTTTCTTATTCCAGATGAATTTGCAATTTGCTCTTTCCAACTCTATGAAGAATTGAGTTGAAATTTTGATGGGGATCGCATTAAATCTGTAGATTCTTTTGGGTAAGATGGCCATTTTTACAATGTTGATCCTTCCAATCCATGAGCATGGGAGATCTTTCCATATTCCGAGATCTTCTTCAATTTCCTTTTTCAGAGATTTGAAGTTCTTTTCATACAGGTTCTTCATTTGCTTAGTTAGAGTCACACCAAGGTATTTCATATTGTTTGTGACTATTGTGAAGGGTATCTTTTCCTTAATTTCTTTCTCCACATGTTTTTCCTTTGAGTAGAGGAAGGCTACTGATTTGTTTGAGTTAATTTTATATCCAGCCACTTTGCTGAATGTGTTTAACAGCAGTAGAAGTTCTCTGGTGGAATTTTTGGGGTCACTTAAGTATACTATCATGTCATCTGCAATGAGTGATGTTTTTACTTCTTCCTTTCCAATTTGTATCCCTTTGATTTTCTTTTGCTGTCTTATTGCTCTGGCCAGGACTTCCAGTACTATGTTGAATAGGTAGGGTAAGAGTGGGCAGCCTTAGCTAGTTCCTGATTTTAGTGGGATTGCTTCAAGTTTCCCACCATTAAGTTTGATGTTGGCTATTGGTTTGCTGTATATTGCTTTTATTATGTTTAGGCATGAGCCTTGTATTCCTGTTCTTTCCAAGACTTTTAATATGAAGGTGTGTTAAATTATGTCAAATGCTTTCTTCTCATCTAGTGAGATGATGATGTGTTTTTTTTTCCTTTGAGTTTGTTTATATGGTGGATTACATTGATGGATTTCCATATATTAAACCATCCCTGCATCCCAGGTATGAAGCCTACTTGATCATGGTGAATGATCATTTTTGATGTGTTCTTGGATTCAATTTACAAGGATTTTGTTTTGTATTTTTGCATTAATGTTCATAAGTGAGATTGGTTTGAAGTTCTCTTTCCTTGTAGGGTCTTTATGTGGTTTAGGAACGATGGTTATTGTGGCCTTGAAAAATGAACTGGGTATTGTTCCATCTGACTCTACTTTGTGGAATAGTTTAGAGAAAATTGGTATTAGGTCGTCAATAAATATCTGATAGAATTCTGCACTGAACCCATCTGGACCTGGGCTTTTTTTGGTTAGGAGGCTTTTTATGACTGCTTCTATTTCTTTAGGTGTTATGGGATTATTTCAATGGTTTAGCTCATCCTGGTTTATCTTTAGTATCTGGTATCTGTCTAGGAATTCATCCATTTCCTCTAGATTTTCCAGCTTTGTTGAGTACAGGCTTTTGTAGTAGGATCTGATGATTTCTCAAATTTCCTCAGTTTTAGTTGTTATGTCTCCACTTTCCTTTCTGATTTTGTTAATATGGATACTCTCTCTTTTCTTCTAGTTAGTCTGGCTAAGGGTTTATCAATCTTGTTCATTCTCTATGTGTTTTTACACTCTCTCACTCTCTCTCTCTCACTCCCCCCCCTCTATATATATATATATATATATATATATTACATGTATGTAATAAAGAAAAACATATATAGTGAAAATTCTCCTCCTCTGATTTTAATTTCATTGAGTCTGCTTTTGGAATCTTAGGATAATTATAGCTGGTCACAATGCGTCATTTTAACACAGTAGTATTTGGTTAGTAGAGCTGAAAATTTAGTTAGTGAAAATGACACATTAATTTGTTTTCTTTGTAATCCACCTTTGTTTTTTTATTAGCATGAACTGTGAGGAGTGGGAAAGTGCTTCTTATGTAGCCCATGTATGTGTTTTGTGTGTGTATGTGTGTGTGTGTGTGTGTGTGTGTGTGTATGTGTGTATGTGTGTGTGTGTGCAGATGATGTGCAGATGTTAAACAGGAATAACTTTCTTGAGTTAATGTGTGTCCTGCATCTTGTAGGATGCCCTTTGTTGCTTGTGCTGCTTTACCATGTAACTCCAGGGTAGCCGGCCCGTGAGCATGAGGGAGGTTCTCCGGTGTGTGCCTCCCGTCTCACTGTGAGAGCGCTGTGGTTATAGACACATGCCAACGCAAAGGCACTGCACTTGGGTTCTCAGGATCTGAGTTCAGGTGGGATGACTTACTGAGAGTTTGATTCAGTGCCTTTCAGTATCTCATTGTTTAATACTGCCTTCTTTTCTCCTCCTCACACCCAGGCATTCTAGGTAGCTTGCCATCTTCATTTTATGACTCTCATGACACAAGGGTCATTTGGAATGTGATGAGCAATGTCTAGTCATTAAATTTTGTTTAATTGAACAACTTTATTTTAAAAAACAAAGATAAATGTACAGATTTTAAAAGCATTTTTGCATAACAGTATATGAATACATTTTTGTCAGTACTTGATTTTTTTTTAAGGATTGATAGTATGCCTTAAAATCTTACTAGTTACAATAAGCATAAAGTACATGTAAAACAAGATGTAACCTGGAAATAGTCAAAGTTTTCTTGGTGTGTAAAGATTAAGCATAATGGTTTTGTTTTTTGTTTGTTTGTTTGTTTTTGTTTGTTTTTCTTAAAGAAACAGCTCTTGGTTTTGTTGATTCTTTAAATGGTTCTTTTTGTTTCTATTTGGTCAATTTCTGCTCTGAGTTTGATTATTTCTTGCCGTTTACTCCTCTTGTGTGTATCTGCTTCCTTTTGTTCTAGAACTTTCAACTGTGCTGTCAAGTTGCTAGTGTATGCACTCTCCAGTTTCGTTTTGGAAGCACTCAGAGCTATGAGTTTTCCTCTCAGTACTGCATTCATTGCATCCCATAGGTTTGGGTATGTTCTGTTTTCATTTTCATTAAATTCTACAAATTTCTTAATTTCTTTCTTTCTTATTTGTCCATGCTATCGTTTAATAGACCATTGTTTAGTTTCCATGTGTATATGGGCTTCGTGTTGTCTTTGTTATTATTAAAGACCAGCCTTAGACCATGATGGTCTGGTAGGCTGCATGAAAGTATTTCAATTTTCTTATATCTATTGAGGCTTGTTTTGTGACAAATTATATGTTCAATTTTGGAGAAGGTGCTGTGAGGTGCTGAGAAGAAGGTGTATTCTTTTGTTTTAGGATGAAATGTTCTGTAGATGTCTATTAATTCTAATTGGTTCATAACCTCTGCTAGTTTCACGGTGTCCTTGTTCAGTTTCTGTTTCCATGATCTGTCCATTGATGAGAGTAGGGTGTTGAGGTCTCCCACTATTATTGTGTGGAGTGCAATGTATTTTTTGAGTTTTAGTAGGGTTTCTTTTATGAATATGGGTGCTTTTGTATTTTGAGCATATATGATAAGGATTGAGAGTTCCTCCTGGGAAATTCTCCCTGTAATGAGTAAAAACACATATGCAACTGGGGACCACAGGTCAGTCTCTGGAGTCATACACTCTCTTTCTGTCAGATAGAGTCTCTCATTTTGCTAGAGCTCACCTATTTGCCTAGGCTGGCCAACAATAGCCACTTATCTCCATCTCCCCAGCATCAGAATTGCAGGTGAACACTATCATATGCTGCCTTTGTTCCAGGGTCCAACCCCAAGACCACATGCCGTACAGCAAGCATTTCACTGTAGTAGAGCAAAAGTCCCTCCATCTTGTCTCTATTGGAGTCATCTCTGTTTTAACCAGAAATGGTTCCCCACCCACTTTTCTATTCCTGCCATTAACACTCTCATGGAAAAGTCCAGAAATTCCAAATTGGAATGCCCCAGCTAACTGCATGCTTTGTGCTTCTGTTAAATTGCTTGCTTGCTTTACTTCACATTTAGAAACTTCCTATAAAATGCATTCAGGGCTTTTCTGTGAAAACCGTTTCTCTCCAGTCAGCCATCCATTCAATACAAACTCAATTACGACTTCAGATAGTGCCACACAGTCTTTGGGTCACTACCCAACAAGAATACCAACTGAATCATTTCCTTTCCTCAAGCCCTGAAAAGAAAAAGCTATTTCATGAATATATATATATATATATATATATATACACATATATATATACATATATAGTGTATATGTACTTATACAGTGATTTAGAAATGTGCCCAAAATATAACTTTAAGTAGAAGCATAAATTTTAAATCATCTCTGTTAAAAATTCATACAGTAATATAAAATCAATACAGAGAGTAGATATTTTTACAATTACACAGCAAATAACTTTGTTTTTCATCACTGCCTTCTAAAAAAAGCTCCCTTCTGCAACCCCCTGCATACTAGGATGGACCATTAAGTTCTTTAACTTTCTAGTCATTTAACTTATAAGAACAAATCTAATTTTGTTAATTACAACATCCAATCAAGTCTGATTTAATGTTTTATTTTCATGTGCAATTTTAAAAAATCCAGCCTTGTCTAATTTTAAGTAAAGACTTGGGCTGGGAGATCTTCAGACCTGCAGAACACTATCAGCTATCATTACACCCCTTTTCCCCACCCCTACCCCCTCTCTTTTATTCCCTTCCCTCCTCACAGTTTTTCCCTCCGCCTGTTTTTCAATGCCACCTTCCTGTTTGTGAGTCCTCTATAGTCAGTGAAACAGGATCGCTGCATCACCCTCACATAGTTGACTGGATGTTTGATTCTTCTTCCCCTGGCCCCCACTGGGTCTATCTCAGAACTTCTCAATCATGTGTCTTAGTTAGGGTTCTACTGCTGTGAACAGACACCATGGCCAAGGCAGCTCTTATATAGACTACATTTAATTTGAACTGGCTTACAGGTTCAGAGGTTCAGTCCATTAACATTAAGGCTGAAACATAGCAGCATACAGGCAGGCATGATGTGGAAGGAGCTTAGAGTTCTATAACTGAAGGCCACTAGAAGACTGGTTTCCAGGGAGCTAGGACAAAATTCTTAAAGCCCAAGCTCAGTGCCACACCTACTCCAACAAGGACACCCCTACTCAACAAGGCCACACCTCCTAATAGTGCCACTCCCTGGGCTAAGCACATACAAACCACAACACTTATGGGATCCTTTCCCCCTCAAGGCAGATGGTCTTAAGCAGTGCCTCATGCAAGGCACACAAGCCTGACTTGTCCCTGGTATCTTTCTGCTCAACAGGCGTCATAACACAGTGGAACACTGATCTTCAGTAGCCTCTCACCTATGCCTACCACACCTTCTCTCAAGACTTTAATTTTGTAAATTATCATACAAAGTAGTGGAGATCATCCTGACCTCTATCTACATGCTTGGTTTTATCTGTCTCTTTTTTCTGCTGTGCTCTCCTGATTCTTTATTACCCACAATATCTTTCTTCTGCTTCCACATCACACACATGAAGCTAGTGCCCTGCACTTTCCTCTGGTTGATTTATTCTCCTTCCACTCCATTCAAAGACACAAAGGATGGGTTTCATTCTCCACCAATTCCTTCTTAAGGAAACATTCCAGGAATCTCTAAATAACTTTCTTGGTGTCTCTCCTACCTACCTTGGGGTAAAATTAGATTTGTCATCTAGAGAAAGAGGAAAACAATATCAAACCATTCTTTCTCTTTCTTCAATAAATTCTTTTGAATATCAAATTTTCTGCTTCTTACATACTTAGAATAGCAAAGAGGAACATAGCTGCCTCTTAACAAGCCTTTGAGAGTGTGTCTGTCTTGATGTGTAACTTCATGATATATTATTCTTATCTTTCCACATTCAGTCAAATCTTTGAATTTTCATAGAGAAAAGACCAAGGCATATTTATAACAAGTTCCAGATGGCCAAGGTCTTTAGGCAGCAAGGAAAATAGTTTTTGTAAATAAAGTGTTTCAAAACTATCTACTTTGTCCAAGGTTAGCCATGCATTTATACTGGAATTGGGAGTCTTTACTGTTATGGCAAACTTTCTGAAATGTTTTAGAACAATTTTATCTACTAGCACATGAGTAATGATATTGCTCATTAACTTGAAATGTCCCCAACAGAATGAGATGGATCAATTTCATTAATACCGTTGGTTTCAGAGGGTGAGTTATGGTAAAAGCCTGAAGAAATAGAGAATTCGATGTTATAAGACAAAGCAGAGATAGTTTTAGAACACTTTTGTTTGTTTCCCATGAAGGCTTTCTCAAGTTAAGATGGGAAACTGTAACCTAAATGTTAAAATATTTAGAATAAATTTTCATGACCAGAGGTTAGTTGTAGGAATAATGGTATTGTATCCTGTGTAAAGATTGCCCTTGAATTATTCAAATGTTGATTTCTGTACCACCATATCTGGCTGTAATACTTATTTATAAATCTCCTGTCTCAATGTGATACACAATTATCTATTGTAGTATTTAAAGGGACCTAAGACTAAATTATTTCTCCTAGGGGGAAAGAAAGGAACTTCAAGTTTTGACATTTTCTGTACTGGAATGAAGTATATCACCTAGAACTGGTTTAGCTATTTGTGACATATACCCCAAAACTATTATTTAAAAGCTTAGACTTCAGCTCTAGTGTATCACAAACCTTAGGAGGCCAATTCACATCTTATGTCATCCTTACGTGCTTTGGCCATATACTAACAATCAAAAATGAGAGAAACTTCAAAGTGCACAGAGATGGTTTTTCACTTATCTATGGATGCTGATATCTTCCATTATGTTTCATTGGTTAGAACACAGTAACACAGAGAGACTGCCTACAAGAGAAAATGTAGTACTTAGTGCATGTGGACAGCTTAAACATTGGGAAAGGCAACTAGCAGTGAATATTATAATAAACACTGAACATTATTTCATGATAAATTAGCGAAAGTGAAAAACATAAAAATGTAGAACTCCAAGTTTCCTTTGTAGGCACTAGAGCAATAGCTAGGCAGTTAGCCATTGAGAGCAGTGCTCTCTCAGAAGATCCAAGGTGGGTGTCAAGTACCCACAAGGTAGCTCAGAACAGTTCACTACTTGAGTTCCAGATGATCTTATCCTGACTTCTTCTGACCTCTTGAGGCATCAGGCAGAAATGTGGTACATAAACATACATGCATGCAAATACTCATACATGTAAAAATAATAAATAAAACTTTCTTTTTAAAAAGCTACAAGGGGCTGGAGAGATGACTCAGTGGTCAAGAGCACTGACTGCTCTTCCAGAGATCCTGAGTTCAAATCCCAGCAACCACATGGTGGCTCACAACCATCTGTAATAGGATTTGATTCCCTCTTCTGGTGTATCTGAAGACACCTACAGTGTACTTATATACAATAAATAAATAAATCTTTTTTTAAAAAAGAGTGAAGATTTACAAATCAATTTTTAAAAAAAAAGACAAAGCTTCAATTGAGAGAGAGGAGGAGGGAAGTGGAGTGAGGGGGAAATTCCTTTATAGGTTCCAAAGGTGCATTAAATGTTAATAAATAATTCAGTGTACCAAATTTAATAGCTAACTCAAGCTTTAACTGTCCTTGTAATCTCTTTTAATCAAGGCTAAGGACAAAACAAATTTCTTTGCAATAGTTCTTACAATCCTTTTGTCCTGTGACTTGGTTTCAAGTGTATAACATTATTCAAAGGAGACACGAAGAAAGCAAACTGTAGAACCAGGCTTAATTTCAATTCTGTAAAGGTTGGGCATGAGCCATTGAAGGACTGGAGAAACTAGTATTATTTTGTCCCTGTTTTCTACTGCTGTGAAAAGAATCCATGGCCAAGACAACTTATAAGAGAAAACATTTATTTGGTGTCGCGCGCCCCACTTCCCGCCGACAGGAATAGGTGTGCAACAACAGGATTCTTCTGTGAACAACCTTTATTGTACAACACTCTGAGCAGGGGACCCACATGGAAGAAAAATGCACTGCTTATATATGCCCAGGAGACTCGTGTCGCTACCTGATTGGTGCGCCCTCCAGTAACTCATTAGCATGCCCCGAGAGCGGGCTGTGATGTCTGTGGCACATTCGCACTATGTCTCTTGGGCTCTGTTTGCTGAGTCATGGCGGGAAGTCGGCGCCATGTTTGAGTTCGGCACAAACGGCTCTCTACAATTTGGGATCTCGGTTACAGTTCTAGAGGATTAGTTCATGATCATCAATCAGGGATGGGATCACAGCAGCAGGGAAGCAGGCATAGTACTGGAGCTGGAGGTGAGACCTTACATCTCATCTGAAAGCTGGAGGCAGAGAGATCTAAATGGGTGTGTGTGGGCTTTTGAAAAACCAAAGGCCATTCCCAATTGCACACCTCCTCCAATAGGGCTATACATCCGAATTCTTCCCAAAACAGTTCCACCAACTAGGGACCAAGCAGTCAAACACATGGGCTTCTGTTGGCTTTTCTCATCAAACTGCCACAGTCTCCACCTCTCTTCTTACCAAATAATATGCTTGAAGACTTTCCATTGTTGGTTTATATCCCCAAGAATCTTCTTTGTAGCCAGCATATAACGTCACTACACTGAGGTGAAATAGCAATAAATGTAATCAAACTTAACAACTGAGGTGAAGAGAAAACAATATGGAGTTAGATGTTACATAGAAGAACCTGGTACCAGAAGTATGCCTAAGTTTCACCACGTCCTCTCCCTTACTGCTGATTTGTCTTAATTCATTATGTCAAAAGTGGACATTATCACTCTTGCCCTTCTCTCCCTTAAGTTTAGTATTCATTATGGTGTAGTTTTATGCCTGTAAGAATTACCCAGTACGTATGGAAGATTAAGGTGTCTTCACAAGTTGAGAGATTGACAAAACAAAGGAACAGGGCAAGGTGAGCTGGGGTAAAGAACCAATGACTGGCTAACCCAGCAGTGGGACTGCCCACATCAATATAGGCAATGACCAGCAGCAACCACAAACCATTCAAGGAAGGACTTTCTGTTGCAGCTGCACACCTTAGATCAGGACCTGTCACCCGACTCACATCTGCTTCCTGCATCTGTCAGGAGCTAGATGACCAGCCGAGCTGTGCTTAGCCAGCCTGGAAAGCCCCGAGTCCTCACAAAATAAGCGCTCTGATTTGAACATTTAAATATACCAGTCACACATACCCTGTCAGAAACTCACTAAATGTCTTTTGTAAAAATCATTACATGGTTAGAATCAAAATTCAGAGGCTATCACTAAACCAGGTAGAAGGCCCCTGTCACTTCTGAGCAGTAAATGATGGAGATATTAAATAATGTTCCTTGACCTTCCAAGGAAAATGATCAAGTGTAGTATAGGTTCCTCTGAAAACCATTTGAGCTGCATTTGACTAACTGAAATTATCAAATAGGAAGGTCAAGAGGCGCTTTTCAGATTATGGAAATGGTGTGTCAAGCCCCTGTGGTAGAGAAGAGCAGAGATGATTCATGGGAGCAGCAGAAGGACATGAAGAGCAGAAGTGAGCAGCAGGAATTGGTGTGTGTGCGTGAGGCAGGGGTCAGTCGTGAACACAGAGGCTGATATTCGGAGGGTCAGTCCTGAACACAGAGGCTGATGCTGCCTTGTTTGTTGACTTAAAGAGAACTGTATGCATGCGTAGTTTACGCAGTGAAATCTCATATGAAATATGCTCATAGAATTTAGTGCCACCAAGTCACCAAGGAGGATCAAAATGACATAATTTGAATGGTTCCTCTGAACTGAGATACAGGAAGCAGCAAGACTTTGGGAAGTCTGGTTGTAAAGTCCAAAATAATGTGGGTTCAAGGACAGAGGACTCCTGCCTCTTTTCTCTTTTAATGTTTTATTAGCATATATTAATTATACATAACTTCATCATCACATTTTCACACAGATAGAATGTATTTTTATTACTTCACTAACCCTGCTAAGAGGACCTCTCTCAGGAATTAAGACGTCCTAATAAAGGAGAGGTTGAGAGAGCAAGAGAGAAGGGTGAGTGCGTCCAAGCTTTCCTAAGACAGCAGCTGAGCTACAGATCACCGGGGAGAATAGATTTTTAGCAAGGAAAAACAGCATTTCTGCTCCAGCAAGAAGGAGGAGAAAGAAGACGCCATGTGAAGAATCTGTGATGGTGACGGTAGTAAAGGAATGATCTGTCTGGGGGGAAAGCTTATTTTCTGAGATTCAGGAAGAGTGAGTAAAGACAGTTAGAAAACTAAAGAAAGCATAGAACATTTTCAATGTTGAGCTTTAGAGAACAGAGCAACAGTTGGCATGTTTTTAACCCTGAAGTATTAGGTATAATTCCAATGTTAAAGTCCAAGAAGTTCCCTTTGGCTAATAACTACCTATGTTCTCACTGTAGACACAAAGTAGGCACCTGGCACAATGCCCTTGTATGTTCTCAGGTCCAAGGCCAGTCGCACCTCTCTAAATTTGTTGCATGGTTTGTTAAGAGCTCCACAAGTTCTATATTATTTAAATCCATGTTCTGAAATACACAGCTAATACTGCAGTCCACTTTAAACAAAGAGTACAGGTTATCATGGTACATATTTGACTAGAAGCATTACCCTGAACTTGCCATCTCAATTTACTTATAGTTTCTTTTTTGCCATCTTATTCCTAATCATCATATATCTCACTGGTCATAATGAATAATCTTGGTTGCCATTTTAACACATCTGGGAAGAGGGAGCCCCAACTGAGGAACGACCTCCATCAGACTGGCCTGTGAACATGTCTCTGGAGCATTTTCTTGGTTCCTAATGGATATAGGAGGATCCAGTCTGCTGCGGACAGCGCTATTCTCTAAACAGGTAGGTCTAGGCTATATAAGAAAGGTTGCTGAGTGTGAGCCAAGAAGCAAGCTAGTAAGCATCATTCCCCAGTCTCTGCTCCAGTTCCTGCTTCCTTGCTTGAATTCCTGCCTTTAATCATGAACTACGACCTTGATATTTAAGTCAAAATGAACCTTTCCTCCCTCAAGTGGCTGTCAGGTATGATGTTTGTCACAGTAATAGAAAGCCAACTATAATACAAGGTTAATATATTTTAGCTTCCTTAAGTTCCCTTTGTGGGAAGAAGTTAAAAATAATAAGGAAAAAAATGGAGGTTCAAATACTTCATTTGAGAGTTACATTATTTTTTAGATGTCAGTATAAGCATAGACACATATGCTTATATATGAAAAGCAATGTAGATACGCAAATGGGAAATGAAAACTCTGAGTTTCTAATGAGAGACGGAGAACAAGCTCCTAGTCTTTATTTGGAAAGAGAGAGGACTCTGAGATAGGGTCCGTGGAAATCTGGTAAGATGGTGAATTAGAGGGCAGTGACTTCTCACAAACAGTACACTGCCGCTGCATGAAAATGAAGAGAGGTGCTTTAGAAAATAGTCTCAACTGAAAATGATGACTTTGGGGCCAGCAAGATGGCTGCCTTCATGTTGTCATTTAACGTCAATAGCTACACAATAGTGAGCATGTGTATAACACACACATAAATACACTAAAGATAACTGCTGTGAAGAAAAGGACTATAAACTTAAGGCTTATACTAAAGGAGTGGATATTGTCCATGTACGTGAAAATGCATAATACAACTGCTTCTCTGACTTTGACGTAAAAATCTTCCTAGGCTGGGGCTATAGTACACTGACATCGCAAGCATTATTAACCCTGCTCTAATCCAGAATCCCAAAGTAAATAAATAAATGAGTTAAAATAAACACATTTGAATGAGGGCTTGTTAATATTTTTTCATTCACAACCCCTTTCTAAGAAATTTTTAGATGACCCTAAGTATATAGGTCTATGAAGAAAAGCATTCAACCAAACCTTTACTGAAACAAATCAGAAGGAAGTTTATTTTCAAACCATTACTTTCTATATGTAATTTCACCATTTATTAAAGATGAAAACAATTTGCAAGCCAATCAGAAGGGAATGCTTATTTTTGCATAAAGAATTGAACTTGGCTGAATATTGACACTGCCAAACATACGGCAACTTCCGTGTTTCAGAGCTGACTGATATTTTGATTTTATAGTAGTTAATGTTTTGCATAAGTGCAAAGCATTTCTGTGCATAAAAGAACAAAATGACAGAAGTATGTTTAGAGACATTTCAAGAACATTAAAAAAAATTCTGTCCCAATCCTAAAATGAAGATTCATCTAACATCCTTAAGAAACTCAAGCCAATGGCTCAAAAATGAAATTTTAAAATGAAGTGTCCCAGTTCAATGTAATCTAAAAGTAAATTTGAATTCTTAGATACTGAGAAATGACACGAGAAAAATACTGAGTCTTCTTTTCTATACCATTAGAAGAGCAGAAAACATTGCACAATGAAAACACTTTAGTTCATAACATAGAATAACCTTGAATCTGAGCCAACATGTCTCAGACAGCACTCACTGGAATTGCACAGTACAATGTCTTGGCCAGTGTAACATGCACAAGTATTTACACAGTGCAGAGTGTTTACCATCAGAGCTGCAGTGAAGGCTAATGACGCAATGTGGTCAATTACTACCGGAAACATTGCAGATCTGTCACATCTGATGTTGTGTGTTAAGAAACCTTCTATTGTTGTCAATTTTTCCAGGACTCCCACATTTGGTCATACAACACTATAGGTGATCGTGAGCACCAGGTTTATGAAGCTGGAATCTTCATGGTAATCAAGATGGCATGATAGTTGAGACTATACATTTAGGTCCCAATTCCACCTTTCTCTGCTGCTGCAGGATAAGGCCCTCCTCATTGGATGTCTTTAGATTAGCATAAGAACTCAGTGAGTTGACGTGGAGAATGGGCTGTCCAAAGGAACTAGATTGCAGATGGTGCAGGAAAAGTGTGCACTGATGCCACTATGGTTGTTCATCTTCATCTTCACAGCATAAAAGATGGCAACGTGATCTGCTGACACTTCCCTCAAGGACCCTGAAGCTTAACAGATTGTTGACACATTGTTCTAGTGATAAGGACTGAGATTAATGATGCTGGTATTTGGCTTTAAGATATCTTGTGGTCATTATCGTAATGGGCAAGAGGAAGTACAAAACTTTCTTTGTACTCAAATCAAGTTAATGTGAAGGAGAGTCAGCCTGGCCTACTAGGCAGAGCATCCTTGGAAACCCTCAAGAAAAATATGAGGGAGCCTCCATTTTCCATTCCCTGAGTGTTTCATATTCTCACTACCAGTCATGAAAAAGGACAAATCTCAGCTAAAGCTCCTCTGTCTTACACCTCAAGTCTCTTCTCTGAGTTCTCAAGTTCAAGTTCTCAAGAGTATTCGAACCTACTTCTAGCCTATGCCATGGTGCTCCCCAGCAAGGCCCTTCCCAGTCTACCCAGACTAAGATGTCTTCACTTTTCTGAGCATGTTGGAAATATGTTTAATTAAAAGCTAAGAATGAACAGCAAAAATGGTGTCAGACAACCTACAAGCCTCTGCTAGTTAGCCTGCTGAGAAAACCGAAAATTTTACAAATACTTAGATTCTAAATCCTAGATTCCTTAGCTATAAAAATTGAGGCAACAGGTAAGTCTTGTTTATACTCATCCAGGGGTAGAACACCTAGCTGATCTCATTCAGGTGGCCTTACCATGTTATCCTCAAATTGTCACAAAACACTAGACCCACATACCACAACCCTCCTTTCTGTGAAATAGAAACTAGATATCACAGCAGTGTTGTTGATGTAGCTCTTATATCGGTGACCGTTTGGTTTTTGACAGCAATTCTCTTGCTGCTATTCTGGAACTCTGTATTTTAGTTTTTTACTTACCACAGAACATGTTAGAGAAACATAATTAATAAGCAGAAACACCTTGTATGTTCTTAGGATGTGATCAACTATTAGACAAAATAACAGCAAAGTGATGGAATTCCATATTGAAGTACAAGCACAGTTTTTAAGAATGAGACTGGTAATGGTCCAGGGAAGGAGAGTCTATCATCATTAGAGAATGAGGTGACAAGCCTTGAGGAATTTTCTTTTAATTTATATGATAAAGCGTTGTTTCTTGTTGACCAAGATCTTGACCGCTACCAACAAACTTTCTAGACAGTTAACTTCTAGTGTTTGTTTTCAAGCATGTGTACTTTTTAACTTGAATGACATTTAGCAATCCTCCTCAAGCACATGTTAACACATTTTAATAACATTTAGCCAACCTCGGCAGGTTAAACTTCTTTTAAATTTCTCAGGAATTTTGTTTCCAAATTTGATAAACCAAAAATAAAAATGATAATAGGTTGGAGTTGATTGAATTGTGGGGAATCCATAAATTTAACTTTTTCTGTTAGATTTCATTTCATAAGCTACAAGATCTAATCTTTATGTTCTTTCTGGAGAAGAATTATTTTTACACACCCATAACTGAACTCATACCAGGGGCGCTTAAAAATAAATGCACACATACATACATACACACACACACACACACACACACACACACACACACACACACAATTAATAAGAGAAAATCATAATAAATTTAATTAATGCATTTTATATGACAGGAGAGGCTTTAGAAATAAAGATGGAAGGAAACAGAGAAATCTATATAAGTGCAGAGGTATGGAGAAAAAAATTGAACCAAAATATTTGGTACAATGGCAAAGTATGGAGGGAATTAAACAAGCCTTTTAAATTACATTGTCTTCTTCTCCGAATAAGTATGTAGGGTGGGCATCCAGCTATGAAGGTCTTAGGATTTGCTTCAGTGGCAGGTCAGTAGTTTCCATGACAGAACTCACAGTAGAGGAATGCTAAGAAAGCTCATCTTCTAGGGTTTTTCTTAATGTCAAAGTGCAATATTGAAGGCAGTACTTCCTGGACTGGGGCAGTAGGCATTGACAGCTTAGAAATAGAAGGATAACTCTGGAAGGGGTCCAGAGAGAGGGCCAGGTCTCTGTCATTGGGACTCAGGATCTGCCCATAGAAGGCTGAGCTTCCAAAACAGCTGAGCAGACATTCTTCCACCTGGAACAAGGGTGAGCCTGACACACAGGCCCACCGGCTGTTCATCAAGGAAACACCATGAGTTCACAAAGCACAGGGAGCATGGTGCTCTCTGGAAAGGGGGACTTTTGGCCAAGAGAAAGTACCTGGGGCCAAGGGGGTGAGCTCCCAGAACAGCCTCACAAGAACTCTCACACCTGAGCCCACAAAGGCAGAACTGAGTCTCTGCCATCAAAATTCACTGCCTGCACAGTAAGAGCCAAACACCCAGAAGCAATCTCCTTCTTGAGCCCACAGGCCTTCAGACCCACAAGAACCATAAGCACCAGTTACAAACAAAAAGATCACCTACAATCACTGACAACAAGATGGCAAGAGGAAAGCACAAGAACCCAAGCAATGGAAACCAAGACAACCTGGGAACATCAGAATCCAGTTTTCCCACCACAGCAAGTAGTGGATTTCCCAACCCTCCAAAAAACAAGATTTAGACTTAAAAATCATACTTCATGATGGTGTTGAAGATCTTTGAAAAGCACATGAATAACCCCCTTAAACAACTACAAGACAACCAGGAGAAATCACTCAAAAAAACTACACAAAAACACAAAGAAATAAGGTGAAGGAATTGAAAATGGAAATAGAAACAATAAAGAAATCACAAAAAGAGACAACCCTGGAGATAGAAAACCTAAGAAATAAATTAAGAGTCATAGATGCAAGCATCACCAACAGAATACAAGAGGTGAAAGAGAGGATCTAAAGGGCAGAAGACAACATTGAAAACATAGACAAAGCTGTCTAACAGAGAAGAAGCAAAAACCAAAGCTCCTAACACAAAATGTCCAGGAGATCCAGGACACAATGAGAAGACCAAACCTAAGGATAATAGGAATAGAAGAGAGCAAAAACCATCAACTAAGAGGCACAGTAAATATCTTCAACAAAATCATAGAAGAAAACTTCCCTACCCTTAAGAACAAGATGACCATGAGCTAAAAGAAGCCTACAGAACTCCAAATAGATTGGACCAGAAAAGAAATTCTTTTGACTATTATGTCATAAGAGTCAAAACACCAAATATTCAAAACAAAAAAAAAAAGAATACTAAAAGCAATTATGGAAAAAGGACAAGTAACATATAAAAGCAGACCAATCAGAATTACACCAGACTTCTCAACAGAGACTATGAAAGCTAGAAGATCCAGAACAGACATCATACAGACTCTAAGAGAACACAAATGCCAGTCCAGGTTACTATATCCAGCAAAACTCTCAATAACCATAGATGGAGAGACCAAGATATTCCAGGACAAAACCAAATTTACACAATATCTGATCAATAATCCAGCCATACAAAGGATAATAGATGGAAAACCCAACACAAGGAGGGAAACTACACCCTAGAAAAAGCAAGAAAATAACAATGCAAGAAACCCAAAAAAAAAGAAAGACACACAAACATAATTCTGCCTCTAAGAACAAAGAATTGCAAGAAACAACAATCACTATTCCTTAATATCTCTTAACATCAATGGACTTAATTCCCCATTAAGTAAAAAGACATAGACTATCGGACTGGATACATAAACAGGATCCAGAATTTTACTGCATACAGGAAACTCATCTCAGAGACAAAGACAGATGCTACCTCAGAGTAAAAGGCTGGGAAAAACAAACAAAAAACAAAAAACAAAAAACAAAAAAAAAAAAACTCGAGCAAATGGTCCCAAGAAACAAGCTGGAGTAGCCATTCTAATATTGAATAAAATGGATTTTCAACCAAAAGTTATCAAAATAGATAAGAAAAAAATCTTTCTATTCATCACAGAAAAAAATCTATCATGACAAACTCTCAATCCTGAACAGCTATGCTCCAAATACAAGACCACCCACATTCATAAGAGAAAATCTACTAAAACTCAAAACATATATTGTACAATACACAATAATAGTGGGAGATTACAACACCCCACTCTCATCAAAGGACAGATCATGGAAGCAGAAAGTGAACAGAGACACAGCAAAACTAGCAGATGTTATGAACCAATTGGAATTAACAGGCATCTACAGAACAGTTCATCCTAAAACAAAAGAATTTACCTTCTTCTCATCACTTCATGGCACCTTCTCCAAAATAGACCATATAGTCGGTCACAAAAAAAGCCTCAACAGATATAAGAAGATTGAAATACTCCCATGCATCCTTTCAGATCACCATGAATTGAGTCTGGACTTTAATAACAACAAAGACAACAAAAAGCACATATACACATGGAAGCAAAACAAAGATAGCATGGTCAAGGAAGACATAAAGAAAGAAGTTGAGGATATTTTAGAATTTAAGGAAAACAAAAGCACTACATAATGAAATCTATGAGATGCAATGAAAGCAGTACTAAGAGAAAAACTCATAGCTCTGAGTGCCTCCAAAAAAAAACAAAAAAAACAAAAAAACAAAAACAAAAAAACGGAGAAATCACATACTATCAGCTTAACAGCATAGCTGAAAGCTCTAGAACAAAAAGGAGATAAGCCCAAAAGGAGTACATGGTAGGAAATAATCAAACTCAGAACAGAAAACAACCATGTAGAAAGAAAAAGAACCATACAAAGAATCAACAACCAGGAACTGGTTCTTTGAGAAAATCAACAAGATTGATAAATCCTTAGGCAGAATAACACGATGGCACAGAGAGAGTGTCCAAATTAACAAAATCAAAAATGAACGGGGAGACATAACAACAGAAACTTAGGAAATTGAAGAAATCATCAGATTCTACTACAAAAACCTATACTCAACAAAACTGAAAAATCTTGAGGAAATGGACAAATTTCTAGACAGACACCAGATACCAAAGTTAAATCAGGATCAGATAAACCATCTAAACAGCCCTATAACACCTAAAGAAGTAGAAGCAGTCATCAAAAGCCTCCCAAAGGCTCCAACATACAACAAAGATACATGCATCACAATGTTCATAGCATCCCTATTTATAATAGCCAGAAGCTGGAAAGAACCCAGATGTCCTTCAGTAGATGAATGGATACAAAACTCGTGGTATATTTACACAATGGAGTACTACTCAGCTATTAGAAACAATGACTTTATGAAATTCCTAAGAAAATGGATGCACCTAGAGAATATCATCCTGAGTGAGGTAACCCAGTCACAAAAGAACAGACATAATATGCAGTCATTGATAATTGGATACTAACCCCAGAAAGCTCTGAACACCCCAGAAACAACTCACAGGCTATATGAAGTTCAAGAAAAACAAAGGCCAAAAAATGAAAGCCTCAGTCCTTCTTAGGAAAAAAAAAAAACATATAGCACCCTCTCAGAGTGGGGTACATCTGGACCTTAAATTATTAATAACTCAAGAACTAAGATTATAGCCTTGTGGCATTTTTTGGTATTCACATATCATTATGCTTAATCTATACTCACCAAGAAATCTGTTTCCATGTTACATTCTAACCTACATGTACTTTATGCTTATGGTAACTAGTGGGATTTCAATGCATGCTATCAAACCTCTAAAAGAATTAAGTACTGACAAAAATATTCATATTGTGTCATGCCAAAATGCCTTTAAAAATCTGTATATGTAGCCCTCTTTTTTCTTGAATAAAATTGTAAGAGAAAAAGAGATAAAAAAGAAAAGAAATCTTCAGTTCAATCCCGAGTCCCAACATAGTGGCTCACAACCATCTACAATGGGATCTGACTCCCTCTTCTGTCATGTAGGCATCCATAATAATAGAGTACTCAAAAACTCAAATAAATAAATGTTAAAAAAGGAAGAGTTAAAAATGAAAAAGATAGTTTTTTGTAAATAAATGTCTATTGCTTAAAAAACAAAAAAGCCTCTCAAAGAAAAAAAGCCCAGGACCAGTTGGGTTCAGTGCAAAATTCTATCAGACCTTCATAGAAGACCTAATACCAATACTCTCCAAACTATTTCACAAAATAGCGACAGAGGGAACACAACCCAATTCATTCTTTGAAGACACAATTACTCTCATACCTAAACCACATAAAGACCCTACAATGAAAGAGAACTCCAGACCAATTTCCCTCATGAACATTGATGCTTATAATACATAGGCACAGAGGAAATTTTCCTGAAGAGTACATCAATGGTCTATGCTCTAAGATCAAGAATCAATAAATGGGACTTCATGAGAATGCAAAGTTTCTGTAAGGCTAAGGACACTCTCAAGAAAACAAAATGGCAGTCAACAGATTGGGAAAAGATCTTTTCCAATCCCATATCTGATAGAGGTCTAATATCCAATATATACAAAGAACTCAAGAAGTTAGACTCCAGAGAATCAAACAATCCTATTATGAAGGGGGTATAGAACTAAACCAAGAATTCTCAACTGAGGAATACTGAATGGCCAAGAAGCACCTAAAGAAATGCTCAACATACCTAGTCATCAGGGAATGCAAATCAAAACAACTCTGAGATTCCACCTCACACCAGTCAGAATGGCTAAGATCAAAAACTCAGATGACAGCAGATTCTGGCAAGGATGCAGAAAAAAATGAACACTCCTCTACTGTTGGTGGGGTTGTAAGCTGGTAAAACCACTCTGGAAATCAGTCTGGTAGTTCCTCAGAAAATTGGAAATAGTACTGCCTGAAGACCCAGCTATTCCACTTCTGGGCATATACCCCAAAGATGCTTCAACATATAATAAGGACACATGATCTACCATATTCTTATCAGCTTTATTTATAATAGCCAGAAGCTGAAAAGAACCCAGATGTCCTTCAACATAGGAATGGATACAGAAATTATGGTACATTTACACAATGGAGTACTACTCAGCTATTAGAAACAATGACTTTACCAAATTCCTATGCAAATAGATGGAATAGAGACTATCATCCTGAATGAGGTAACTCAGTCACAAAAGACACACATAATATGCAGTCACTGATAATTGGATGCTAGCCTCAGAAAGCTCTGAATACCCATGAAACAACTCACTGACCTTATGAAGCTCAAAAAGAAGGAAGGCCAAAAAGTGGAAGCTTCAGTCCTTCTTATAAAAAAAGGAAAGAAAGAAAAAGAAAAAAAAATCATGTGTTTATCATTTATTATTATGTAACAAATTTTGTGAGCTATAATAATATTTTATAAAATAAATAAATAATTTTAAATGTAAGGATATTTTAAGTTTTAATATTCTGAAATTAAAAAAAAACAAAGAAAAGTCACTATGATTAAATATTTAATTCTGGTTCTCTGATTATATGTCATTAATATATGTTAGAATTATACATACCCAATTGCTAACCTCTTATGTTATTTTAAATGAAAATCCCAATTGGCATGACTGTCATTATGATAACCAAATGCTCTCAGATTTAGCACTAAATCCCATCTTATTTTGTGCAAGCATGATTTGTTCTTCTTTATGCCTGAATGGTACTCTATTGTGTATATATAGTGTATCTTTCTATATTCATCCATCCACTGATGCATTGATAAAGACCTATGCATTAGCCATAATTTGGTCATTGAAAATATGGCCCCCAACAAACTTGGATATCTAGGTATGTCTGTGGCAAGTTGACTTTGATTCCTCTGTGTACAATTTAGGACTGTGAGAGTCAGTTTTATTTTTAGATTTTGAGGGAAACTCTGTATTAACTTTCATAGTAACAATAACAATTTACCTCCTGATCTACAATCTATTAAGGTGCCTTTCCCTCCACACCCTTGCCAGGATTTTCTCTTGCCTGTTTGCTTGATAATAACCATTCTTACTGTGGTAAGATTAAATTTCAACATAATTTCAATTTGTATTTCCCTAATAATAAAAAATTTGAATCCAGGTGAGGCAGTCTCTGGATGGCCTTTCCTTCAGTCTCTGCTCCACACTTTGTCTCCAAATTTTCTCCTGTGAGTATTTTGCACCCCCTTCTAAGAAAAACTGAAGCATCCACACTTTGGTCGTCCTTCTTCTTGAGCTTCATGTGGTCTATAAATTGGGTATCCTGAGCTTTTGGGCCAATATTCACTTATCCGTGAGTGCACACCATGTGTGTTCTTTTGTGATTGTGTTATCTCATTCAGAATGATATTTTTTAGTTATAACCATTTGGCTAAGGATTTCATGAAGTCATTGTTTTTAATAGCTGAGTAGTACTCCACTGTGTAAATGTACCGTATTTTTTTTTATCCATTCCTGTGTTGAAGGACATCTGGGTTCTTTCCTTCTTCTGGCTATTATAAATAAGGCTGCTATGAACATGATGAAGCATGTGTCCTTGTCATATGTTGGAGCATCTCTTGGATATATGCACAGGAGTGGTTGAAACTAAGAAATTGTCTCATTTTAAAAGCCCAGAGGGGTAAACACACTGTGCACATGCAAACACACACACACACACACACACACACACACACACACACACACACCAAATAAAAATAAAACTATGGCTCTTAAAATCCAGTCTCCAAAGACCAAGAGGAACGCAGTTGTGTTTACTGACTGACACCAGCAGGGTAATCTACAGAACACATCAAAAGATGGAGGGTGGAATAAGCATGGGAGCAGTTAATGTAATTATTTAGTGTTTTTGGTAGACTTTTCTCAACATCTGTAAAACTAGGGCATGCTAGAAATATCAGTGACTATGTGTTTAGAGCACAAATCCATGCAGAGCTTCTGTTAGGTGTATTTATCTTTCATCCTGTATAACATGCAACTATAAAGAACCTGGGGTAACAAAGGTTTGAACTTGTCATACATGTTGCACACCGTCGCTGGGTCTGGATGTTTATCTTTATAGTAAGTCATTTTTGAGGCTATTGTTTTCTTTCCACTACTCCTTCCCTTGGAATAGCAGGCTTTACATCTGCATGATAGTTTTGATAGCTAGTTACTGTTGTGATGTTTTGTTTGTTTGTTTGTTTAACAGTCAAGCCTGAGGCTCACCAACTTTGCACAACAGGTAACACAGAATCTAGAGTTTCCATGGGGTCCATTTCTAAAGCCCTTACTTTTTCCACTAAATTTGACTTTCCTTGGAAGTTGAGTCTCTACTGCTTACCAAATTTATCATTAGCAGGGTTTTGATATTTCAACGGCAATGAATTCTTCATCTTCATGTATATCTATAATAAACTTGGCAAAGTGTCTCACTGCCTCGACTGAAAAAAGCTATAGCAGATCCCTCCCAAGGCCTTGTAGTTCCTTCTAGCTGAATGCTTGAGACTATTCTGAGGCCTGACTAAGATGATGTTTATCTAAAGTTCTCTGGGCCCCAAAAAATGATATTGGTCTATTGACCAAGGCAATTTACACAGAGCACCCTTTCGTGTTAAGAATAGCCCATTCCCTTACTCCCAGAACCCAAAGGGCAGAGAGAGGTGTATGCCTGTGACTTTCAAGCTAACAAGAGCAACACAGTGAAATCCTGTCTCAAAAAAAAAAAGTGCTTTTCCTTTTGTTTTGGATTTAGTTGTGTTTTTCTAGTAAAGTGGAATCTTACTTAAGTCTTCTGAAAACTATTTCTCAATGGCCATTAGTACATGCTCCTAGAATAATCAGAATAATTAAACAAATTGCTGTTTATCCAGCAGTTAGCTCAATATGTCCTAAACAGAAAATACTCAAAACCACTAGCTACTGGCTACTCCACACGTAGTAATGATTACAATAACTGGGTGTGCCCTGGGCAAGACTGTGTCAGCATCCCCATTATGAAAAAGTAGACTTCTGTTTCTGATCATCAAATCTGCCTGCCTAGTTAGGGTACTAATTATGAGTTAAGTATGAGGAAAGGTTGACATGAGGATTGTCACCCTGCTTCTAGAGAGCCTGGATCACACACAGGTTTGTTATTCTGGACTTATTTCCCAAGAACCACTAACGGAACTTGGATGGGAGATAGTAATCATGTGGCCGACCTACTTAATGGGCTGGCCAGGCAGCTGGCTGATATAGAGACCAATCAGGTTAGTTTCCTTCCATAACATGAAGGGAAGAACTGTGCGTCTTGAATTCTTCTGTAAAACACAGCTGTCCTTGAAAATGGCTCTGGACAAAAGTAAAAGTACATTCACCACCCTTCATTTCAGTCAAAGATTACTCTAAAAAGTGTGGATAACCGTGACATCACCAGTTCTAGGTTTGGTTTTTAGAACAGGAAGTGAACAAAAAGCAACACACATCACTTCCTGCTGGGACTTCTACTCCTGTGTCTTCTGCTGAATTGGTTTTGAAACACTGAGCTCTGGTACAAACAGGAGGCGACAGGAGCTTATGGCCCAACATGATCACAGGAAAAACAGTGTTTAGTAACTAAAACAGGGTGGCTAGTTCACTGCACCTGCTTTTACCCCCAGAAAAGCAGGACATCATGAGGGATACAGCACTGCACACATAAAAAGGGTCTATTCGCATCCTGAGCTGGAAAGAAAACCAACATGGGTAACAAGCAGGCGATACCAACTGGAGGGTACACATCCCATCATTTCCACAGGTGGCAATAAAATAGCATCCTCCTGTAAATGCAGTTCTATAAGCATTTTGAGAACCTACTATGGAAAGGCTGGAAGGAAACTGAAAAATGAGTAAGCCAAGGTCTCAGCCTTCCAGAGGCTTGCAGTTCAAGAGAACAGGTGTGGTGAAAGCATCTAGCTTTGGGATGGTGGGAAAGCTGTCGGGATGGATAGTGGTGAAGGCTGCACAGAGAGGGGGGAGGGGGAGGAGAGCAAGCCGGAGCAGCTAGAAATGTTCACTTCTTCTATCAGAGGAAGAGTAAATACAAATAAATCAATCGGAGCCAGACATGGTGATCCATGACTTTAAGCCCCAGAACTTGGAAAGCAGGAGCATACAGATCTCTGCGAGTTCAAGACCAGCTTGGTCTAAATAGAGAATCCCAGACTAGCCAAGGCTACATAGTGACAACCTACCTTAAAAAATAAATAAACAGAGAGCCTGGCCCAACCACCAGCCGGAAAGGCGGCTCGTACAGGCTGAGCTACTGTGACCTGGAACAGATCTTAGGAACTTCTGTTCCCACCCGGAGAGGACTTCAGGACGCAGAGCAGAGCCTGGCCCAACCACCAGCCGGAAAGACGGCTTGTACAGGCTGAGCAACTGGTGAGTGGGAGACCAAGGCTGCGGGGGAGCAGAGGGATCTCTGCGGAGTGCACACAGAAAGGGCACCCCCTGCCCTGACCTGCCCTGTCCTCCCCGATCCAGTGACCGGGAACAGATCTTAGGAACTTCTGTTCCCACCCGGAGACTTCAGGACGCAGAGCAGAGCCTGGCCCAACCACCAGCCGGAAAGGCAGCTCGTACAGGCTGAGCTACTGTGACCTGGAACAGATCTTAGGAACTTCTGTTCCCACCCGGAGACGACTTCAGGACACAGAGCAGAGCCTGGCCCAACCACCAGCCGGAAAGGCGGCTCGTACGGGCTGAGCAACTGGTGAGTGGGAGACCTAGGCTGCGGGGGAGCAGAGGGATCTCTGCGGAGTGCACAAGGAAAGGGCACCCCCTGCCCTGACCTGCCCTGTCCTCCCCGATCCAGTGACCAGGAACAGATCTTAGGAACTTCTGTTCCCACCCGGAGACAACTTCAGGACACAGAGCAGGGCCTGGCCCAACAGCCAGCCGGAAAGGTGGCTCGGAGAGGCTGAGCATCTGTGACCAGGAACAGATCTTAGGAACGTCTGTTCCCACCCGGGGGCGACTTCAGGACGCAGAGCAGAGCCTGTCCCAGCTGCCACCCGGAACCTGAGCTGCTGGGGAGTAGAGAGATCTCTGAGGAGTGCACACGGAAAGTGTACCAGGGACACAGACCAGATACAAGGGAAAGGCAAGAACATATCACTGACAACAAAATGGCAAGAGGAAAGAGAAAGAGTATATCCCAAGGAAACCAAGACAATCTAGCAACACGAGAACCCAGCTCTCCCATAGTAGCAAACATAGGAATTCCAAACACTCCAGAGAAAGAAGACACAGACCTGAAAACATGCCTCAAGACACTGATAGAGTTACTTAAACAAGAAAGGGAGGAAAAGCAAAAAGATTCAGAAGCTTTTAAAGAAGAAACAAGAAAAACACTCAAAGAACTCAAAGAACGAGACGAAAACAGAACCAAAGAAATAAAGGAATGGAAGAGGGAAATTAAAACAGAAATTGACACAATAAAGAAAGCGCTAAAAGAGATAACCCTAGAGTCAGAACACCAAAAAAAGAAATCAGGAGTCACAGAAGCAAGCATTTCCAACAGATTACAAGAGATCGAGGAGAGAATCTCGGGGGCAGAAGACAACATTGCAAACATAGACAAAACAGCCAGAGAAGATGCAAAAAACAAAAAGCTCCTCACCCAAAATGTCCAGGAAATACAAGACACAATGAGAAGACCGAACCTAAGGATAATAGGAATAGAAGAGGGAGAAGAGTATCAACTAAGAGGCACAGTAAATATCTTCAACAAAATCATAGAAGAAAACTTCCCTACCCTCAATAATGAGATGACCACGAGCATAAAAGAAGCCTTCAGAACTCCAAATAGGTTGGACCAGAAAAGAAATACCTCCCGACACATAATAGTAAAAACATCAAGTGCCCAAAGTAAAGAAAGAATACTAAAAGCAGTAAGGGAAAAAGGTCAGGTAACATATAAAGGCAGACCAATCAGACTCACACCCGATTTCTCAACAGAGACTATGAAAGCTAGAAGAGCCTGGACAGACATCATGCACTCCTTAAGAGAGCACAAGTGCCAGCCCAAGCTGCTATACCCAGCAAAACTATCAATCACCATCGATGGAGAGACAAACATATTTCAAGACAAATCAAAATTCACACAATATCTGACCACAAACCCAGCACTACAACGAATTATAGGTGGAAAACCCAATACAAGGAGGGAAAATACAGCCTAGTAAAAACAAGAAAACTCCTAAACAAGAAACCTAAAGAAAAAAACACAGACACAACTCAACCCAAAAAAGCAAAAATGGCAGGAAACAGAAACAATTATTCCTTGATATCTATTAACATAAATGGTCTCAACTCTCCAATAAAGAGACATAGACTATCAGACTGGATACATAAACAAAATCCAGCCTTTTGCTGCATACAGGAAACTAATCTCAGAGACAGAGACAGACACTATCTCAGAGTAAAAGGGTGGGAAAAAAACTTCCAAGCAAACAGCTCCAAGAAGCAAGCTGGAGTGGCTATTCTAATATCGAATAAAGTAAATTTCCAACCAAAAGTTATCAAAAAAGATAAAGAAGGACACTTTTTACTCATTACCGGGGAAATCTGTCAGGAGGAACTCTCAATCCTTAACATATATGCTCCAAATAAAAAATCACCCACATTCATAAAAGAAACTCTACTAAAGCTCAAAAAATACATTTCACCCCACACAATAATAGTGGGAGACTTTAACACCCCACTCTCACCAATGGACAGATCAGGGAAACAGAAACTGAACAAGGACACTGCAAAACTAGCAGAGACTTTGAACCAACTAGAATTAATAGATATATACAGAACATACTATCCTAAAGTAAAAGAATACACCTTCTTCTCACCACCCCATGGCACCTTCTCGAAAATTGACCACATAATTGGACACAGAACGAGCCTTCATCGATATAAGAAGATTGAAATACTCCCATGCATCCTCTCAGATCACCATGGTCTTCGGCTGGTCTTTAACAACAACAAAGACAACAAAATGCCCACATACACATGGAAACTAAACAACACTCTGTTAAAGGATAGCAGGGTCAAAGAAGAAATAAAGAAAGAAATTAAGGATTTTCTAGAATTCAACGAAAACGAAAACACAACATACCCAAACCTATGGGATGCAATGAAAGCAGTATTGAGAGGATAACTCATTGCCCTAAGTGCTTCCAAGAAGAAACTGGAGAGAGCTCACATCAGCAACCTGACAGCACAGCTAAAAGCACTAGAACAAAAGGAAGCAGATATACCCAAAAAGAGTAGACGGCAAGAAATAATCAAAATTAGGGCAGAAATAGAACAAATAGAAACAAAAAAAACCATTGAAAAAATCAACAAAACAAAGAGTTGGTTCTTTGAGAAAATCAACAAGATTGATAAACCCCTAGCCAGACTAACTAAAGGGCAAAGAGAGAGTATCTAAATTAACAAAATCAGAAAGGAAATTGGTGACATAACAACTGAAACTAAGGAAATTCAAGAAATCATCAGATCCTACTACAAAAACTTATACTCCACAAAATTGGAAAATCTGGAGGAAATGGACGAATTCCTAGACAGATACAAGGTCCCAAAGTTGAACCAGGACCAAGTAAACCATCTAAGTAACCCTATAACACCTAAAGAAATAGAAGAAGTCATCAAAAGCCTCCCAACCAAAAAAAGCCCAGGTCCAGACGGGTTCAGTGCAGAATTTTATCAGACATTTATTGGGGATATAACACCAATATTCGCCAAGCTATTCCAAAAGATAGAATCAGATGGAATATTACCCAACTCATTTTTTGAGGCTACAATAACCCTCGTACCTAAGCCACACAAAGACCCTACAAGGAAAGAGAACTTCAGACCAATCTCACTTATGAACATTGATGCAAAAATACTCAACAAAATCCTTGCAAACCGAATCCAAGAACACATCAAAACCATCATTCATCATGACCAAGTAGGCTTCATCCCTGGGATGCAGGGATGGTTTAACATAAGGAAATCCATCAATGTAATCCACCATATAAACAAACTTAAAGACCAAAATCACATGGTCATCTCACTAGATGCTGAGAAAGCGTTCGACAAAATCCAACACCCCTTCATGTTAAAAGTCCTGGAAAGAACAGGAATCCAAGGCCCATATTTAAACATAATAAAAGCAATATACAGCAAACCAACAGCCAACATCAAACTTAATGGCGAGAAACTTGAAGCAATCCCACTAAAATCAGGGACTTGACAAGGCTGCCCACTCTCTCCCTACCTATTCAACATAGTACGGGAAGTCCTGGCTGGAGCAATTAGACAGCAAAAGGAGATCAAGGGGATACAAATCGGAAAGGAAGAGATAAAAACAGCACTCTTTGCCGATGACATGATAGTGTACTTGAGTGACCCCAAAAATTCCACCAGAGAACTCCTACAGCTGATAAACAAGTTCAGCAAAGTGGCCGGATACAAAATTAACTCAAACAAATCAGTAGCCTTCCTATACTCAAAGGACAAACATGTGGAGAAAGAAATTAGGGAAAAGGTACCCTTCACAATAGTTACAAAAACTATGAAATACCTTGGTGTGTCTCTAACTAAGGAACTAAAGGACCTGTATGACAAGAACTTCAAACCTCTAAAGAAAGAAATTGAGTAGGATCTCAGAAAATGGAAAGATCTCCCATGCTCATGGATTGGAAAGATCAACATCTTAAAAATGGCCATCCTACCAAAAGCAATCTACAGATTCAATGCAATCCCGATCAAAATTCCAACCCAGTTCTTCATGGAATTGGAAAGATCAATGTGCAATTTCATATGGAATAACAAAAGACCTAGAATAGCGAAATCCATCCTCAAAAACAAAAAAACATCTGCGGGAATCCCTATCCCTGACCTCAAGCTATATTACAAGGCAATTGTACTGAAAACTGCATGGTACTGGTACAGAAATAGGCAAGTGGATCAATGGAATAGAATAGAAGATCCAGAAATGAGCCCTCATGTATATGGTCACCTGATTTTTGACAAAGGAGCAGTAAACATTCAATGGAAAAAGGACAGCCTATTCAACAAATGGTGCTGGTCCAACTGGCACTCAACATGCAAAAGAATGAAAATAGACCCGTTCTTATCTCCTTGTACAAAGCTCAAGTGTAAGTGGATTAAATATCTCCACATTAAACCAGATACACTGGAACTATTAGATGAGAAAGTAGGGAAAACCTTAGAACACATAGGCACAGGAGAAAATTTCCTGAACAAAACACCAATGGCTCAAGCTCTAAGGTCAAAGATTAACAAATGGGACTTAATGAGATTGCAAAGTTTCTGTAAGGCTAAGGACATTGTCAAGAAAACAAAACGGCAACCAACAGAATGGGAAAAGATCTTTACCAACACCACATCAGATAGAGGCCTAATATCCAAGGTGTACAAGGAACTCAAAAAGCTAGACACCAGAGAATCAAATAACCCTATTAAAAAATGGGGTACAGAGCTAAACAAATCATTTTCAGTTGAGGAACACCGAATGGCGGAGAAACATCTGAGGAAGTGCTCGACATCCTTAGCCATCGGGGAAATGCAAATCAAAACAACCCTAAGATTCCACCTCACACCAGTCAGATTGGCCAAGATCCAAAACTCAGATGACAGCAGAATCTGGCGAGGCTGCGGAGAAATAGGAACACTTCTTCACTGTTGGTGGAGTTGCAAGCTAATACAACCACTCTGGAAATCTGTCTGGCGATACCTCAGAAAATTGGATATAGTACTACCTGAAGACCCAGCTATTCCACTTCTGGGCATATACCCCAGAGACACTTTAATACACAACAAAGATATATGCACCACAATGTTCATAGCGGCTCTATTTATAATAGCCAGAAGCTGGAAGGAACCCAGATGTCCTTCAGAAGACGAATGGATACAAAAATTGTGGTACATATACACAATGGAATACTACTCAGCCACCAGAAACAATGACTTAACCAAATTCTTAAGAAAATGGCTGCATCTAGAGAAGATCATCCTGAGTAAGATAACCCAGTCACAAAAGAACAGACATAATATGCAGTCACTGATAGTGGGATGCTAACCCCAGAGGCTTGCACTCCCCCAAGAAACAACTCACAGACTGTATGAAGTCCAAGAAATAAAGAAAAAAAAACTATACATATATTCACAAAACAAGAGGACTTTGACTATTTCCATGTTGCATTTTGTTTTGCATGTACTTTACACTTATTGCAACTAGTACGTTTTCAATGCATACAGTCAAGCCCTTGAAAAAAATCAAGTACTGACTAAAAAACATATTCACATGGTTTTATGTAAAATTTATTTTAATGTCTGAAAAAGCAGTACTGACAAAAATGTATAATTTTAAGCAAAAAATGTTTAAAATCTTTAAAAAAAATAATAAGCTGTTAGTCTTTTGTGTAGATGGAAATATCTCAAGAAACACTTCTTGTTATGATTAATAATTTGAGTCTTATTTGTAACAGATAAGAGACCAATGTATTTTCCATGTATTTTCATGTTAAAAAAAAATAAATCTTGTTTTGAAGACAAAAATAAATAAATAAATAAATAAATAAATAAACAAACCATCTGGTACCAACAGCATCCCCTCAATGAGAAAGAAGAATTAGAAGCTTGAGTGGTCATCCTCAACAACAAAAAAACATCAGCGGGAATCACTATCCCTGACCTCAAGCTATATTACAAGGCAATTGTGCTGAAAACTGCATGGTACTGGTACAGAAATAGGCAAGTGGATCAATGGAATAGAATAGAAGATTCAGAAATGAGCCCTCATGTATATGGTCACCTGATTTTTGACAAAGGAGCAGTAAACATTCAATGGAAAAAGGACAGCCTATTCAACAAATGGTGCTGGTCCAACTGGCACTCAACATGCAAAAGAATGAAAATAGACCCGTTCTTATCTCCTTGTACAAAGCTCAAGTGTAAGTGGATTAAAGATCTCCACATTAAACCTGATACACTGGAATTATTAGATGAGAAAGTAGGGAAAACCTTAGAACACATAGGCACAGGAGAAAATTTCCTAAACAAAACACCAATGGCTCAAGCTCTAAGGTCAAAGATTAACAAATGGGACTTAATGAGATTGCAAAGTTTCTGTAAGGCTAAGGACATCGTCAAAAAAACAAAACGGCAACCAACAGAATGGGAAAAGATCTTTACCAACACCACATCAGATAGAGGCCTAATATCTAAGGTGTACAAGGAACTCAAAAAGCTTGACACCAGAGAATCAAATAACCCTATTAAAAAATGGGGTACAGAGCTAAACAAATCTTTTTCAGTTGAGGAACTCCGAATGGCCGAAAAACATATGAGGAAGTGCTCGACATCCTTAGCCATCAGGGAAATGCAAATCAAAACAACCCTAAGATTCCACCTCACACCAGTCAGATTGGCCAAGATCCAAAACTCAGATGACAGCGGATGCTGGCGAGGCTGCGGAGAAATAGGAACACTTCTCCACTGTTGGTGGGGTTGCAAGCTAATACAACCACTCTGGAAATCGGTCTGGCGATACCTCAGAAAATTGGATATAGTACTACCTGAAGACCCAGCTATTCCACTTCTGGGCATATACCCCAGAGACACTTTAATACACAACAAAGATATATGCACCACAATGTTCATAGCGGCTCTATTTATAATAGCCAGAAGCTGGAAGGAACCCAGATGTCCTTCAGAAGACGAATGGATACAAAAATTGTGGTACATATACACAATGGAATACTACTCAGCCACCAGAAACAATGACTTAACCAAATTCTTAAGAAAATGGCTGCATCTAGAGAAGATCATCCTGAGTGAGATAACCCAGTCACAAAAGAACAGACATAATATGCAGTCACTGATAGTGGGATGCTAACCCCAGAGGCTTGCACTCCCCCAGAAACAACTCATAGACTGTATGAAGTCCAAGAAATAAAGAAAAAAAAAACTATACATATATTCACAAAACAAGAGGACTTTGACTATTTCCATGTTGCGCTTTGTTTTGCATGTACTTTCCGCTTATTGCAACTAGTACGTTTTCAATGCATACTGTCAAGCCCTTGAAAAAAATCAAGTACCGACTAAAAAACATATTCACATGGTTTTATGTAAAATTTATTTTAATGTCTGAAAAAACAGTACTGACAAAAATGTATAATTTTAAGCAAAAAATGTTTAAAATCTTTTCATCTATCTTTGTTTTGAAAAATAAAATCGTTTAAAAAAATAAAAATAAAAAAAAAAAAAGAAGAAGAAGCTTGAGTGGTTTTCTCATTTGGGATTATGTTGGGTCTCCAGAGATGGCAACGGCTCAAGTGAATCCTTGCCCCACCTGAGCTGTGGGGCAAAATCAGACCCATGCAGGAGGGACTTGTTCCGAATCGAAGATGTGCATGACTACAGTGTCTCTAAGGAAAACTAGTGATTTGGAAAGTTCCCTCCTTTTCCAGGTACAATGGCTCAGGTAGGGTTGAGTGTCCCCAAAAAAAGGACCATACAATGTGTGTGTGAGACGTGATGAATGTTATACAGTGAGGCCTATGGACTGAGGGTCTTCGAGTCCCCAGAGGTGGAGGGATGCTCTCACAAGGAATTGTTAAGTTTCCTGAGATCATGGTTAACTCTTGGTAGAAGATTATTAGAAAAAACAAAACAACAACAATACATACATACATACATACATACATACATACATACACACATACATAACGGTGCCTCCTGACATCTTCCCACATAAAATCCCTCTGGTGATGTGTGACTCCCTCCTCCGCTGTGCGAGCCCACCTTTGTCATCTACCATTAAATTGATGTGACCCTGGGTAAACCCTTACCAGATCCTACACAGTCCTGTTATGAACTTCTGCCTTATAAACAGTAAGTGTAAAAAAATTCCTCGAGTGTTTTATCGTAGTTGTGTGGGAGGAAGGGTGAAACAGACAAATAAAACCAGTGATACAAAGATGGCGGCAGAAGGTTCCAGTTCTCAGCAACACCCCAGCCGCAAAGGGCTCCAGGCTCAGAATGGCCTCCCGTGTTTGATTTAGTGCTCTCATGAGAACATCAAAACATGGTTTTTTGCTGTTGTTTCATGTAGATGTGTGTGTGCCCAGTGTATGTATGTGCACCACATACATGCCGCAGTCCATGCAATTCAAAAGATAGTATCAGATCCCCTGAAACTGGACTTCCTGGTGGTTGTGAGCCGCCAAGGCTAGGAACTTAACCTAGCTCTGTACAAAAGCAGTAAGCACTCTTAATCTCTGAGCCATCCCTCCAGTCTTTCTCATACATATATCTGTGTTGAGGTTTCGTCTTTTACTGTCTATTGTAATGATACGTGTGCCCAAAAACCTAGAGTCTGCACACAGCCCTTGTGACCCCGCCCCCAAGTTAATTCTGATTGGTGAATGAAAATGCCGACCTCCAATAGCTGGGCAGAAGAGACATAGGCGAGGTTTAGGTATCTCTGGCCTGAGGGCTGCTCAAATGGAGTTAAAAGGTGCCCAGACGGAACACAGACAATAGTAAATAACTCCTGGTTATCCATAGAAAGTGGATTCTAACAGCACGGAGGGTAGGCAGCTTCCCAGCTATTGTGCTGCTTATGGTTTATTGTAAATTTAAAGGCTGTGAGTGTGGTTTTTATCTGAGAACCAATAACCAAAGGCGGGGTTAAAAAAAAAAAACTGGGTCTGTATTTAAATATTTTCTACTACGAATTTTAATAGGGGGTCCCACACTGATATTTTACACTAGACCAAAAAACTTGGAAGGTAACCATCCAGCCAGTTCTGCAGAGATAAAACAAGGCAGCTACTGTCACACCAGAACCTTTGAAGAAGGCAGAGAATGGTGATGTCCAGGAGAGTGAAACACTTCTCCTGGGTGCAGTGACAGACATGTTTAATCCCAGCACTCAGGAGGCAGACACAGGCAGATTTCACTGAGTTCAAGGCCAGTCTGGTCTAAATAGTGGCACTACCACACACACACACACACACACACACACACACACACACACACACCACCTCAGTAAAAGAAGATAGAATAGTCAGGAGAGAAAATTCTTCATGAGAAGGGGGTAGATGATTTTACCAAGACAAGATAAGAAAGGGATTGTGAGAAGTTTGTTAGGCATTCCCACTGCAGAATAGTCCATAAGCTTGAAATGTCCTTCCTTAGGGTACCAGAAAACCAAGATCATTAGAACCATGACTTCTATCAAACTTTTCCTAGAAGACTCAGTCCTGTTCTGGAACTTTCTGTGGGTATAGATTGACATTAAAGTGAGCTGTGGGTGCCATCTGGAGGCTAAAGGAACACAAGCCAGTATGTGAAAGTCACCGTTGGACATTCCTTCTGAGCTCTGGCTTTTGAAGACACACATGCCAGTTTCTCTATCACCCTCAACTTTCAGAGGCCCTCTGCAATAAAGGAGACTCCCAAAAACCATGTAAAGATGGCCCCATTGAAGAAAGACGGTCTCAAGATCTACCCCACCACCTTGTCCCCATTAGCTTAAAACATAGACAATGCCATTATCATATAATTATTATGCCTGCTTAGAATCTTTATCATCACTCTCCATGATACTGGCTGATTGAAGCCAATCCACTCATTGGTAACTAATTCTGATGTTGGGGAGTTGTGAGTAGCTATTCCTAGCAAAATTATCTAAGTAATGCTTTGGAGGGGGGTGTCATCTTGACCCTATTATTAAGGTTCAGATATTTTGACTTACACAAACAGTACTTTTTACATTTTTTGAGACCGTGACTGTGTCTCTTCACATAGGCTAGACTGTCCTGAAACTTTTTTTGAAGAGCAGAATGGTCTTGAACTCATAGAGATCCATCTGCCTCTGCCTCATGAATGCCAGGGTTAGAGGCATGTCCTTCCACACTCAGCACTCTCTGCATTTCTAAGATTCAATTCTATTTACTCAAAAAAATTAATATTTAGTTTGTCTCTACCTTATCCCTAAAAGAGGCCAAAGATTAGACCTAAAGTGTTGAAGTGGGCACATGCTCTAACTATACATCTCTGTTCACCTTGCCTCTCCTGAAACTGCTCCATAATAAAGAGACAGATGAGCAGGAAAAGAACAAAGCAACCCTTCTATGCGGACCAACTGCCATCTGAGTTTGCCATTAATTGTTCTTTTCATTCATAGTGGCTAGCAAGAATGGATAGTTGCTCCAGTATCACAGACTTGTAAAAGGTTTGGTTCCTTGGAAAGACAGGGCACACCCTCCCCCACAGGATGAGAGAGGACAGTGAGTTTGTTGAAGGGAGTAAGTACTTTTCTTCTTTTCAAGGAATTCTTTGTGGACCTACACTTCGTCTTAGGAAAGTTAAAGATGATCTCCACAGAAATGTCTTTAGAAATATCACCTCCCTTCCTCTCATGTTGACTATGGGGTTAGTAGAAATGGTTGTGTTTCCATCTTAAGCCCAAGGGGATAAGGCTGGACCTCTTGTTGGTTTTGCTCAAAACCTAGAAGATAGGAATTAGTCATTATTCTAGACCGTGTCTAGACCACCTTCGTCTACTCAGGCTGATCAAGCAACAAAATCATCTTTTAGCTTAAAACTCCTTTTAAACTAGCTCTAGAGTGAGTGGATTCCACACAGCTTGTTAAACATCCTCACTTTTCATTGGCATCCCCTCCTGTCCCTGACATCCTGTATCCCCGTTCCCACGTATCCCTACAGCTTTAAGCTGAAGTATTCTCCCCATTCCATCATACCGTCTGTGTTCTCCTACCCGTTATATGTTTGAAACTGGGTTGGACCATAGGTTTCCATATAGATTTTTCTACACTTTCCCTTTTGGTTAGCCTTGCCCTCCACACTCACCCCCTACCCTGTTACTACCCCTTCCATCCCTCCCTGTGTGAGCCTTTTCTGACCCCAGTATTTCCCCATTTATACCTTCACTTTACCTATGCCTTTCTATCTCTCCTTCCCTAATGGATGCATCATAATGACTCATTTCTAATTACATGACTTCTACATATACTTCAAGTTTAAAAGGCTCTCCATACAACAAGCAATTGGCTTTGCTGCTCTGATTCTGGGTGATATCATTCAATGTGATCATTGAAATCAACTATGCTCTCATCTATGAGAAAGTATCAACCTAAGATAAAAATCATTTCTATCAAAATCTTTGTTTAAAAAATCCCATATCCTTCTCCTTTTCCTCCTCAAATATTTTTACTCTTAATTTTTCTTGACATAATATAAGAACGAGAGTTCCAGCTGTGGTAGCATTGACCCATTATCCTAGCATTTAGGAGGCAGAAGCAGAAAGATTGAGTACAAAGACAGCCTCAGCCTAAGGGGGGAAAAACTTTATTGGACTCAGGGACTATTTGTTGTAATTTTTTAAAAAGAGGACATGAAGTCAAGAGGGAGACAAGTCAGTATGTCTGGAGGAAACTGAAGTGTGCGTAATATGAAAACATGCTGTATACGTGGATTCACTATATAAAATATTCAAAGGGTAAATAAAAATATTATTTGAAGAAATAAGAGAGCATGACTACAAACCTGCTTCTTTAAACTACAAATGAATTCCAAGGAAAACTGATTTGTCAGAAGGAAAACTATGGAAGAATGACACAGACATCAAAGCGAGAAAAGATGCTGAAGAATCGAAGAGCAAATAGTGTCAGACTTAACGTGCTCTGTGGGGTAAATCTTTTAACAGATTCCTCGTCTAAAAGTCTTCATGGTAAGCAGCCCAGGAAGCTAAGCTCCTGTGATTAACTTGCCTCTCTCTCTCTGTGTGTGTGTTCTTTGCTGTGGTCCAGATTATTAGAGCTGATAAACAGACCTGAAGGCTCCTGATAACCAGCGACTGGTCTCAGGAGTGCAGAATTCAGAAAGCAGACCCAGTGACAGAAACCTCTACATACACATGTAAGGCCTGACACTTGATACAATGGGGCTCCAAAATGATGCAGAAAGCCGCTTAATTGGTTTCTTTAAGTACAGTTCTCATAGGTTAATGCTACGAGATCATGTTCTGAAATTCCATTTCCTGCTGGACATATTCATTCTCAATGGTTTTCCCAAACAAGTGACAATTTGGAGACACTCCAAGCAGCACACAATAGCTAGGAAGGGGAATGAGGAGAGTGGGAGAGAAGGAAGGGGCGGGGCTTCAGAGTTTTCACAGTCCCTTTTATGTTCTCATTGTTTAACAGGTTGTAATCAAAACCATGCTTGTTGTTTGGTTACAGCAACGTTGAGAGCAGGGATGCTGACATCATCAGGAACGGTGACTTGGAGGTTAACATACTGTCTATGGAGTCCGGAAAGTGGTCTCGGTGTGAGAAGGAGAAACACATCTCATTCTCGGTAGCCCACTGCGTATCATCTCATGGCTCTAAGCCGCCTACGGTAAAAACAGAAATAATGCAACCAATGCCAGTCTGTGAGGTAAGGCACGAGACAAGGATCTGCTGTGTCGACAGAAAGAAAAATCATACCTTACCTTATGCTTCTCAAAGAGTGGGAGGAAAAAACCAATTCATCTGGACCACCCTCGGTCACAGCCCAGAATAGAAAGGAATCATAAACTTGACTCCATCAGAGTGGGAAAAGTGAGTCTCACTTCCTCTGCTTCAGGGACTTATGGACTCTGAGCTCACCCCAGCCTGCAGTCTATTTCTGTACGTAGAGTATTGTTTGAGCAAAACTGTATCCACTCGTGTGTGCTACCTATGGCTGCCTTCAGGCTCAAACAACAGAGTCAGTAGCAACAGCCGAGGCCCTCTGCCCCGCAAAGCCTAGGGTGCCTGCCGTCTAAGTCATTACGGGAAAACTACCTCAGAAAGTTACACGCAAGTACTTAAGATGGCGGGTTTCTCTTGTTCTTAGTAAGATTTCTTCCAACTACTTCCTCTGGCAAACCGTCCTCTGCTGAATAAGATTCCACAGACAGGCTTGCTGGCAAGCTTGCTGAATTTTTTCAGAGTTTCTTGTAGCTTTCAAGATCTTTTAAGTAAGTCCTTGTACTGTTAAAACTGCTCTGGTGGAGTCACTTATTCACAGAGCAGTCCATTTGTTATGTAAAGGCAGCAGTGACTTATTACCTTTTATATTAAATCTATACAAAGATTATTAAAAGCCTGAAGAAGCAAAGACCTTGGCTAGGAGACAAATACAGTCTTTGCTCCACACCTTTGAAACAGACCCAAGTTGGTGAAGGAAGCTGGGAGAACAGCTGCTAAGCAAGAAATCATTTCCCAGAGAATTTGGGGCTGTTGTGTTAAAGCTTCAAAATACAGAAAGCAAGCATCCTAAGTCCAGAAGGCAAACCTCAACAAACAAAACCTTCCTGCCTTTGAATTCACTGTAACAACAGAACAAAGAGGCTCCAATGGTTGGGGTAAAAGCATGCATATGGGCGTGCACACGCACACGCACACGCACACGCGCACGCACGCGCGCGTACACACACACACACACACACACACACACACACACACACACACACTCCCCTTTGTAATACAGTGTTACAAAACCAGTGCATCTTTGGGTTACCTAAACTTCTGCAGCACCAACTTAGAAATACTACTAGTGCCACCTTATGGTCACCGAGTGTATTACATTCCCTTTGCATCAGACCTTATTTTTCTTATTGAAAAGTGTGTATTGTAAAACAGAATCATTGTCCTCTTAAAGAAAGAGAAGTGGTAAGCTACCTAGAGATTGTCACACACTATAGAGACCCCCACATGATGTGGCCTTTGAAATCACTCTTAAAACACCCATACTTCTTTGGGATGGCTGTTTATATCGGAAAGACTAAAAACAGTTATCACCAAACACTTGAGATTCCTATCAGAATGAAAGATGTGACTGGCACAGGGGTCTATCTAAGTGGCGGAGGACTTGCCTAACATGCACAAGACCCTAGCTCTATTGAGAAGGGGTAGACACAGTAGGTGGCTATCAACTCGTGCAAGCTCAGAGACATCAAGAAGAAGACAACCTACAAGCAAAACCAGAGTCAAGCCACAATTTGGAGCCACTTTGTCCCAGGACTAAAGGGAAATCACACCCACTCAACTTGGGGCCCAAGTATTCTTAGAGAGCTAGGCTATGTTCCTCATGGTATACTTTTGGGAGTCAAAACATGGAAGCAAAGTTGCATGCTGCTACATTTTATAACACTTGCTATAGAGATTACATTGTAAGTAAACACAGCAAGAGCTCATGCAACCTACTAACAAAAGCCTTCCACACAGAATAGAGCCCCCTTGCCCAGACCAAGAGCATGCTGCTTTGGCTGCTCATATCCTAGTCACACAACCACCTAGGGCCTGGCCGAGAGGATTAGAGAACCGGTTAGGAAGGCTCAAACCCTGACATGGTGAAGTCCACTGGGACACACATGAATGCCATGGAGAAAGGGATGGGTTAGCTGTCTCTCCCTTGGCAGAAATGTGGGTCCCACCTCCCTGCATTAAATCCTTTTGCTTCTGATTTGAAAACCATTTGGCTTCCTGAAAAGTACACACTCAGAGTTGATGAAAATACACACACTCAGAGCTGATGAAAAATACACACTCACACTCAGAGTTGATGAAAAATACACACTCACACTCAGAGTTGACGTCAAAGAAGCACAAAACGAGTCTCTGCTGGTCTTCCCCAGACTAATCATAACGGCTATCAAATAAGGACCAGGATGGCCTCAGATACCCCAGGAAAGAACAGAACTATGTCCAGATCCTCTGGGATCTGTCAGGAAGAATAAGAAATGTATCTCTCTGAGGACTAAAGAGATGTATTTCAAAAAAAAAAATGGCCATATTGCATACTTCATGAAACGAACTGGGGTGCAGTAAGCAACTTGCTTTCTGTCTGGAACGTTAGTGAGAATATATTTTGCTTAGAATATATTTGCTTAGAATAATATTAGAATATTGTTATTGTTGCTTTTGTTGTTGTTGTTACAGAGACTTAATGAACATTGTTTTCTTTAGTCAAATGAGCATTTCCCCCAACCCCCACTTTTCTGGTGACAAAGTTGAGATTCAGAAAAGTTTAGTGACTTTTGAAACACTAACGGGAGTGAGAGGAAAAGGACCCAGCTCTGTCTGCAGAGCAGGTCCTGTCTGCTCTGCCCCACCTTTCTGTTATTCCTTACACAGCCGATTTTCTCAGACAAAGCCGACTGAAAAGTTAACACTGTGTTGAAACATCCGCATGTCAGGAATTGAGATCCTAAAACACAAGTTGTGGGTGGGGTTTACAGTATAACTACAGTGTCAGGATGCTTCCATGGATAAGGAGCTCCTCCCTCCAGAGACTTGGGAAGGGTGTGGCCAAGGGATTGGAAACCACTTCCAGCAACAGCTATTTTTGAGTAACAGTCAAGGTAGCTGTTCCAGTTCTTGGAAGTGACATTTTCCTGACAGCTGCAGGGAAGTAACAGAGTGGATAGCTCATAAACCTTTATTTCCTGGGGCTCTGGGGGCTGAGATGTGAGATCAACTGCGAGCATCTGTGGTTCTGATGCAGGGCTTCTCGGTGGAGGCTGTGGACTACATGCTTTCTCACATTGCAGGAAGAGAGCAAGAGGGCAGGAGTGCTTCTGAAACCCCCGAGAACCCCAACTTTCCTCTGGTGACCTAATGATAACCCCCAAAGTCCACCTTGTCATGTACTTAGGGTTAGAACTCCAGCCTATAAACCTGCTGAACTGTCTGCAGTCTAAAATGGGTCATTCATTCCCACCCAGTGATCATCTTGTGAGTAGATTATTTTTAATGTGATCCACGACACAGTTTATCAGCCACAGACTTCCAGCAGCAGATACCAATGTCTCAGTAATGGAAGGTATGGAAGGCAATGACAAGAAAAGATGCTGAAACAGCACAGGGAGGAGCTCGGCAAGGAGCAGCCCCTGGACTGGTCTCTTGAAGGATGATCTCTAGGGTACCCACAAGGCACTTCAGAGGGCAGAAAATGCAAGAATGAATCTTTGGAAGGAAATAAATTATCCTTTCCTAGCAAAAAGCTTAAATCTGGAATCTAAACAAATGTTCATTCAAAATATGCAAGTTAACCCAACATAGGTCGTTTTAAAACAGATGAGTTTTTTATACTAAAATGCCAAAGCCTGGCATGTTTTAGATTTTATTTTCCTGGGCAAATGGTACCACTTAGGAGACCAATAAATAAATAAATAGATAAATAGATAGATAAATAAATAGATAATTAATTAATTAATTAAATAATTAAATAAAACCTTGGCCAGACATGACGGCACATGCCTGCAAAGCACTAGCGTTAACGAGGCTGAAGCAGAAGAATGACATGAGTTTGAAGCTAGCTTCAGCTGTATAGTAAGTTCTAAGCCAACCTAGACTATATAACGGAATCTTATCTCCATGAAGAAGAGGAGGAGGAAGAAGAAGGAAAAAGGAGGAGGAGGAACAAAGAAACAAAGAAATGTGAAAAGGAGAAAACAGTTAATTCTTTGCACATGTAAGTTGTGGTCTGGAAATGCAATCCCAGATGTACTTGTGCCGGCTAGATTTGTATAAACTTAATACAAGCTATACTCATCTGAGAGAAGGGAACCTCAGTTAACAAAATGTCTACAGATTGGCTGTAGGCAAAACTATAAGGCTCTTTTTAGTCAGTGGTTGATGGAAGAGGGTCCCACCTATTGTGGGTGATACTATCCTTGGACTGGTGATCCTGGATTCTATAAGAAAGCAGACCAAGCAAACCATAAAGAACAAGCCAGTAAGCAGCACCCTTCCATGACCCCTGTGTCAGCTCCTGTCTCTGGCCTCATGCCCTGCTTGAGTTCCTGTCCTGACTTCCCTCGATGAAGAGCAAAATGTAAGCCAAACAAACTTTCCTTTCCAAGTTATTTTGGTCATGATGTTACATCACAGCAACAATAACCTTAAGTAAGATAGTTCCCATTGCTTGTTTTATGTCAAACAGCCTCATTGCCTTCAGACTTCAAGTGAAGCATTTTTTAAAAGTCTCTTGAGATATCTTTGTCAACAAGATGAAGAAAAGCAGGCCAGATGATAGTACACTTATGTGGACTCTTGGGTCGCTTTTGTTTGGTTTCTTTGGATAATAGCTTCACTGTAAGATAATTACCTAGCATAAAGAACCTGTAATCCCACTGTAGGAGGGATGGGGTTTTATCTAAATAAAATAAATAAATGAAGACACTAAGTGATGGGGGAAAGAGCGTAGTACATCTATGGTGAAGTAGGTTGGATTTGTCATCTTGAAGTAACCAAGGTTCAAACCATGAATTTTCCTTTCCTGAGAAAACATGCTTTTTGTAGTCTGTTCACTTGCTCTGTTCTAGATTCTAATTCCGTTTTCTACGGCATCTACAGATCATTGCAGGCAGTGAAGGACTCTGAGACACGGAAAGCCAGAGCAAGGGTGCAGCAAGAATCAAAACTAGAAATTCTGAGAGAATCCGCAGACTCGGGAGCGTTAATGCTCACACTAGTCCACAGTCCAGACAAGACAGCTCCAGGGCAAGTCCAAATGGAAGGCAATAGGTTCTGTCCTAAACAAGCAGAGAAAATGTGGCTTTAGGATGGTCAAGTACACAGAGACACTAGGAGAAGCAAATCTGAGGCAGGTCTGTGCTTTAAAAAAAATAAATAAATAAAATAAAAAAAATTTTAAAAAATCACTGCAGGAATTGGTGGCAACTGAATCCAGCCAAGCCCTGAATACAGACCTTGTAGAAACAGAGCTCAAAAAGATGCTTCCAGCTGCCCTGGCTGAGATGGGGGTTTTCCATGCCTTACTAAATGACTAGAGAAAATAGAAAAGGTAAGTCTTCCTCAAAGAGAAGCACACTCCCTCACTACTAATCTTAACACACAAGGGACGTGCCTAAAAGTTCACTCAGAAAGACTATTTCTGTGCCGTAAGTAGAAATGATCCTTGAGTGTTTCTTATCAAAGTCCTTACATCTTGGAGAAAAGTAATATATTGAACTATTTAAACATATTGATTGACCAATTGATTAATCGAATGATTGATTAGGCCTAATCTCCAAAAATAGTATTTATTTCCAGTAGTGGCATCTGGTCACAGTCCACACAACAAGATTACAAACTACACTGCTTCCTTTAGGTGGCTGACAACTTCAAAGTCTTCAAGAATCCAAATTAAAGTTAAAAGTTCGCCATTACGGCTCAGTTGCTAGGAAAAGAGTGAGAATAAATGGATGGTTTCAACAAACGTGCATCCAGCTACGCCTCACAGACTTGGTGATCCTTTATTGTCATCCTTCTCTCTTCCAGTAGCTGAATTTATTTAAAATTTCCATTCATTCCCCATCAGTTGTTAAATATTAAACAGTGAACTCCAGTTCCACACTGGTAAGTGTACTGTACTTTACTAGTAAAAATTTTTTAAAAAGAGATTTAACATGCCATGAATATTTATATATGAATAGGATACAAGTATCTCTCAGCAAAGAGGACAGAAATTTCTATGGGAATAATAGGGTTTGCTGGTATTAAGACCCTTAATCCTAGCACTAGAGAGGTGGAGGCAGAATAACCAAGTATTCAAGGCCATCCTCAACTACATAGTGAATCCAAACCATCCTGGGCTACTTGAGACCCTGTCTCAAAGAGGGGGTGGGTAGAGATGGTTTATTGGATAAAATCTGATAACCTATGTTCAAATCCCAGGACCCACACCTTGTCTTCTGAGTCCCTCACTGTGGCCACCATTCCATGAGCAGGCACATACACACACAAACACACACACACACACACACACACACACAAACACTTGTGCGTGCACGCACACATGCACACACACATGCACACACACATGCACACACACACAGAGAGAGAGAGAGACAGAGAGACAGAGAGACAGAGAGACAGAGAGAGAGAGACAAAATAATAAATATTGTGGTTCAAAAACAGTGTCAAAGGAACAGAAATTCACTCACCTGACAAAGTCTACCATAGGAAATAAAGCCAAGAGGTGGAGTGAGAAGGCACAGGGACCCTCCCCAAACAAATTGGTCAAGGTCCTCTCATTCCACCTTCCCTCCCAGAACCTAACCCTACTTTAGTTATTCCTAAAGAGGAAGTTATTGACTGAATGTGTGATATTTCCCAAACCTGTACACTGAACTGTTAACACCCACAACAGTAGTATAAGGTGATTGCCCTCCAGAGAGGTGATTAGTCCATGAGGGAAGTGCCTTCATATATGGGTCTAGTGTTCTCATAAAATCAGCCCCAATAGGCTCCTTTGTCTCTCGTACAGGTGAAGATGTAGCCAGAGGATGAGCCTATGAGCTGAGAAATGAGCCCTCACCAGACAGCAATCAATGTTAACCTTGCCTTGATCTTGGACTTCCCAGCCTCCAGCACTGTAAAAGACATAAATTGTTTGTAGTCATATGAATTTGTGGAATGCTGTGTTTTAGAGCATCCTTTATGGGTTCAGTTGGAGCAGTAAAATCTGGCACAGATACAGAAAGGTCATTCCACCACACCTAGTGCGCTGGCATCAAAGGCACAGCAGACTGAGTATTGCCCATGCAATGTCTACTACGGTTTCCAGAATAGAGATCAGGAAGAGACATGATGGGTTTAATGAACATTCTACATACAGGAAGTGCTATATTCGGAGGAGATTAAATATGGTTTCATTCACAGAGGTCAGCATAGAAATTTGAAAGTCTGTATTTAGAATGTTAAATTATATTGACCCTTCTGTACTGTGTCAATAATAAAATGATGATTTCTTTTTAATCATCTGTATTTTTAAAAAAGACAGTAATTAGCAAGACATAGAGATAAAAGTGTGCCTCTATTCTTAGTATCCTGAAGCTTTAGAAAGCAGGGTCTTAAATTTGAGATACCCTGGGCTACATATGAAGAGCCTATCACACACACACACACACACACACACACACACACATGTTACATTAAGTAATCAAGCATTCAGTATATGTGGTAGACTATGCTATTGCTAATCCTTTTCTCTTCCCATGTGACTTCTTGTTTCAGGACTAGAAATCAGCCCATAGCCTTACACATGCTCACCAAGTGCTATCCTCTCTAAATACATCCCTACCCTTCTTCCTTCATCATCCTTTTATTTTGAGACAGAGTTGGACAATTCCTCAGGCTAGCCTTGAACTTGCATATACAATTGAGTCCACCCAATCCCTTTGTGACTTTTTATTCCTTTGATTTGTCATTTGCTGTATTTCTCTTTCTTTCGGTTCAGTGCATGGTTCAGGTGGCTCCTATCCTACCCCCAGAGAATGAAGAGCCAATGGCCTGGGCTTAATTCAGCTGCTGCCTAGAATTCCCCCAAATCACAGTTAATGATGAGTGTAACACTAGGAACTTCAAGAGAAACCCCACATTTACAGGACAGACTGAAACAGTGGCAGAGAAGAGTGTGGCTCCTCAGAGTATGATAGTGTTGCTGTAGGGGATTCAAAGCAGAGGAATAAGAAGATGGGAGACCAGGAGCCTGGTGGTTCTGCCTGAGCCCCTTCATCAAGCCCCCCTGCTAGCACCTTTTCCTTTAAACAGTCATTACATTCTCCTGCTCAGGCCAACCCCAGTGAGTCTTCAGTTAATAACCACTAAGATTTCAAACTGTAATGATTTCGGTAACTATGGTGTGGTGTGGGTGTGCTGTGGTGTGGTGTGGTGTGGTGTGGTGTGGTGTGGTGTGGTGTGGTGTGGTGTGGTGTGGTGTGGGTATGGAGTGGTGTGATGTGGTGTGGTGTGGTGTGGTGTGGCTATGGAGTGGTGTGGTGTGGTGTGGTGTGGTGTGGGTATGGAGTGGTGTGGTGTGGTGTGGTGTGGTGTGGGTATGGAGTGGTGTGGTGTGGTGTGGTGTGGTGTGGTATGGTGTGGTGTGGTGTGGTGTGGTGTGGTGTGGTGTGGTGTGGGTATGGAGTGGTGTGGTGTGGTGTGGTGTGGTGTGGTGTGGTGTGGTATGGTGTGGTGTGGTGTGGTGTGGTGTGGTGTGGTGTGGTGTGGGTATGGAGTGGTGTGGTGTGGTGTGGTGTGGGTGTGGTGTGGTGTGGGTGTGGTGTGGTGTGCAAATGAGCAGTTAATGCAATTAGTCATCAGAAATACTTTTCATGTGCACCTCAAGATGCACTTTCCCTCTGTGCAACCCTTCAGGAATTCTGTGTTCTTCCTTCAGCCAGGACTTCTATAGCTGCAGCCTGGGGCACCTCACTCTGTTTCTTCAGGTCCTCTTTTGACACCAACACACGGATTTGTTTTTCCCTCTATGAATTTGCCTTTCTTTCTCACTAAAATTCCCCTTAATTTTTTTAAAAGTTCTTGACTTCTTTTTTTATAACTAAACCCCACTGTGTGTATAATATTTCTTTCAGAATAAAAACTTTACCATGGGGCTAGAAAAGTAGCTCAGTGTACAAACAGCATTTGCTGCTCTTGCAGGGGACCAGAGTTCACTTACTAACATCCACATCCTCGGCTCACAGCCATTAACTCCTTGAGCATCTTGACAAACTAGGGATACGCTCAAGAAACACAGAAACTCGTACATACCCACACATAAAAATAAAAATATCTTTTTTAAAGTCCACTGAAAATTACGTTGAGTGAAAACAGATAATAAATTAATTTTTTTAGGGATTTTTAGAGGTAAGTCTAAGGGACTAGTGACATTATTACATTTTGTGTATATCATGCCAAATAAACTATGTGTTACATACATGGATGAAATATTGAAGTCATGATGGAACCAAGGGAAACAAAGATAACTGCCCATGAGTAAAACAATCCAATCCTTGGGTGAAGTATGGCCAGCCAAGCTGAAATGGCCACATTTTAACTGTCATCTGCAACACAGTAGCAAAGGTCCCTGTCACTGCCCAGGGCCCAGGCAGGGCTGACTCTGCTCCTTCACAGCCTTTCTCTCACATCCTGAGAAAGACAAAACAAGTACCTATTGCAGCCAAAAAATGTCTTCTGGTTGGGGCGCTGATGTCACTAGTTGCTCCATTCCCCAGAGGGAGGGACAGTAGCTGAAGCCGAGGAAACGTAATTCAGCAGTTATAAGAAAACAAAACATGAGAAATGTTCACAATCTGTGTGGAAGCCATTGTACGTGTCTAAGCCGATTAGCTATTTTCTTCATGAGGGCCCAGAAGAATTACAGAGAGGGAAACCCAGATCCGTGCCATCCAGGGAGGGGAAACATGGGGTCTCCCAGAGGACTCTTTGCTGTAAGGCTCATTTCATTCCCAGTGACTTCACAGCAGCCGATTTAAAGGAGGTCACAGGTATTTACCTTTCTTTCCTTGCTGCTTCTATCTGGTTTATGCAGAAGGGAAAATGCCAATGCCTGTGCTCGTCTGAGCCCATTCATCCTGCAGCCTTTTTTTTTTATGATAGGGTAAACTTTAGCCCTGTAGGGAATGTCACTAAAATAGATATAAAATTTGTTTACATAGACAGATTTCTTCCCTTAGCAACACCGGGTTATTCTTCCTCAGCAACACTGGGTTATATCCAACTAGTCCTGACATGTTTTATAGGCGATGCTTTAAAAGAACAAAGCACCAAAACACATCAAAGTGTGTGTGTGTGTGTGTGCACATGTGTGTGTCCATGCATGTGTGTGCCTGTGTGTGTGTCCATGCATGTGTGTGCCTGTGTGTGTGTGCATATGTGTGTGTGCACCTGTGTGTGTCCATGCATGTGTGTGCATGTGTGTGTGTCCATGCATGTGTGTGCCTGTGTGTGTGTGTGCATGTGTGTGTGTGTGCACATGTGTAACTCAGGTTAGCTTTGAGCTCCATACATAGTTGAGGATGATCTTAAACTTCTAATGTTCCTGCCTCTAACTTCTGAGTGCTGGGATTACAAGTATGTATCTATGTATGTACGTACCATGCCCAGTTTATGTAGTTCTGGTCATGGAAACCAGAGCTTCATGCATGTTAGACAAGCAAGTAATCTACAAACTGAGCCCTGGTGCCAGCTCCAGCCTGACATACTGTTAGATAAGATACAGCCATATCACGCTGTTAAAATAAAAACCTTCACAAGGAAGAGAAGACTGGCCTGGACTTTATAAATGTGGCTATTTTACTATTAGAATAACATGTACAGAGTTATAATAACATAATCATAAAGAGTGGATGTTCCAAAATCTGTCTATACTTGTCCATGTTCATATGTTTAAATATGGCCAATAATTAGCCACATTACAGTATATATTTGTCATAAATATCAAGTGCATACTCTATGCTGGCACTGAGCTAGGTACTAAATATGGGGGGAAATTGAAGAAAGGATAACCAGCCTTCAAAGGTTTTACCCTTTGCTGAGGAAAATACAAAAGTGAAAAATATTCTATAAAGTCAATAGCATAGATTTCTTAGGAAAATGGAACATACCATACATGCACTAAGTGTACATGCTACCAAAATGGGTCACAGAACCAATCACCAGGAAGCTTCTTAGACAAGCCTTCATAACCCACATTTGTGGTGCAAGCTCCCCAGGAAAACAGCAATGTGGTTTTATCAGCACACAGCATGAATCTGTCTGTGGGGCATTGCTTAAGTTAGCTGACTGTCACGTACAGGACAAAGAGTTCTAGTGAGCTAGTTTTTGTCTTATAAATCATGGACAGAGAGTTGAGATGGCACAGACAACTCATTCTGCACATCTAGCTCTAAGCTGTCAGTCTGTCTGCACTCATAAGAGTGTCCGTGTAACATAAAACTAGAATAATCTCAATGCAACACGCTGGTGACTTTAAGCTAAGGTGGCCTAGCTTTGATCTCTTCACTAGAGGAACCCTGTTGGGGACTCTTCAGTAATTCACACTGTACTAATCCTGACCCTTGCCAAGACAACAGGATACTCTCCCTGCTGACAAACCTACATTTCCATTAACACATTCAAGTTTTAGGGTGTCTCTCTTTTGGGGGTGCAACTATTTTTTTAATTTTGGGCAAATTAACAACAAAATAAAAACACCTACAATTACCTCATATTTTTAATTATTCTCCCAATCTTTAATACAATTGTAAAAAACTAATAGGGTGTGTGTGAGTGTGTGTGTGTGTGTGTGTGCATGTGTGTGTGTGTGTGTGTGTGTGTATAAAATAAATGAGAAGTATATCTGCATACTTTGAGTTCCTACAAACTTTAACCTTCCTTAAGAGCATATATTTGAAAGAAATAGCTGAGTTTTCAGGCAGTCAGACTCTCACCGAGCCTCTGTGTCTCTGAAGTCATGGCTCACACTGCTGAACTCATCTTTTTGAAACTTTCAGGCATGAGCACTGCCTGATTCACATGTTTTCCTTTGCTCAGATACATTGTGCTAAATTAATTTTTCTAAACCCATATGTAGGTATATTTATGACTCCGACAACAATGTTTTGTGTCAACACTGTGTCAGATTCAAAGATATTTCAGCTCAACATTTAAAGTAAGTGAAAGTAATTCCCATATTTGTAATAGTCTTCTGCTAAAAAGGGAAAGATAATGCGGAAATGTACTTAGAAAATGTTAAGAGCCCTCAAACTGTGTTTGACGTAATCTCCCTTCTCTCACACCAAAACATACCCTCCTAAATCCACTCCTCCATTCACCCGTTTAAAGCAACAGTCATTCATTCTTCGATTTCTTCCTAGTCTTTCTCCAAGGTCACTCTAGCCATCATCCCCACTGCAGTCAGCGCCGACCACACAGCTCTTCCTCCTCACTAGTCTGTCAGCAGAGTGATTAGCAACTGCCAGTCTCTTTGTCCTCTCCACTAAGTTCCAGGATGAAGCAGAATGTTCCTCTCAGAATTGCTGGTCACTGTGTTACATTATGAGCAATTTTCAAATTGTCATACTGTCAGCCCAAAGAGCACGTGTGGATTCTATAACACTCTGTTATAGAACTATTCCACACATCCATATCCCCACCTGTACACATGTCTCACTCTCCTCTGTGTAAACACCGTAGCAGTGGACGTCCTTGTATACGATGCTTTCTTATTACTCCCTTCAAATGCTTTGCCGCAGCTGGAATTGCTGGATTTGACTCCACGTGAACTTTCTGAGATTTCGATACATACCGCCAAATTGCTTTACAGAACAGTTGCAAGCATCTCATTTCTACTGCCTGGAAGAACGTCCTCCCTGAACCCATCCCAACACAGCACTGGGGTTTTCTGTTCTTATCTTTTCTGAATTGGAATTTGCAAACCAATCTATTTGTTTTTGATATATTAGTACCACGAATAAGCACAGACCTGAGCCAGCAGGCAACATGTATTGAATCCTGTATGTTGTGCTGTGAAAGGTTCCAAGGTGACCCTGTGCTCCCTATTTCCAAGGTGTGCCTTACAATGTCTTGGAACAAGATAGAGTAAAAATGAATACATTGTCCAAGCTCTTGATGAATACAGCTGGGGCGATGAATTCATCCATGTGCAATAAAAAATATAAAAAACTATAGAGGGAAGTGGAGAACTTTTTGGGAAAAAATTAGTGAAAATATGACCAATGTGTAACAGGTGTAACATGAGAAAGTTCATGAACTACATCAGTGGCCCCGAAAGGCATGCTGTCATCTAAACTTTACACAGTTCCCTCTCACACCGAATCTGAGTCTGACCTATATGACCTGCTTTGCCCAAGGAAATGTCAGCAAGCTTGACACATTAGAAACTTCATAAACAACAGCTTTCCACAGGGATGTGTCCGCCATTGTGTGAAGACCCAGCGAGAGGGCACAAGGAAAGAAATATGTCATGATCCCAACTGTTCTAGTTAGACTGAGACATCAGGTACATGAGTAAGGTCCTGTTAGACCATCAAGCCCCAAGGGAGCACCTGAAGCTCAAATGAGACTGGCAGAAACAGGTTTGTTTCATCTGTACATTTGACTGGTTTACTGTGCAAGAAAGCTGTAACTGACCTGAGAATGTGGTGGTTTAAATGGGAGTGACCCATATAAGTCATATAACTGGATGTTTTGTCATCAGAGAATGGCACTATTGAGAGGAAAGGAAGTGTGGCTTTGTTGGAGTGTGTCACTGGGAATGGGCCCAAACCAGTCCCTGCGTCTCTCTCTTCTTGTTCCCTATAGTTCCAGAGGTAGAATTCTCCATTACTTCAGCAGCATGAATGCCACAGTGCTTCCTGCCATGATAATAGAGTAACCCTCTGAACCTATAGGCCAGCCACAGTTATATACGTTTTTATAAAACGTGTTGTGGTCATAGTGTTTCTTCACAGCAATGGAACACTGACAAACACATTCTAGGCATTAACTGAACATCTGTTGGGTGCATAGTGTCTAAACTCCTGAGCCAAAGCCTTGCATATTAGTGAAAGTAACTGTCTGGATGATCGGTTATCTGGAACGGCGAATATCTGATAGAGAGCCAGAGCTCAGACGGCTCTACTTTGTTGACTCAAAGGACACACAGGAAAGGGTGTGCACGGCATTGTCTGATAATCTGACAGACTAAGAAGAGTCTGGGAAGTAGAAGAAACGACAGAAGCACAGAAGTTAGGAAGCAAAAAAGTCAAGATGCTTAGACTTAGATAATATAAAAATCAGCTTATGTCCCCATTTTACAGATGTTTCATGGGCGGGGGGTATCTTGTATGCTCTTACATGCACTAACTATTCTGCCTCTTTAGAATGTCTAATACATTTGTGTATCATCTAATAATATCACCGATCTATAAACATCACATTTTTCATTTGATCATAGGTGATAAACCTAGAGGCAAGAGTGGGAGAAGAATATTCACCAGTGTTAGATGATATTACATGTGGATTCAACATTCATTCTGGTGAATTCTAGTGTGTGAGTGTCTAACAGTATACCTAAAATTAATCCATTAGGTAATTCAGCAAATTTTCAGAATACTATTCTTACTATTCTAGCAATTGTCATGATGTGAGATTCAGATTTCGGGGGTGGGTGTAGAGATCTGAATGGCATCCAACAACAACATGAAGCCAACAGCAACAGTCTTTAAAAAGCTTTACTAAGTGTTCACACAAATTGAAGGATTAGATCCAAAGTTATTATTTTAAGCGAGACTCTTGTCTTAGTGTTTCTCTTGCTATGAAGAGACACCATGTGCACTGCTGCTCTAATAAAGAACAGCATTTAATTGTGGCTGGCTTACAGTTCAGAGGTGTAGCCCGTTGTCATCATGGCAGGAAGCATGGGAGCAAGCAGGCAGACACTGAGAGATAGCTAATTTCATTGAGATCGGCAGGCAACTAAGAGGGAGCCACTGAGGCTGGCTTGAGCATCTGAGATCTCAAAGCCCAATCCCAGTCATCCAGTTCCTCCAACAAGTCCACATCCAGTCCAACAAGGCCACACCTCTTAACAGAGCCATTCCTATGGCTCATAGGGGCCATTTTCATTCAAACCACACAAAACTAGATATTCAAATACTAAGAGTAAGCCAAGGTAGTAACATCTGGTCCTTATCTCCCAGGACCAAAGTAACCAGTTAATCTCCAGTTCCCCACAACAGCAAAATTCTGTGTTGAGGTTTGTTCTTGTTGTCTATTGTAACGCTAAGTGCAGGGCCCCAAGACCTGGAGTCTGCACATAGACCCAAGTGATGCTATGTGACCCTGCCCCCAAATTATTTCTGATTGGTAAATAAGGATGACAACAGCCAATAGCTGGGAAGAAGAGACATAGGTGGTGTTTAGAATTCCCAGGTTTGAAGTCAAAAGAGGACCATGAAGAAAGAAGGTGGAGGAGGAAGAAGAAGCTGCTTTGGGTTAGGTGAGCCATAAAAACATAGCCCTGAGGGTTCGCCGATTGAAGTTAAGAACAGCCCAAATGAAAAATAGTAAGTAACAACTTGGGGTTATTGATAGGAAAGTAGATTCTAATGGCATAGAGCATAGATATCTGTTCAGCTCTACTGCTGATTAAGGATTATTGTAAATATAAAGGTTATTTGTGTCTTTTATCCAGGAACTGAATGTTCGAGGTAGGATAGAAACCTGGGGTTGGGATTAAATGATTTCTACAATTATAAATCAGTAAGAACATAATGTGAAAAGTGAAAGGTACATGGGGAGACCTAAATCAAATTTTAATTTGTACATATATTACTGGTACAAACTGTGAAGCAAACTCACAGTCTAGGCTTGGAAAGCACACAAGCTAGCAAGCCCCGTGCCTGACCCTGCACACTGAGATGCATTAATAATTGATCTCAGAAGAAACAACGACCCTCAATATCACCAGGGGTTGATATTTACACAGTTGTCACCCTCTCGTTTCAGATAGGGAATGACAGAGAAATCCATGAAATTAGTGAAAGTCAACAGACCAAGAGTCAGCAACTATGCAGTTATAGACAGAAAGCATGAGGCCCGGCTTTTGTCAAGACAGTTCCAATGCCTGTCTTATATAAACTCAATAAGTGGACTGTCCCTTGTCCCGAATTGACTAATGATTTTGTGTTTTAGAACAAGCCTAAATTGTCCCCAATATAAGAGCAATACTAAAGCCAGACAGATGTCTAAACACTCTCATTCCACTTGAAAGACAGCCCAGTGAAATGGATTGGTTTTTTTCTCACCATTGGTGAACCCTTCTACCTAACATATTCTTATGCAATTCGAGATATTCAAGACATACAAAATAGATATACAAATATAAATATGGATATCTAAATTTTAAATAGACATACAAATCAATTATTTATTCCTTATAGATTACAAAGAAATTTATTTTGAAACAATTCTTTGGAATACATATAAATTTACCATTTATTAAATATTAAAATAAATCAGCTTATTAATGAGATGAAGGTGCTTCCTAAGTTTTATATTAAAGAGCTAGTTCCTGACTAATGATTTAATACCGCAGGATGCACATCACCTTCAACAGACTTGCATCTATACTTTATAATAATCAATTCTGAAGATGTTTCTTCATATAAATATATAGTATAAAATGGCAGAAGTAAGCCTAGGATTGTTTAAGAACCTGGTGGAAAATCCTTTCTAATTCAGTGAGAATATTTTCTTAATATTTTAAACTCAATGTTGGTAATGTTTTTACTTATTCTTTGAAAACTTTATACAATGTATTTTTATCTTTTCTCTCTACTACCACATTTCTGTCCAACTCCCTCCCAACTTCATGCCTTTTTTTTTCTTGCTATTAATACCTCCTGTGTCCAGTTAGTGCTGTTCCTATGGGAAGAGGTGTGAGGCCACCCACATGGTCATGGGCAAAGTACCACCAGCCACACTCTCCCTCAGCAACCACCAGCTGCCAAGAGAATCTCCAATAAACTATACATGGGAATATTGAAATATTCCTAATTAAAAGAAATTGTCTCAAAAATTGATGCTAAATATGATTCATCAAATTCATGTAATTACTCTAGTGTGTTTTTGTTTGTTGTGTTTTGTTCCTGCAAAATTTTAGTATTACTTAAGGAAGAGTCATGCTAATCCTGTCTTCATAAATTTTTCAGAAATTTAATAACATGTCCCTGAAATGAGCTGTTCCTACTCACCATGATCCTGTGTCTCAATTAGTATATATTTAAGATGAGCTTCTTCAAATAAATATACAGTTGCATATTTATGAATGCAAAAATTTATATAAATATTTTCATATTGCAAGTTGCATACAAGAGTGACAGAAGAATATTTAAAGAATCTTGCCTGCTGTGGGGAGGCAATAATGGGACCAAAGCAGCCACCGAAGAAGAGTGTCAATTTACAACTACGATTTATAAAAAAGAATTTGGAACGAGAGGCAGTAGAAATTTGTTCATGGCTGGATGTATTCAGATTAGTTGAAGGGTGTCATCTTCATTGTATGTAGCTGTATGTAGCTAAAAGATGTCCCTTGTGCCACAACTAAATGACAGCCCTGACAGGAGAGCAAGTGTTTGCTTTCTAGGAAGCCTCACATGGTTGAGCAAGTCCAGGGAGTAAAAAGAGAGGAAATTGAACTCCACAATCAGAAAGCTGGAGCCATTAGTCCTATCCTCAGCTCAGACAATACAGTAACATCTGCCAAGTTTATTTCATCCTACATGGGAGGTGAAAATGCTCTCTGGGGACGTGGAGCTGCTCATAAAATATTACCCCCATTTTACTGTGGAGTGGAGAAGAATTTGCCCACTGACCTACAAACTTAAAGCTTTCTGGCAGATGCAGACATTTCATGAAGCTTTTGAAGGAAGGTCGATTACTCGCTTGCTTGCTCTTTATAGCTTGCATAGCTTGTTTCTTTATACAGTACATGATCACATGGCACACACACATCCCTAGTGGTGTTGGGCCCTGCCACGTCAATCATTAATCAAGAAAATGCCCCTACAGGCCAATCTGATGGAGACCATTCCTCAACTGAGGTTCCCTCTTCCCAGAGTGATTTTAGTTGGTGTCAAATTGACAAAGATGAACCAGCACAGTTAGTGAACAAACCTTTGCATATGAGCCTGGTAAGGAGGGAAGGCATGCATGCATGTGCAGAGAAGTATGTATGTTTGTGTGCATGTGCATGGAGAACACATGTAAATATTAAGTCCCTTGTACCACAGTTCCTCAGGGTGCTGCCTGAATGTGGTTTTAAAGACTGGGTTCCTCAGTCAAACCTCGGTCTTGCTATTCAGCTACATTGATTGCACAGTAAATCCTAGGCATCCTCCTGCCTCTGTTCTTGCTGCCCAAGTGCTGAATTTTAAGTGCATACACCACCAAGCCTAGCTTTTTATATGGGTGCTGAAAATCCAAACTCAGGTCTTCATACTCATATGACAAGCACTTCATTGATCTAACAAAGCCATCTTTCCAGATCCTATATGATGCTTTTGAAAAAAATTTAAGATCCAAACCATAACAAAATGCAAAATTAATATATGGAAAATATCAAACTAAAAACCATGTGTGTATCCAGGGAAACATTCAACAAAACAAAAAGGTTTTGATTGCGAAAAACAAATTTTCCAAGCACATACCTCATAAGGAATTAATATTTACCGTTTAAAAAGAGCTCATACAAGTCAACCAGAAAGCACAACCTAATTAAAAAGTAGGTGAATATATAGGCCTTCAAAGATGGATTAAAATGGCCAACAGCTATATGAAAAGATCAACATCGTCAATCGGAAAAATGCAAGTCAAAACCACAATACACTGCTGCACACTGGTCAAGATAGAAAGCATCAAAAAAGAGGGAAGAAAAACAAGTATTGGCAAGAGCATGGATGAATGGAAATCCTTGTCCATTGTTGAGGAGAACCTAGATTAGTATAACCATAACGGAAAACAATATGGAGATTTCTAAAGAAATTATTAAAAATATAATTTCCTTAGGACCTAGCAATACCTCTTATGGGAGTATATGAAAGGAAATAAAATTGCTACATTACAAAACATGTTCATATATATATGCAGATAAATAAAGCATCTGCATTTCTACATAGTTATCTAACATCATTATCTCAATTGCCATGAATAGAAATAATCTTAATGTTTCTGTCAACAAATAAATAAATAAATAAATTATGACAAATATACGATGGAATAGTATTTGGCTCTTTAAAAAATAGCTATTTGCTTCAATATCAGAGAGAAAAAGAATGAGAGATTAAAGGAGACAATAAGCCAGACATAGGGAGGAAAAGTATAAGATAATTTCATATGGAATGAAAATAGTCAAAGTACAGTTTCAAGTTGTATTATTGAGCTATGGTAATAAACACAGACAGGTATTGATGTAAAAACACACATACTGAGCAATGGAACAGAATTAGAGACAGAGACCAAAGTTCACACACTATGGTCACCCTGGTGAAAACACAGCATCTTCAACACATAGCGCTGCTCAAACTAAACAGCTGCATGCAGAAGAATGAAAATGCATCCATAACTATCACCCTGCACAAAACTTAACTCCAGATTAATCAAGGACCTCAACATAAGGCTATATAAACTGAACCTAATAGAAGAGAAAAGAGGGAATTGGGCTTAAAGTCATTGGCATGGAAAAGAACTTTCTGAAGAGGACACTGATAACACAGGCACTAAGAACAACAAATAATAAATAGAGACTCGTGGAGCTGCAGAGGCTTTATATAGCAAAGGTCATCATCATTTAGGAAAAGAGGCAACCTACAGAATGTAAGCAAGTCTTTACCAACCATACACCGTGTTACATGAGTAATATCTAGAATATACAGAAAGAGCTTTTAAAAAATAAACATCAAGAAAACAACCCAATTTTTAAATGGGGTATAAAACTAAGCAGAGAGTTCTCAAAGGATGAAACAAAAGGCTGAGAAATACTTAAAGGAATGTTCAGCACCCTTAGCTATCAATGAAATGCAAATTAAAACTACTTTAATATGTCATTTGAGAATGAAGAGCAATAAAGCAAGTGACACAGCTCATGCTGGCAAGGATGTGGGGAAAGAGGAGCACTTACTCACGGATGGTGGGAGCACAAACTTATACAGCAACCACAGAAATCCATGTGGCAGCTCCTCAGGAAACTGGGAATTGATATATCTAAAGATTCTGCTATACCACTGGGATGGTTTGTATATGCTTGGCCCAGGGAGTAGCACTTAGAAGATGTGGCATTATTGGAGTAGGTGTGTCACTGTGGGTGTAGCCTTTAAGACCCTCGTTCTAGATGCCTGGAAGCCAGTATTCTGCTAGCAGCCTTCAGATGAAGATGTAGAAATCTCAGATCTTCCTGCATCATGCCTACCTGGATGCTTCCATGTTTCCCCCTTGGGAACTGAACCTCTGAACATGTAAGCTGGACTGAACCTCTGAACATGTAAGCCAGCCTCAATTAAATGTTGTCCTTTATAAGACTTGCCTTGGTCATGGTGTTTCTTCACAGTAGTAAAACCCTACCAAAGACAACCACTCTTGGGCATATACCCAAAAGATGCTTCATCCTACTACAGAGACACTTGATCAATCATGTTTATTGCTGCTATATTCAAAATAGCCAGAAATTAAAATATTTAGTTTGAAGTCTTCATAAACATAGGCATCTGTGAGGTTTACGTATCTAAAATACCTTCTTGTCAAGAACCCATATTTAGGCCAGAAATTCTTATTGAAGTTTGTCATCTCATACTCTTTGTTATGTGATTTTTATTTGTCCCAAAGTATTTGATTTGATATATGTTATTTCACTTTTCTACCAATATCTTGTTGGAACTTTAAATTTGTTCTGCGATTAACTAAATAAGGTAGTATGGTGATCTGAATGAAATTGGGTCCATAGACTCATAAGGAGAGGCACTACTGGAAAGGATTAGGACATGTGACCTGTTGTAGTAGGTTTGGCCTTGCTGGAAGAAGTTATGTTACTAAGAGTGGGGTTGAGGTTTCAAGGACCAAGCCAGGCCTAATCTCTCTCTCTCTCTCCCCCTCCCCCTCCCCCTCCCTCTCCCTCTCCCTCTGCCTGCTGATTTAAGACATAGACCTCTCAGATACATTTCCAGCACTGGGTTTGTCTTTGAACTGCAATGTTTTCCAACATGGCAATAATAGAGTAACCCAGCGGAGCACGCAGAAAACTTGCCCCTGCTGCCCACAGTGCAGCCGGACCTCTGGCAGGGGGACTCAGGATCCACGCAGAGAGCCCATGGGCACAGACCAGGCGCTCAGGCCCTTTGCCACCTGGAACCACAGAGATCCAAGGATACAGGCCAGGTGAGAGACTGCTGTGAGTAACCAAAGCACAAATAGCTAGGTGGAGCACACAGAAAACGCGCCCCAACTGCCCACAGTAGAACCGGACCTCTGGCAGAGGGACTTGGGGTGTGCCCAGAAAGCCTGGGATCACAGACTAAACACATAGGCCCACAGTAAGGCACAGGGCCTTGTCAGTAGGAACTGGGGTATGCCCAGGAAAGGCAGTGCTTGAAGTTCAACTCTACAGGCCTTTTTACATCTGGACCAGAGGGGAGCCTGACACAGGCCCAGGGAGAGCACACCAGGAGTTCTCAGAGAGCAGAAAGTACTGTGCTATCTGAAAAATGGTCTGTTTTGGCCTAGGGAAAGAGCCAGGTCCCTGAGAGTAGTACTTAGGACCTGTGGGCACAGGGCTGAGCTACCAGAACAGCCTCACAAAAAGTCCCACACCTGAGCTCACAAAAACAGAACTGAATCACTGCTACCAGAACTCACTGCTTGGCCACTAAAAGCCAAACACTCAGAAGCTGTTTTCTTCCTGAGCCCATGGGCTCTCAGGTCCATGGGAGAGATGGGTACCAGTTCTGAAAACAAGACCACAGATAATCACAGACAACAAGATGGCACAAGGAAAATGAAAGAACTTAAGCAATGGAAACCAAGAAAACCTGGCAACATCAGAACCCAGCTCTCCCACCACAGCAAGCAGTGGATTGCCAAAGACTCCAAAAAAGAAGACCCAGACCTGAAATCATACCTCAAGATAATAATGGAGATCTTCAAGAAGAGCGTGAATAACTCCCTTAAACAAGTACTGGAGGAAAACCATAAACAAATAGAAGCTTTTAAAGAGGAAACACAAAAATCACTCAAAGAACTCAAAGAACTACAGGAAAACACAACCAAAGAGATGAAAAAATTGAAAATAAAAATGGAAACAATAAAGAAAACATAATAAGAGACATCCTGGAGATGGAAAAACTAAAAAAGAAATCAGGAGTCACAGATGCCAGCATCTCCAACAGACTACAAGAGATGAAAGAGAGAATATCAAGGGTCCCAAAAATTCCACCAGAGAACATTTACAACTGATAAACTACTTCAGCAAAGTGGCTGGAAATAAAATTAACTCAAATAAATCAGTAGCCTTCCTCTACTCAAAGGATAAACATGTGGAAAAAAGAAATTAGGGAAAAGATACCCTTCACAATAGTCACAAAAAAAAAGAAATACCTTGGTGTGACTCTAACTAAGCAAATGAAGGACCTGTATGAAAAGAACTTCAAATCTCTGAAGAAGGAAATTGAAGAAGATCTCAGAAGATGGAAAGATCTCCCATGCTCATGGATTGGAAGGATCAACATTGTAAAAATGGCCATCTTACCAAAAGCAATCTACAGAATCAATGCAATGCTCATCAAAATTCCAACTCAATTATTCATAGAGTTGAAAAGAGCAATTTGCAAATTCATCTGGAATAACAAAAAACCTAGAATATCAAAAGCCATCCTCAACAACAAAAAAACATCTGCAGGAATCACCATCCCTGACCTCAAGCTATATTATACGGCAATTATGGTAAAAATTGCATGGTCCTGGTACAGAGATAGGCATGTGGATCAATGGAATAGAATAGAAGATCCAGAAATGAACCCTCACATATATGGTCACTTGATTTTTGACAAAGGAGATGTAAACATTCAATGGAAAAATGACAGCCTCTTCAACAAATGGTGTTGGTCCAACTGGTACTCAGCATGCAAAAGAATGAAAATAGACCCTTTCTTATCTCCTAGTACAAAGCTCAAGTGCAAGTGGATCAAATATCTCCACATTAAACCAGGTACACTGAAACTATTAGAAAAGAAAGTAGAGAAAACCTTAGAACACACAGGCACAGGAGAAAATTTCCTGAACAGAACACCAATGGCTAAGGTCAAAATAGCGACAAATGGGACATAATGAGATTGCAAAGTTTCTGTAAGGCTAAGGACACTGTCAAGAAAACAAAATGGCAGCCAACAGATTGGGAAAAGATCTTTACCCACCCCACATTTGATAGAGACCTAATATCCAAGGTATACAAAGAACTCAAGAAGCTAGACGCCAGAGAATCAAACAACCCTATTTAAAAATGGGATACAGAGCTAAACAAAAAATTCTCTATTGAGGAATGTCGAATGGCCGAGAAGCATCTAAGGAAGTGCTCAACATCCCTAGTCATCAGAGAAATGCAAATCAAAACAACCCTGAGATTCCACCTCACACCAGTCAGAATGGTTAAGATCAAAGACTCATATGACAACAGATGCTAGCTAGTGAGAATGTGGAGAAAGAGGAACACTCCTCCACTGTTGGTGGGGTTGTAAACTGGTACAACCACTCTGGAAATCAGTCTGGTAGTTCCTCAGGAAATTGGACATAGTCCTACCTGAAGACTCAGTTTTTCCACTTCTGGGCATATACCCCAGAGATTCTCCAATATCCAATAAGGACACATGGACCACAATGTTCATAGCAGCCCTATTTATAATAGCCAGAAGCTGGAAAGAACCCAGATGTCCTTCAGTGGATGAATGGATACAAAAATTGTGGTATATTTACACAATGGGGTACTACTCAGCTATAAGAAGCAATGACTTTATGAAATTCCTAGGAAAATGGATGCATCTGGAGAATATCATCCTTAGTGAAGTAACCCAGTCACAAAAGAACAGACATAATATGCAGTCACTGATAATTGGATACTAGCCCCAGAAAGCTCTGAATACCCCAGAAACAAATCACAGGCCATATGAAGCTCAAGAAAAACAAAGCCAAAAAGTGAAAGCCTCAGTCCTTCTTAGGAAATAAAAAATAAGTGTATAGCACCCTTTCAGAGTGTGGTACACCTAGACCTTAAATCATTAATAATCCAAGAGCTAGGAATATATCCTTGTGGCAATTTTTGGTATTCAAAGATCATTATGTTTTATCTATACATACCAAGAAAACTCTGTTACCATGTTACATTTTGTCCTACATGTACTTTATGCTTATGGTAACTAGTGGGATATTAATGCATGCTATCAAACCTCTAAAAGAATTAAGTACTGACAAAAATATATTCATATAGTGTTATGCCAAAATGCCTTTAAAGATCTATACATGTATCTCTATTTTTAAAATAAAGTTGTAAGAATTAAAAGGAATTAAAACATAATAGAATAACCCTTTTTACTGTAAGCCAGCCCAATTAAATATTTTCCTTTATCATGTTGGTGTGGTCATAGTGTCTCTTCACAACAATAAAAGCCCTAAACCAACTAATATGTTTTCATATCATTAAATATATCTGAGGGTGCTTTATAAAAATTAATCATTTTAGACTATTTCAAAAGGAATCAAATTACACCTGAGGGTATTTAATAATAATTACTTTACAGTGTTTTAAAAGGAAAACATGCATGAGTTCAAAAATAGAATGATTTCATCATAGAAGGCAGCTGATGATTCCAAAATGCAACACAATTTAATGGCCTGTTGAAAAACGGAAATTAGAAGCAAACGGTACTCCTCAGCCCACTGCACACTTCGGCAGATGCTCTAATGACCGCACAGGCCTGAAAGTCACTTCCCTATGGTCTATTGGAAGCTCAGCCCATCTGTCTCCTGGGCTCCACTTCACATTCAGATAAGGTCTTCAAAAGGTCAATGAAAATAATGTGTTCAGGCATTTGGGTGATACTCACTGATTAGATCAACTGCCTAACATTAAAACTCCTTTAAAAACATTCAAGATTACAGGTGTCAGTCAAGGTGGTACATGTGTCTAAATGCAGGAAGGAGGCACCTTTGGCATTTCAGCTCGAATTCAGCTGAATCTCACAGGTATCAGTTCCATCTGTATTCTCCCCCCAACACACACACAGCATGTGCGCACACTCGAGCATGAGCGTGCTCGTGCATACACACACACACACACACACACACACACACACACACAGAGAGAGAGAGGCATCTCTTCTCTTTTCCTCTGCCCCCATATTAAACCTCCATGCTTTCCACAAAAGTAGCCACTTAGTACTTGCATTGCCTTCATGTTCTAAGTCATGACTTGTGACACGCACTCTCTTACAGTTGTCTTTCAATTTACCCAATATCACCAGAAAGGCAACCACTTTTCTACATTTCAGCTCGTACTAAAATATGGTCGGCCCTCATGAGAAGTACTCTAATATCCAGAATCCTTCCATATCCACAATAAAAACTGATACACTCTAGGACATAAAAGTCCTCTTCCAAGTTCCGTTTTGCTCTAACAGACATGGTGAGACCCATGTGTTAGTTTGCCCCACAGCTGCTGAAAGCAACCCAGACAACACTCTGGGAAACATGAAAAGGCCTTCTCAGTCATTTTCTTTGACTAAAAGGAGTTTGTATGGTTCTAAAACAAAAGCTACAGGTTCAAATGACAGCGCATGAGGGCAGATTGCACAAGTGACTGGTGGCCAATAAAGGAGAAGACTGGGGTTTCTTTTGACTAGAGAAGCTGACGGCACGGCTCTCTATCTGGTGTCTGTCATGAAGAGCACAGCCCAAGGCATGGGTTCCCAGTCTGTGGGGCATGGCCCCTCTCATGGGGCTCACACATCAGATATTTTGCAAATCTGTTATTTCCATTACAATTCATAACAGTAGCAAAATTACAGTTACAATGTAGCAATGAAAATAATTTTATTATTCGGCTCACTACAACATGAAGAATGGTATTAAAGGGTCACAGCATTAGAAAAACTGAGAAACACTGACCTAGAAAAACCAAATTTGCAAATTGTTTGAAGAGAAGTCAGAAGTCTTGGGTTTATATTTCAACTTTCAATGATATTCTTCATTGTGATGTGTTAGCAACCATTTTAACATGCAATTTGTATTAATTCTTAGAGAATTTTATACAATTTATTTTGATCACATTGACTACCCACAAACCTTCCCAGATCCAACTTTCTAGTTTCTTCCCCACCCCCAAATTCACTTAATAATCCACTGAGTACAATTTGTGCTTTCCTTATACTTAAGGATGTGAAATCATCACTGGAGTGAGGTCAACCTACCAGGTGCCATACCCTTGAAAAAAATAATCTCTGACTCTTCCTCCCCCAGAAGCCATCAACAATAGCTTCTTAGGAGTCAGAGTTCACGAACCACTCCCACCTCCTCCGTACAATATTGACTGGCCTGATTGTGAGGCCTTGTGCAGACAATCACAGCTACTGAGAGTTCATCATGTTGACGATTTTGTCAAATCCAGAAGACACTGTCTCAGTCCTAACCAACCTGTAACATTCTTTCAGCTAACAAGCCCTCTGTAGTCCCTCGGTAGATGGTGGCACAGAGGTCCCATTTGCAGCAGAGTATACCAATGATACCTAGTCTTTGCACTTTGACCACTTGTGAGTTTTCCTTAGACCTTCACACACAGAGACACACAGACACACAGACACACAGACACACATAGATACACACACACACACTCTCAGATTAAAAAATAATTTAATACCACGAAAATAGTTTATTTTTAGTAGACTTTTAAAAACACTAACTTTTGGCCAAAAATATTTTTCTTTTTATTCATTCTTCTCTCAAACTATATACATACATATATATCCCAATGGCACTTTCCCCTCCCTCCACTCCTACCAGTTCTGCTCGTACCTCCCCGTCCCAGACATCTACTGCTCCTCCATTTACCTGCAGAGAAGAAAAGGCCTTCCAGGGATATCAACTGGGCACAGCATGACAAGATGCAATAAGACTAGGTACAATGAGGCAGCCAGTATGATGAAAAGGGTCCCAAGAGTAGGCAAAAGTGTCAGAGACACCCCTAATCCCTCCATACTGTTTCAGCCTCTGAGAGCCCCAATGAGCCCTGCTTAGTTGATGTTGTGGGTCAAGTTCTCCTGGTGTTCTTGACCCTCTGATCCTACAATCGTGCCTCTTGTTCAGAGTTCTCCACACTCCACCTAATGTTTGTCTGGGGGACTCTGCATCTACTCCCATCAGCTGCTGTATAACACATTTCTGATGATGATTGGGCTATGTACCAATCTATGAGTATAGCAGAATATCATTCAAAATAATTTTGTTGACTTCTTTTGGCTCTACCCTAGGTCTCTGAACCTTCCAACTTCTGGATACTGGCCATCTTGGCAGTGTTGGCATGGGCTCCCTCTCATGGTGAGGGCAAGTCAGACCAGTCATTAGTTGGCCACACCCACAATTTCTGAGCCACCATTGCCCCAGTCCATCTTACAGGCAGGACAGGTTGGACCTTACTAGGCTCACCCTCCAGGAAAATTCCAGGAAATTTTCACTGTACTAGGTTTCTACTTTGTCCTCAAATCCCCCATTTCCAGATGTCTGTCCTGTACTCTATCCCTTCATCTTGCCCCATTCTACCTTATTTCTCCTCTTCCCGTCCCCACGGGTCCCCTAGTGCACCTGAAAAATCTACTCTATTTCCCTTTTCCAGGGAAATCCATGCTTCCACCACCACCACAACCACCCCTAGAGTCCTCCTTGCTACTTAGCTTATGGGTCTGTGGATTGTAGTGTGATTATCTTTTACTTAACAGCTAATATCCAGTTATATGTCAGTACATACCATGTTTGTCTTTATGGGTCTGAGTTGCTACACTCAGGATTATACTTTTCTCAAGTTCCATCCATTTATCTGCAAATTTCGGGATACCATTGTTTTTAACAGCTGAGTAATACTGAATAGTGTAACTGAACCACATAGTCTTTATCCATTCTTCAGTTAAGAAACTTAACCAAAGCTTAGATTGTTTCCAGTTTCTGGCTGTTAGAAATAAATCTATTAACATAGTTGTGGTATGGTGGAGCTTCTTTTGCATATACGCCTAGAAGCAGCATGGCTGGGTATTGAGATAGATCTATTCCCGATTTTCTGCGGAACCTCCATATTGATTTCTATAATGGATGTTCAAGTTCACACTCCCACTACCAATAAAGGAGTGTTCCCCTTGCTCCACATCCTCACCAATATGAGCTGTCACTTGAGACTTTTATCTTAGCCATTTTGTCATTTGGAAGATGGAACCTCAGAGTTGCTTTGAGTTACATTTACCTGATGGCTCGGGATGTTGAACAACCCTTTAGTTGTCTCTCAGCCATTTCAGCTTCTTCTGTTGAGAATTCTCTGTTAAGATCTGTATTTCAGTTTTTGATTGGATTATTTGGTTTGTTGATGTCTAGTTTCTTCAGTTCTTTATATATTTTGGATATTAGCCTCTGTCAGATGTGGAGTTAGTGGAAACCTTTTCCCACTCTGTAGGTGTTATGCCAGGAAGAATTTGTGAACCCCGAAAGACCACCAAGCCACCATTTCTGATGTAATCACATTAGAGTCTCTTTATTACAAATTCGAGTTGGGGTTTCCCTACCACTGACCCTCAGGACAGTTTGGTGAAACAGCCCTGAACATTCACTGGGATAAGGAATTATAAGAAATGGGAGCAAATGGCAGGTTATTTATACTGGAAAGCATCTAACTGGAAGCTGACAGGTAGATGCTCTGAACCAAAACCATATACAATCACAAACGGTCTAAAATTATGTCTGAAACAACCAATAAATGTGACCTTTGATTAACTGTTGTTAGAAAGTAGCCATGGAGCGACTCCAGTGTTATAGGCCAAGGGCAAGTCATGGGGTCCTTCCTGGAACTTGGGTGCAGCTTGGGTTCAGCTACAGATCAAAATCTCATGCTTTTTTTTTTCTTTTAAGATAGAGGCTGGTCTCAAGATGGAGTAGGTTTGGCCTCTGATAGGCTGCTGCTTTGCCTGATCTATGGTGTCCTTTGCCTTACATAAGACTTTGAGTTTCATGAGATCACATTTATTGATTATTGATCTTAGTGCCGTCATTGTTGGCGTTCTGTTCAGAACGTTGTCTCCTACACGAATGTATTCAAGGATGCTTCCCACTTTCTCTTCCATCAGGCAGGGTGGTAAGTATGGATCCATTAGCAATGCTTCTATATACAGACATCCAATTTAAACAGCATCATTTCTTAAAGCCACTGTCTCTGTTCTGGTGTATATTTCTGTCTTCTTTATCAAAACCACATTGCTCATAGGTGTGTGGATCTACATCTGGGTCTTTAATTCAGTTTCATTGATCAATGTGTCGACAATACCATACAGTAGTTATTACTATAGCTCTGTAGTACAGCTTGAAATCAGGGATAGTGATACCTCCTGGAGTTCTTTTCTTGTTCAGGATTATTTTAGCTATCTTGAGTTTTTTGTTTGCTTTTCCATATAAAACTGAGAATTGTCTTTTCAAGCTCTGTAAAGAATTGTGTTGGAATTTTTATGGGAATTACATTAAATCTGTTGATTGCTTTTGGTAAGATGGCTATTTTTACCATGTTAATCCTTCCAATCCATGAGCATAAGAGATTTTTTTGCATTTTCTGATATCTTCTTCAATTTCTTTCTTCAGAGGCTTGAAGTTATTGTCATATCGATCTTTCACTTACTTGGTTAGATTCACACCAAGATATTTTATATTATTTATACCTATTATGAAGGGTGTTATTGCCCTGAAGTCTTCTTCAATACATTTGGCAATTGTATATAAGAGGGCCACTAATTTTATTTTATTTTATTTTTTAGTTAATCTTGTATCCAGCCACCTCACTGAAGGTGCTTATCATTTGTAGGAACTCATTGCTAGAATTTGAGGATTGTTTATGCATGCTATCATATTGTCTGCAGATAACAATACTCTAACTTCTTCCTTTCCAATTTGTAGTCACTTGATCTCTTTCAGTTGTCTTATTGCCCCAGCTAGAACTTAAAGTACCACTTTGGATATAAATGGAGAGAGTGAACATCCTTGTTTTGTTCCGGATTTTAGTGGAATTTCCACATATTTTTCCTTTCATTTAATTTTATGTTAGGTATAGGCTTGTTATAAATTGCCTTTATTTTGTTTAGGTATGTCTTGTATTTCTAATCTCTTTAAGACTTTCATAATGAAGAGGTGTTGGATTTATGTCAAAGGCTTTTTGTGAATCTAATGAGATGATCATGTGGGTTTTTCCTTCAGTTTGTTTATATGGTGGATTACATTGACTAATTTTTATATGTTGAACTATATATCCCTATATCTCTTGAATGAAGTCTACTTGATCTCAATGGGTTAACTTTTTGATGTGTTCTTGGATTATGTTTCCAAATATTTTGTTGATTGCTTTTCTATCTATATTCATACAGGAATTTGGAAACTATAATCCTCCTTCTTTGTTGAATCTTTGTGCAGTTGAGGTATTAGGGTACCTGAGGCTGCATAAAATTAATTGGGCAATGTTCCTTCTATTTTCACTTTGTGAAACATTTTGATGAGTATTAATGTTAAGTTTTCTTTGGAAAACTAGCTAAATCCTGTGCTAAAACCATCTAGCCTTGTGGCCAAAGAAATTTTATGTTACAGAAAATACTAAATAATAAAGTAATTGAACAAAATTTCTAAAGCTCTAAAATATTATAATGTTCAAATGCTAGACTTGCAAAATAAATAGTGATTTTTGTCTTTCAAATAGGTAAAATTCGCCATGAAAAATACATGTTCTGTGGATGAGGTCTGGCACAGAGGAATTGCCATGTATTTAGATTTGGAGAAAAGGTTGTTGGTTGAGTGTGCAGAAAGAAGGCAGGCGGGATGGGCAGTAAGTGGACTATTACCTGAGGATGGGATGATCAGTGTACTGCACCTGGGTTTTCTTTTTAACTCAGAAGAAACAAACTACAGTTCCTTCACTGAATTTTCCCAGTAAAAATTTACTTCATTTTCCTATTATTTTGAGTAAATCTAAGTCAATAATCAAGAGATTATTTTCTTGCCCATAATATGGAGAACCAGTGTCTGGATTCTGGGTGACATTACAGAAAGCTTCCTAAAGCACTGGAAGATTTACTGCAGCTTCTCAGTCTCATTGCTCTGATGGAGACCCTGTTGCCTGGGGAAAACATGAACAAATGTACTTTCTAAAAACACCTTGATTTCACTAACATTTTCTGCCATGAGTATTTCATGAGGGACTCTGACTTGGGAAGAGGCTAGCTAGTCTGTAGACTGAATGTAGAGACAACACTCAGAGCCTTAGATGTCTTCCCTGTCTGAACCACCTTCATGGCCCTATACCCTACAGGCCATTTTGTGTCTTGTTCCACTTTCATGGGATTTAAAAGAAAATTAAATCATTTCTGTTAGACACTCAATGATCAAAAATGAAAAATCATTGTGGAGTTTTATATATGACAGTTTTCTCTTCCATATTATAAAAGTTTGAAGTTTCTGGCACAGTTTCAAAAGGTTTTTCTATACGTTTCTTTATGTATTTGTGGCTAAGCATGCTAATTCACAAAACATGTAATAGGTTAAGAGCAAATATCTAAATATAAGCCTTGAAAAACATGCCCCTTTCTTTAATGTGTGCTCAGGTGTGTGCCCTCGTTATCAGAAAGCATATGTTTGGCTTCACCTTTGAGGGAAACTCCGAGTTCACATAAAATGGTGCTGTCACGACTACAGACAACAAGCATGTGGGCTCCTTCCCTTCTGTTCTAAAAAAAACTGTTTTTGACAGCTCTAATCATGGCTCAGAGAAATGCCAGTCAGGTAGCTGAACTTGTGTTTCAAATACTAACCCTTGGGACTGGGCACATTAAATATTAAACAGGAGCATTAAGAATATCATGCATTTTACATAGAATATTTTAGTTCCTACATGATTTTCTCACTGGAATCATTGGTCAGGCCAATCCCTTGCTACACTTGCCTGAATTATGCACCAAGCAAGACATGTTCCTTATACAAATCAGCAAGCTAACCAGAACTACCTCTGTGCAGTAAGTCCTTGTCAACATAAAAGCACTTTTTAAACTATATTCTGTTGCTATTTGGTGAAGCATGTTAAGAACACAGAATTACTTTTCTTTGTAAAGAACATCTAATGAAGCTTTGTTTCACATCGGACAGAGATTCTCTGTGTGTAGAGAATAGTTTCCTGGGCTCAGAAAGAGAAAAGAAATCCTGTTTCCCATGCAAAGAGGGTGTGTATGTGACCTGGTTTCTCAAGGGATATGTTAAGGAACCAAATAGTAGATCACAAGGGCAGAGATGAACAATTCAAGCCAGCAAGTGTGTATAAAATGTTACTGTTGGTAGGCCCTTCCTTATAAAGATCCAGGCAGGATTAAAGGATTTTCTAGGGAGTGGATGTATAACTGCTGTGATCTCACAGTGAGAGAGAAAGAACAGATCTCTGGCAAAGAGACAACATTATGTTTAGTTTTCTGGGACACTTGGAAGTATAAAAAGAGTACTACTATATGTTCAAGTTGAACAAGTTGCTTTTCCTTCTTACAAAAACACGTGTGACTTTCAGAACAAGTATCTATGTGATTTTTATCCTTATGTTATTTTCTCCTATCTAAAATCCAAAGAATTAGAAAATCGCCATTTTAATTTGATATAGTACACACATTATAAAAATCAATGTTTCTGATGACCCAGAAACAGTGTGCCTGCTTTTGGAAACATAATTTCAGCTGGGAAGATACTAATTGGTTACTTTACAATATGTTTTAGTTATTTGAAAATAAGCATGTTGTATATGCCTTACGAACTCTCACGTGTGGTGATAATACACAGAGAGTGAGAATATCAGATTCTGTAAAAGTTAGGTCCAGTTCTTCTTGTCCCATGCTCCTAGAAATAAGACTCAAACTCAAAATATATTTACAATTATCTCAGCCATAAGGCTGGAGAGATGACATAGTCGTGAAAGGATAGGCTCACAGCCAAAAATATCTCAGCCATAGAGCCAGGCTCTTCTCTGACTAGATTATAACTTAGAATAGCCTATTTTAATCTACATTCTGCCACATGACTGCTTACCTGTGTTCAGGTATCATGTGTCTGTCTCCTCACAGCTCTCTGGTGAATCTTCCTATACCTGGCTCTATCCCAGAACTGCTTTCAACTCCCAGATGTCCCACCTTCTATTTCCTGCCTAAGCCATATTCCTTAGGCTTCTTAATTGACAGTTGATGAGTCCATATAATACACAAAATATTCTCTGTACAAGTTTCTCTACCCATTCTAAACAAGTCCAAGTCCTTACTGTTAGAGTTTAGAGTTAAACCCAGGAATTTTATATTTAAGAAATTGATTTTTTGTGGATTCCAATATTAGAGAAAAACCATCATATGCACTGTGAAAAGGGAATCCATTTTTTAAATTTGTTTCTTTGTTTGTTTGTTTGGCTGGTTAGTTGGTTTTTCTTGTTTTTATGCAATGTGGCCTCTTCTCTCTTCTCTATCTTTACCTCACAAACAAGAAAGAACCATACAGTCAAAGCAAAATTCTCCCAGACACAAGATTTCAAAAAGTTATTTTAAACATTTTTTCAATAGTAACATGAATTTGCATTTGACTGCATACTAAAATCAGTATCCCTATCAAGATACTCTAAACAATAAGAATAATATCTTTTAAAAAGAAATCACATTTCTTTATCATTAACTCAGCAACTGCACACAAGGAGTATTGTGGGACAGATACAAAAATAGACACTTGAGGAGGCAACTGCCAGCAAAATTTCTGGACCATCTACCAGAATCAAAGAAGTAGATATGAATCAGAGTTTTTAAAATAAAACTAAATCTAGAAGGGATATCTAAAAGAGTTGATATTTAAATGGTATTTAATAGAATTTTCTGACCTTGTGATATTCATTTGGAGTATTTAGCAGGAAAGGTATAACAAAGTTAACATCTAAAGTCTGAGCTAGGAAGTAACTCGGGCCAGGTATGGAGGGTTTGGTTAACTGATGATGTTGTTCTTCCGATGGGGTCGCAAACCCTTTCAGCTCCTTTATACCTTTCTCTACCTCCTTCATTGGGGTCCCCAAGTTCATTCCCATGGTTAACTGCAAGCATCCTCAACTGTATCTGTATGACTCTGGAAGAGCCTCTGTGGGGGCATCCATATCTGGCTCCTGCCAGTAAGCACTTCTTGGCATCAGCAATAGTGACTGGGTTTGGTAGCTGCATATAAAGTGGATCCTCAGGAGAGTCAGTCTCTGAGTGATCTTTTCTTCAATCCCTGCTCCTCTACTTGTCCCTGTATTACCTTCCATGAATGTTTTGTTCTTCCTTCTAAGAAAGACTAGGGCACCAAATTCTGGCCTTCCTTTATTTTGGGCTTCATAAGGTCTGGTAATTGTTTCTTGGGTATTCAGGCTTTTGGGGTCTAGTATCCAATTATTGGTGAGTACATACCATGTGTGTTCTTTTGTGACTGGGTTACCTCACTCAGGATGACAGCTTCTAGTTCAATCCATTTGCCTAGGACTTTAATAAGGTCATTGTTTCTAATAGCTGCTTAGTACTCCATTGTGTAAATATGCCACAATTTCTGTATCCATTCCTCTATTGAAGGACATCTGGGTTCTTTCCAGCTTCTGGCTATTATAAGTATGGCTGCTATGAACATGGTAGAGTATGTGTCCTTGTTATATGTTGGAGCATCTTTTGGATATATGCCCAGGAATGGAATAGCTGGGTCTTCAGGTAGTATTATGTCCAGTTTTCTGAGGAACTGCCAGACTGATTTCCAGAGTGGTTGTACCAGTTTACATCCCCACCAACAGTGGAGGAGTGTTCCTCCTTCTCCACATCCTTAACAGCATCTGCTGTCACCTGAGTTTTTGATCTTAGCCATTCTGACTGGTGTGAGGTGGAATCTCAGGGTTGTTTTGATTTGCATTTCCCTGATGACTAGGGATGTTGAGCTTTCTTTCAGTGCTTCTCAGCCACTCAGTATTTCTCAGCTGAGAATTCTTTGTTTAGCTCTGTACCCCAATTTTTATTAGGATTATTTGATTCTCTGAAGTCTAACTTTTTGAGTTCCTTTTATATATTGGATACTAGCCCTCTATCAGATGTAGCATTGGTAAAGATCTTTTCCCAAACTGTTGGTTGCTGTTTTGTCCTTTTGACAGTGTCTTTGGCCTTATAGAAGCTTTACTATTACATGAGGTCCCATTTGTCAATTCTTGATCTTATAGCATAAGCCATTGGTGTTCTGTTCAGGAATTTTTTTCCTGTGCCTATGTGTTCGAAGCTCTTCCCCACTTTCTCTTCTATTCGTTTCAGTGTACCTGGTTTTATGTAGAGGTGTTTGATCCACTTAGACTTGAGCTTTGTACAATGAGATAAGAAAGGATAAATTTGCATTCTTCTGCATGCTGACTGCCACTTGAATGAGTACCATTTCTTGATGATTCTGTCTTTTCCCATTAAATGTTTTTAGCTTCTTTGTCAAAGATCAAGTGACTATAGCTGTGGGGGTGCATTTCAGGGTCTTCAATTCTGTTCTATTTGATATACCTCCCTTTCTCTGTTACCAATACCATACAGTTATGCAGTTTTTATTATGATTTATCTGTACTACAGCTTGGGGTCAGGGATTGTGACTCCCCTGGAAGTTCTTTTATTATTGGGAATAATTTCCACTATCCTGGATTTTTTATTATTCCAAATGAATTTACAAATTGCTCTTTCTAACTCTGTGAAGAATTGGGTTGGAATTTTGATGGGGACTGCATTGAATCTGTAGATTGCTTTTGGCAAGATGGCCATTTTTAATATGCTGATCCTGCCAATACATGAGCATGGGAGATTTTTCCATCTTCTGGAATCTTCTTCAATTTCCTTTTTCAGAGACTTGAATTTCTAGTCATACAGATCTTTTACTTGCTTGATTAAGGTCACACCAAGGTATTTTATATTATTTGTGACTATTGTGAAGGGTGTCGATACCCTAATTTTATTCTTAGCCTGTATATCATTTGAGTAAAGGAAGGATACTGATTTGTTAATTTTATATCCAGTCACTTCGCTGAAGTTGTTTATTAGCTGTAGGAGCTCTCTGGTGGAGTTTTTAGAGTCACTTAAGTATATTATCTGCAAATAGTGATATTTTGACATTTTTCTTTCCAATTTGTATCCCTTTGACCTCCTCTTGTTGTCTAATTGCTCTGGCCAGGACTTCCAGTACTATATTAAATATGTTGGGGGAGAGTAGGCAGTCTTGTCTATTCACTGATTTAGTGGGATTGCTTCAAGTTTCTTACATTTAGTTTCATGTTGGCTACTGGTTTGATGTATATTGCTTTTACTATGCTTAGGTATGGGCCTTGATTTCCTGATCTTTCCAAGACTTTTAACATGAAAGGGTGTTAAATTTTGCCAAATGCTTTCTCAGCATCTAATGAGATAATCATGTGGCTTTTCTTCTTTGAGTTTGTTTATATAGTGGATTACGTTGATGGATTTTTATATATTGAACAATCCCTGCATCAATGAGATGAAACCTACTTGGTCATGGTGAATGATCGTTTTGATGTGTTCTTGAATTCGGTTTGTAAAAGTTTTACTGAGTGCACTTGAATTGATGTTCGTGAAGGAAATGGGTCTGAAGTTCTCATTCTTTGCAGAGTCTTTATTTGGATTAGGTATGAGTGTAATTTGGCTTTGAAGAAAGAGTAGGGTAGAGTTTCTTCTGTTTCTCTTTTGTGGAGTAGTTTGGAGAGTATTGGTACTAGATCTTCTATGAAGGTGTGATAGAATTTTGCACTAAACCCATCAGGCTCTGGGCTGTTTTTTGTTTTTTTTGGTTTGTTTTGTTTTGTTTTTTTATTGAAAAGCTTTAGATGTATTGGTACTAGATCTTCTATGAAGGTGTGATAGAATTTTGCACTAAACCCATCAGGCTCTGGGCTGTTTTTTGTTTTTTTTGGTTTGTTTTGTTTTGTTTTTTTATTGAAAAGCTTTAGATGACTGCTTCTATTTTTTTAGGGATTATGGGACAGTTTAGATGGTTTATCTGATCCTGATTTTACTTTGGTACCTGGTATCTGTCTAGAAAATGGTCCATTTCCTCTAGATTTTCCAGTTTTGTTGAGTATGGCTTTTGTAGTAGGATCTGTTGATTTCTTAAATTTCCTCAGTTTCTTGTTTTATGTCTCCCTTTTCATTTCTGATGTTGTTAATTTGGATACTGTCTCTGTTCCCTCTGGTTAGTCTGGCTAAGGATTTAATCGATCTTGTTGATTTTCTCAAAGAACCAACCCCTTGTTAATTCTTTGTATAGTGTGCTGTCAAGCTGCTAGTATATGGTTTCTCTAGTTTCCTTTTGAAGAAACTCAGAGCTTTGAGTTTTCCGCTTTGCACTGCTTTCATTGTGCACTATAATTTTGGGTTTGTTGTGCTTTCATTTTCATTAAATTCTAAAAACGCCTTAATTTCTTTCTTTATTTCTTCCTTGACCAAGTTATCATTGACTAGAATATTGTTCAGCTTCCATGTGAATATGGGCTTTTTGTTGTTTTGTTGTTATTATAAACCAGCCTTAGTTCATGGTGATCTGATAGGAAGCATGGAATCATCTCAGTCTTCTTGTATCTGTTGAGGCATGGTTTTTCACCGACTTTAGGGTTAATTTTGGAGAAGGTTCATAAGGTACTGAAAAAAAGGTGTATATATATATATATATATATATATATATATATATATATATATATACATATATATATATATATATATATATATATATATATATATTTTAGGATAAAATGCTCTGTAGATGTCTGTTAATTCCAGTTGGTTCATAGCTTCTGCTAGTTTCACTGTATCCATGATCTGTCCATTGATGAGAGTGAAGTGTTGAAGTCTTCTATTATTGTGTGTGGTTCAATATATGCTTTGAGATTTTTTATGATATAATTTGTTTTATGGAAGTATTTAAAAATAAAATATTATCATCATAGTAAAGACAAAATGATTCTAAATATGACAAAAGTTCCTTTTTAAAGGGCATTGGGAGGAGGGGGGAAGTTGGGCAAAGTCAGTCCAGCAGGAAGCAGATCACCTCAGTGACAGAACTGTCTGTAGTCTGCTGGCTTCTTACTGATGTGTTTAAAGATCTTGGACTTCTCCACTTTCTTGGTTTTCTGATACCTGAACACCCCACCACCACCTCTCTTTTAAGATTGCCATCATGACTGCTAACATTCAGATCAACAAAAGACAGAGCAACCTGAGGCAAATTTAAGTTGTTCACATTGAAGATTTGCTTGAGAGAGTGGGAGTCATGTGCTCAGATGTAGGAGTTGTATGCTTCCTAGGAAGACTTGTGGAGAAAGTAGTTTTTCTCAATCGGTTTTCCCAGCAGAGACTAAATATCAGAATCTTTAGACCAGGAAAAGTCAAACTGATTCAATGGAACCTTGGACTGTTTCAAGTAATGAAGGAAACCCAACTCTTCAGGGCGCAGGATGAGCAGGGCATGCCCCTCTTCCATTGAGGCCCCTGGCTGTTCTACCAACCCAATGAATATATTCCTTGGGGTCTTTGGGAGGGTTGTACTGGACAATCCAGTGCACTCCAGGATGTCCAGCCCTCTGGCTGCCACACCAGTACACAGCAGTATTCCTGAATCTGCATTACAGAACTGGAAGAACGTGGTTATTCACTTATTTTGGTTTTGCTTTCCACGGATGGCCAATCAGGTAGGTCAATGTAGTTGAGCAGCTCATAGTGGTACTTCACAGACATACACAATGAAAAGAAGACCATCACTTTCTTCTTCTGGTTCTTCTTAAGGAATGTGAAGAGTAGAAGGAACCTCTTCTCAGAGGAACAAACAACATATCCCTGCTCAAGGCCATCCACTCTGGCAACCTCTCTATCATCATCAACACCCACATACAACAGCTCTTTTTTCAGAGAAATTCTTGACAAGTCTTCAATTCTTTGAGTTTGTGTAGCAGAGAAGAGCATGGTTTGCCTATGTGCTGGCAAAAGTTTAATAATTTGCTTTAATTCTTCAAACCCAACATCCAAGATACGATCAGCCTCATCTATAACCAGACACTGTAGGTTCTTGTACATGAATCTTGGTGTGTTCTTCATGAGGTCTAGGAGCCGGCCTGGTGTGGCCACGATGATGTTCATGCCATTGAGGAGCTTCTGCACCTCAGCAGACCTGTTCCTGCCACCCATGACCAGCCCATGTGTGTGAACGTGTGTGTCATCAGCTCTGTAAGGACACCAAAGGTCTGCATGGCCAGTTTTCTGCTAAGAGAGAGAATGAGGACCCCTGTTCCACTCCTGGGCATGAACTTCAGTTTGACAATGAGCTCGATCACGGGATGAGGAAAGCTGCCAGTTTTCACAGCTGCCAGACGATCCCTGCCTTCCAGAAGTGGCCTGATACTTTTATGCTGGCTCTTTGTCATGTGCTTGAATCCCATTTCTTCTATGGCCTTCAGGGTGTTCTCATTAACGAGATTAGTTTAGACAAGGAAGCAAATGAAGTGTCCTCAAAAGCACCTCTCAGTCCTAGGGACAGGCTGGACACCTCGCTGTCATTTGCCTTCCTCGCATCATCTTCTGATTCCTCACAAGCCTCAGCACTTTCTTCAGTTTTTGCTTTTTTGGTATCAGGCTCAGCGTCATTTGCCATTTTCCTCTCCTTTTTCTTTTTAGTTCTGAATCAGAGACGGTGTTGCTGCTGCTTCTCCATTGGCTAAGATGGTAACCTTTTGGGGTGACCTTTTAACTTTGCCATTTTCCAGTCTCCTCAGGCATGTCTCTACTTCGTGCCTCTGCTGAGCCCACAGTCACAAAACGCTTCAAGGCCTCTTCAGCTCTTCCACCTTTTCCTGTTTCTTTAGGCACATCTCCATGTTAAGGTTGTGACAGGCTCGTGTCTGATGCTTCCTGTAACTTCAAGTTCTGCTGCCGCAGCTTGGCGTTCCGCTTCTCGATCTTTTGCAGGAGTTTCATCTGTAACTGGCATGATGCTGGGCCGGCCAGGCGTCTGCACCGAGCGACAGACACACATGCGCAGTTGCAAGTCGGAAGTGCACAGCTGGACCCCTGCTTTGAACTTTAGTAGAGTTTCGTTTATGAATGTGGGTGCCCTAGTATTTGGAGCATAAATCTTCTGGATTAAGAGTTCATAGATTTTTTTTCTGTGACAAGTAAAAGGTGTGTTTTTTTCTTTTTTGATAATTATTGGTTGAAAATCTATTTTATTTGATATTATAAAGGCTACTCCAGCTTGTTTCCTGGGACCATTTACTTGGAAGATTTTTTTCCCCCAAACTTTTACTCTGAGGTAGTATCTCTTTTTGTCACTGAGATGTTTCCTGTATGAAGCAAAATGCTGGATCCTGTTTACATGTCCAGTCTGTTAGTCTATGTCTTTTTATTGGGGAATTGAGTCCATTGATGTTGAGAGATATTAAGAAATAGTGATTGTTTTTTCCTCGTTTTTGTTGTTAGAAGTAGAATTATGTTTGTGTGGCTATCTTCTTTTGGGTTTGTTGCAAGATTTCTTTCTTGCTTTTCCTAGGGTGTAGTTTCCCTCCTTGTGTTGGAGTTTTTCATCTCTTAGGCTGAGTTTGTAAACAGATATTGTGTAAACTTGGGCTTGTCCTGGAATATCTTAGTTTCTCCATCTATGGTAATTGACAGTTTCACTGGATATAGTAACCTGGGCTGGTTTGTGTTCTCTTAGAGTCTGATGGTGTTGGGCCAGCTCTGGCTCTGGGCATAGATGAGGGCTGGAACAGTCTGTTCCCAAGCAGCTCTAATATACTTGCACCTGGAGAGCTCCCAGCAGTCTCTCCCCAGATCATCAGTGGAAAGAAAGTGGGGGCTCACCAGTAGGCACAGCAGGGAGAGCACTCCTGAGGCTTCCTTCCCTGGTTACTCAGCAGTCCCAGTGGTGGTAGGCCAGCTCTGGCTCTGACTCTTGGCTCCCTAAGATTTCTATAGCCTCTCTCTGACATTTTTTTCCATGCCATCTCTAGAAAATATATTTTTCTAACATTAAAATTGGTGACAAGGTCTAAGATGTATAATTCAGGTCTAAACTCTCCCTTTGGGGAATGAGCTTGCCTTTTAAGTTATGATTTAACAGTACTTTGCAGACTGGCATTGACAGTTATTATATAACTTGGTTTGGGTAAAAATCTCTTCTGTAGGAAGACGGCTTCATCCAGAACTACCCAGGCATGGGAAGACTATGTCTGCTTTTGTATAAATTCAGTGTAGTGCTCAACTAAAATATACTAAATCTCAGTAGTAGGGATACTTTGATTCTCTTGTCTCTGTTCCTTTTTGTGGCAGTGCTGTTTCTAGTTCGGACAAGAAGAGGGAACTCACTCACTCTCCCACCTCCTGCCCAACACAAGCTCAAGAAAAACACTTTAATAACATAAGCTACATGGAAGAAGAAATAAGTAGAAAGAACCATTGAGGGGAAAAAAACAACAGAAAATAAAAACGGTGTTTTAAAATATACTGCATCTAGGGGGTACCTGGCAGGCTCATGCCAAGGTGTGCCCCTGAGAAATTACACCATGCAACATATCTGATATAAAGGGGGTTTACTGGGGGACAGGAAGGAAGCAGGAAACTGGAGAAGGGATAGAGGCAGAGGAATGGACATGCAGACAGGCAGACATATGGGAGCAGGGCCATGAGGGCAGACATGGAAGAGGGGACAGTGACAGAAGGGAGGAGAGAAATGATCTGGAAACAGAGAGAGCAGAGTTAGGTGGCCAGCTGTCCTTTTATGTGCTGCTCACACCTGGTGCCCCTGGTGGCAGCAGCAGGTGATGTCAGCAGGTCATGTCAAAAGCTTTAGTGAAGTCCCTGGGAGAAACCTGTGGATGGCGTGTAAGCTCATTGTAAGTACCGATCAGAAAAGTGTGGAAAAATCTTTTTTTTTTTTAATGATTATTGTGGATTCAAATTTTCAGTCTCATCTTTTTAAAACTTTTCAGAACACTTGGGTCTTTACATGATGTATAAAGAAGGCTGATCATTAGTATCCATGAGTTCCAGGTTTTGCTTGATGGCTTAACCCAAAGGAACATATAACTTCAGAGTACTAGTGAGTTTACTACATGCTCACTGCGTTATTCCTTGTGCCTAAAAGAACATATGACATCAGATATTGCTAAACATAAATATGTTGAGTGAATAATGGAATGAGATAAATTATAAAATGAAAAAAAAATCAAGACCTGTTTTTCTTTTTTATTCTGATGGAATAAAAGACAGTGCAGAGATCAGCCTAGCAAGACGGTGCATGGGGAAAAGCATTTGATGCAGTAGCCTGACGACTCCACTTCCTTCCGTGGAGCTATATAAAACGTGGGAGTAGAGAACCGACTCCACAAAACTGTCCTCTGACCTCCATGTGCACACTTTGGCATGCATGTGCTCACAGACACCACATGCTTTCACATACACACACACACACACACACACACACACACACACACACACATGCATACCAATGCCCTGTGAGGTCAAAGAATGATTGGAGTGAAACTTCTGGAACAAGATGATAGGGAGGCAGCAAGACACTAAAGTATGACTTTCAAACTATACCATTTAAAATTAATTTGTTAGAACATGAGATACTGGGATATAAAGATTAAATAGAAATGTATGTGTATACTCTCGACCCACACACACACACAAACTAAAACAACAACAAAAACAAAACCACTAGAGAAGAAGAAATGGTTTATTCTCAAGCCATTTTGAGTGACTGTGGACCAGAGAACACAGATTTAGGTTATGCCAAATTCCATGTTATAATATGGAAGCAGTTTCATGAAGTTTTTATAATTTTACAGGAAAAAACATAAATCAAGGCAATTTTAAAATATAACAGTGGGGCTGGAGAGATGGCTCAGCCATTAAAGGTGAGGCTCACAACTAAAATACGACAGTGGGTATATCAGAAAGGTGACTACAGAAAGATGGCAGAAGCTTTTCTACGGGCCTAAGATGCTATCTAATGCCATTGTTAGTTTGGGGGTTGGTGGAAGCCATTGGGTCTGCTAAGTCAATAAATTCAGGGTATTAACTATTAGTCACAGGATTAAGTTCCAATATAAACTTGGGCAAGAAATGGCTCCAGGGACTAAAACTAGACCAAGGTGATTGGCCTTTGGGCCTGAAACATTCCAATCTCTGCATAGTACTGAAGCTCTAACCACTCAACCCATCTCTTGAGACACAGCTTTGAGCAGTTTTGTTCACACTGCCAGTCAGTCCATGAAGATAGAATTTACTCATCTGTGTACTTTAACACTCAGCTGACCTCACAACTTGTATGAATATTATATAGTAGGAATTATATTGTGTGGTTCTAGGACTTAACCTACAAGAGGCATATAAGCCTCTGCCTTCACTTTTTTGGAAGCCTTAAGCACCATGTCAAAGAGTCTGGCTAGCCTATTAGAATAGCCTTATGGGAAGAGACCCAGAATATCTTATCCAGTTGTGCTAAGGTAAAAGACATGCAAATAAAGTCCTCTGGGGTCATCTAGAAATGGTAATGATTCTAGATAACTACAGCTTCATGAACAATATCAAGACACTAACAGAAACAGTGTCTACTTGAGACAATCCTAGCTGAGCCGAGCACAGAAATAATGTGAACATCAGTTTGAGATTAGCTGTGCAGCAGTTCATAATTAAATGTGAACTTCAAAGAACACCTTCATTAGAGAAGGACCTTAGTAACTGGCTAGACGGGATGACACACGTGTGGGTGTTTGTCCTCTTCCTGTATCACTATGCTAACACTTGGCCAGCTGGCTCAAACTAAATTGGACAATGGCCACCAGGATGCAAGCTATACACGGGCTTATCAACATATATTTCCATTTTCTGGGCACAGTCAATGGCTGATTGCCCTAAAACTCAGCTACAGAAACCAAAGGAGCCAGCACCATTTCTTGCCCAAATCAGCCATACATGTAGGGTCAGATTGATTATAATGGACCATTTCTATCATAGAATGCAATACTATAAGCATTTACTACAGCATGGATTTGTCTGTTTTATCTGAAGAGAGTCTATCAACACTAAAATTTAAGGACTTAGAGAAATCTCAGTTCACTGTTATGATAATCTATACATCATCATCATTTAGGACTAAATAACTCATTTTAAGCAAATGACGGCTGGAAGACGGCCCTTGTACTCATGGAATTAATGCACTATGGATACATTTTTTATCACTCTGAAGCATATGGTCTGGTAAAATGTTGGACATTTGAAAACTCATTCTGGCATATTGTGGGGCAACTGGAGGGCAGAGATAATGTCCTCCAAGATGTAGTACATTTTGAATGAGCAGTAATTTATGGGGATATACCTCCTGTGCTTAGGAGTCATAGCTCTAGGAATCAGAAAATAAAAATAGGAATCACTCCTCCTTTAAGTCTTATTAATAAGCAAATTCCTGTTTCCTATTCCAGTGATCCTAGAAACAGCAGATACGGAGATTTGTTTGTTTGTTCCCAAAGCAGGAAGGCATCCAGCAAGGGACACAACAGTGGTTCATTAATGTAGAAGCTGAGACTTCCACCCAACTATATTGGTTCCTCATGCCAGGAAAACAACAGGCAGACAGGAGGGCTACAGTGCTGACTAATGCTGATCATCAAGGGAACGAGCTTTGCCCAGCACAAAAGGGAGCTTCAAGGGCTAACACAAGCGACACCCCTTAGTGCCTCTTGTTTCTCGTGGGTCCATTAAAAAGGATGATGTTGGACTAGAACCCAACATTAGTCAGTCTGCTGGTGTCATGGGTTGAAATATGAGCAAGTCAATAGTCACTCCGGGTCATCAAGTGTAAGTGTTTTGTTATGAAGCAGTTCATAACTAAGTACGAGGCTCTTTGTGAGTTATCACCAAAAGCAATCTGAGTGTGGAGGGATCTCAATAACTGCGTCTAAGATATGACACAACTTATGGGTATTAGTCTTCTCTTATCACCTCTCCAAGCTGTGACCCCGCTCAAGAATTTAAGGTCATCACATCATGGGATGAAAACATGAATAGCCAAGTGCTTGAAGGCACATAAAATGTTGAATATTTGGGGGCGGGGACATAAATAAAGGTGTATGCTCAGTTACAAAAGTGAGTTCTATAGAAAGAAGGACTAAAAATATTACATTATTTTGATATAAGTTTTCAGGTTTTCTCCCCTCCTGTTTTTACCAAATGGAAGCTATCCTCACAATGATTTATTATACACTCTTATACTTCAGGGTTCACTTTACAGAAAATTAATGTTAACCAAGAAACCTGGCTGAAAGAAAAATAAACATCATGCAAATATAGATAAACTGATATGGTGTGTTGTATACTCCTGCAGGGAGGAGTTAACACATTTTCTGTTGTTTTACACCTGCATTACAGTGGGCAGAAGCATGCTTTTACTGACACCCTTAATAGAAAGTTATGTTTTGTTAAGACACATGTATAGGATGTGTATTATGAGAGAAAGGGTAATGGCTATTATAGTGCTGACTAAATTAAACTGGAAGCTACTCCAAAATGTTTCTTGTTAGATCCATGTTGGGATTGGCCTACAGGGGGACCTTAAAGCTGAGAGTTAAGGAAAAAGTCACATCTTTGCTCCCTGAAGATCAGATAAAGCAGTTAGCAACTGGAGTGCATCTAGCAGCCTCTGACTTCTCCTAACTCGCCACTCTTCCTACATTTAGCCTAGTTGATCAACAGCTGTTCCAGGCCACTACCAATGGCTGATGGAGCACTCACACACAGTGCCGTCCAGACACAATGTTGCCTACAGGGTTTCCCATCACAGTCTTACACGGGTGGGCAAATGTGCTTGTCTTCGAAGATATTCATGTCAAGGTTTTTCTTACCTATGTGGCTGGTCAGGACTTCAGATAGACTATGTGTAACTCCCTGATTTTCTCCTTCCACTTTTGAGCCTTTATGTTTTCAATTCCATTCCTAATTCTGTAAGGTCTACTAGCTATTATAATTAATCCCTTTTCACTAGTAGTCATCTGATTCTGTGACTAGAACCTAATTCAAGGTCAAGGTATAGAACATGCTGTCTTGATGTGTGTATTATGAGAATAGAATACCATAGGTACAGTGATTTGTTTAAAAAATAACTCACATACTTATTCCTTTACAGATAAAAACTAGAAAAATCTACCATCAGTGGATTGGAATCTAGCAAGAGCCTTAGTTTTCCATCATTCTGCAGTGGAATATGAAGGAGTAAGAGCATAAGGAGGTGAAGTGGCCTTTCTATGACACCCATCCCACCCACAAGGATGCAGCTATAATGTTAAGCTTATGTTGATGGGTCTCACACCAATATTACTACAGTCACCATGCAAAAATTGCATCATTTCTTTAATACTTTTCCTAATAATAAAATTTAAAGCTACAAACTTTCCTTTAAGGCTTGCATTAACCAAATCTCATAAATTTTCATTATGGCTATTTGAAAATACTAATTTTTCTTGTGATTTTACTGACCCTGAAACTACTTGAAGTGTGCTGCCTGTGAATAATGATTTCTAGTTAAGTTCTAATGTATTCAGGAACATATTCTATAGGCTTTCAATCCTTTATTGCTTATAAGGAATTCTATTAAGACTTGGAACCTTACTGTTCCATGTGAACTTTAATACCTGCATTCCATGAATTTTGCAGGATAATGCACCACAAAGTTAATTATGTCAAAGTAGTGAACTGTGGTGTTCAAAACAACTACAGCCTTACTAATTGTTTTACAAGTACTAAAGGAGGAATACAGAAACCAAACTCCACCAATACATTTTTCCCTTGGATATAGCAAATTTTGTTTAACCTGTATAGAATCCTTCCTTAATAAGATGATCCTCTCTAGGCTAGATAGTCTTTGAAGTTTATTTTGTTTGAGATTATTACCGATAAACCAATTTTCTTTTGGTTTATATAGTATCTTTACAATTTCTTTTACTTTCAAGTTCTTTTTCTATGTCTGGTGCCTGCTCTAAACTGTACACAGCTGAAACAGTTTTTAACACAATCTGACAAGTTCTGTCCTTTAATTAGATCACTTATATTATTACACAAAGTAGCTGGATGTGATTCTAATCTTAATTGTCAAATTGATTGGATTAAAAATCACTTAGGACATGGTTCTTAACCTCCCGGATGCTACAGCTCTTTAATACAATTCCTCATGTTGTGTTGAACCCCAACCAAAAAGAAAATCACCTTCATTTCTACTTCATAACTGTCATTTTGCTACTGTTATCAGTCACAATGTAAAAAATATGTTTCCAATGGACTTAGACAATCCCTGTGAAAGGGTTCTTCAACCTCAGAAGAGTGATGCAGACTTAACTAATCAAAGTGTTGACAGTAAGTGACAGTTTAAGGTTTGGGCATCTGTAACAGCCCCTCCCAGGCTCAGACAACACCACAGAATAAGACATTAAAAGAATGTGAGAGCCAGAGAAAGGCGCACAATGTGGATGAATTCTAGGTAATACACAGGAATCCCTATGCTAAACAGAACAATGTTAATATGTCCTCCTTGGTTGGCCAAAGCCCGTGTCACCCTAAAGGAAGAGTAACCTGGGATCTGGAGGCAGGGGTGCAAATGCACATGTGAAGGTCAGACGTTAATGCTGCGTCTCAATCATGGTCCATCTGTTCCACAAGGATCACCTTTATCGCTACTTCCCCTCCCAGTACTAGGATTGCAGGTATGTAGCTACATGCTCATCTGTTCTCTTTTCCTCATCTTTTTATCAGTTCTTTAGTAATTTTACACAATACATTTTTATCATATTACCTTCCCTCCCTCAACTCCTCCAACTCACTCAACACTCTGTAATTTTAAAAAAATCCATTGAGTCCAACTTATGCTGCCCATATACTCTTGAATGCGTGGTCGTGCACTAAAGTATGATTGCCCTGCCAGGAGGGCTATGAGCAATTCAGTTAGGGGTGAGACTTCATGCCCATCTCCTCTCTCTGTGCTGGGATTGGTCTGGCTTCAGCTTCCATAAGCCTTATGTATACTGCAACTTCTGATGTTCAAACACCATGCTGTATCTGAAAATACATCGCCATCCACTATCTCTGGCTCTTACAATTTTTCTGCCCCCTCTTCTGCAATGAACTCAAAGCCTTGGAAGGAGGCTTCCAAGTACTTCTTGGTACTGATGTGACATTTAGGGGTGAACATTCTGCAGTCTTGTATTCTCTACACTTTGATCATTTGTTAACCATGTTCTGTTGGGAAAAGTAATTTTTCTGATAACATTTAAGAGCTACACTAACCTATGGGTATGATGCTAAGTCTCTAGTAGGGTCTACCCTAGGGCTTCTCTAGCCACAGATTCTTGACCTCCATAATGCTGACAGGTATGAGTTCCCTCTTATGGGATGGTTTTTATATCCAATCAGAAGTTGGTTAGCTATTCCATTGACATTCAAGCCACTATTACAAGTGGACATGTCATGTCAGATCAGGGTTACTACTGCTCACAGCTCACAGATGGATGAAACTGATGGTTACTTTTCTCCTCCGGCAGTCTCTATCTACAGCATCTTCCAGCACCATGAAAGGTAGCCAGGAGGGGTGAAGCTTCCAGGTCAGCACCAGCTTAGTTTCTCCATTTTCTGGTTCAAGTATGCATTATCTTCAGCACTAGGGTCTCATCAAATTCTAGTATGTAACTGAGAGCATTGACAATGGCGTTTAATATCTGGGGATCTCCAAGACCTCACAGGCCAACCACCCCAAAGGCACTTACCCTGTCCTGGAACTGGGCTTGCTATACTGTGTTGTCTAGTAGGTCGCCTTCATTATGTTGTACTATGACCCCTGTACCTCTAGATTCTCCAAGACATGTGCCATAATGAGACTTTGGGGTACCATTAAAGGTTTTTTCTTCAAGTAACGATTATGTGGCTCCCATCCTTGAGTATGCAGTGAACTATACCTACTGGTTTATGCATGTTGAGCTACCCCTACATTTCTGGGATAAAATTGACTTCATCTTGGCCGGTGTGGAGAACGATAACTTCTATCCTCCTCCCCTTGCCATCTCCCTCCTCCATCAGCCATCGAGATCTCCAGCTGACCTGCTCTACTGTTTTCTCTCTCTAATTCTAGTGAACTCACTCTCAATACCCAAGTTTTATTTTAAATTACTTTATTGAAAAATCAAGAGTTTAGAGACAGCATGCTGCATGCTCTAGCCACACCACCCCCTGCCCTACACTACTCATTTCCCCACACAGGCCTTGTCCCTCTTCTCAACATCAGGCTGCCTTTCTAAACGTAATCATCTCCCACCTTCTGGAAACATGGCCTGCAAATGGTACTGAACTAGTTCCCCGACCTATGTACAAGTCACAGCCAGCTCCCTAGGCTACACTATTTATCAGACTGGTCACTCACTCGGCCAGGAGGCCTTTGGGGCTTGAAGATTAAAAAACTGCAGGTTTCTTCTTTTCTTGACCAAGAGGTTTGACCATGAGACTTCTAAGATGACCCCACCTCGCTAGTGTGCACACTGAGGAGGAGCTGGGCTCCTCTGCCCTATCTGCTTGCTGTGCACATAAAGGCTGGGCGTTTTAAATACTGAAAAATGCCATTTAAGTGCTGTGAAGCTCAGTAAAGCACTCTTTTTTTTTTTTTTTTTAATTAAAGCTTCAATGGCATGCTACCTTAGGATCTAATTTCTACAAATCTAAACTTCCATCTTTCTGGATTGGCCTCATCTCTGTCTGGTGCTGAGCTCCTGACTTTACATGTCACTCACTATTCCCTGCAGCCACGTACCAAGTGCCAAGTATCTGAAATCTGTCATCTTTCTTATATCTAGATATATCTTCTTAAAAAAATAAAGAAAAATATATAGGCAGAGTAATAAACTTTAAGCATTTAAGTATTTGGTATGTTTAAAACATAAAAGTTATTCTAAATGGTAAACACAAATTGATCATTTGTCAGACTGTTCTTAAAGAGCAATCCTACCACTCAGAGGATTTTATAAAGTTTATTTCCAACATAAAAATTATTATGAGATGATTTTAACTCATTCCTTAAGAAACCATTATTCATTATACTCTTTTTCATCATTATACAGATAATTAGTTGATACTAGACATTTAGGTTATAAAAGACCAATTTATTTTTAAATGAAAATGTAAGTCAGCAACTGAAGACAAACCTAAATTTTAATATTTTTCTGTAATTTGCTACATATTTGTTAGCATTCTGATTGGGGCCAGCCAAACACTTAATGAGTGTCTGATCTTACCCAATAATAAACTTATGAGCACAAACATAATCAGAAGATGGTTGTGTGTTCATGCTCACACAGAGGTATTTATCAAAGTCACCACTAACATACACTTTGTTTTTCCTTCCACTTTCACACTGGATTCAGGAAACTTTAGCAATAATGAACAACAGTCAAAATGAAACATCTTGATCTTGCCAAAGTGTATGTTTAACTGTAAACCGAATATAAATATAGAATGTATAAATTTCTCTTATTCTATATAAAATATTAGTAAATATTCTCCTAATAAGGTGAGGGAATGTATCTTTCACACTGAAAGTTTTTTCTCTTTAAAAAAAAGTATAAGCAGAGCTACTTATAGAAATATGTTCTTAAAGTAATGGCTGTATTATAATTTATTTCAGTCATTTCCATGTAGAAACTTCATTAAAAACCTCTCACCACCAGTTAACTTGTTCAATGGACACTGAAAAACTGAAAGTCATGCACAGTATCTGCCATTGAGAATTTCAAAATTAAATGGACTCTGTGGGAATACAGACAATAACAAAAGATGTCACATTCGCTGAGTCCACGTATGACCCCAAACAGTAAAGTTTCCCTGTTCCTTTGTGCTACTTAATGACATAAACGGCCTTCTGTGTCACTCTGAATTTCGTTCACTGGGCTGAAACATCAGTTTCATGGGACATGACCCATCACTGCTCTACGCCTGTGCATCTACAAACACCGACGGGAACACGTTCCCAGACACTTTTCCTCATTCACAAACAACAGGTCCTTACTCTATTCTAACAAGTAACCGTATTTTGAATAAATCTTTAAAAAAAAAGTATTGGAAACACATGTTTAAAAGCAAATACAATAGCTGGACAGAGATAGTACATGGTTTTATCCCAGAACTTGGGAGGCAGAAGCAGACGGATCTCTGAGTTTGAGGCCAGCCTGGTCTACAGGCTACACAGAGAAACCTTGTCTTGGAAAAAACAAAAACAAAACACCAATGTGAAACTACTTTTCCCAGTCAATGGAAGTGAACCATACGATGCTGTGGAGCAGACCTTGTCCTTCCGCACAGGAAAGGGCCAGCATTCCTTCTTCAGAGTGAGAGCCTAAACTAGGGAAGATGTGACACGGTCTTGTCAGTCAGTCACAGGTAAACTAGCACCACAGGGACAACTGTGCTAAATTTTAACACTGTTTATTAACAGCTCCATCTTCCTGAGTTTGCGTTTATTCTTTGGCATTGGCTTGGGATATAATCCATTTTTCAGAAGATACTCCTTGCTGAGGCGAATCTGAGCACCATGCTGAAGCTGAAAAGAACACAGAGCTTGAAGAGGGCGAAGCAGAGTCTGTTGAGAAAAAAAGAACTGAAAATGTATTTTGGCAACTTGTGTTCTATTTACATCTTTCTTTCAAATACAGACATGTTTGTGCCCTTTTTAATTATTTTCTTTAACTGTGAAGATCAATAGCTATTCTAATACTTCATACATATTTCTAAATTAACAGATTCTAATAAAAGGCTTTATACTGATTTTTTATACAGGCAACAGAGTTTGAATTAAGTTTTATTCACTAATTTATTTAGATAAAATTAAAATTTGTCATTACAATAATTTAATGTTAACAAAATGATTAAAGAAAACATTTAGATATGAAGATGGACACATCACATCAGTCAGTTGACTTTCATCACAGTTCCTCACTGTATCTCACTGACAAACAATTCCAGAATGGCAGTGACGTCTTCCTCACAGTGGTCCATGGAGGACACATGAGCACCAGAGTTGTATGTAGTTCACTTGAAACACTGTATCAAATTCCTGCAGGGCCCAGCATACACAATACTAGCGTGTGAACTGGATGCACATGTAAATTTATCTGGTAGTGAAGGCTGCCATACAACAGGAATACATGCTATACAAGTCATGATCAAAAGCTAACGCAAAATTATGTAGCATTTTAAACACATTTTCAGATCAGATTCTTCTTATCAAAATCATTTAAATAACAACAGCAAAGGTTTTGGTTGAAAAGACCATTTAAAAATCATTTCTAAGAAAGGATAAACTAGTAGAAAATCTTCCAAGTATCTGTGTGAAAAACAATATCCCCCCACATACACAGAATACATGGCAGAAGGGCTTTGCTTTACAACGAAGAGCAAAACACTATGGCAATCTCTGCTGACTTCTCCTCCCTACCCATTATTTTTATCTTTACTAATAAAACACAAATTGCAAGAATGAAGGCACTGTACCTATCTAGTAATAAAACAATGAGTAATGACAGGTAAGTAAGTAATGACAGTCACATGGAATGGGGCTTTTAGAAGCACTCAAAGCCAACAAATTTCAGTAGCATACTTTTTTTTTACCCTTTTCAGTCAAAAACATGATTGTTAGAGGTGAGACAACTATCATGATTAGTCAGCAATAACCATGAAGATTAAAACTAAACACAAAGGATGATGGACAGACAGAAGAAATATGTGCCTTTGCGTTTATGTGTGCAGGTGTGTGTGTGTGTGTGTGTATACACATACACACCCAGAGCAGAAAGATGTCATTAGATGCCCTGTGATAAAGGTCTAGACAGTTATGAGCTGTTGTGTAGGTCCTGGAAACAAAGCTGGCCCCTCCAGGAGAAAATCCAGTGCTCTTAATTGCTTACTCATCTCCCCAGCCCTCAAATCTGGGTTCTTGATGTCCTTTCCAAACTGCATTCTTAACTAAAGACTGCACACTCCAGCATGCTGTACTTACAGAAGTTTTTTAAAAAATTGATTTAACCACTGCCTCTGTTTTTATATGGTGTCACACATAGCTCTTAGTGTTACAGACCAACAAAAAAAACAGACAAATTGTCTTAGTATTTTTTTAACTGCTGTAAACAGACACTATGACCAAGGCAAATCTTATAAGGACAACATTTAACTGGGGCTGGCTTACAGGTTCAGAGGTTCAGTTCATTATCTGAGCATGGCAGTGCCCAGGCATGTGTGGTGCAAAAGGAGCTGAGATTCTATATCTTTATCTGAAGGAGATAGGAGAAGACTGGCTTCCAGGTAGCTACAATAGGGGTGTTAAAGCCCATACCCACAGTAAAATATATCCTACAACACCTATTCCAACAAGGTCACACCTCCCTGGACCAAGCATATTTCAACCACTATATTCCACTCTCTGGTCCCCATAGGCTTGTTCAAACACATGAATGTATGGGGCCACACCTATCCATAGCAAAATGCAAAATACATTTAATCTAACTTCAAAAGTCCCTAGTCTATAGCACTCTCAACAATGTTAAAAGTCTCAAGTTCAAAGGCTCTTCTGAGATTCATGCAGTTTCTTAACTGTAATCCCATATAAAGTCAAAAATAGGACCAAAGCAAGACAGAAAACCAGCTAGCAAACTCCAAACTTCAAATCTCCATGTCTGATGCCAAAGTGCTCTTCAGAGCTCCAACTCCTTTCTTCCTTGTTGACTACTATTGGCAGATCTGGCATTCAGCAGCAACAAACTTCATTCTGTTGGGCTGGTTCTACTCCCATTTAGCAGCTTTCCTTAGCAGGTATGCCACAGCTCTGGCATCTCTAACATCTTGGAGTATCCAAGACAACTTCAACTTTCAACTTCACAGCTTCTTGTTCCAAAAACTGGGATCTACACACAATATTCTGGGCTTCTCCAAACTGCCTCAGTCACTTCTCCAGCTCTCCACTCTGGAGCACTCTAGGCTGTGGCTGACTCCACTCCATTGCTGCTGCTGTTTTTGGTGATCGTCCTCTGGTACTGACATCTCTAATTGGCTGGAGTCTTTCACTGCAACTAGACTTCACCAATGGCCTCTTATAGGCTCCCTTCATGGTGTCAAGCCTCACATTCTTTGCATGACCCCTTCAATCCTGGGCCATCAACCACAACTGAGGCTCCACCGTCACCAATGGCTTTCCCTAACCTCTCACATTTCCAAGCCTCAGCTGCTCTCAATGACTCCTTTGTGCCTTCAAACTCAGTTCCACCAGGGTGATTCTCACACATTACCAAGTCCAACTGCAGCACAAGGTACAACCTGGGCCATCTCTGGAACACAGCTTCTTTGTGCTCTCAGAAAATACTTCCCATAAGATTTCACCTTACAGATGCTGTTCTCTTCTTGCTGGGAACTGAACTCAGGACCTCTGGAAGAGCACTCAGTGCTCTTAACCGCTAAGCCATCTCTCCAGCCCTTGCTGGTCTCTTCTTAATTACCACTGATTTCTTAGCTCCAGCTAACCAGCATCAAATGTCCCTGTAGCCCTTCTATTCTTGACTCTAAAGTTAGTACCCACAGGGCTGAAGCTACAGAGTTCTGCTCTTTGCTGGGGCTGAAACATGGCTCCCTTATTCTATTATCAGCTTTCTGTTTTCCAACTCCCTCAGTACCTAAGCTTGGCTACCTTGGAACTTGTTCCGTAGGCTGACCCTGAACTCAGAGATCTGCATGGTTCTGTCTCCTGAATGCTGGATTTAAAGGTTCATATCATCATACCCAGACTTAAGCTTTTCTTCACCTAGAACTTGCTTTGTCTCAGGCTGGCCTTGAACTTAGGGATCATCTTGTCTTTGTCTCCTGGGATTATAGGTGTGTAGCTCCATGCGTGGGCCTGAGCCTTTTCTTGGCCACTATTCCTCAAAGTCTGGATCAAAAGCCTGTCTTCCAGACTCAAGATCTGGATCACAAGTATGCCCTCTATTTCTAAAGTGTAGTTTATTCCATATCAAAAGTCCAAATGAAAATAATAACAGGTAAATCCACATAACATGACATAACTATTCCTTGTTCAATTGCAAGCATAAGCAATAAGCTTAGCTGGGTGGGATCTTGCCTTGAGATCACTCACCTTAAACACAGGATTTGGCTCCATTTCACTTTCTGGTGCCCCTTTAATACTTAAACTATATATTTTGTATTTTTTTTTTCTATTTAGACTTGCTATGCTTGGTCAGAATGCTCTTGATGAAACTAAACCAGAGAAAAAAAACCTATGCTGGGAATTTTTGAGACTTCCTTTGTCTATGCAATCAATACTAATCTCTTTACCTTAGCTTCAGGTAGATGTTTCAGACAACAGCAAAAAGCAGCCATATTCTTCACCAAAATACCACAAAAAACAGTAGGCCACATACTGAAATTCTGCTCCACTGAAACCTCTTAGACCAGGTCTGCACAATTCAAATCACCCTGAGCACCAATCTCTCCCATATTCCTACTAGCATGACCCATTAAGCCTCACTTAAACCATTCCACTGCTTCCCAAAGTCCCAAAATCCACATTTTTTCCAAACAAAAGCATGTTTGACCTAGCTCAGCAATACCCCACTCCTGGTACCAACATCTGTCTTAGGGTTTTACTGCTGTGAACAGACACTATGACCAAGGGAATTGTTATAAGGGGCAACACTTAATTCAGGCTGAGTCACAGGTTCAGAGCTTTTTAGTCCACTATCATCAAGACCAGTGTATGGCTGCATCCAGGCATGCATGGTACAGGAGGTGCTGAGAGTTCTAGCCACTAAGAGAAGATTAACTTCCTAGGAGGGTCTTAAAGCCCATGCCCAGAGTGACACACTCCCTCCAACAAGGCCATGCCTACTTCAACAAGGCCACATCTTGTAACTCCCTGGACTAAACATAGTCAAACCACTGCATGGGATATTTTGGACACCTCTACAAAACATTCTTGCATGTTTCACTATTTTAGAAAGCCCATTAGGTATATTTTTATTATTTCTTTCATAAGAAAGAGAGGAAAGGAAGTAGAGAAACATACATATATGTTACTTAATAGACAACCCAATGTACAGATTGGATGATAAAACACCATAGGTCTCTAGGAAATATGGATAAGACTATAAATAGAAGCAACTGAAAAGTCTCTTCATCTTCTGACATTTATTAGGCTTTCATAGATAGAACAATGCTAATTAATGTTCTTTATGACCAAATACCTCCAACTTTGATACCCAAAGATAAGACCAAATTTACTTAAATAATAGAAAGAGCTAAACTAGATCCCGATTTCATCTCTGTGGTGGCCACTAATAATAAAGTCATCTTTTGTTTTGGTAAAAAAAAAAATTAGTTTACATTTTTTAATCCCTTTAGAAGTTACCCATGATCATTGTCCTACTTAGTTTTTATTGTCAACTTGACACAGCCTAGAGTCATCTAAAAAGGGACTATCAACTGAAGAACTGTCCAGATCAGACTGCCCTGAGGATATGCCTGAGGCGTGTAATCTTGATTATTAATTGCTATTAGAGGTGCCAGCCCACTGTGGGTGGCTTAGACAGGTGATTCAGGAATGTATAAGAAGGCTTGTTAGGTTTGCGACTGTATATGAATCAGCAAAGAAGCATTTCTCCATGGTTTCTGCTTCAAATTCCTACTTGAGTTTCTGTCCTGATTTCCCTCAAAAATGGACTGCAATCTTTAAGTTAAAATAAACTTTCTTCTCTAAGTTGCTTTTGTTCAGAGTAATTTATCAGAGCAACATAAATGAAGTAGATTTAATTAATGAACTATGAGCTCAAGTGTTATATGTCATCATTGGATGGGAGCATTACAAGTGAAGCAGAATTTACTATTTTTCTTGCCTCTTCTTTATGCGAGTGGAATGACTTCGAGGTAGTTTTCCATAAAGCTGGGTCCCTAAGCTTTGCATGAGCAGAGGATCTCTGGGCACTCCCACTGGACCAGAAACACGGGGAAAGACATAAAATTATACTATTTTAATTTACTGTAGCCTACCTTGATGATACTATCACATACTAGGTATTTGCCTCAAGATAAGTAAATAAGGTTCACCTAAAATAGTTATTTTCATAATAAACAATAAGATGACATACTGGACTCCAACAATTACAGTGTTGGAACCACTGCTTAATGTTAAATAATTGATAGTGCTTCTATATAAAGAAAAATTACCAGATTAGGTGAGAGTGCATGAGAAAATCCTTTTTTATAAAACAAGTTTGTTTCAAAGTGTTTACTTGGGTATGTGAATCCTTTTGTCTCCATGTGGGTGGTCACAGCTTTTAAGGGGCTGATACAGGACAGAGCTATGGTCCTTAAATTTACATGCAGCTAAAAGCTTTTTTCACTTCTCTCTTTGAAATTCTGTAGGGTAAAACTTCCCACATGAAAGAAGACTTTGAAACAAAAATAAACCAGAAGCTGAAGGCCCCATTAAAAATATTGTAGCAGACGAATAAAATCATCAAGTAACTTAAAACTTCTATAGATTCACAAGTCAAATCTGAGGGGCACGGAGTGACAAAGGTGCTTATACTGACAATATACCTCACTCAATAGTACAGCAATTTTTTTTTCCAGTAATGAAGACTGAAAATATTAGGCAAGTTCTCTCTCAGTAAGCTACATTCCAAGGCTATGTAACCATTTTTATATAATTTTAAAGGGAAAACAAGTACAAAGAGAGAGTATGCTATCTGCCGCAGGGAGCCACGCTGTCAATAGGTGGTAAAGTCACAACTGAAACTGACTTCAAAGCCTGTCCACAGCCTCTCATTTCCTGCTACTTCCTGTGCTTGGAAGTTGTTCTAGCATAAAGAATGCCATGAACTAAAGACTGAAAATCAATGTTACATCAAGTTTGTTAATTCTTAGAAGCCTGACGTCTATGGAATGAAAGTATACAATATTTTGCTGTTTTCTATGATCTCAAGGTTTTCTAGTAGAAATATACCATACCTTTTCTCCCAAGGAAGAAAGGAATACACCCGTTGTTTTAAAAGACACTGCCTGTTCCACAAAGAAGTGTACTGCTTTCCAACAAAATATCTTTTATACTATATAAATTGGACTCAGATTTGTTTTCTATAATGAGTAACTAGAGATGTTTCATTGCATGTCTCCCCTTCACACTATGACCAATCATATTAAAATTATCCAAGTCATGAGTATAATTGTTTCTCTACTCCAGGCCACTGTGACTTGATTATCCCTGAAGGCTGAAGCAAACAGAATAAAGGTTTGAGGCCAGCACTGTTACTGTGAAAGTTTATGTTCAATCCATCCATTAGGAGGAACATGTGCAATCCCATCACGCATATATCAGCCACTGCTTATTCTCAGATACTACACTTAGGACCTAGCTATCCAAGCCTTGTACAGTCATAAGGATTTCTCTTTTATTTTAAGATATCATATCATAAACCATCACAGCTAAATCAGCAGGAATCAATGTCAGCTCTTTGTCATCCATAAATGTTTCTGGTTTCATCAAGAAGAAAAAGTAGTGAATACATGTAAATAAAGTAAGACAGACAGAGAAAGGTGATGGCCATGAGGAAAGGGACAGGTCTGGAACATCCTAGTCTCAAAGTCAACATAGAGGAATTAAACTGTTTAGCTGAAACAGTCTACGCACACATCCAGAGAAAGCCTTGTCATGAAACACAACTTCAATCAAAAGAAGACAGCCTCCAACCCTCAGTCTCCACAGCTCAGGTCCCTGGGAGGGCAGAGCACCCAGTCCTGGCTCCCACCGTTCTTTAACTGTTCCGCTCCTGGAGATCTTTTTGTTTGTTTTCTTCAAGGTCAATGTCTCTGTGGCTTCCAGCTACTCTGCACTAGGTTGCATTCACTGCTAAAATGTTATTCATGGGTAAGGCATATTTTCCACAATGAGAAAGAAAAGGCAGGAAGAATGCTGTATGCACACACAGGCATATGTGTGCCTGTTTAGGAGCATGCATGTTGGAGGGGTTACCAACTGTATCTGTTTATAACTGTCATCCTCTGACGTCTTTGTCCTGAGTAAAAAATAATAGTTCACTTATTTTTTATAACCTACCTTAAAATTATTTATTTCTGATAATTTTCTTTTGCTTTAAATGCAAAGTTTCTAATATGTCCCAAAAAGTTGAGATATTACTAAGCTTACTGACATATTATTCTCTGCTGATAATTATTACTTATATATGTAAAATGTCATTATAATTTCATGGGAATTAAATATAACACTGATTATAGGTTAAATCCTTTTCATCATCTATAGGCATTTCTATCCATATAAGGACTTACTTTACACTCTAAGCAAGTTCTATAAAGTAAAGAGAATGTTAGCAGATCTCCTCAAATAAAGGTACCAATGCAAACAAGTAATGTTGCTGGAGAATGTTCTTTTCATTAAAAAGAAAAAGTTGATCACCAGAGAATACAAACTATTAAATAAAAGAAGTAGAGAACAGTAAAGGAAAAATCCAGCTCAAAACTTGTACTGAATGTTGTACTACTTAGCATATTAAAAATGCTGTTTGCACAGCTTAGTGGAAATATTTAAATAATGCAATCTGGAATGCTAAACCAACACAGTAAAGTACCAGAGGGGAAGAAGATTACGAAAGCCCATAAATATCTACTGCAGATAGATTCAACTTGTCTTTTGACTTACACAATTTACAAGTTATGCATGGCTAAGTTTTCTCAATAAAAATCTAACCCGCTTTTAGAATCTATGATTTCCACATACCTCTTGTATGCAACTGTTCTTCTCCAAGATGGAAAGAGCAACAGCAGCACATTCCAGGGTAGAAAGGCACCTGTTGGTTGGTTGCATCCGAATTACATACTGACTACAAACGCTAGTTTTTAACTGCACCTAAAACCAAAAAGCAAAGTAATAAAATCTAATTTTCATCTTAAATTTAAAATTATCAAATCTATATTTTAAATACCATTCACCGTGCTCCTAAAATTGCCACTTCAGAAATACTAAGCATTTTAGTATCTCTGCACATAACCTTTAGTTGTTGCTATTGAATAGCAGAAGAGTCTGGCTACAAAAAGAGAAAGAAGGCTACCCACCATACATTCAAATTTCCATATACACTCCAGTAAGAACAAGAACGAGTACACATATCACAACAAAATAGCAAACAGGTACATGGCAAAGTACTCAAATGACCCAACAAGTAGCTTAAAGCAGGAGAAAAATCAGCATGGGGCTAGGGATATGGCTCAGTGTCAGGACTTTGGTGGCATGCAGGAAGCCCTCAACTCAATCCTGAGTACTGCCTTCTCCTTCTTTCCCCCTCAAAAAAACTAACATCATTATATCCAAATACAAAGGCCCACAGCCAGACAATACACAGAGAGCATGAAAAACCTTGGAAAAGTCAATCCTAAATGATATGTATCCATCAAATCTCTCTCCTCAGAGGGCAGGGAGCCTGCGGAAGAGGAGGTAAGAGCCAGAGGGTACAGAGAGCAGCAAGGAAACAAGGCCTTGTAAATCAACAGGATGAACACATATATGAACTCACAGACTGAGGAAGTATGTATGGTGCCGGCATGGGTCTGTACCAGTTAGGGTCCTAGAGCCCAAAGAGGCTGACACATGCCCTCACCTTTAACCCAGAAGTTATCCATGATTGATAACCATTTGCAAATGAAAGTTTAATTTCTCCAAGGAGTCTCACTGGGGAGAAAACTACTCTTACGTACAGGCTGTGTGCCCGGTAGTAGCCACCAACAGAAAATGAGTTCTGCAGCATCCTTGAAAGTGAGTTGTCTCACACTGTGTCAAAGACTTCCTTTTCTTATTAAATCTTCTCTTTATATTTTCTCTCTTCCTACCCTACAGGTCGTTTTATGAAATGAAACATATTATGGTTTTCATTTTAGTGTTTTTATGGAATTCCTGAGTATGTGAATGAGTGAGTCTCTGAATATACATCTGTTTCTTGTCTCTTTTCTGAGACTCTTTTCCTTGTGTTGCTTTTGTCGTACTCCGTTACTTTAGTTTTTGTTTTATTATATTTATTATTATCTCTTAGAAGCCTATTGTTTCTAACAAGCGATATAAAGGAGACAGATATAGAAGAAAGAGAAGACTGGAAGACATAGGAGGGAAAGATAGAGAGAAACCCTAATCAGTACGAATGATGTACATGAGGGGAAAATCTATCTGAATAACAGGAAACCATGAAAAAATGTTTTAAATGCAAAATAAAATAGACACAGTAAACTTTAAGAAACATGATATACATATATAGTGAAATTTTATATAGTTTTAGAAAAAAATGAAGTTGTGAAAGTTGTAGGAAAACAGATGCAAATGAAAACAGCATCATGTTAAGCAACTTACATCATGTTTTCTCTCATATGCAGAATAAAGATCTGAATGCATGTGTGGGGTGGGCATGCATGTATGTGTGTGTGTGTGTGAGAGAGAGAGAGAGAGAGAGAGAGAGAGAGAGAGAGATGCGGTACTAGAAAAGAAAACAGAAAAAAAAACAAACATATGTTACTTCTTACACTAAATGAAGATCTAATACTAACAAAACACAGTGTACAAAGAAAATAACTATAAATCTATTCAGGCACTTAAAGAAAGGAAAGTTCTGTTTGTCAATATTTTTTCTCTAATTAATTAATTTACATCCTAATATCAGCCCTCCTCTTTCCAAACCCACCCTTAGGCCCCCCCCCTCAGTTTCTTCTATTTGGAATGATTTAGAAAACCATAAGAAAATACAAGGGAGTAGAGACATAATAATTGAAACTAAGATTTCAATAAATCACCAGATTCTACTAAGAAAACCTATACTCAACAAAGCTGGAAAATCTGAAGAAAATGGATGAATTCCTTGACAGATACCAGATACTAAAGTTAAACTAGGACAAGGTAAACAATCTAAATAATCCCCTAACACCTAAAGAAATAGAAGCAGTCATCAAAAGCCTTCCAACAAAAAAAAGCCCAGATCCAGATGGGTTCAGTGCAGAATTTTATCAGACATTCATTGACGACATAAAACCAATACTCTCCAAACTATTCCACAAAATAGAATCAGATGGAACACTACCTAATTCATTTTTTGAGGCCACAATAACCCTCGTTCCTAAACCACACAAAGACCCTACAAGTAAAGAGAACTTTAGACCAATCTCCCTTATAAACATTGATGCAAAACTACTCAACAAAATCCTTGGAAACCTAATCCAAAAACACATCAAAATGATCATTCGCCATGATCAAGTAGGCTTCATACCTGGGATGCAAAGATCGATTAATAAACAGATATCCATCAATGTAATCCACCATATAAACAAACTCAAAGAATAAAATCACATGGTCATCTCATTAGATGCTGAGAAAGTATTTGACAAAATCCAACATCCCTTCATGTTAAAAGTCTTGGAAAGAACAGGAATCCAAGGCCCATACCTAAACATAATAAAAGCAATATACAGCAAACCAACAGCCAACATCAAACTTAACGGTGGGAAACTTGAAGCAATCCCACTAAAATCAGGAACTCAACAAGGCTGTCCACTCTCCCTCTACCTATTATTCAACATAAAACTGGAAGTCCTGGCCCGTGCAATTAGACAGCAAAAGGAAATCAAAGGGATACAAACTGGAAAGAAAGAAGTAAAAACATCACTGTTTGCAGATGACATGATGGTGTACTTAAGTGATCCCAAAAGTTCCACCAGAGAACTTCTACAGCTGATAAACAAGTTCAGCAAAGTGGCTGGATATAAAATTGACTCAAACAAATCAGTAGCCTTCCTCTACTCAAAGGACAAACATATGGAGAATGAAATTAGGGAAAAGATACCCTTCACAATAGTCCCAAACAATATGAAATTCCCTGGTGTGACTCTAACTAAGCAAGTGAAGGACCTGTATGACAAGAATTTCAAATCTCTAAAAAAAGAAATCAAGGAAGATCTCAGAAAATGGAAAGATCTCCCATGCTCATAGATTGGAAGGATCAACATTTTAAAAATGGCCATCTTTCCAAAAGCAATCTACAGATTCAATGTAATCCCCATCAAAATCCCAATCCAATTCTTCATAGAGCTGGAAAGAGCAATGTGCAATTTCATCTGGAATAACAAAAGAACTAGAATAGGGAAATCCATCCTCAACAACAAGAAAACTTCTGCGGGAATCACTATCCCTGACCTCAAACTATATTACAAGGCAGTTGTGCTAAAAACTGCATGGTACTGGTACAGAGATAGGCATGTTGATCAATGGAATAGAATAGAAGATCCAGAAATGAGCCCTCACATATATGGACACTTGATTTTTGACAAAGGAGCTGTAAACATTCGATGTAAAAAGGACAGCCTCTACAACAAATGATGTTGGTCCAACTGGCACTCAGTATGCAGAAGAATGAAAATAGATCCTTTCTTATCTCCTTGTACAAAGATCAAGTGCAAGTGGATCAAAGATCTCCACATTAAACCAGGTACACTGAAATTATTAAAAGAGAAAGTAGGAAAAACCCTAGAACACATAGGCACAGGAGAAAATTTCCTGAACAGAACACCAATGGCTCATGCTCTAAGGTCAAAGATTGACAAATGGAACTTAATGAGATTGCAAAGTTTCTGTAAGGCTAAGGACACTGTCAAGAAAACAAAATGGCAGCCAACAGATTGGGAAAAGATCTTTACCAATCCCACATCAGATAGAGGCCTAATATTCAAGGTATACAAGGAACTCATGAAGCTAGACACCAGAGAATCACAACAACCCTATTAAAAAAAGGGGTACAGAGCTAAACAAAAAGTTCTCAATTGAGGAATATCAAATGGCTGAGGAGCATCTAAGGAAGTGCTAGACATCCTTAGCCATCAGGGAAATGCAAATCAAAACCACCCTGAGATTCCACCTCACACCAGTCAGAATGGATAAGATCAAAAATTCAGATGACAGCAGATGCTGGCGAGGATGCAGAGAAAGAGGAACACTTCTCCACTGCTGGTGGGGTTGTAAACTGGTACCACCACTCTGGAAATCAGTCTGGCAATTCCTCAGAAAATTGGACATAGTACTACCTGAAGATCCAGTTATTCCACTTCTGGGCATATACCCCAGAGAAGCTCCAATATACAACAAAGACACATGCACCACAATGTTCATAGCAGCTCTATTTATAATAGCCAGAAGCTGGAAAGAACCCAGAGGTCCTTCAGTAGCTGAATGGATACAAAAATTGTGGTACATTTACACAATGGAGTACTACTCAGCTATAAGAAACAATGACTTTATGAAATTCTTAAGAAAATGGATGCGTCTAGAGAATATCATCCTGAGTGAGATAACCCAGTCACAAAAGAACCAACATAATATGTAGTCATTGATAATTGGATACTAACCACAGAAAGCTCAGAACACCCTGGAAACAACTCACAGACTATATGAAGTTCAAGAAAAAAAAGAAAGAAAAGAAAATGAAAAACCATATGCTTAATCTTTACACACCAAGAAAACTTTGGCTAATTCCAGGTTACATCTTGCTTTACATGTACTTTATGCTCATTGTAACTAGTAAGATCTTAATGCATACTATCAAACCTTAAAAAAAAAAAACAAGTACTAACAAAAATGTATTCATATACTTTTATGCAAAAATGATTAAAATCTGTACATTTATCTTTGTTTTTTTAAATAAAGTTGTTCAATTAAAAAAAAGAAAAAAGATTGAGATTTTTCACTTATATGATTCAAATTTTCTTTCTATATGAAAAATGCATTTGAGGTCTTCCATATATAAGTTTTAACCTCTCAGTTTGGGGCAAGAACTCCTGTATCATGAACTTGGACATAAATACTTTACATGTTTGCATGTTCAGAGTAAGTCTAACTCATCTGTGAATGGTTAATACTTGGAGATGGCTCTGAGTTTGACAGACTTCCTCTCATCACTGAGACTCCTTCTGTGAAGGCCCCTGCATGCTCTGCATGCTGCCTCAGTCTCTGTGGTTTCACATGTACATCTGTCCTGTTGTACTTAGTAGGCCTTATTTTCTTGGTATCCTTCATCTCCTTGGGCTCTTATACTCTTTCCTCTTCCTTTTTAAAAGGTTCCCTGAGCCCCGGGGAAAAGGATCTGATGAAGACATTTTGTGTAAGGCTGGGTGTTCCAAGGTCTGTCCCTGTCTGCACATTGTCTGGCTATGAATCTCTGTAATTATTCTCATCTACTGCCGGAAGAAGCTTCTTTGATTATGACAGAGCAAAGCACTGATCCACAGTACAGCAGAATGTAATTAGGAGTCATTTGATTGCTACATTTCTTTAGCAAAACAGTGCTATTTGGTATTTCTTTAGGCTCTCACCTATCCAGTATCAAGTCCTTGGCCACCTGAGCACTGTTAAGGATGGGTTCCACCTCATGAGATGGCCCTTAAATTCAATGAGATATTGGTTATGCCGACAAGCTTTGTGCCTCTATTATACCAATATATCTTGCAGGAATATCATTCTTAATCAGTCACAGGTTTTGTAGCTAGATTAGTGTTTACTTTTTTCTTCAATAGTGTGCAAAGTAACATTTGATACCATGAACACTATTCTGTAGGTGTGAACACTCTACATAGGTACCAGTTTTCCATGTTCAGTTAGTTGTATAGGTGTTGTCTTCAGTAACCGGGCCCTCTCACCAATTTCTTTAACAATAGCTAAGTTGTTTGGGGTCCCTTTGGCCAGTAACTCGATGAGATGTAACCTATTCCCAGTACTGGGAGCTTCATGGTGATAAGAGATGTCCAGTTGGCATTCCATCTCCCCTGTTATTTGCTTATTTCATTTGGATAACCTTAACACATGCATATACTTCAGGAAGCTTCTACTGAATTAGGTTTTCATACAACCTCTCTGATGGCCCTTAGTTTTAGCTGTTCCTCCTTATATTTCCCCCCTCATCTCTTTCTTAGCTCCCCCTCCCTTTCTAACTCTCTCACTCCAGCACATCCTTCACATTCATCCAAAATTAATTACGCTATTTCCTCTTCCTAGGGAGATCTATCCTTCCCTCCTTCCCCAGTCCCTTACTCTACCTGCTGACTATAGTTTGCTTATCAAAGACTTAACAGCTAACACCAACATATAAGAAATATGTACCATATTTGTCCTTCTGAGTAGGGGTTACCCCACTCAGTAAGTTTTTTTGCTCCAACCATTTGCCTGCAAATTTTATAATTCAGTTGTTTTAACCTCTGAGTAGTATTTAATTGTGTATGAATACACATTTTCTCTATTCATTTATCCATTGATAGATATCTAAGCTGTTTCTAATTTCTGGATATTATGAATAGAACAGCAACGAATGTGGTTGAGCAAGAGTCTCTGTAGTATGATCAAGTGCTCTTTGTATATATGCCCAGAAGTAGTACAGCTAGAGCTTGGGGTAGATCAATTCCTAGTTTCTGGAGGAAACACCCACACTGATTTATAGTGATTTATACATTTGTACTCCCACCAAAAATGGATGAGTGTTCCCCTAACTATGCATCCTCACTAGCATAAGCGGGCATTTATTTTACTGCTTTTATTTGGATGGGTGTAAGATAAAATCTCAAAGTAGTTTTGGCTTACATTTCTGTGATGATTAAGGATGCTGAATACCCCTTTAAGTGTTTCTCAGTCATTTGTGTTTCCTCTGTTTAGATCAATTTCTTGGTCTCCAATATTTTTAGTTATTTATATATTTTGAGTATTACCCTAATGTCAGATGTGTAGTTCATAAAAAATAGTAATAGTCTTTTCCCATTCTGTAGCCTACCACTTTGTCTGAATGATGGGGTCCTTTACTTACTGAAGGTTTTTAGTTTTGTGATGTTCCATTTATTGTTCTTAATGCCTGTGCCATCGGCGTTCTCTTCAGAAAGTCTTTCTCTTATATTATTAAAGAACCAAAAGCTACATTTAAACTTTTTCTACCAACACGATCATTTTTATTTTGTTTTCTGGACAATCCATCTAAAAGTTCAGGTCAACTGCCTATATAATATAGAAAAATTATATTATAATGAACTTAAATTTCATTTCAGTATAAACATGTATGGAAAATAAGAAATAACCAAGTATTTACTATATATTTTATATATATGCATATGCATTTTGTGTGTGTGTGTGTGTGTATGTGTATCTAAAATATAACAGTAACTGGAAATGAAGAAAGATCAGAAGATACAGGACCTATCTACAGCAGCTTCATGAAGTATAACTCTGAGAACTGGGAAACAGATCTATAAAGTGTTTAGTATATTTCTTGAACATATATTAACCAATTTTTGCCTAAGATGACTGAGAGGTTATGAAGGCTTACTGTTCACTTGATTCTGTCTTTTGCCCTTTAGGTGAAGAAGAGTTTAAAGTAGTCTCTATGAGGGTCTACTTGTCCTTTACAGGCAAATGTAAGCACACTTCAGATCTAAAATACAGAAGAAGCATCCAAAACTTACTAGTAGCTATTTTTTTAAATCTAGTCCTTTTCCCCAAGTTGAATAATATTAGCAAACTCGATGATGATGTAACTAAATAAATTGCCTTTAAAGCCAAAGTACAATTTTAGAAGACCACCGACGATACCAATGATAAGGCAGAGGCATACCCTCTTTTTAAAATGAAAAACAAACGTGTTTTTCATACCTAGTTCTCAGTCTCTAGCTGATGCATTATAGGAAAAACTGGAGTTCTGCATCCTAGTGGTTGTAGGGCTCACTTATAAAAATCCCCTTCTTATTGCTAAGTTACAATGTGATAAGTCCTTTGACAAACTTCTCAAAAACAACAGAGTAGCCCTCTTCTTAAGTACCAAGTAGGTCCCTTTTTACCTTTGGAAACTTTTTTTTCAGTTTTTTTTTTTTCCTCTTTTCTTAATTAGATACTCTGTATTTACATTGGGGATGTTATCCCTTTACTCTGCCTGCTCCCATCACCCCTCCCCCTCCATTTGCCTTCACAAAGGTGCCCTCCCTTCTGAGCCCCTTCGCCACCCCATTGCTTTGGCATTCCCCTACCCTGGGAAAACATGCCCTCTCTGGAACAAAAGTCTCTTCTCACATTGATGCCAGACACTGCTATCTTCAGCTACATACACAATTGGATCAATACGTCTCTCAAAGGTTGGTGTTTTACTCTATGGGAGTTTTGGAGGGTTTGGTTGGTTCATAACGTTGTTCTTCCCATGAGATTGCAACCCCTTTCAGCTCCTTAGGTCCTTTCTTTAGTAACCTCAATGGGATCCACAAGTTCAGACCAATGGTTAGCTGCAAGCATGCTCAGCTGTATCTATATGACTCTAGCATAGTCCCGGAGGGGGCGTCTCTGTCTGGTTTTTGCCAGTAAGTACTTTTTGGGATCAGCTATAGTGCTTGGATTAGGTGACTGCATATGTGGTAGATCCTCAGGTGAGGTGGCTTCTGAGTGATCTTTTCTTCAATCCATGTTCCTCTAGTCAACCTTGCATTTCCTCCCATTAGAGTTTGTTCTCTTTTCTCAGAAGGACTGAGGCATCCTCCTTGGAAACTTTTATTCCAGGTATATGGTGTTTGAAAAGTCATTCAGTGACAACTGACTGCTACAATGCTAATGAAAAGCTAATGCTTTTATTTCTTGAAATACTATAACTGTATGAATTCCCCTTTTCCCCTTTCTAACCTCCCATATACCTTCCTTGTTCTCTTGTGTGTGTGTTTTCAAGGCCGGTCATTTAGGACTGGATAACTGTTTGATGTGCTCTTCTTGGGGAAGACTTTCCCTCCCTTTCCCCCACTCTCAGCATTCCATGGTTGCCTGCAGCCCTACGCATAGGGTTAAGGCCTTGTGATACTGCCTCTGTCTACCAATGTCATCTTTACTCAGGTCACGTTTAGGCAGTCATGTGGGTGAGACTTCATGAGTGTCACTTTTAATACTCCTAGAAGAAACAATCTCACAGCAAACTCCCTGTTCCTTTGACTCCTACTATCTTTCCATTCCCACTACTTCCCTGAGTTGTATTCAGATGTATCCATAGCAACTAGGCCACACCACTCTACATTTTGATGTGTTCTGGTTTTCTATAATGATCTCCATCTGTTGCAAAGAAAAGTTTCCTTAATGATGGGTGAAAACTACACTTATCTGTCAGTGTAAGGACAAATACTTGGAGTAGAGTTAGGGATTGTGCTGTTTTGAGAGGCGATGGTTGTAGGTTCTCCTCCAAGATCCATGACTTTGCTAGTGCTGATGAAAATTTAACTATGCCCCTTTCTATCCTCAAAGTATGCATATCTCAAAAGCTTAACATACACCCATTCTTGACTATTTAGAATTTCTGGAATACATCTGGATCTGAATTTGAACTTAAGAATAAACACTTACTTCACTGACTTCAATCTAGGTCAGAAATATTGAGCACTTTAAAACAGATGCCACAACACTGATGAGACATAAAATGGTCTAACTTTATCTCACAGATTCAGACTAAACCTCCAGAAAATAGAAATGATAAATTTTTAATTTTTTCCATAAATTATAGAATATAACCTATCTGCTTTTGGTTCAATAAATTTTAAAAGAGTCACTTTCAAGCTGATTTGGGACATACATACTTAGCAAGAATACCAAAAGGTAGATAGAACCAGTAAAAAGTACATGAAATGTCATGGCTTATATGGGTTGCATTTGTGCATGTACCTACATAAAGGTGTGTGTGTGGGGTGTATGTGTGTGTGTGTGTGTGTGGGTGTGTGTGTGTGTGTGTGTGGTGTTGTATTTTTGTGTATGTTCTAAAAGAAAAATATATGGGCCACAAAAGCAAAATACCTTAAAGTATTGTATTTTATAATAAACATCAATAAAAGCTAGGAACTATAAAGGCTACCTGCATGTTTATATAACAAAGAAATTCATTAGTAACTCCTAAAAGCAATGAAATATAATTTAGTGTTACCTTTCTCCTGATTTACCTTATCTAAACTTCTTCCATTTACATTTAGGGTATTTCTCAAATTATACAAAAAAAATCCCAATTCTTTAAAAATTACGAGTACTATGGCACGAGATTAGAAGCCTCGTACCCTTACCATCTGCTCATGCTGTGCACTCCTCTCTTCACAAGCAGAGGCAGTTTCACCCACCATGCCCCATAACTGAGGAACATAATCATACCAGCTGCCTAACTATGCCAAGCATGCCTGTCATGCACACAGCTCCTTTTTCTGAATTAATTGTGTCCACTGGACCAATTTAATACAGCACTTCTCTAGGATGACTGTGCCAACTGTGACAGCTGTTGCATGGAAGTCTACAGTGCACACACTGCTGCGCACAGCCTACTCTCATTGTGGTTATGCAGATCATCTCTGAATAATGAACTCCAAAAAATTTATACAGTTATAGGCTTATGCATCACCAAAAAATAATATGATTCTCTAAGTTACAGTCACTGATTCAAAACAAATACTGACATCTCGCACATTAGGAGGCCCTTTCAGATATAACTGCAATTTACAAGATACATGGAATCAAGGCAAGAGTTTTTAATAAATATACAAAGTGAGACGAACAAAACGGCTTACTAATAAATGACACTTGCTGCCAAGCCCAATAATCTGTGTTTGATCCCCAGGGCCCCAGGACATGGAAAAGGGAAGAAGAAACCAACTTTTACAAGTTGTTCTCTCACCTCTACATACACATAGTGACACGTGTATGTATACACACACACATTAAAAATTATCCACAAATTTAATATAATCAAAACCACAAAACAATCAAGCTCAGTACTAATAAAAGTTCTTTGTCATAATATAAACCATAAAATGGAGCAAATTAGCCTCCATTAAAGTTAAAAACATGTTCTTCAAAACCAATTTACATTAATAAATGCAAAACAAGGTAGAAATTGAAATAAATATTTGTGATACATAAATCTGACAAGGGCTTTGTAAATATATTTTAAAGTCTTGCATCTCAACAATAAAAACTCTCCCCAAAGTAGGAAAGGACAAACGCTTAAAGAAACTCAAATGACAAAACTCAAAAGGATGCTTGGCATAAGGGACACAAATGCAAATTATACCACAATGAGGCAAAGCTACTAAGGTTAGAATGGCTAAAACCAAGAACAAAGTTAAAAAGAGACAAAGCACACTTGTAGATATTCAAATGAACGCATGTGACCCAAAAGAATGTTCAAAGCACCCTCGATCATCTTTCACTGTCGGAGAAACAGCTTATCATACTATCTATCCAACATCCCTTTCTTATTTTGCTCTCTTTTGAATAAATCCTCCATGCTGACTTAAAAACAAACTTGAGCCTATCTTATTTGGATAAAGTTAGTAACAATCCCACACACGCTGGTCTCACAATTCCACCAGCTTCTTCTACTCCTTTCCCTTTCTCTCCAAACAATTCATGTCAGGTTTCTCCATTAGCTCCTGTCGAGTTGCCCCTTAAGCCAGACTGTCCTGTTTCCTTTGCCCTCCACTACAACTTTCTTCCTAAAAGCAGCACCGCAACAACAATCCCAGCACTAGCCCTGTCCTCATTCTAACTGATGGGACAGCAGTTAACTAACAGTTAACCATCCCTAACTAAGCTCTACTTCTCTGCTGTCAAGATGCCAGACTCCCTGGTTTTCCTTCTATCCACAGGGTACACATCCAGTCACTTTTACATGTATGCTCCCCTGCAGTAAGCACTCCAGTTTCTCAAGCAAATCTTAAATATATATATTCTCTCATTCTCCCCCCACCACCACTCTTCTCCCCTTCCCTTTTTCTCTATCCGCAGAGCTGAGCTGAGGGCTGAACCCAGGGCCTTATGCTTGCTAGGAAAGTGCTCTACCATGAAGCTAAGTCCCTAACCCACTCCCTCTCTGTTTTAATCTATGTTCTCATTCTAGATAATAATATTCCTACTCTCACTCAACCCACTATCTATCTGGAAATGACTGGCAGATCCAAACCACCCCTTCCAACTGAAGACTGAAAAAGCATTGCTTTAAAGAGATTCTGAATTACCAATGTCATAAGAATAGTGCAGAAAATCTGAATGAATACATATTATGTGCAAACAATTATGTCTAATTAGTAGTTAGGATTTCCATAACGAATGGCACACACAAACAAAAAGAGCATTAAAAATCTCAATGTCAGTGCACACTGATGTGGAAAGGGAGGGAGCAGGAATTAAGGAGTCCAAGTACAAGGTTCTGCCCAACGCTGGTAACCAAAACAACTACTTTTTTATCTGAAAAGTGGGTTACGTTATTTTTAATTGAAAATAGAGGAATGTATACAACATATCGAGATCCCAGTTTTCCCTCCCTCCCAGCTCTACTCACACTTCCCCCAAAACGTCTTATTATAAGGTCTTCAGTAGCACCAAAAATCATTCTGCCTAGTGACAAGAAAAGTCAGTCATGAGAGTCAGCCCACTTTGCTACTGTAAAACAGTGGCAGGAGTACTATGATCCAATGCATAAGAGCAAGACCTAAAACACCAGTGATTTAAGGCAAGGTCTCGGTCCCACTATGGTAAGCAAACTGTTAACTCAGAAATGAGAGCTAAATTTAATTCATCTAGACAGAGTATTAAAATAAAGAAACATGGGTTCAAATAAGAGTGTTGTGGTTCTCCTTAGGTTTTTCCAAAAACAGAATTAAGATCATTCATTAAACCTCCACTGAAAGCCAAGTGTATAGTATCCTGCTACCTCAACCAAGACAATGTAAAAAGACAACAAAAGAAAGGAAGGAAAAACCCAAAGAGAGGGCTGGGTGACCGCCATCAGGACTCAGAACCTGCACACAGACTGCTGAGCTCCCAGAACAGCCTCACAAGTCCTCTCCCACCTAAGGCCACAGTGATCCTGCCACAAACGCCCACCGGCTATCCATGGAGAAAACTCTGTGAACTCTTGGGACTCAGGTAGCATGGTGTTCTTTGGGATCCGGACCTTTCCAGCCCAGAGAGAAAGCCAGGTGACTGCCATCAGGACTGAGGACCTGCACACAGACTGCTGAGCTCCCAGAACAGCCTCACAAGGGCTCTCCCACCTGAGTCCACGAGAGAGCCTGGTCACTGCCATCAGGACTCAGAACCTGCATGCAGACTGCTGAGCACACAGAACAGCCTCACAAGCACTCTCCCACCCAAGCTCACAGAGTCACTGCCATCAGAACTCACTGCTTGCATGCAAAGATCCAACACCCAGGAGCAATCTCCTTCCTGAGCCCACGGGCCCTCAGACCCACAGGAGAGACAAGCTCCAGTCAGAGAAAACATGATCACCTATAATCACAGATGACAAGATGGCAAGAGGAAAATGAGGAACTAAAGCAATAGAAACCAAGACAACTTGGCAACACAAGAACCCAGCTGTCCCACCACAGCAAGTAGTGTTTCCCAACAAACCAAAAAAAAAAAAAACAAAACAAAACAAAACAAAACAAAAAAACAAACAAGGTTTAGATTTAAAATCATACTTCATGATGATGATGGAGATCTTCAAGAATCACAAGAAACTCCCTTTAACAATTACAGGAGAGCCACAGAAACACAGGTAAACAAATGAAAACCCTTAAAGAGGAAACACAAAAATCAAAAACTATAGGAAAACACAACCAAACAGATGAAGGAATTAAAAACAAAAATAGAAGCAATAAACAAATCACAAAAAAAGAGACAATCCTGGAGATAGAAACCTAAGAAAGAAATCAGGAGTCACAGATGCAAACATCACCAACAGAATACAAGAGACGGAAGAGAGGATCTCAGGAGTAAAAGACAACATAGGAAACATTGACACAACAGTCAGAGAAAAATGCAAAAACCCAAAATCAGCTAATCCAAAACATCCAGAATATCCAAGACACAATGAGAAGACCAAACCTAAGGATAATAGGTGTAGAAGAGGGTAAAGACTCCAACTAAAAGGCACAGTAAATATCTTCAACAAAATCATAGAAGAAAACTTTCCTACCCTTAAGAATGAGATGACCATGAACATACAAGAAGCCTTCAGAACTCCAAATAGATTGGACCAGAAAAAAAACTCCTCCAGACACATAATAGTCAAAAGAGCAAATGTTCAAAACAAAGAAAGAATACTAAAAGCAGTAAGAGAAAAAGAACAAGTAACATATAAAGGCAGATGTATCAGAATTACACCAGATTTCCCAACAGAGATTATGAAAGCTAGAAGATCCAGAAAAGATAGCATAAACACCCTAAGAGAATAAAAATGCCAGCCCAGGTTACTCAAAACTCTCAATTACCATAGATGGCGAGACCAAGATATTCCAGGACAAAACGAAATTTATACAATATCTGTCCACAAATCCAGCCTTACAAAGAATAATAGATAGAAAAATCCAACACAAGGAGGGAAACTACACCCTAGAAAAAGCAAGAAAACACTCTTCTTGCAACAAACCAAAAAGAAAAAAAGCACATAAACATAATTTTACCTCTAACAACAAAATTAACAGGAAACAACAATCACTATTCATTCCTTAATATCTCTTAACATCAATGGACTCAATTTCCCAATAAAAAGACATACACTATCAGACTGGATCCGTAAACAGGAAGCAGCATATTGCTGCATACAGGAAACTCACCTCAGAGACAAAAACAGAAACTACCACAGAGTAAAAGGCTGGGGAAAAAACCATGCAAGCAAATGATCCCAGGAAACAAGCTGAAGTAGCCTTTATAATATGGAATAAAATACATTTTCAACCAAAAGTTATCAAAAAAGATAAGTGAACTTTTTACTCATCACAGGAAAAATCTATGAAGATGAACTCTCAATCCTGAACATTTATGCTCCAAATACAAGGGCACCCACATTCATAAAAGAAACCCTACTAAAGCTCAAAATATATATTGCACCACAAACAATAATAATGGGAGACTTCAACACCCCACTCTCATCAATGGGCAGATCATGGAAGCAGAAACTGAATAGAGACTCAGTGAAACTAGCAGAAGTTAGGAAACAATTGGAATTAACAGACATTATACCCAAACTTATGGGACACAATGAAAGCAGTACTAAGAAGAAAACTCATAGCTCTCTGAGTGCCTCCAAAAAGAAACTGGAGAGAGCATACACTAGCAGCTTGACAGCACAGTTGAAAGCTCTAGAACAAAAAGAAGCAGTTACACCCATGAGGAGTAGAAGGCAGCAAATAATCAAACTCAGAGCAGAAATCAACCAAATAGAAACAAAAAGAACTACACAAAGAATCAACAAATAAGGAACTGGTTCTTTGAGAAAATCAACAAGATAGATAAACCCTTAGCCAGAATAACTAGAGGACACAGAGAGAGTATCCAAATTAACAAAATCAAAAATGAAAGAGGAGACATAACACCTGAAACTGAGGAAATTCAAGAAATCATCAGATCCTACTACAAAAGCCTATACTCAACAAAATTGAAAAATCTAGAACACATGGATCATTTTCTAGACAGATACCAGATACCAAAGTTAAATCAGGAATAGATAAACTATCTAAACAATCCCATAACACCTAAAGAAATACAAGCAGTCATCAAAGGCCTCCAAAACAAAAAAAGCCCAGGGCCAGATCGGTTCAGTGAATAATTCTACGAGACTTTTCAAAAAGACCTAATACTAATACTCTCCAAACTATTCCACAAAATAGAAACAGAAGGAACACTACCCAACTCATTCTTCAAAGCCACAATTACGATCATATCTAAACCACGTAAAAACCCCACAAAGAAAGGGTACATCAGACCAATTCCCCCCAATGAACACAGATGCAAAATTACTCAATAAAATTCTTGCAAACTGAACCCAAGAACACATCAAAACAATCATTCATCATGATCAAATACACTCCATCCCAGGGTTGCAGAGATGGTTCAATATATGAAAATCCATCAATGTAATCCATCATATAAACAAACTCAGAGAAAAAAACCACATGATCATCTCACTAGATGCTGAGAAAGCATTTAACAAAATAAAATGTTAAACGTCTTGGAAAGATCAGATATCCAAGGCCCATACCTAAGCATAATAAAAACAATATACAGTAAACCGGTACCTAACATTAAACTAAATTGTTAGAAACTGGAAGCAATCCTGCTAAAATCAGCAACTAGACAAGGCTGCCCACTCTCCCCCTACTTATTCAATACAGTACTGCAAGTCCTGGCCAGAGCAATTAGAAAACAAAACGAAGTCAAAGGGATACAAGTCAGAAAGGAAATGTCAAAATATCACTGTTTGCTAATGATATGATAGTATACATAAGTGACCCCAAAAATTCAACCAGAGACTTCAGCAAAGTGGCTAGTTATAAAATTAACTCAAACAAATCAATACCCTTACTCTACTCAAAGGATAAGATGCTGAGAAAGAAATTAGAGAAAAGACACCCTTCACCATAGTCACAAACAATATGACATACCTTGGTGTGACCCTAACTAAGTAAGTGAAAGATCTATATGACAAGAACTTCAAATATCTGAAGAAGAAAACCAAATAAGATCTCAGAAGATGGAAAGATTTTTCATGCTCATGGATTGGAAGGATCAACATTGTAAAAATGCCCATGGTGTCTAAAGTAATCTATAGATCCAATGCAAACCCATTCAAAATTCCAACTCAATTCTTCATAGAGTTGGAAAGATCTATTTGCAAATTCATCTGGAAAAAAAAAACTAGGAGAGTGAAATTTATCCTCAACAATAAAAGAACTTCTGGGAGAATCACCATCCCTGACCTCAAGCTATATTACGAAGCAATTGTGATTAAAAAAAAAAACTGCCTGTCATTGGTATAGAGATAGGCAGGTAGATCAATGAAAGAGAACTGAAGACCCAGAAATGAACCCACAAACCTATGGTCACTTGATCTTTGACAAAGGAGCTAAAAACATTCAGTAGAAAAAGGACAGCCTCTTCCACAGGTGGTGTTGGTTCACCTGGCAGTCAGCATGCAGAAGAATGCAAATGATCCTTTCTGATCTCCTTGTACAAAACTTAAGTCCAAGTAGATCAAAGATATCCACATAAAACCAGGCACACTGAAACTATTAGAAGAGAAATTGGGAAAAAGCTTAGAACACACAGGCACAGGAAAAGATTTCCTAAATAGAACACCAATGGCTTATATTCTAAGGTCAAGAATCAACAAATGGGACCTTATGAAATTGCAAAGTTTCTGTAAGGCTAAGGAATCTGTCAAGAAGTCAAAACAGCAGTCAACAGGTTGGGAAAGAATCTAAGAGGGCTAATATCCAATATATACAAAGAACTCAAGAAATTAGACTCTAGAGAATCAAACAATCCTATTAAAAAATGGGGTACAAAGCTAAACAAAAAATTCTCAACTGAGGAATACAGAATGGCTGAGAAGCACCTAAAAAAATGCTCAACATCCCTAAGCATCAGGGAAATGCAAATCAAAATAACCCTGAGATTCCACCCACACCAGTCAAACTGGCTAAGTTCAAAAGCTCAGATGACAGCAGATGCTGGTGAGGATGTGGAGAAAGAGGAACACTCTTCCACTGTTAGTGGGGTTGCAAGCTGGTACAACCACTCTGGAAATCAGTCTGGCGGTTCCTCAGAAAATTGGAAAAAGTACTATCTGAAGACCCAGCTATTCTACTCCTGGACATATAACCCAAAGATGCTCTAACATATAAAAAATGACTTGTTTCTAAGAAATAATAAACTAGAAGAAATTCCTAAGCAAATGGATGGAACTTAAGACTATTATCCTGAGTGAGGTAAAGCAGATACTAGCTCCAGAAAGCTCTGAATATCCAAAAAACAATACACAGATCTTATTAAGCTCAAAAACAAGGAAAGTCAAAATAGGGATTCCTCAGTTCTTAGAAGGGAGAAAAAACACTCATGGGAGGCAATACAAGGTCAAATAGAGGAACAGGGATTGAAGAAAAGATCATTCAGAGGCTGCCTCAACTTGGGATCCATCCCATATGCAGCCACCAAACCCAAACACTATTGCTGATGCCAAGAAGTACTTACAGGCAGGAACCAGATAGAGATATCTCCTCAGGGGCTCTGCCAGAGTCATAGAGATACAGCTGAGTATGCTTGCAATTAACCATCGGACTGAACATGGGGACCCCAATGAAGGTGCTAAAGAAAAGGATTGCAACCTCATGGGAAGAACAACCTGACCAATCAACCAAACCCTCCACAACTCCCATGGACTAAAACACAAACCATTGAGCACACATTGAGAGACCTATGACTCAGTTGCATATGTAGCTGAAGATAACAGTTTTTGGCAACAATGTGAGAAGAAGAGCCCTTTGGTTCAGGGAGGGCAGTTTTTTCCCAATGTAGGGGAATGCCAAGGCAATGGGGTAGAGAGGGTGACTAAGTGGGAGTGCACCTTCATGAAAAGCGGAATGGGAGGGGGATGGGAGCTGGGTGGGGGAAGGAGGTCACATTTCAAATGTAAATACAGAGAGTATCTAATAAAAATTAATAAAAACAGAAAGGACGAAAAAAGAGAGGGAGGGAGGGAGGGAAGAAGGAAGGAAGAAAGAAAGGAAGGAAAAAAGGAACAAGTAAAACAAATTCATTGTCCAGACAGAGATGGACACATAGCTGTCCCTAAAATCCAGAGGAACCTAGGAAAGATTAAGACCAGCATGGATATTTGGAGTCAGAAGGCCCCTCTTCTCATTCCTTTCTTTTTTTCTCAAGTTTGCTAATTCATAATGATGTGAAATCGTTGGTATTTATACCTCAATTTTTATTTACATAAAATAAAATGTATCTAAAATTACCTTCTAACAGGTAATACCTCCATAAAGATATCACTTATAAAGACTAAAATACAAATGTAAGTATTAAATATAAACTAACTAACACTGACACAGGAGTACTGAATGAATATGTACGTGAAAAGATCAAACTATTCCTAGATAAGATTTGAAGATTCCCATGCTTCAGAGGGAAGGACTACAAGGTCTCTCAGGAGCTACAAAGGACAGAGGAAACAAGAAATACTTTTAACATACTGGAAATGTTTCTATATGAAGTAAAACTAATGGCTAGTCACAGAATAGAACCTGTAGTATGTTCTATAAATTGAAGTCTTTCCTCCATAGTTCTTCTGGAAAACAAAAGTTAAAGTGCATGTTAGTCCTCTGCCTTATGTGCTGGCCAGATTTTTTTTCCAAATAAAATATGAATATGAAAAGGTTGAGATTAAGAAGGGAGAAGAACACACACTCTATAGTAAGTATATAATCAGAGCATTGCTTATCTTGGAAATAGCATGGAAAGGATGTTAGGTATTAATCAAACAACCAAAGATGTTTGCACGTAGAATCATTTGAGGAATAAAAACATGTTCCTTAAGATTTGAAAAAGATAGTTGGGGAAGAAATGAAAGGAATTACTGTTAGGTCCAAAAAGGACCTGAAAGGAGCAGTGTCCTAACTGGAAGGGGCTCTGACTAAGGACTGTTATTGGATAAACAGAAGCGGAGGTGAGTGGGAGTCTATATTAGAATGAAAACCACAATCTCCCTTATCTGCACAATGGTCCACTGCCTCAAGCAAGGGCATCTAATTCCTTGTCAATCTGAATAGCCTGTATTAGCTCAAAGACCACAACCCTGCTGACTGTCATGTAAAATCTGCTTGCTTTTCTACCAATTTGCTGTTCTCTCTGACCCCTACCACACCCTGGAAAACAGTTTGATTCCCTAATAAAGCTTTCTTTCTACCCATGGAGTAGTCCAGTTCAGTGGTTTCACTGTGCTCTTACTTAGAATACACAATGTACATACATGCAAAATAGGGAAGTTGGTACTACAACTTTCTTCCTAACAAAATACAAGGTGGTCTAGGATATAAAAATATAAGTGATCTGTGTAGTCCAAATTGTCTGATTTCTTAACTAGCATCTAGGGTGCTAATATCACAAAAGCTACAGGCATCCATTCCAACAACAGTCTGAGTCTACCTTTTGCCAGGGTGCCAGGTACTTGAAAAAATTTTCTTGGCCTTCTAGTCCAGACCAACCATGTGATGAATATTTCAATTTGAGCTCTGTCAACAGCACGCCGAACTGAACTGTGATTGGAGTGTGAGCTAATGTAAAACAGCTGGTGCTTGGAGACGTTAAGTTTTCAATGAAGTCTATTATTCAGTGTTCTAAGAGTCCCCACAACTACCCAAAGATTCAGTGACTTGCCAGGACTAAAAAAGCACCCAAAGTCAAACTTATGACTAAGAATTAGTACACCAAAAGAAACAAGCAAAAGCACCAAAAAAGCCCGAGGGGAAAACATGCATGAGGTTCCTAGAACCTCTAACAGCAATGATAACAGTAACGGCACAGACGCACACCCGCAGCAGTGAACTCAAGCAGTACGTACAGCGGTGGCTACATGAGAAGCCTCTCAGAAATAGTATCTACAGTTTTCACTGCAGGCTAGTCCTTCTGCCTCACACATGGCAACGTCAGACTCCCAGAGTAAAGCACGGGCACTGCTCATCTCTAGGGAACCCCCTCAGTGCATGACACTGAGCAGTCTCAGTTCTGCTGTGTCGGGGCGCTCTGTGCAGACAGCAACAGGCGAATGAGACAACTATCACTAACAAAGACAACGGTAAGAACACTGTAGACATCACAAACAAGCATTTGTAACACTCCTCTGAGAAAATTAAAAGCAATTCACAGAAATCAGTATCAAATTAAAAAGTATAAATAATATTCTTTTTGAAATATGCGTCACTGTAGAGAACCTCAGAGTAAAATTAATGTCTGAAAATTAGTTCTTAATTGTAGTCTCCAAGGTGAAACTTGATACATGCTATTTATGTGCTGCTTAAAATATTACACAAATAGAAAGTTAATTTTTTAATAGCCAATCTTTTCCACACACCCGCCATCACAATGCTCAGCCTACCAGGCCCACGGTGATGGAGACAGAAAACCAAGGATCTGAAGTAAATTTTTTTGTCCTTGTTTAGGTCAGGTATCTTGTGACAGAAACACAAAATAGTAATAGTAAAAAATAAATTTATTTAAGCATAATTTCCATGACTATAAAAATACATTATGAAACAAATTGTAATTCTAATTATACAGAAGATGCTACATAATATAATAGTTTAATGATTATAAATTTAATGAACAAAAAATAACATGACCAACATGAACTGCCAATTGGGCTGCTAAATATAGGTCATTTTTTCTTATTCTGTAAGAAGATGAAAAGCAAGAGAGCATTAAAAAGATACAAGTCGAGCCGTGCAGAGGTGGTGCACCCCTGCAATCCCAGCACTCGGGAGGTAGAGGCAGGTAGATATATGAGTTTGAGGCCGACCTAGTCTACAGAGTGAGTTCCGGAACAGCCAGAGCTAACGCAGAGATGAAAAAAAAAAAAAAAAAAAAAAAAAACCTGTCTCAGAAAAACAACAACAAAAAGTGCATGTGAGTACTACCTGAAGACCCAGCTATTCCACTTCTGGGCATATACCCCAGAGACACTTTAATACACAACAAAGATATATGCACCACAATGTTCATAGCGGCTCTATTTATAATAGCCAGAAGCTGGAAGGAACCCAGATGTCCTTCAGAAGACGAATGGATACAAAAATTGTGGTACATATACACAATGGAATACTACTCAGCCACCAGAAACAATGACTTAACCAAATTCTTAAGAAAATGGCTGCATCTAGAGAAGATCATCCTGAGTGAGATAACCCAGTCACAAAAGAACAGACATAATATGCAGTCACTGATAGTGGGATGCTAACCCCAGAGGCTTGCACTCCCCCAGAAACAACTCACAGACTGTATGAAGTCCAAGAAATAAAGAAAACAAAAACTATACATATATTCACAAAACAAGAAGACTTTGACTATTTCCATGTTGCGTTTTGTTTTGCATGTACTTTACGCTTATTGCAACTAGTATGTTTTCAATGCATACTGTCAAGCCCTTGAAAAAAATCAAGTACTGACTAAAAAACATATTCACATGGTTTTATGTAAAATTTATTTTAATGTCTGAAAAAACTGTACTGACAAAAATGTATAATTTTAAGCAAAAAATGTTTAAAATCTTTAAAAAAAATAATAAGCTGTTAGTCTTTTGTGTAAATGGAAATATCTCAAGAAACACTTCTTGTTATGATTAATAATTTGAAATTTGAGTCTTATTTGTAACAGATAAGAGACCAATGTATTTTCCATGTATTTTCATGTTAAAAAAAAATAAATCTTGTTTTGAAGACAAAAAAAAAAAAAAAAAAAAAAGTGCATGTGCTTGTGTGTGTGTATGAGTGGGTGGGTGGGTAGGTGTAATAAATTAACCCTTATTATGCCTTTTGTTTTTATGTTTAAGGCCTGTCTCTGATGTCTTCAAGTCTAACCTCTAACTAAATCCAGAAATGTTTGTGGTGGTTTGGTAGACTTTGAGGTTTTATCTTGGAACATGTCCCACAGAATTCATGTATTGGAGATAATTTTCACTGTGCCAGTACTGCAAATGGGACCAAATTAGCTAATAGAGTCTGATTAGGCAGTATCCACATAGCTAAATAAAATCAGGCAATAAAGCAGCTAAAGAAGTGGGTTTTCCCCTTTTTGATCTTGCTTTGCTTCCTCACCTTCTAACACAAAAGGCAGGCACTGTCTTGGAATGACAATTGCCAAATGTAGTGGAAAATGGTTATTGGATTTTCCAGATGGGTTCAGTACAGATTTTTATCAGACATTTATTGATGACCTAATACCAATACTCTCCAAATTAATCCACAAAATAGAGTCAAATGGAACACTACCCAACTCATTCTTCGAAGCCACAGTAACTCTCACTCCTAAACCACACAAAGATCCTACAGAAAAGAAAACTTCAGACCAATCTCACTTACAAACATTGATGCAAAAATACTCAACAAAATTCTTGCAACACGAAACCAAGAACACATCAAAACGATCATTCACCATGATTAAGTAGGCTTCATCCCTGGGATGCAGGAATGGTTTAATATACGGAAATCCATCAATGTAATCAACCATATAAACAAACTCAAAGAAAAAAAAAACCACATGGTCATCTCATTAGATGCTGAAAAAGCATTTGACAAAATTCAACACCCCTTCATGTTAAAAGTCTTGGAAAGAACAGGCATCCAAGGCCCATACCTAAACATAATAAAAGAAATATACAGCAAACCAACAGCCAACATCAAACTTAACATTGAGAAACTTGAAGCAATTCAACTAAAATCAGGGACTAGACAAGGCTGCCCACTCTCCCCCTACCTATTCAACATAGTACTGGAAGTCCTGGCCAGAGCAATTAGACAGCAAAAGAAAATCAAAGGGATACAAATCGGGAAAGAATAAGTAAAAATATCACTATTTTCAGATGACATGATAGTATACTTAAGTGACCCCACAAATTCCACCAGAGATCTCCTACAGCTGATAAACAAGTTCAGCAAAGTGGCTGGATACAAAATCAACTCAAACAAATCAGTAGCCTTCCTATACTCAAAGGACAAACATGTGGAACTCACTCTATAGACTAGGGTTGACTCAAGCTCAGAAATCAACCTGCCTTTGCCTTGCAAGTCTTGGAATTAAAGGTGTGTATCAACAATGTCCAGCTAAATATTTCTTAACAAAATAATTTATATACATAAAGAGATAATATAATTGAAGTTTTCTCTATATACAATATAAGTATATATACTCACTTATAGGCATATCTAAGTGCATATATTCATATACATAAATACCTCTTAATTCATATATTAGAGTATATTAATATATATACTATCACCAAAAACCTAAATAGTATGTAATATACAATATTGTTTTTTAAAAGAGTTTACCTGTTTGGGAAGTCGGAACAAGGAATTCTTATAGAAAATGTCCTTAGCCTGGCTCCATGTACCATCAATGAGGATGATTGTGGAAGGATAAACAGGAGAATCTATTATAAATTCTTCCAAATTAGTGGCTTCAGCCCCTGGATATAATACTAATGTACCAGAGTCCCGGCAAACAGTTGAAAGTTCAGTATCTCTAAAACAATAATTTCAAGATATCTTTATTAGGTGTGGGGAAAACAAACCTAAGCAAGGTTCCCTCTGCCATCTAACTGAATGGAGACACTACTTCAAAGGCCAATCAAAGCTGCAGCTTCTAGCGACTGACATACTGTCTCCTCTGCACAGTTCCTCCATTATTCCCTACCAAGGCATTCCAACGGCCAAGGCCTTCCTATCCAATGGCCAGTGGCATCATTCTTAACCCTCCCAAGGGAACACCTATGTAGAAGAGTCCTATTCCCAACCACCCAGTCAGTCCACTTACCGCTCTTCACTGAAGCGGCGGCCAATCTTCACTGTGCATTTGTCTGGGGGAAGGCATGCTGCTAGCAGAGGGACTGTGCGCAACACTTTGCTCTCCTTTAGTGAAACATTAAAGCATAGAGTTATTAGCTACATAAGCACTTCTAAACTTCCCTGATGGAACTCAGAGGTAAAATGCTTGCTCATCAGGTACAAGGACCTGAATGTCAACATCAGCATTGCAGAAAGAGAACCTTCTCTGAGGAACATCTGGTTTCTAGCTTAACATATTTTTACAAGTCTTTTAATCAAGATCAGAGTTTAACAATAGATAAAATTTCTCTATCAGTATAATAGAAACAAACTTTTTAAACTTATTTAGATATATTTACAGTCTAATAGTTAGAATTATATATTATAGGGGAAAACATTTTGTAGATATGCATGCTAATGCCATAAAGAAACCCATTATTATGTATAATTCATAAATCTTAATAAGAAGCTAAATAAATTACAAATGTATGCAAGTGTGTGTTAAACTTAATAATTTATTGATAACCTTTTTATTTCAGCAGTAATTACATTCTGAACATGTCAGCTTGCAGTTGATAACCTGTGTTTCTAAACCAAAAACGCAGTAAAATGCTCAAAAGATAAAACAAAGGCCATGTCAAAGCAACAGCTACTAATTTTGACACTTGCTAATGGCTAAATGGAACAATTTAGGGAATAAAACAAATACTAGACTCTAAACCAAAATACAAAAGTCTCCATAATTTTTCCTGCAAAAGGGAAGTAGTTTTCTTACACAATTCTAAGTTGCTGCTGAAAACAATGCCCACCCCAGAAAGCCTCCTCTCCCCTCCCATGTAAGTGGGCTGCACTTTCAGGATTCAAAATATCCAAGCAAATGCTAACCACCATCAGTAGTTTTCACCAGCATCCTAGCCTCCATGCTCAAACAAGCTTGCTTGTTATCACAACTCTATCATTAGCCCTATGGAGATAGGAAGTTTAGCCACTGTTAAATAATGTTAAAATAATACATTTATATATGTCAAATTACATACTCACAAAGATTTTAAATGCCATAACTTTCCCATGTATACACCCCAATACCACCTCCAAGAAGCAATTGCTTCTATATGTTACAATTTTGATTTCCAATTTCATATATTAAGCTATAAATGATCATCATCATAGATAATATTAACATCTACAATTCCAAGTGCAACATATAAATATAATATCCATTTACTTTTCTCAATAAACCAGTAAAAAAAAATAAAACTTTTATTACATTCATCTTAGCAATGAGGAGACTCAAGCCCAGAGAGATGTATTACCTTGTACAAGGCTATGGACTATATACATAGCTAACAGCATCTGAAACTCAGGTGATCTTTAGAACACTGACTCTTAACTTTGGAAGTACAGCCTCTCCTAACAAGTTAGCATTCTGAACTCTCACCTTACAGCTTACTCTCATATCAGATAATGATTTTAACTAAATCAATAAACTGATTATTATGGCTAAATAAATACATAGTTCGTAAGGCCATGCAAGTTGGTGTAATGTTCCTTCCTTGTAAGGATTCTTTTTACTTATTTTGAGATAATCTGTTTTGAAGCACTTGTTACATTCATGTGAACTATCTATCATATCCCTCCCCTGCAACCCACTCTCCCACATCTCTTTCCCCACACCTCACTCCTGGAACCCATCCAAATGGTGCAATCCCATTTTCATGGGAGACCCATGAAACTGTCAAACAGTTTATGCAAAGTAGTGTGCTAAAGTCACACACAGGAAGCCTAGTATTAGTGAACTGAATGAAGACCAGAATGTCCCTCTGCTGATAGGGAAATCTATTTGGGTGATCTATTCATAAAATACAACTGTAGTAGACATAATGATCATCTAAACTGAGAATTGTGAGGTTTATTAAACACCTGCAAAAAAATTCAAAATATAAAATCACCACAAATCAACTTTTAAAATTACATCTTAAAGGCTATCTAATACCTTAGGACAGCTATGGAAAAGTACATTTATACCATAATGTGGAAAAAGTATTCGCTAAAATTCAGGCTGTAACCCTTTATGACCAGATACCTGCTGTTTTCTGTAAATATAATCTGTAGCTGGTCTTTTTTACTTTAAGGATTCTTCTTTCTTCCACTTTGTCTACCTTCTTTTCCATCCTTTTAACCCCCTAACACTAGATAGGAGAAAAAAAGGATAGAGAAGAAAGAGGGCAACACTGTCATTAGACTACTTCCTGCTGAGTAGGGCTACTGAGTTCCTTAGGGAAAGTTTGATCTTTGCTGACAGGACATCTGATTTCTTCTTATTTCCTCTTTGCACAGACTACTTAACAAATCACAACCAACAGCAACCATCCAACAACTAACAGTCCAGCCCACCTCATAGGGCCCAAGCATTTATATACCCTCTGAAAAGTTCTCAGAATTCCAAATGTGTCACACTATTGCAGAGAAATGTCTGCAGATGGCAAAATCACAACCCTGCTAGAGCATGAGGCAAAACAGCTGCTGTGGACAATCTGAAGCAGCCCCAAGTCCCGCACCTGGGACTGAAACAGAAACATATTCCCAAAATATTTCTGTGTTTTCAAAGAAACCAAGACTCTCACTATAGTAAGATAATGGCAAAAATGTCAGCGTCACAAGAGCCTGGTCTGAGAAGGAGCTGCCAAGAAAAACCTTGCAACAAAGAAACAGTATTCATCATTCAGAAAACATAACAGACTAACTTATTTCACATCCTTGTTGTATCTTTGAATAGGTTGCAAATTTAAAAACTAAAATAATAATTATTATCTATTAGAATCTCACTTGGGTTAACACTACACCCATATGCATCATTCCCTCACTAGTTTTGTGCCAACTACTTTATAGTTTTCTATGATCTCCTTACATCCCCTCATCACAAAGCAAAACTCACAAACATGCACACACGCTGGCACATGTCTAACTCTAAACAGAACAGAAGAATGTTAATTTAAAAGTTTCACAGATGGCACAGTTCAAAATAAATGTGTTTGTTCTAGCCACCTAAAAGAAAGAAAATTTTACCTCTGTATCCATTTTGTAAGAGTAAAATGCTAAGAAAAGACATCAGGGAGCAAAGGCTATCACCAAAGTCTTAAAAGTAATCATTTTCCTGATCTTTATTCACAACATTGAGTATTTATATCATGCAAATCTGGGAGAGTTCTAAATCTTTACCCTACAATAGAATCGTATGAAACACTGTCTCAAGCATCTACTATCATCTTATAGATAAAGCTTTCAAAATATAAAGTATACTTATGATCAATAATGTCTTCTCTAAAACACTGTAGAGCTGTGAGGAATAAGTGTGCTCACATGTGTTTCCTCTGGTCAAGTCCTATTGACCTGAAGACACTGTTTAGCTCACCTCTGCTGGGTGCTGGACGATGTACAGGTGGGTGGAGATCTGGAGTGGACGCACTGGCAGATATGGACACAAGCACACCTTCTGGGGCCGGCTAAAGAACAGAGAGGAAAAAGAACCAGTGAATCTTTAAAACGTGATACAACATCATACTAATACGCCAATCAACATCATGCTACGTTTTATAACTAAAGAAGTTTGCTAAAGCAACATAAGTTCAAAATAAAACACCGTTAATGAATTTAATAAGATAATTTAGACATGAAAATTATGAAAGAGTTGACTAAGTACCCACAGATTCTGGGCTTGGCAGTGCACCACAACTCAGTGGTCTGGCACTTGTTTAGCACTTACAAAGCCATAGATTTGATCCACCACAAGACAAATTTCATTGGTTAATATTAAAGAAATTCAATAAGTATTAGTTGTCTTTAATGGAAAAGTAGCCACTAGGTCACCAGGGCCTTTTCATTCATGAAGCAATACTTTTTCTTTTCACATCAAGAACAGAACTCATGACAGAAAAAAAAAAAAAAAAAAAAAAAAAAAAAAAAAAAAAGGCCTGGACCCAGAGGCAGAAAAAATACAGTCTCAGATCTTAAGAGCACGAAAAATAAATTTTAGGAGAGGAAGGATAAACAAAAAATGTTAGGAAGTCCACTGTCTATAACAATAAACTAGGAAACCTCTAATCTTAGCAAGTGAGAAGATAGAAAACAATAATTCAGCCAAGCAAAGGAAGAACCAACAAATTACAGGATTTAGCAAACACCTCTCAGTAACAACCTTACATGTAAATGTATTCAACTCACCAGTAAAGAAACACGAACTGGATGCCTGAATTCAAAAACCAGATCTAACTGTCTGTTGTCTCCAAACCACATATCCCATTGGAAAAAACACCCACAGACTGAGAGGCAAGGGATTAGAAATAGTATCAAGAGAAGACCCAAACCAAAATTAGCCAGAAGAGTTAAGGCTTCTTAACTCCAAAAATTGCCAGAAGGCTATATTCTTAGCAATTGGATTACTAATGATTTAAAGTCTAGGTGTGCCACACTCTGAGAGGGTGCTAGACATTTATTTTTTTTCCTAAGAAGGACTGAGGCTTTCATTTTTTTGGCCTTTGTTTTTCTTGGGCTTCATATGGCCTGTGAGTTGTTTCTGGAGTGTTCAGAGCTTTCTGAGGCTAGTATCCAATTATCAGTGACTGCATATTATGTATGTTCTTTTGTGACTGGGTTACCTCACTCAGGATGATATTCTCTAGATGCATCCATTTTCCGAGGAATTTCATAAAGTCATTGTTTCTGATAGCTGAGTAGTATTCCATTGTGTAAATACACCACAATTTTTGTATCCATTCATCTACTGAAGGACATCTGAAGACAGTAACACAACAAACCTTGTAGTGGCACAAAAAAAGACACTGACCAACAGAACAGAATGAGGACCCAGAGATAAGCCTGCAGGTCAACAGCCACTTAATCTTTTACAAAGGAGTCAGAAACATACAGTGGAAAAAGGACAGCCTCTTGACAAACAATCCTTCTAAAACATAATGCTGTGGTTTTAAATAATGAAACTAAACCTGTTGCTTTGTCCCCAAGTTCAAAATACATCCAAGACCCTTGTTAAACCTAAGAATGAACGTGCTAGAGAAAAATATAAGCATATGTAAGGGCCCTCTGCAATGATCTCAAACAGCACAGGAAATAACCCAAGAACTGTAGAGAAATTTTAATCCAGCAACATGGCTGCTTTGACTGTCTAGGTCTGTGTGATCTAGCTGGATCCCCATTTCCGGCAACCCACCGAATGCCAGCCCAGGAACTCAGCTTTTGGCCATGTATGGACACAGTCCAGCTCCTAGCTGTCATGTCATCATTATTCACCTAAACTCTATAAAATCTCCTTGCTTTACCCTGGATGTGTGACGTCACTGACCTCCACCTGTGAGATCAGTGAACCCACCTGAGAGCTGCCATCTAATGACTCTGCCTTTGGCTACTTTTAATCTGGTCTAATCTGGCTAACCAAGGAAGAGAAAATGCCTGTGAAGCCCCAAACACAGTTTCACCATCTTGTACTGTGTATTTGTGTATATTTCACACTGACAATTACAAATTTAAAAGTATCAATCAACTCTGAAAAATCCCGAAGATGTTGTAGTGATCTGCAGGATCAAATACCTAGCTAAAATTTAGTTCTTTATGTAAAAACAAAGATGTCTATCATGTATGATAAATTTTTATCTGTTCCAAATTGTTTTAAAATAAAGTTCTTCTGATTTATTTCACTGAATGTTTGATTTGTATACCTGTATTATATAAACAAGGTGCATATAACATTCTTGTGTAAAGAAGGGTTATAAAGGGGGAGTTAAATTTTATTTATTTTTATTTTATGTATTTTTGACTGTGTGCATGTATATACATTGTGTGTGTGTGGTGCCCCCTGGATTCTCTGGAGCTGGAGTTACAGAAGCTTGTGAGCTATTGTGTGGGTGCTAGGAACTGAACGTATACAAGAACAGCAAATATTCTTAACCACTAAGCCAGCTCTTCAACCCCAACAATGGCAAAGGGTTTAAGAAGCTCTGGTCTAGACGGTACCTTGTGCCGGGATTAAAACACACAATCCTGGCCAAAGAATTGGCCCAGTGGTTAAGAGCATTTGTTTCTCTTGAAGAAGACCCAAATTCAATTCCCAGCACCCACGTGGTACCTCACAACCCATCAATACAGTACCATGGGATCTGATGCACTCTTCCAAACATACAAGTGGTGCACAGTCACATGCAGGCAAAACAGTCACATATATAAAATAATAAGATATATAAATCTTTTTTAAGAAAACACATGATACCAGCCCCCCAATGAACCTTAAGTAGACTAATAATCCAATGCAACCACTTCCTAGCTCCCTTTGAGATGATCTAGTATAACTGCCCTGTAGCACAGTGAATGCCCTGTCATGACTATAAACAGATTTTCAGGGTGACAAGCCTTTTTGTGCTCACTAGATAAAGCACAGAGAGTTGCAGACATACCTAATGAGTCTAACTATAATAAGTATAGACCAAGGCTGCTATAAGAAAGAACCCTTTCTATAAAAAGAGAAATCGTGTAACAGTAAAAGCTCAAAAAGCTTAAAATTTTGTTTCACTTGAAATTTATCAAAAGCATAAACTAAGATGATCAATGAAAAAACTCAAATAAAAATTTCCGTTTCTCTAGAATAACATCAGGCAATTTAAAGTTAGACCCTAACTATACCCCAATAGGTAAGGTATAGCTCAATTTGGAGATTTTTAATAAACATATGCAAAGTCTGGCTAAAAACCAGCTATGGTTATATTAACTTTAATTTTTTATAGATCAAAGTCCTGATATCAGAGCACCCTGTGTTGACATAATAGTGACAATTCATTTCAAATCTTTAGTATATGAACCACCAATTACACTACATTTTTATAATTATCATTCATCAGCTGTGTTGTATAGCATTTGCTACTAAGTTTAATTTCAATTATTATGGACATTTTTAGAACTTTGAAAACCTTGGTATCATTAAAATTTCCTGTTGGCATTGCAAGTTCAACTTGCCCTTTATAAATACTCCCTCGGAGAACTCGGTGAAAGTGTTACATGCGACTAATTTTATAAAAAATAAATTGACCCAAAAATATTGTAGACTTTTTAAAACTTAGCTCGGAAAATTTAAATAGCAAATATAACTAAGTCATCTTCCTATCTTAAGAACATTTACCAAGTGTTCTCTAACAGTCTACTAATAAAATTAGTTCTCTGGAACTGGATAGAGTGCTGGCCAATTTAATTCATGAATCTGTACACTGCTTACTTACTACATTATTTTAAGGATGGTGCCTAACCAGAAGCACGTTTATGCTCTAGAACACTCCTCGTCCTGTTTGAAACTATTTCTTCCTCACAGGGCTGAATTCACCATCAATAATCATAGTCATTCACACTTCCTTAAATCCTTTTGTACCTTTGAACTTCTAAACAATTTTGACTGTGGCGTGGTTACAAGACCATGGGGCCAGCAAGTCAAATAAGGTGGTTTGAAATACGATGTTCCCTCCCTCCCATCAGTGTTGGACATTTGAATACTTGGCCCCAGCTGATGGCTGGTTGGAAGGATTAGGAGGCGTGTCTTGCTGGAGAAAGTACAGGGTGGGCTTTGAGTATTCTCCCTGCTTCCTTTTGGTGTTTGAGGTAAAGGTTCACAAACATTAGCTTGCAGCACTATCACCTCAGAGGCTCATTAAGCTAACTGCTGAGCCTAACCATCAGCTCACGAGCTTGTGACAGAGTAACCCTGGGAATTTGTATTTCTGACAGCTTGGTGGGTGATACTGACCTGACCTGCATGTGGGGATGGATAACAGGAGAGTCTCAGATGCAGTTCCCAGTAGGCATCCAACCCTGCAGGATTTTCTTTCCCACTGAATGACTTAAATTCATTCCTATCTAAATGCTGCTGCCTTCTTATCCATTCCAGCATCTGAAGACTGTCAAGGCCTTTTGAATTTTTAAAGAAGCAGTTACCAGAGAACAAACAACAGAACAGTAAGTGAACAAGCCAATGAAACCATTTTCTATTCACGTAGACATGACCTTCCTTAGCCAACCAGTTCAGTTGCCCTGACAACTCTATCACTAGGCAACCCTGCATATGATTAAAACAAGCCACAACTGATAGAATGCATATTACCTAGAAAACCATAAAGACCTGATAGGACACCATACTTTAGGCTCCCCTAATTTGGAGCCCTAGAAGCTTGCTAGAGTTCTGAGATGTTAGTTCCTGTGAGTATGAAGCTGTCAACTATAGCTGTACTGTGTGGAATACATCATCCTGTACCTGAGCCGGACTGCTGCGCTAGACTGCCATTAAAACTGTGGCAGAAGGACTGGAGAGGCGGCTCAGTGGTTAAGAGCACTGACTGCTCTTCCTGAGGTCCTGAGTTCAAATCCCAGCAACCACATGATGGCTCACAACCATCTGTAGTAAGATCTGATGCCCTCGTCTGGTGTGTCTGAAGACAGCTACAGTGTACTTATATATAATAAATAAGTAAATCTTTAAAAAAGAAACAATAATTGTGGCAGAAAAAAGCACCTAGACCCTATAGTTGTCTATTTTCCAGGATGTCTCACTAACTCCACTGCAGGACTTCTTTTTCCATTTTATCTGCTCTAATATACCTTTCTAAAATAATGCACTCCTTCTATCACTTTCTAGCTCCTTATCCTCATTTCCCTTCATATCACCATTGAAGATTCTATTAATAGATTCCCAGGGGAGTGTGGGAGGAGGGGGGTTGCTACAGTGTCAGCTACAGGACAACAAAGCCTGGCCTCCTCTTTTTGTTGCTATATTCCTACCAGTGCCAGAGCAGAATCTCAAACAATGTTCAGTGAATGAAAATACCCCTACATTCTCTCTTACCTCCACAATGGATGTTTTCCTCCTACACAATTTCCTATCCCTTCTCTTCATTTTCTTAGACATCAGATTTCATACCTCCTTCATGTTCTCTACCGTACTTAAGTAATTCATTCATTTCTACTACAAACCCAGCATTTCTATTCTCCATTTGAATATTCTGTGTCCAACTTAATGAGTGGCAGGATGAAAGAGGCAAGGCTGTTACTGAAGAAAACAGCTAAGCACTCTGAGTAAACTCTGTAATGTAAGCTAAAATTGCTTTCTCTCATGCTTTGATAACTTTTTAAACATCAATTCCTATGTATTTAACTTTAGTCTATAATAACCTAATTCTAATTACTAAATTTAGCCTAAAACTATAGTTCTTTGGTATGAATGTGTGTGAGCACATATGTGTGCAGGTGCTCATGCAAGTGTATACTTGTGCACATGGAGGCAAGTTGACAACTTAAGGCATCGCCCCTCAGGAGGTATCCATACTGGTTTTGAGACATGGGTTGTTAATGGTTTGGACCTTGCCAAGTAGGCTGATTTGCAGAACACCTCAGGATCCTGTGCCAACACACCAGCTTTTCTTTCTTTTTCCCATTTGTTTTGACACAGGGTCACTCTCTACAGTCTTGGCTGTCCCAGAGCTCTGTATGAGACCAAGCATGACTCAAACTCACAGAGATCCACCTGCCTCTGCCTCAAGAATGCTGGAATTAAAGCTGGGCACCATACCTCCCACCTACGGGTAGCTTTTTATAGGGGCTCTAGGAATCAATCTTGAGATTCCCATGTATACATGACAAATACTTTAATAATTGAGCTGTCTCTCCAGCCTAAAACTACAGTTCTTTAAATCATCTTACAATTTCAATTGGCCAACTCTGTATTTAGTGAGTTAATTTATATTGGGAGTTTGTGTCTGTTACCTTACATACTTTCCCTACTTTGGATACTTTTCTACAGCACATATGCTATGATGACTATTCAGCTATTAAACCATCTCCTGATAAATAGTAATTGCAGAGTGGTTGCCATCTTCATTCTAAACTCTATTTAAAAAAAAAAAAAACTCTAAATATCTAAACTTAAGCCTGAAAGTTATTTTATATTATATTTTGAATGGATAATACATTAAACAAAAATACATAGTATATATTAAATAATAAAATCAATCAATTCCTCTTTTAATATACACTGCACATTTAACTATAATAAAATGACCAAAGAGCTGAATGTTTCCACTCACAACATTTATAATGCATTGTAAACATATTATTGTTTTTCCATTCATTAGGGTTTATCTTCCTTAAAAACCTATATAACCCAATAAATTTTAATTATATTCTTAAAATATAAATGGGACCTACAAAAAATTCCCATAAGGGATCTGAATGAGCTGAGCTTTTTCTCTGCTTCTCACTAGAGATGCAGGAACGGATATGGAGGTTGCCTGCAGATACCGACTGACTGAGTCCACAGTGGACGTGGCTGTACCTGGGTAACCTGCCATTCCCAGCACCCCTTCTGACAGCCTGTGGGCTAATGCCATTATGTCTGACATGGATCTGAGATGCTAGGACCTATAAACACATCTTTCAAAACCTCATTAAGTCCCTTATTCAGTACTCACTGAAAGCTTTTTCCTATTAAAGTACTGATTTTAGTCAAGATAATCTCACATAAGTAGAAGTAAAATTTAAAGATTTATGAGTAGATTTATAATAACAACTATTTTAAGGGATTTTTACTCATTAACTAAAGAAACACAAACATAAACCCACTCCCCCAAAATTAATAGTTTAACTCAAATTTTCCAAAACTCAACAATTTTCCTAATAATCTCAAGAGAGGGAAAAGTTAAGAACTCACAGCTCTCTACAGCACTAACTGAAGTCTGCAACAGCACACACACAAATGGCAACGGCTTTCTCACTGTAAAACACACTTTGGAAACCAAATCCCACAGCGCCCTCTGCTGCATTCTGGTTGCTCCTTTTTTAACATTCTTTGACTTTTACTTATGTGTGTACCGACGCTTGCATGTCTGTGTGTGACTTGAATGCAGGTGTCAATGAGGCCAGAAGAGATGCCAATCCCTCAAAACTAGAGCTACAGACAGCTGTGGGCACCCTGATAGGTGCTGTGGGCACTGAAACCAAATCCAGCTCCCCAGGAAGAGCAACATGCACGCTGAGCTGCTGAGCCATCTCGCCAGCTCCCCACTGTCCTTACTATCTTTTAAAGAGTTAAAATGACCTAGAAAATGAATGGTACCTACTAGATTGTTTTTAAACTATATGCGCAACTTGACCAATAAAAAGACAAGCACCTGCACAAACATTTAAGGTATTATTATAAATTTTCATCCCATACATAACCTCTCCTACTTACAACTATTTCATATTTAAGTAAGCATAATATTCCCATATACCCCCTCCCCAGCTGTTTTTCTTACTGGATTCTTTTAGAACTGACCATAGGAGTTAAAGAAAAGCATTAAAAAATTACTATTGGAAGCTGTCTAATTGGACTTAAAGCTCACTGAACAGGGACAGTTAAGCCTGGTACTAGAAACCCAGCAGCTTCCTGAGGCTAGTGAGGGCATGGGCAGTAGGTAAGAATTTGCTAGACCAGCATAACTCCTTACTACACTGCAAATCATATTCTTATAGCCACAAATAAGTGCATACTCTTTGTCACAGAAGCTTCTCTTTACAGCAAATGGGGATC